>NC_136071.1:653613702-654213702 GCF_964261635.1 Lissotriton helveticus
AATTGGGCTAACCAGTCCCTGGTTTGGTAGCACAAAAAGAGCCTCTTACTGGGTGAGGTGTGCCCCTCAAATTCGTGGGCCCCGGAGCCAGTGCATCTGTTGCACTATTGACATCACCTCCTTCTCCCTCCACCCTTTCTGCCAGCAATATAACCTCTGTATTAGAGTCTAGGATTCTTTGTTCGAAATCTGTCCATAAATCAGTGATATTTACATTACTCATTGATTATTGACATTGACTGATATGTTAATTGCCGCTCTTTACATTTCTAAAACTGAGTCAGCTGCCTGCTCTGCAATTATGGAGTAACCTCAAAATGTTCCAAGCTACAGCATCATAATGCATGCAGATGCTTGAGGCCAAAGCCATCTTGGAAGAGTAGACAACACGAACAAAAGAGTTTAAGTGTATAAACCGCAAACCTGAAAAATCATGTATCAACTGTTAACCGGGTCGTATTTGGGCAGGACCAGAGGTTAACTACAGTGGTGCTTGCTGCATCAAAACTCCCATCAGTCAGAAGGTTGCATGGTGGACTGGCCAAAATCTGTGCCATGAGCCAGCCAATGAGCTTCCCTAGACTCTAAGACTGTTTTGGATTTAAGGGCTGAATTCAATAACAGAACAAGCACTTTTACTATGACACTCAGCAAAGAACTGTAATGTTGACGTAGACTAATTGCAAAGATCCAGTTGACATGAATTCCAGTTACACGAGAAAATTGCAGAAATGCTTTCCTCACATTAAATTTAGTTAAAAAAAAGTGAAAATTAATTATGGTCAGGCAATTTTCTTTTTACATAAAACATGCAGCTGTCCATCCAATTATATAAATTAATTTGTACCATAATCATATTTTCTATTGCAAGAACGCTAGCAAATTATCAATACTGGTGCTAATACGTTTGAGTATGGCAACATACTCCTACTTCACAGTTCCCAATTGAATACAAGCTTCTACATAAACAGTAAGATTTTCCACATATTAGCCTTTCAACTTTCTTACCTGAGGTTCTCTCCTCCTTCAGAACAGGCATGGTCTAGTTTATCAGGGAGACCTACCACAAAGCTTTTCAAGTGAGCAAGCTCCAAAGCTTTCCAAAGATCCTCCTCACTATATGAATCAAATGGATCCAAATTCATCCTCAAAGACCCAGAAAATAAAACCGGATCCTGTCAAAAACAGCAACAAAGATGAGAAAATGTAGACACTATAATTAGGCATTCCTGTTTACAGTTTCTATTTTTGGTAAATTCTGATGGGGGGTTTTCAGTGTTTTCCAGTGATCTCAATGCCTTAAAAAAACAGTGGTTATCAGTGATTACATATTTTCATGCCATTAAAAACAACAGAACAATGTTTTTCCGGTGTTTAGGGAATTTTTTCCTTTTATTATCGCTTGCTTTCTGCACTGATAGTGTATGGTATATAGACAGTGCATGTACAGTATATAGGAGGTCCAAATACATTTTTACAAATCAAAATTATTGAACTACACCATACAATAATTCTTCAGTGAGGCTTTGGTCATGCACACTCACTCTTTCCTTCCCATGTAAACTTTTATCTGTGAAAAGGCACTCGCAACATTGGCACTTAAGAAAGGCAACACCAAAACAGCCAGTTCACAATTTGCTAACTCTGGCCACTGACATAGCCTTCCATGCCAATACTGGTGTACCTAAAAATTGCGATCCTCTGGGAGAGGTTCTGGAACATATACGTTAAACTGGGCGCATATGCCCTCAGAGTTATTGAAGCGGTCAACAATAAAGCAGTACTTTTCAAAATCTGGTGAAAATTTCCCTTGCGGAAGAGATCTAGAACGTGTGCAGAGTACCAAAGTGAGGCTTCATTGACTTCAAATGTCATGGTTGGTGAAGGGACATTTCTATACATCATTGCAAGCCATTTCTCATGCATTGTAAAATAAAATTTCATGAACTGCTCCTCAACATTTCTTTGCTTACCAAGCGGCAATCATTCTAACACGGAACATGTTGCTGTGCCAAAGTCACTAAAAGTCTCGCCCAGCCTACTCTCAAGGAGATGTTTCACATCTACACCAATTATGCTGAAAATTTGGTACACAAGGTTGTTTTTTAGACTCTAGTTTTTTATGTCCGCTATAGTAGTCATGTTTTCCTGTAAAAATATAAGAATGCAGTAGAGTGTACTTTTTTCACATCACTATCAATATCCAATTGAAGATTCTCACATTTTTGCCTTTGACATCATCACTAAAACAAAAAAATTATGTAAATGGTCTCCAAATGGATAGTATATAATTCATAACCTCTAGGACTGAGACCCATTGGCTAAATGACACAGTTGGGTTGACTCTTTCTTTGATGCCACACAAAGCACAAAATGAGAAATCTTTGCAGTTTAGTTTGAGCGCATAACGGAACAGTGCACCAGAATGGACTACAAAGTCAATAGCATTCTTCATTAACTCTGAAGATTGTAAAGATGGTTTCAGCATACCATCTAGTAAGCTGTAAGGATCTCTTACAGGGAAGCACTTCAGCTTAGGTATTGATTTTGACAGGTCATCACACAACCTTTCGTATATGTAGCTGAATCACTGCAAATACAAACAATATCACTCCAATCTTTATTAAACTTGGTAAGAACTTTTTGCAGCAGCATCCTAAGTGACACTGCGTTCCATGTTTTCCATAAGTCTGGTGCCATGTTTTCACCACTAGCTCAGATGCTTGGTGAAAGCATTCTTGTCACATATACCTGTCACTACACATTGTATTGAATGTTTAAAGCGTGGAAGTGCCGCAACAGTGGAGGAAAGGGGAGGAGCCCACCAGGTGCATATAGCACCTTTGCTCTTTCCACAGCGTGGCATTTGTCTGCTTGTTGGTGGGGACTCCACGTCCCAAACATCACCAACCCAGGTGGTGGCGCAACAACTGAGGAAAAGGGGCACATAGCACTGTTTTTCTTTCCGCAGCACGAGATGCCCCCATGCAAATCCAGGAACAAGGGCGGGCTCATTCTAGGCCCGGAAAAGGCTGGGCTGGCCACCCCCTTGACTTTGCCACAAAGTTACTGTGTCCTTTCATACTTTATAAAAATTAGGATAACTGTGCATCACATTGATCCTGCCTCATTCTAGGAGCAATACGCCTTGGATTATCTCTGCCCACACCAAGGCTTTGGTCAGCCTTAGTGACAAATGGGCATATTCTCAAGAACGTGTGATAACCATCGCAAAAGTAACTTAACGCAACTCTCAAAATCGCAGCCCATCACAGGAAAATTACATCAAATGGCCCGTTAAATTAAACGCCACGCCGCTAAAATGCGAAACACAAAAAAAGCTGTGATGAGGCCAATCGCGATACAAAAAGCAGCAAAAAGCAGCAAAACCAGTGGCAGGCCTGCAAATTCCATGCGTCTGGCGGGAAAATGCACTATAAAAGTTACAAAAACAACACACCAGAAACAACCCAAAGTGTGTAGCAACATGGATGCACCCTGACCGAGCGCAGAGGCCGACGCAAACTCCACAACACCCACAGACCACCAGCAAGGAACAACGGGGTTGGGGAAGGCCAGTGAGAAGAGAGAGAGAGGAAGACGGGGTGCAGTCTGCAGCAAAACCAGATCAGCATCACGGAGGTGACAGAACACTACCATCAACTAAGACTACTGGGAATGCAGCCGGAGTGTTGAGGAGGGCAATGGAGGAGGCCAATAGGCGCTCGCATGCTGTGAAACCTAAACCAAGCACAAAGCTGCTGCCAACAGGAAGGCAGCAACGGCGACAGGAGGTGGGAGTCCTGCGCCACAGGAGGAGCTGGAGGAAACGGAAACCACAGTCAACAGTGTGGAGACGATGCAAGGAGTCGGGAGTGCGGACACACCTCGGGAGGACCTGACACAATATCAACAGGGTGAGTAACGACCAGGGACTGGGGGTACAGAGGGAGATGTGCACAGTGGCACACATGCACAATGATGTGTAGCACACTGCACATCCACAATTACCCTGGATCATGTCCCTGATCCCCGTGGCACACTCCAGCACACACACATAGCAAGAACATCACACCCACATTGACGACAATGTGGTACAATGCACAAACACAACGCTGCATAATAGAGGACACAACTGGGTCCACACACTTGCAGAAACAGGCCTACTACATCTGACAGAGCTGGAAACTGTGAAATGGAAATGTACGCATACAACCTCACATCCATCATGTAGTCCAAATGTACACTGCCCTGCATCTAAATGCTGCACCTTCCAAACAGTCACAATGTACATTGTCATACAGTCTGCATGTAAACAAGAACAATGCGCCAATATACATGTCAACACAATGTCAATATGCATCTCCCCTTCACATTGCAGAGGGACACACAACACCTCCAGCAGAGCCCAGAAGACCACACATCAGTGATGCCGTAGAGGAGCACCACACCTTCGACACCGATGCCCTACAACAGCCCATGGACATCCCTAGCAACCGACCACCAGGACCAGGGCAGCCTAGCTACTCAGAGGAAAACACAGACCCTGCAACAGACCCCCCAGCAGGAAGCACCTGAAAGCACGGCTGGCTTCCAACACTTCGCCGACTCACACATGGCATCCTAATGCCAGGTGTCAGAACGCCAAAAGGAGGTGGCCGAACAGGTGTGGGTGGGGTCCAAACCCATGGAAGGCGAACTAGATCACATACTTGGGTGTCTATTATCCTTCAGGGACAACCTACACCCCACAAAGATGACCCACACTGCCATAGGCACATGCAGGGGCACATTCCCAGTACAGTACCACGCCCAGGGGCACGCAAACATCAGTCACACACCCACGTTGGCTCTGCGTGCGACGGCCCAGTCCACTCCCCTTACGAATTGAGTGGGTGACGACAAAGCTACATCTCCAAGCTCTAACCCACTGCCTGCCGTGACATGTCTGTGTCCGCTGTACCCAGCACAATGTAATGTGGTAGGCCCCAGGGCCCTCCTGCATACAACAAGACCACAGGGACACACGCAGATATATGTTGAACTGGCTACGGGCACGTGCACCCGGCCCCTTTATTGGCAGGGCCACATGTACAGTGACACCTGTGCTGGATGTGTGTGGGGTGAGTGTAAGCCAGCCCGCACGAAGTGCTTTGTGCTGGCATCAACCTGAACAGTGGACACCAGTGCTACGGAAACAGAAAACACCAGCATAACAGAGTCAACTGCTGAGCAACATGGCGGGAGCCAGAGCAAGTACAGAGGTCATCCAACATTCAAACAGAAGTGTTCGTGAGTTGCAGTGCACTGAGGTTGGGGCACTAGAGCTGAGTGCGCTCATGTGATGAAAATGCCTAGGATTGTGTCCCTTCGGGATATTCAGGATGGGGTATGTTAGACCTGCATCATCTTCCTCATCATCGTCCCAGGTCTCCCACACTGCCTGAGAATAACCTCTCCACAGCACAAAACACAATCAGTAACGGTCCATGGGTTGCGGTGCACTGAGTTAGTGGCACCTGGAGTGCTGAGCAGGGTAACAGGCAGATGATGGCATCCACAACAGGTGTGAGCAACTCTGTTAGTCTGCCAGTACTACTGTTTCGACTCTTGCAGATGGCGGTAGAAGGTGGTCCTGGCGATGGTGGCGTGTGCCTCCTCCAGTGATGCCATGTCTGGGCCGGTCAGGACTCGTTTGGATGTGTGAGCCCTGGTGGACCGCAGTTGAGTCCGGAGGCAGCGGACAGCGCTAGGCCACAGACACATGGTGTTGAGAACCCCAAGGCCATCATCCCAGAGGCCATCAAATATTGAATCAAACAGGGTCCCTGACTTGAGCTGCACAGAGTTAGTTGCCCCGGCTACACAGCTGCCGGCACAGGCACACCACCACAGGACGGTGACTTGAGGTCCACTGAGGTAGGGCCACGCAAACTGAGCGGAACATCGTCGATGTCGAAGGTGAATGTGGCAGAGGGTTGCGGGGGACAGTGGAAGGTGTCCACCAGGGCATGATACAGAGGTCTGATGTTATCCGGAAGCAGCAAATGGAGGAGTTGAAAGCGACAGCCTCATTGCCACCACCAACTTGGTATCAGCCTCATGAGGATGAAAACGACCCCCTAGTCCATAGACTCAGACACCACCAATGTACGACCAGAGTGTCAATGAATGTCGGGGAACAGACTTAGTGGCACCGGGGCTGAGAGGGGATGCAATCTGCTATGATGCCGGTACACTGATATGAACTCCGCCATTGCTAAATCAAGACTCTGTGACCTACTGGCCTGCAGTGTAGGCCAAGGCAGTGGTCAGCAGTGGCACGCAGCCACATGTCGTTGGCTCGCGATACACAGAGTTAGTGACACCAGGGCAGTTGTCGGTAGTGTTCAGTCACCTCCGTAATGATGATCCTTTTTTCCTCCCAAATGCAACATATCCTCTTACAACCTCTCCTTGCATGCAATGATATGTAATCAGCCTTTGAAATATCGATGTTCAGTTCCAAATCTGTGACCTACTCGAGCACAGGGTAGGCCGAGAGCAGTAGTCTGCGTGGGCCAACAGAATCTTGCGGCTGTGATATACTACTACAACCTGGTGGCAGCACATCGAAGGGAATATAGTGACATCAAACGTCCCATGAACATATGAACTCACCCATCAGGATATCAAGACTCAGTTCCAAATGTGTGTCCTACTCGTTCACAGCGTAGGCCGAGGTCAGTAGTCCGCGTGGGCCCACATGTACGTGTGGTTGTGATGCTATGCACATACTTGGTGTCACCACATCTAAGGGAGTATAGTGACATCAACCCATCCATTATTAATGTGCTCTGCGATGGTGTAATCAAGACTCAGTTCCAAATGTGTGACCTACTTGTCCGCTGTGCATGCCGGTGGAGTACGTCAACAAGTAAGGAGTACTGCGGGCCTGTGATGCCGAGGCCATGATGGTCTGAGGAGGCTGCCAGGGTCATGGCCCTCGGGGTTGGAGATTGCACCGGCACGTGGTGGGCCCTCTTCGACACACGCCGATGTCGGCAGGTGGGCATTGAGGTCTGGGTGCGCAGGGGCAGGCAGGACTGGTTCAGGGAACAGCGTCCTGGGGTGCAGCAGGCGCACAGGATTGCAGGCAACTCCGCTCATGGCGACGGCATCTGCCTCATGGCGGGGTGAGAGGCGCCGCCCTGGCAGAAACGTTGGGCATTACGGAAGAGGACCACGCTCAGAGTTACGTGCCTTTTATTCACACCCCTACGCTGGCCTGTTGTACGCCGGGCCAGCCCACTCCGCTCACACTTCCGGGAGGGCTGTAACAAACTACATTTCCGTGATCTTCCCCACTGGCTGGGGTGAGATGGTTGCGTCCACTGTTCACTACACTCCATACACCAGCGGGGTATGCCTACATGGATATGTGTGTGGTTTGCATACTTCAGTCTGTCCAGCACAACCACACCACACTTGGAATTGTGTACATTCATATTCATCGATCACTTGCCTCCTTCGCACATGCCTGGTCCCGACCTCTCCCCACAATCTATTATAGTGTGGCTGAGGTACCATGCCATTGATTGCTAATGTACATGTGGTGTGCATGTTGTATGTGAGCTTGTGACGTGTGCATTTCTGGTGTTGTGAGTTGCATGATTGTGGAGTTGAGGTATGTTGTGTGTTCATTTGGTATTGGCCAACGAACAGTGCATTTCCGAGGGTGGCATCCTGGTAGCGTAGGTTGATGATGGACTGTCGGAAGATGTAGGGATCATGCACACTACCTGGGTGTTTGGCGACGACGTTGACGGAGATTCCCCGGTGGTCCACTATTGCCTTGACATTGGTGGGATACATGCACTTTCTGTTGCGTTTATTGTGTGCAGTGTTGCCAGGGGCCACTAGTTGGACATGTTTGCAGTCAATTGCCCCCTGACATGTGCAGGAAGCCAGCTGTGGCGTAGACTCCTTGCTTGCTCTCCGGCTGTGTAGATGGTGGTGTACCAAGCTGATGGTGTCATCCATGACCGTTGCAAGGGACTTTGATAAGGCTGGCTGTGAGACTTCTCCGTCTTAGGCAGTTGTTGGTTGGAAGGTACCAGAGGCCATCAGATGAAGCACAGCCAGCAGCTTTGTCTGCGGAGGGATGTTGGTTGTCCGGTGTGTTGGTACCGCCAGCCAGTGGATAATGGTGGTCGAGATGCGGAGGAGGGTTGCCCCTTTGGGTCTTTAGGGGGCAACCTCATTCTCTGGTGTTGGGTCTGTGAAGTTGGTGCATTTTCTGAGGTTTGCTGTCTTTGTCTGCGCTGCCTCAGTGTTGGTCCGGGGGGGCTGTGGGAGTCCGGGGCTTGGGGGGGGGGGGTCGTTTGGGGTGGTGGCGGTGGGTGTTGTGGCCCTCTTGGATGTCCGGCCCGCATGTTTAGTGGCTCCATGGCATCTGTTGTTCTTCTGGTGTGGCTGTGGACTGGGCTCCCTTTTGTGGTGCAGGCTATTGTCCAACTTTGCACCAGGTCAGAGGAGGTGTTAGTTTCCTGCTGCTAACGCACCTTATCGCATGTTTCATGGTCTTTTCGACGATCTGGCTGGTCGTTGGACATCTCCCAATCCAGCCTCCGAAGCAACCACAGTACCAAGACTGCCCTTTTCGCCACCACAGACAACATCCGCACCTTCCTCGAGGAAGGCAAAACTGCAACCCTTATCATCCTGGACCTCTTGGCTGCCTTCAACACCACCTCTCACAGCACCCTATGCACAAGACTCCATGACACCAGCATCCGCAACAAAGCCATAGACTGGACCTGTTCCTTAATCAGAGGTCAACCACGGAGTCAGACAACCAGTGTCCCACTCTAGACCCACACAGATCATCTGTGGAGTTCCTCAGGGATCCTCCCTGAGCCCTACACTCTTCACATCTACATGGCCCCACTCACAGCCATCATCATGAACCAGGGACTCAACATCGTCTCCTACGCTGATGACACCCAGCTGATCCTCTCCCTCACCAATGAACCCACAGTCGCCAAGAACTTCCACAATGAGATAAAGGCTGTTGTCACCTGGATGAAGGAAAGCTGCCTCAAGCTAATCTCAGAGAAGACCGAAGTCCTCATCCTGGGCTCCACTCGTTCGGCCTGGGACGACTCCTGATGGCCCACAGATCTTGGATCCCGCCCCCACAACCCCAAATACCACACACAAAAACTCTGCATCTTCTTGGACTCCTTGCTCACCATGAACCGCCAGATCAATGCCGTCACATTATTCTGCTTCCACACACTGCGCCTGCTCCAAAAGATCCTTAAGTGATCCCAACCGAGTCCAGAAAGCTGGTCACCCAAGCATGTGGCAGACTTGACTACGGCAATGCACTCTATGCCAGCATCACCCAGAAACTACTCAAGAAACTGCAAAACATTCAGAACGCATCTGTCAGACTCATCCTCAATATCCCCCACCACAGCCACATCACCAGCCACCTCAGAGACCTCCACTGGCTTCCAGTCAACAAATTATTCTCCTTCAAGCTTCTCACACACGCCTACAAAGCCCTACACGATGCGGGACCTGCATACCTCAACCACCACCTCATAATCCATGCACCCACCAGAGACCTCTGCTCAGCCCAACTGGCCCTGGCTACCGTCCCACGTATCTGAACGGCCATAGCCGGGGGAAGAACCTTCTCCTACCTCGTAGCAAAGACCTGGCACACCCTGCCTCTCCACCTCAGGCAATCACCGTCACAGCCACAGTTCAGGAACTACCTCAAGACATGGCTCTTTGACTGAACCACAGTGCCTTCGTCAGGTCAGCAGGCCCCCCCCCCCCCCCCCCCAGCACCTTGAGACCCTTACGGGTGAGTAGTCACGCTTTACAAGTCACTGGATTGATTGATTGAACCCCGTTTTTCTGTGCTAAGAGTTATAATGCTACTACACTAGGGCTTGCATTATCAGTACTTTTCACTTTATATGGAGATCCCATGTAGCACTTTATAACATCAAAATGGAAATATCAATAAACCCATTAGAAAATAATTTCGGCGAATGCCAAGAATGTTTGTATCTTGGTATTATTAAAATTGTTCATACTGGCATCTTTAACGAATGGTGGAATCTAAGCTTATAAAGCTCAAATTTTAGCTACATGGGATACAAGCTAACATGTAAAATGTTATTGTACAGAGGATTTATTTTATTGTAATATATATACATATATACACTCACACACACACACACACACACACACACACAGGGATAGCACATAGCACTTTGTAAAACTTATAAATATGTTTTGCTATGTTTACAGACAAAGACTCATCTGTACTGATTTGCCTATTTAGTTGCACCACCAAAAAAGTCCTCTTCGCATTACTCAAGATGGGAGGTTAAAATCAAGCCAGTACACAAATATGATACCATGAATTACATTTAATATTATTTATAATGCAGTTATGGCAAGAAAACATTGTAATGATGAATGCCACCTTTCTGGATGTAATCGTTGGGCCTGATTAGGAGTTTGGTGGTGCATGAGTGGGACTGCACCACACTGCCAAACCCATGTAGGAACCACCCGCCAGATCAGGAGTTTCTCCTTTCTTGCAGGTGGTTCTTGGCCTTCCCAGAGCGGTGCCTATAGGCACCACAATGGGAACATCAAAGGCAGTGTCTGCATGGCATGGATTGCTGCAGTCCATGCTGTGCAGGTACTAGTGTGCAGGCACACAGGGAGGCACATGTTGTGCCCCACTGTGTGCATGAGGCAGAAGGGGCCCCTTTGCTTCCTCACCACCACACTTTTCATGGCGGTCGCTCTTCAATGAAAAGTGTAGTTATGAGGAAACTCAGAATGTAGTTGGCAGGGCCAAGCATATTTCGGCCTCAAGATCCGTGGTGATGTGGTGGTCCCAGGGCGGCCCAACTGCCCTAGTTGTAATAGGGCAGTCAGGAGACAGCCACCTTGAGCCTGGCGGTCTTTGGACTGCCAGGCTCATAATAAGGCGCTTTGTAAGTGCTTAGTACGTTTCATGTGCCATTTTCTCTTTTTTTTTCATTTCTTTTACCTTACTTAATTTATACCACGCCACATTTTATTTTATTGCATCTGCAAAACATTTATGGCACATGCTGCTGAAATTAAGTTATTTATACTCTAAATATTCCTTTTTCAATTTTAAATAATAACATCATGAAAGAACAAGAACAAAGCACTAAATACAACATAAACAGCAGAAACGTTAGGCCAATAGAAGTACAGAAACAGATTACCAATAATAATGTTTGTACAATTAGTGCGAATAATGCAAGCCATCCAACTTCATCCAAACAGTACATATTACATATTATGCATTAAGACAGTGTTATAACGGAATCAATTCTCAAATATTATTTCCATCAGTTTAACAGCTGGAAAGAAACAAAGACTTCAAAGGATCTGCTATGTTTCTAAATGTTATAAACCTAGGGAAAATGAAATAATATGAAGATGTGCCTTCCATTGTTGTGCGCGACATCACTGACGCTTTAAAAAACAGAACTCACTTTATGACAAAAGTCAGTGCTGCCTAGCAACTCATCTATGCACTTTGGAATTTTAATGCTTTAAAATTGGATTTAAAAAGTGGGTAAAAAGCAGTTTAAAACATTTACAGAAAACATAAAATGCAACAGAGATTGAACAGTCACCATCGCATGGTCAGACCAGTGAAATGGAGAAAAAGGCACTCTGGCCCTCCAAAAAGCACTAAAGGAGCTACACTACTCCTGCTCTAAAACGGACCATAAATGTCCTTTCCCACCAAGTCAGAGCTAATGTTAGAAAGAACATATAATTCTTGTCCTAATATTGAAATATAGTCCAGATTAAGAACTTTTTGGAGATTCCATACCTGTCTCTTGGCCTGACTGAATTCTAAGAATCGCAGCTTAACTAGCTGTATATCAGCCGTAGTTCAAGAAGAAAGCAAGTCAAACATATTGGACAAATCTAATTCTTTAAAAGTCTGTTGTACATAGCCTATCCAGGGGATCTTTAAGCCCTGCTTAAGAGTGAGACAGTCCCATATTATCTCTCTGTTCAGGCTTGCCTCCTTGTTGGCCTAGATCATTAACCATAGCAACAAAGGGGCCAACTTCACTTATATGTTTATTTTTTTTATTTTTTTGTTTTGGCAGCCTGCACAGCTAACCCCGAATACCTACACTCTGCTGACGAGGAACAACTATTCCGAAACACCGGTGTCCAGAGTTGGTGCTGCAACCTTGCTACGACACATTTTCTTCGATATAGCGCACTCGCTATCTAAAGACTGCATCGACCATGATGCTCCTGGGGCACACCTGCTGGTGGGTGGAGTCGGAGTGCGACCCATTTTGTACTTTGATAGGCTCCCTTGAGCTTGGGCTGACGAGCTCGGATCCCGCACCCGCGCCGTGAGAGGTACATACCTGAGAACATTTGGCAGCCTGCACAGCTAACCCCGAATACCTACACTCTGCTGACGAGGAACAACTATTCCGAAACACCGGTGTCCAGAGTTGGTGCTGCAACCTTGCTACGACACATTTTCTTCGATATAGCGCACTCGCTATCTAAAGACTGCATCGACCATGATGCTCCTGGGGCACACCTGCTGGTGGGTGGAGTCGGAGTGCGACCCATTTTGTACTTTGATAGGCTCCCTTGAGCTTGGGCTGACGAGCTCGGATCCCGCACCCGCGCCGTGAGAGGTACATACCTGAGAATATTTGGCAGCCTGCACAGCTAACCCCGAATACCTACACTCTGCTGACGAGGAACAACTATTCCGAAACACCGGTGTCCAGAGTTGGTGCTGCAACCTTGCTACGACACATTTTCTTCGATATAGCGCACTCGCTATCTAAAGACTGCATCGACCATGATGCTCCTGGGGCACACCTGCTGGTGAGTGGAGTCGGAGTGCGACCCATTTTGTACTTTGATAGGCTCCCTTGAGCTTGGGCTGACGAGCTCGGATCCCGCACCCGCGCCGTGAGAGGTACATACCTGAGAACATTTGGCAGCCTGCACAGCTAACCCCGAATACCTACACTCTGCTGACGAGGAACAACTATTCCGAAACACCGGTGTCCAGAGTTGGTGCTGCAACCTTGCTACGACACATTTTCTTCGATATAGCGCACTCGCTATCTAAAGACTGCATCGACCATGATGCTCCTGGGGCACACCTGCTGGTGGGTGGAGTCGGAGTGCGACCCATTTTGTACTTTGATAGGCTCCCTTGAGCTTGGGCTGACGAGCTCGGATCCCGCACCCGCGCCGTGAGAGGTACATACCTGAGAACATTTGGCAGCCTGCACAGCTAACCCCGAATACCTACACTCTGCTGACGAGGAACAACTATTCCGAAACACCGGTGTCCAGAGTTGGTGCTGCAACCTTGCTACGACACATTTTCTTCGATATAGCGCACTCGCTATCTAAAGACTGCATCGACCATGATGCTCCTGGGGCACACCTGCTGGTGGGTGGAGTCGGAGTGCGACCCATTTTGTACTTTGATAGGCTCCCTTGAGCTTGGGCTGACGAGCTCGGATCCCGCACCCGCGCCGTGAGAGGTACATACCTGAGAACATTTGGCAGCCTGCACAGCTAACCCCGAATACCTACACTCTGCTGACGAGGAACAACTATTCCGAAACACCGGTGTCCAGAGTTGGTGCTGCAACCTTGCTACGACACATTTTCTTCGATATAGCGCACTCGCTATCTAAAGACTGCATCGACCATGATGCTCCTGGGGCACACCTGCTAGTGGGTGGAGTCGGAGTGCGACCCATTTTGTACTTTGATAGGCTCCCTTGAGCTTGGGCTGACGAGCTCGGATCCCGCACCCGCGCCGTGAGAGGTACATACCTGAGAACATTTGGCAGCCTGCACAGCTAACCCCGAATACCTACACTCTGCTGACGAGGAACAACTATTCCGAAACACCGGTGTCCAGAGTTGGTGCTGCAACCTTGCTACGACACATTTTCTTCGATATAGCGCACTCGCTATCTAAAGACTGCATCGACCATGATGCTCCTGGGGCACACCTGCTGGTGGGTGGAGTCGGAGTGCGACCCATTTTGTACTTTGATAGGCTCCCTTGAGCTTGGGCTGACGAGCTCGGATCCCGCACCCGCGCCGTGAGAGGTACATACCTGAGAACATTTGGCAGCCTGCACAGCTAACCCCGAATACCTACACTCTGCTGACGAGGAACAACTATTCCGAAACACCGGTGTCCAGAGTTGGTGCTGCAACCTTGCTACGACACATTTTCTTCGATATAGCGCACTCGCTATCTAAAGACTGCATCGACCATGATGCTCCTGGGGCACACCTGCTCGTGGGTGGAGTCGGAGTGCGACCCATTTTGTACTTTGATAGGCTCCCTTGAGCTTGGGCTGACGAGCTCGGATCCCGCACCCGCGCCGTGAGAGGTACATACCTGAGAACATTTGGCAGCCTGCACAGCTAACCCCGAATACCTACACTCTGCTGACGAGGAACAACTATTCCGAAACACCGGTGTCCAGAGTTGGTGCTGCAACCTTGCTACGACACATTTTCTTCGATATAGCGCACTCGCTATCTAAAGACTGCATCGACCATGATGCTCCTGGGGCACACCTGCTGGTGGGTGGAGTCGGAGTGCGACCCATTTTGTACTTTGATAGGCTCCCTTGAGCTTGGGCTGACGAGCTCGGATCCCGCACCCGCGCCGTGAGAGGTACATACCTGAGAACATTTGGCAGCCTGCACAGCTAACCCCGAATACCTACACTCTGCTGACGAGGAACAACTATTCCGAAACACCGGTGTCCAGAGTTGGTGCTGCAACCTTGCTACGACACATTTTCTTCGATATAGCGCACTCGCTATCTAAAGACTGCATCGACCATGATGCTCCTGGGGCACACCTGCTGGTGGGTGGAGTCGGAGTGCGACCCATTTTGTACTTTGATAGGCTCCCTTGAGCTTGGGCTGACGAGCTCGGATCCCGCACCCGCGCCGTGAGAGGTACATACCTGAGAACATTTGGCAGCCTGCACAGCTAACCCCGAATACCTACACTCTGCTGACGAGGAACAACTATTCCGAAACGCCGGTGTCCAGAGTTGGTGCTGCAACCTTGCTACGACACATTTTCTTCGATATAGCGCACTCGCTATCTAAAGACTGCATCGACCATGATGCTCCTGGGGCACACCTGCTGGTGGGTGGAGTCGGAGTGCGACCCATTTTGTACTTTGATAGGCTCCCTTGAGCTTGGGCTGACGAGCTCGGATCCCGCACCCGCGCCGTGAGAGGTACATACCTGAGAACATTTGGCAGCCTGCACAGCTAACCCCGAATACCTACACTCTGCTGACGAGGAACAACTATTCCGAAACACCGGTGTCCAGAGTTGGTGCTGCAACCTTGCTACGACACATTTTCTTCGATATAGCGCACTCGCTATCTAAAGACTGCATCGACCATGATGCTTCTGGGGCACACCTGCTGGTGGGTGGAGTCGGAGTGCGACCCATTTTGTACTTTGATAGGCTCCCTTGAGCTTGGGCTGACGAGCTCGGATCCCGCACCCGCGCCGTGAGAGGTACATACCTGAGAACATTTGGCAGCCTGCACAGCTAACCCCGAATACCTACACTCTGCTGACGAGGAACAACTATTCCGAAACACCGGTGTCCAGAGTTGGTGCTGCAACCTTGCTACGACACATTTTCTTCGATATAGCGCACTCGCTATCTAAAGACTGCATCGACCATGATGCTCCTGGGGCACACCTGCTGGTGGGTGGAGTCGGAGTGCGACCCATTTTGTACTTTGATAGGCTCCCTTGAGCTTGGGCTGACGAGCTCGGATCCCGCACCCGCGCCGTGAGAGGTACATACCTGAGAACATTTGGCAGCCTGCACAGCTAACCCCGAATACCTACACTCTGCTGACGAGGAACAACTATTCCGAAACACCGGTGTCCAGAGTTGGTGCTGCAACCTTGCTACGACACATTTTCTTCGATATAGCGCACTCGCTATCTAAAGACTGCATCGACCATGATGCTCCTGGGGCACACCTGCTGGTGGGTGGAGTCGGAGTGCGACCCATTTTGTACTTTGATAGGCTCCCTTGAGCTGACGAGCTCGGATCCCGCACCCGCGCCGTGAGAGGTACATACCTGAGAACATTTGGCAGCCTGCACAGCTAACCCCGAATACCTACACTCTGCTGACGAGGAACAACTATTCCGAAACACCGGTGTCCAGAGTTGGTGCTGCAACCTTGCTACGACTCATTTTCTTCGATATAGCGCACTCGCTATCTAAAGACTGCATCGACCATGATGCTCCTGGGGCACACCTGCTGGTGGGTGGAGTCGGAGTGCGACCCATTTTGTACTTTGATAGGCTCCCTTGAGCTTGGGCTGACGAGCTCGGATCCCGCACCCGCGCCATGAGAGGTACATACCTGAGAACATTTGGCAGCCTGCACAGCTAACCCCGAATACCTACACTCTGCTGACGAGGAACAACTATTCCGAAACACCGGTGTCCAGAGTTGGTGCTGCAACCTTGCTACGACACATTTTCTTCGATATAGCGCACTCGCTATCTAAAGACTGCATCGACCATGATGCTCCTGGGGCACACCTGCTGGTGGGTGGAGTCGGAGTGCGACCCATTTTGTACTTTGATAGGCTCCCTTGAGCTTGGGCTGACGAGCTCGGATCCCGCACCCGCGCCGTGAGAGGTACATACCTGAGAACATTTGGCAGCCTGCACAGCTAACCCCGAATACCTACACTCTGCTGACGAGGAACAACTATTCCGAAACACCGGTGTCCAGAGTTGGTGCTGCAACCTTGCTACGACACATTTTCTTCGATATAGCGCACTCGCTATCTAAAGACTGCATCGACCATGATGCTCCTGGGGCACACCTGCTGGTGGGTGGAGTCGGAGTGCGACCCATTTTGTACTATACACACACACACACACACACACACACACACACACAGGGATAGCACATAGCACTTTGTAAAACTTATAAATATGTTTTGCTATGTTTACAGACAAAGACTCATCTGTACTGATTTGCCTATTTAGTTGCACCACCAAAAAAGTCCTCTTCGCATTACTCAAGATGGGAGGTTAAAATCAAGCCAGTACACAAATATGATACCATGAATTACATTTAATATTATTTATAATGCAGTTATGGCAAGAAAACATTGTAATGATGAATGCCACCTTTCTGGATGTAATCGTTGGGCCTGATTAGGAGTTTGGTGGTGCATGAGTGGGACTGCACCACACTGCCAAACCCATGTAGGAACCGCCCGCCAGATCAGGAGTTTCTCCTTTCTTGCAGGTGGTTCTTGGCCTTCCCAGAGCGGTGCCTATAGGCACCACAATGGGAACATCAAAGGCAGTGTCTGCATGGCATGGATTGCTGCAGTCCATGCTGTGCAGGTACTAGTGTGCAGGCACACAGGGAGGCACATGTTGTGCCCCACTGTGTGCATGAGGCAGAAGGGGCCCCTTTGCTTCCTCACCACCACACTTTTCATGGCGGTCGCTCTTCAATGAAAAGTGTAGTTATGAGGAAACTCAGAATGTAGTTGGCAGGGCCAAGCATATTTCGGCCTCAAGATCCGTGGTGATGTGGTGGTCCCAGGGCGGCCCAACTGCCCTAGTTGTAATAGGGCAGTCAGGAGACAGCCACCTTGAGCCTGGCGGTCTTTGGACTGCCAGGCTCATAATAAGGCGCTTTGTAAGTGCTTAGTACGTTTCATGTGCCATTTTCTCTTTTTTTTTCATTTCTTTTACCTTTCTTAATTTATACCACGCCACATTTTATTTTATTGCATCTGCAAAACATTTATGGCACATGCTGCTGAAATTAAGTTATTTATACTCTAAATATTCCTTTTTCAATTTTAAATAATAACATCATGAAAGAACAAGAACAAAGCACTAAATACAACATAAACAGCAGAAACGTTAGGCCAATAGAAGTACAGAAACAGATTACCAATAATAATGTTTGTACAATTAGTGCGAATAATGCAAGCCATCCAACTTCATCCAAACAGTACATATTACATATTATGCATTAAGACAGTGTTATAACGGAATCAATTCTCAAATATTATTTCCATCAGTTTAACAGCTGGAAAGAAACAAAGACTTCAAAGGATCTGCTATGTTTCTAAATGTTATAAACCTAGGGAAAATGAAATAATATGAAGATGTGCCTTCCATTGTTGTGCGCGACATCACTGACGCTTTAAAAAACAGAACTCACTTTATGACAAAAGTCAGTGCTGCCTAGCAACTCATCTATGCACTTTGGAATTTTAATGCTTTAAAATTGGATTTAAAAAGTGGGTAAAAAGCAGTTTAAAACATTTACAGAAAACATAAAATGCAACAGAGATTGAACAGTCACCATCGCATGGTCAGACCAGTGAAATGGAGAAAAAGGCACTCTGGCCCTCCAAAAAGCACTAAAGGAGCTACACTACTCCTGCTCTAAAACGGACCATAAATGTCCTTTCCCACCAAGTCAGAGCTAATGTTAGAAAGAACATATAATTCTTGTCCTAATATTGAAATATAGTCCAGATTAAGAACTTTTTGGAGATTCCATACCTGTCTCTTGGCCTGACTGAATTCTAAGAATCGCAGCTTAACTAGCTGTATATCAGCCGTAGTTCAAGAAGAAAGCAAGTCAAACATATTGGACAAATCTAATTCTTTAAAAGTCTGTTGTACATAGCCTATCCAGGGGATCTTTAAGCCCTGCTTAAGAGTGAGACAGTCCCATATTATCTCTCTGTTCAGGCTTGCCTCCTTGTTGGCCTAGATCATTAACCATAGCAACAAAGGGGCCAACTGCACTTATATGTTTATTTTTTTTATTTTTTTGTTTATAACTTTTATTCGATTACAATTTTTGTATAATCATAAAAAGTACATAGTTTTAAAAAACAATTGAAACAATTCGACATGTATTTAAAAAGGAAACAGGGAAGGAAGAATTTTTTAAGAAGTGCTTGAGACAGAGCATCTTACATCAGTACTTCAGTTGGGTTTGTGAGTTTGCGTCGGATAAAAATAGTGGCCTTTAGAAACATTGCCACAGATTTGGCTACATACGGAGAGTTCAGACATTGCAGGAACAAAAATGCTGAGTAGCATTGTCTATGGCCAACAGATCTTAGGAGTGGCAGGATCCAAAAATTGCGAGGAGTTTTATAGTATTTGCAGAAAAAAATAATATGGATCGTTGTTTGTTGAGATATACCATCACATGGACAGTTCATGAGCGAACGAGACCAGTTGTGAGTTCCAGGAAAAGAAACCAGACGGAAAAAAGTATTGAAGCGGAATCTTGTTAATAGGAATTTTTCCTGGTTTGAAAGGAAAAACGAAAGGTAACGTTGCATTCCTTTGAGGGGTTGTATTACACAGATCTGGTTGTTAGAGGGTTTCGTGATCTCCGACTGATTTCTCAGCTCTCTCAGATGAGTCAAGCACATCACTTTTAACTGCTGCCTGGAAATGTCTTCAACAGAAGGAGGATCATCAAAATAAGATTTGCGGCCTAGATCGTAAAAAAAGTTCCGTACAAAGACCAACCAAGGAATCTTGTGCCAGTTTGTTAGGGCTAGGCAGTCTGTGATCAGAGATCGTGTCAGGTGGCATTCAGGTTTGGTCCATATTCGTTGCCATAATAAAATCGGTTGCAAACAGATAGTGTCTACTATGAAGTCCATGCCAAGCTCAGTATGGGAAGCAAAGTTCGGGGCGCTTTGCGGGAGGGCCAACAGATATTTAATAAAAGTATTCTCAGTTATTTGAAGCTGATCAATGTGTCCATGTCCCCATACGCCCGCTCCATAAGTAGCCACACTGTGGCATTTTGCATAGTAGATTTTCAACAGCTCTGGAGGAGCAGGTTTCCCGAGCTTTCTCGAGAAGGACATCAAGGCCGATGTTGCACCCCGAAAAAGGAGATTTCTGGTAATTGTAGCTTGACGCCAATTCAAAGCGTCGTCCACAGGAATTCCGAGGTAGGGGTACACAGATGTTCTTTCCAACTTTGTATTATCCACCAGTATTGGTTTTGGTTTTTTAACCCTGGGCCCAATGTACATGGTGAAGGTTTTTTTTATGTTAATTCTCAGGCCGAGTGAGTCCATAAAAGTTCTATATTTGTTGATTTGCTTCTGGAGTTGATTCAATGTGCGGGCCAGAATAACAGAGTCGTCTGCGTATAGCAGTGTTGGTATTTGTCGATGGTTTATCAGGGGTAGATCCTGGCTCCCTTTGAGCATAGCCTGCTCTAGTCCATTGGTGTATAAGTTGAACAAGAAGGGAGCCAGTACACAGCCCTGTCTGACTCCTTTTGTTATTGCAAATGAGCGTGACAGCTCGCCGTTGGTACCAAATCTGACTCGCCCGGAAGCATTTGAATATAGTTCACGAAGGAAGGCTATTAAGGAGGGATCCACTCCTAGCTCGCTGAGAATTTTCCAAAGTTTGCCATGTTGGACACAGTCAAATGCCGCGCTCAAGTCGACATAGACGAGGAAGATGTTACCTCCTTTGGCGCCAGCATATTTCCCAGCCAGGAGTGCAAGGTTCAGGGCCTGTTCCACGGTCCCGAGCCCCTTCTGGAAACCATATTGCAGGTCTGTCATGATGTTATTTTCCCGGGCCCAAGATTGCAATCGGTCCAGGAGCACTCTACCTGCAATTTTGCCCAAGGAGTCCAGAAGGGAGATTGGCCTGTAGCATGCTGGGTCATTGCGGTCGCCTTTTTTGAAAATGGGCAGTAAGATTGAAGTTGACCAGGATTGAAGGAGACCATCCGATGCTGCTGCTGCCAGGACCTGTGTGATTATCGGTGACCATAGTTCTATGTTGTATAGAAAAAAGTCCATTGGGACTCCGTCTGGCCCCGGGGCCTTACCTGATTTGGATGCCTTAATTGCTTTGACAACTTCGCTGTGAAGAAAATGGATATTTATCGGAAAGATGTTGTTAACTGATGTATGGAATTCACTTGGGTGTGATCCTTTTTCTGTGGCACTTTGGAGGGGTGGGCCAAAGATTTTGGAAAAGTGGATGACCCAATCGTCTTCAGTAACGGCTACATCCAGATGTTGACCATTTGCGTTGTCGGCCAAAAAAGGAGATCTTAGGACTTTCCAAAATAGGGCACTATCCTTTCTTTGCGAGCTATCATGAAGTTGGGACCATAGTTCTTTCTTGATTTCTTTTTTGCGTTCCCTTCTGGATAAGTTATATACTTTTCTTAAGTTGGTAATTTCAGAATGGATTCTTGTGGGTCTATGTAGAGCTTCTTTTAGATTCGAAAGGGCTTTACGGCAAGCTGAATCGAACCATCTTGTAGTAGGGGCCTTCACATTCTTTACCTTAACAAAAAGTTCTTTTCCAATTGCCTCAAGAATATTTTTAAAGTTCTTAATGATTAACCGAGGTGTAGTGTCCAAGGATAGACATTCTTGTAGCCAGGGCTTAGATTTTTCCAGGATTTTCTCCGTTACTGCCATCGAGTCGATTTTAGCCCACTTGACTGTATAGCCATTCATTTTGTTCATAGCTAATGTGTTTTGGTTTAAAAGACTCGTTTTTGTAGAATGAACTTTAGTCAATTTTGGAGTAATTGTTACGCTGATTGGGTAATGGTCGCTCATGACATTTGTCCCTGTTTCGAAGTTAGTCAATTGCCCCTTGAGTGAGTGAGAGGACAATATATAGTCTATGGTAGTTAAAAATCCTCTTCCATGGAAAGTGGGAGAAAAGTCTTTTTGTGGCTCTACTATCTCATTCGCAAAGTCCAAATCTAATGAAAATATAATTTCATTTAGTTTGCTTCCGCAGGAAGAATGAGCAAAATGAGGCATAGGAGTACCAAGTTCATTGTGCAATCCGCAGTTGCCGTTCCTGTGGTTAGGACAGAGTGGAAGGTTAAAATCACCACCCCATACTAAATGTACTGTATCAGAGTTAAGTTCAGTCAACAGGGGAAATAGAAGAGTGGCAATCTCCGCTAAAGTTGTGAGACAGTCTGCTGTACTTAAGTTATTGTAGTAGTTAATAAGTACATAACTGGAGTCATTAGTGAACTTTATTTGAACGATTTGATATGATGGGGACTCTTTTAGAATTTTGATGGATATAAAGGGAAGAGTATTTGCAACATAGATCACAAGACCTCCCTTAGGCCTTCCCAGGGCTCCTTGTACTGCTGGAGTGAAAAAGGTTTTATAGCCCGTTATGTGATTTGCAGTGGTGGACCAAGTTTCCTGGAAACATAGTACTTGATGTTTCCTTACTGTCTCTAACCAAGAGTCTAAGTTTAGTTTCGAAAGCAATCCTGCAACGTTCCAATACAGTATAGAGAGATTTAATATATTGAGGACGGAGGATAATTGTGAATCAGAGGGTTCACTTGGGAGACTCTCTATTGGGGTCGGCGAAGGATTATTTGTGACTCTCAGATCTGTTGATTGATGAGAAGTTGGATCTAAACTGTCCGTGGGGGTAGGCAGAATTTTGGTTATGGTCATTAGTCCATTAAAGATATGAGGGGGGGTGACTACAATAGACTCAGGGTAGGAGTTATTAATGATCAAAGAAATTTGTTGAGGCTGACTTTCAGATTTAGGTGATAATGGATACGGTCTAAGGTTCAACTGAGAGGGGATGATGTCGGCTAGGGCAATCTTTCTCTTGAGTTTATGGGGCCTTAACGGTCAATCAACCATGTCAAGACACTCATAACGATTTTTTGTTGGGAAACCCTGCCAACCCTCCAGAGGATGATAAGGTCTACCTTGCCAAGGGTGCTTTTGCCATTCCCTAGTTCTATCTCTATTTCCACGGCCATAGCTAAATCCCACATGTTTCCATTGATCTTCTTGAGGATGCTGCCAGTTTAGGATAGGGGTATATTGATAAGAGTTCAGTGGAGGGTAGAAAAAAGAAAGGTGCTGGACGTCTATTCCACCTTTCTTTTCCAAAGAAGGCCATGAACAAATGTGATCCACGGTAGATGGATCCCTGCAAGTTACTATGATGCAGTCTCCATGGATCGACTTGGGTTCGTCCCCTATCCATACTACTCTGCGAGCAGTAGAAATCCCTCCAGAAAGATATGGTTCTAGTGGTCTATTTATGCTTAGCCACTGCATAACTTTATTTTTAAGTGACGAAGCTGTTTCTGTCATATCTTCCGATAATTCAGGTACACCTGTAAGTATGATTGTGTATGGGGTTGCCTCCGGTGGAAGATGGACTGGGCGCCTAAATCTTGATGCCTTTTTGGAGGTAAACAGAGGTTGTTTCACTTTTGGTTTGGGGGAAGTGCATGCCGGTTTGTTTGTTAAGTGAACTGTGGTTACGTTTTCAGGTAATGACCCGGTTTTAGCTGCTTTTTCCGGGCCAGTGGTGGAAGTGTGTTGAGATAACTCCGTGTTGGATTTGGTCTTTTGTACACTAGGAGTTTGAACTTGCCGGTTTTGGACATGAGAGTTAATACTCGGTTTTTTAGAAGATGAGATAGCTGGAACGTGTTGTTTGGTTGCTATTGGTGGTTGTTGGTGGTGAGATACTTTTGCGGGATGAGTGGCGTTTTGTAGCCCTTGGTTAGGTAATCGACTGTTAGTTGAGCTGGGATGTGTTTGTGATAAAATTGTTAGTTGGGCTTCCAAATTTCTTATACTAATTTGTATGGGTTTAAGCTGTTGTGAAAGTAGATCCTTAATTAGGACAAGTAGTTGTGATGATGTTTTACAGGATTTACAAGGGTTACCCGTGTCCTCAATAAGGATAGGAGGTGGTAAAAAGTTGTTTTCTACTGGGGTGATTATCATTGAATGCCCAGAATGCAGTAACTGTTTAGAACGATCCCTCCCAGGTTCCTTCTCTGGTCCTATAAGAGGGACTGGTACTATTGTATTTACAGGTGGGTGGGAGTTAATTTGTTTAGGGTTGGCTCCTTCCCTTATACCTCGGAGGTGTTTATCTAAAGTTGTTTCTAGGCTTTGACATGCTTCTAGGTCCGGGGTATCCTCTAAGCCATCGGATAGTAATGATTCTGATTGTGTTACAGATAAATCAACTGAACATAGGACTGTGTTAACATCGATAGTTGTCACAGGTAAGGACGGGGAACTTGTGGGTAAAGTTTGCTGGGTAGGGGAGGCTGCAAATGCTAAGGGGCCCAGGGACGATCGTTTGGCTTTCATAAGATCAAGAGACAAGCGTTTAGCGTTCATCAGGTCAAGTGATACTCTACGCTCCAAAATAGATATGCTATGGTCGATTACCTCTGTAGTCCTTGAGATAAATTGATCAATTGGGCCAGTGATTTGGGCTAGTGCCTGCGCGTTTTTGGATTTACTTCTGGTTCTCCCAGTCATGATGGACATGGAGAGAATCCCGTGGGCAGTAATAGGGGACGGGCTGCAGTTAAGAGTCAAGGAGGGTTGCCCGGTCCGGTCTCTATATTATATGTATTCTGTAGGCTTAGTTCTGAGTTGATGAAAGAATAAAAACTGGTTGGAGGAATGGAAAGGAGCCGCCTACATATCAGTTTTTTCCCGTCTGAAACGGAGAATGTTAGAATACCCCCACACCTATGCTCCATACCAAGCTGCTGGAACACACTGAGACTCATAAATATTAGAACATTGGAATGTTGGGAGCTCCATTGCAGACAATGGAGTGCTCCGTGCTTCTACGGGCTGGTAAAGGCCCGCAGAGCAACATTCCAATGTTCTACAAAGGCTTCTCGAAGCTCGAGGGGATGGGGATTTATATCCCCTCGAGCTTCGAAAACCCTTTGTTTAATTTGTTAGAACATTCTGCCCTCTAGTGGCAGAATATTCTAATAGCCTTATAGCCCTTCGTAGCAGGGCTATACCGGCTATTAAAGTCCTGCTGTCTCGTTAAAGTCCCTCGCCTTCGGCTCGGGCCTTTAACGATTCGGCGGGCCTTTAATAGCCGGTATAGCCCGCTACGGCGGGCTATAAGGCTATAGTAAACATTGGGGAAAGTGTAGATCTACCTTCAGACTGCGGGAGACGAAAAATTGCTCCCTATTAACTTAAGGCAGGAATTTCTTAACTGTGACTGCCAGGACCCAGAGGAGTCAAAATTACTCCCAAATAGGGGAAACTGTTGAATCTGCTCAAGTAAGGATTACCAACCGATAATTTAGGAATATTAAGTTTCCTGGACCATATGCAATACTATGGGACTTACCAACATTTGTGGCTCAGTCCAAGTAACTCATAAAGGTCACAAAAGACTCCATCAGTCTACGCAGTGCTCTTGGGGGGCAAGCCATGAGCACCACGTCATCTGCATAAAATTAAGCCCCTAACAGCCACCAGGGGTGATCACAGAGAAAGCAGGCATTCTGTATATATGACAAATGAGAGGCATTCCTTTATTGCACATTTACTAGAAGAGGATCTATTGAATTTAAAACCTTAACTATTGAGGGGGTTGAAGTAAATGGGCTTTGAAAGGATAATGTATATCTTAAGCCAAATATTTACAACATCTGAGGAGAGGTATGGAATTGTATTAATGTACAACATATTATATATGTAAAGGGCTAGAATAGTTTATGAGAGTTCCCTGTCTCATCGAAGCAATTCTCTCAGTACCATAATGCTGCCTTAATTTTATAGTTTTAACATTTTAGCAGACATTGATATTTATTTTAAAAGCTTTAATTTAAAATACATAGAAATAGATTTTTATAGCTGCAGAAAGCTATTGCATACTGTTGGAAAATGGCCCTCTCTAAAGGGACACCTCAAAGTTTTTACTGTCCTCTTCCTATTTTTCTGACCCTCTTTTTGTTGGCGTAGGGCTATCTGCAGATAATGTGCATAACAAGGTCATGGATAATCTAATTATGCCCAAGTATACATCTAGGGATATAAATGTGCCCGCCTCACATCTATCACATTTATTAGGAAAGAAGATAGTTGTCAGCATAGGGGTCCACTTAGACGAAATATAGGGCAATTAACGGAAAAGGTCCCAAACCCTCCCGTACTGCTCTCCCGTACTAGTGAGGGAGCGGCCAGCAGCAGCAGAATAAATGATCAACCCATTGAAAGAACAGGAAACCCCTCAGCCTGTGGCTATACCATAGTCACCTGGAATAAAGCCGGATTGGCAAGTAAAAAGGATATGCCAGGCTGGGCGGAGTTAATTAATATACATGACATTATTTGTCTACAAGAAACTTGGAGTACCAATCATGTTTATTTTGAAGGATTTACCAGCAACCCCCTCTATGTCTGGCAGAGCGAAGGGCGGGTTGTTAATCCTTTTGAAAAATAATGTGCCCCTGAGAGTCAAAAGGGTTATTAATGTAGGGTACCTTTCGCAGCTACCTTGGCTACACCATAAGGACAGTCAGGATGTTTTAATGATTAAATTCTATAATAATATATTTGATTCAACTCGCCATAATGTAATCACCGATTTAAAGTTGGAAATAGATAATCTGGTCACAGCTGAAAATACAAATTTTGCTATTGTATGGTTCAGAGATTTTAACACCCCTTTTGTCGTCTGTCTATGACAAAAGTTTGGGGGTTTCAGAGTGATGAGGGGGATGACTGCATACATTTCCCACACAACACCTATGGTGACACCCTAAATACCGTCCTGGTGAAATGTGATCTTGATATTATGCAAAGTGCACCAGATGGACACAGGAGGTAGATATCAACCTTTACTGGAAGAACTGCAAATAGTATTATTGATCATGTAATAGTATCTGCCAATATTGAAAATCTTTGTTCTAACCCATGGATTGACGATGTGTCCCTGAGTGATCACAACTGCATTGTCATGCCATTGTTTGTGAGGGGGAATAAAGCAATAGTACAACAAACTGCTATCGGTAATATTGCCCTGTGCAGACCAAACGGCACTAGAATTAGATGGAAAGGCAGCAACTCAGGTGAAATTTTAAAAAATATTGTCCTAAAATGTGGTAATGAGATTTATGATAGTTTAGAAATTGAGGTTGAACCAGTTAAGATACTAGCTAATTTTAGTACAATCAATGATTCCATTTCTAAATGATTTACTGCACCACTATGCAGGAAACACACACAGATCAGGGGTTGGTTTAATCATTCCTGTACAGACTCACTGAATCAGTTGAAACTAGCCCTCTCTAGTAGACCCAGGGATGAGTCATTAGTAAAAAAATTAAGATTAGACTATAAATCAAACTTAAAACGGAGGAAGAGGGAACTCCAAGAGGAGGCATGGGATAATATTGCGCTGGCTGCAGACTCATCTAATAATAAGTTGTTCTGGCAAACTGTGAACTCGGCATTCCTTAAAAATGAATCCTTCCCAGAACTTCTGTGCCACGTCAGCTGCGAGGAGTGGGTCGCACACTTTACTAGCATTTTTAAACCCACTTGATACAGTTATAAAAGATTCTGCAAACCCAAGGAAATGGCCCACCATTCCTCTAAATATTACCCTTGATGAGGTTGAGCTAGGTATCCGAAGCAGCAAAGGGGGAAAAGCACCAAGTCCGATGGTGTACCTATCGATGTTTATAAAACTGTCCCTGAAATATGGGGCCCGATACTAACAAGAGTTTTTAATGCTGCAGTAACAGAGGGAGCTCCCACTACCTGGGGTGAATCCGTTATTATCCCCATTCATAAAAAGGGAAATAAATCAGAGGCCAAGAACTATCGGCCAATTTCCCTACTACACTCATCAGTAAAGATCATGAGTAGGGTTTTACTAGTAAGACTGGAAGAGTGGGTTGTGGATAATGGTATATTGTCACAGGCCCAATACAGTTTTTGAAAAGGGGCTGGGCACAAAAGAACAGTGTATTAACCTAGAGCTTTTAATTGGAAAATATACATGTGCTAAACGGGGATGGCTTTTTTTATGCTTTGCGGATCTTAGCAGCGCATTCGATTTAGTAGACCACGCTACACTATGGTCAGTTTTACGCAATCTCTGTGCCCCGGGGCCCATCATTTACTTTTTAGTCAGGCTGTACAAGAAATTATCGACTAGAGTACGATATGGCCATAGGGGTGAATGTACCCCTAATTTTAATATAAAATGTGGTATCCGCCAAGGCTGCGTCTTAGCACCATTGCTTTTTACCTTATTTAATAATGAAGTAGACACTGTTCTTAAAATGATACTGGCGGACTCCCCCCAAGGTGTGGGGCAGGATGTCCCAGTCCTGCTTTATGCGGACTACGCTGTGCTCCTATCCAGAACACCGGTAGGCCTTCAGAGGTTAATTGATGGGTTTGCTGATTTTATTAACAGGAGGAAGCTGCTGATTAACAAGGCCAAAACACATACAATGGTTTGTGGTTTGAAACCCAGAAATATGAAATCCTTTTATATAGATTGAAAAATAGTGCAAAATGTGGACAATTTTTGTTATTTAGGGCTATCTTCTGCTAGTGATGGGAAATGGAACCGTGAAATGTCTAATGTCCGAGCTAAGATGACCAAAAGTGTGAATGGGGTCTTTAGGTTTGCATCCAAATTGGGGGATCGCCGCACAAAAGACATGACCCCTATATCTATAGAGCCAGATGTGCTTCTGTTGCACTATATGGCGCAGGCTTTTGGGGTCACCACCCAAGTCAAGAATTGCAAACCGATGAAAACTCCTTTTTAAAAAAGTTTTATGTCTGCCGGCCTCAGCATCCTCTGAATTAATCCATTGTGAAGTGGGGCTCAATTACCTGTCAGACCTGATCGCACTGAGACCCCTACTGTTGTGGAGATCAACATGGTCAAAAGAGGAGACTATATTTACTAAATCAATTATTAATGACTGCCTGCGATTGGACAACTTTTTAAAGATTTCCTGGCTTAAATATTTAGTTAATACTAGGCCTGGGCGTAGTGGGCGTAGTGGGGCTACGCGAAGCATCACGAAGTGGGGGGGAATCTATGCACACCCACACACTTTGCGTAGCCCAGCTATGCGCAGCCCGCCTCCCTGCCGTCCTCTTCTAAATGCCCTTAGAACCATTAAAAGCATTCTAAAAGTAATGAAAACGACTTACCTGAGATGCGGCGTCCCGGGGTTCCCTCTTCCTAGGTTATCGCCGTCTTCTTCCTCACAAATGCGCATGCGCGGGCATTGTATGACCGGCTCACATTGACTTTTATGGGAGTCCGACCAAGCCAAGTCCGGCAGCATGCGGCCGCATCGTACTCGCTCGATCAGACTGCAGGAGTCCGACTCTGTCGGAAAACACTCCGGATCCGGCTCGGTCGGCGAGCTTTCCGACCCAGATCAGAATCGGGCCCTTAGTAGCATTCCCCACAATGAAGCTGCAACCAGTCTCCCCGTGTCCATGTGACGGGCATACTAAGCAGAGCACCTTGCACTTTTGACTTTTATGTGGTCTGTTCTTGAATTTTAGAATCACCTATCTTAAACCATTGTTTAAGAAATTTAATGCCAAAACCACTAATGCCGCTATGAGCCTATTGTTCATACTAGGAAAAGTATGATGTTTTAATGAAATTTTGAACTGTGATTGAATTTTTGCTGCCTTTAATGAATTTGGCGATACAAAAGGGGATGATGGACGGAGCGTTTGAACAAATCAAACACTCACCCCCAGTCAACTGATCTGGGTTTAATCCATCACCATTCTTTAGTTCACTCAGCCACCCCAGTTCAGACATGGCTATATGCAAATCAGTCTGACCCTGTGCCTCATGGGAACAGTCCAGCCCGAACTGCCAAGCCATGTCTTCCCTGGACCGGAAACAAGCATCCTGGGGCCGGTTTCGGATTCATAATCCTCATCAGCCAGGCTATCTTGAATCCAGTGACCAAGTGAACAAGGGACTCACGTCTGAGCATACCCTGCCACACTTAATGAATTTGGAACAGCGACCAGTCTCCCCATGTCCATGGGATGGGCATACTAATAGAGCACCCTGCATTTTTCACCTCCATGTGACCTGTACTTGAATTTAAAATCGTCTCTTTAAACCATGGTTTATGAAATATAACGTTAAAACCACTATTGCCGCTATGAGCCTATTGTTTACACTAAGAGAGCCTGAGATTAGTTTTTATGTTGTGACATTTATTTTTAGATCAATTAATGCAAGGAAAAGTACGATATTTCAATGAAATTTTGAACTCTGATTGAATTTCTGCAGTTTTTAACGAATTTGGACTTTGAATCTGTATATGTACATTTGCTTTTATGGTTGCTACATTTTAAACCAAATAAAGCTTATTGAATTGAATTGTTGGTTTTAGGACTCTGCGCACTTCATCACTGCTGATAAGTACTAAAGTGCATGTGCTTTCTCCTCTTAAAATTTTATAATAGGTTTACACCTGTTTGGCATATTTAATTTACTTATAAATCCATTGTAAAGTGGTATACCATCAACCCATGGTCAGTAAATTAAATGCCACTAGTGGGCCTGCAGCCCTGATTGTGCTAGTCACACAAGTAGCCTTTCAACACTGTCTTAGGCCTGCCATTGCAAGGCCTGTGTATGCAGTTAACTGCCACTTCGACTTGGCATTTAAAACACTTTTCTATGTCTTAAACGCCCCTTTTATTACCCATAGGTCACCCCAAGGTCTGCACAAGGTAGTCCATAAGGCAGGGTGCTCTGTGAGTAAAAGGTAGGACATGAACTTTAAAGTTGTGCATGTCCTGGTAGTGAAAACCCCCTAAATTTGTTTTTTACTACTGTGAGGCCTACTCCTCTCATAGGTTAACACTGGGGTTTCCTTAATACACTTCTAAGCTGTAATTCCTGATTAGAAAGAAGTAGCTGTATCATGTTTCATACTTTGGAAAGATATTAATAAATCCTGTTTACTGGTAAAGTTGGATTTAATATTACTATTTTAAAGAAATGCCCTTTTTACATGGCAAAGGAGAAAGCTGGAGCTGCTGCCTCATCTGGGAGGCCCCTCAATGGCAAAGAGGGGCTAAAAGAGGGTCTGACACCAGATGCAGTGTCAAAAAATCAAGGAACCCTGGCTTTTCCAGGGAAAGAAAGGCATCCATCAATTCCAGAGATCTTCTCTGGGAAGAGCATTGGGCTACACCTGAAGGAGCAGGGTAAGTCCTCCCCCCTGTACTCCCCACTGCCCCTCTCCCCCGGCTACACCAGAGACAGGTGAACATAGTTATTTTTCTGAGACAGTAGGGGCTGGTTCTTTGTGCCAAGGGGGATTGGGAAAGGAAAAGGGAAACCTCACGGATATGGGAGAAACGGCGGGGGATGGGACCAGGGCCGGGACACAGGGTCTGACACCCAGCACTGATGCATTATGTATTGATGGGCTGAGTAAGGGTGACAAGTGCTGTCCCCCTGGGATGGGTCTTGATCTAGGGGCAGTAGAAGGATCCCCCGAAGCAGCCAATTTTTTTTATTCTTTGACCGTTGACTCTGATCTTTTCAGGCTTCAGTGAGGAAATGACGGATGATGATTCGGCTCCCTACTCATAGTCAGAGTGGGGGAAAGGAGAAACCCTCGACACAAAAATGTCTCTCCCTCTCAAGAAGACGGAGTGAAAGAGCAGAAAGGAGCAAGAAGGACTCCGGACTGGAGTTTAACACCTCCAAACAGTTCAAGTGGGACTACTTTGCAACCCGTCAGGTCTATAGCAATGTGGAAGGAGAGAGATCTGGTACAGGGACTCCACTACCTGAAACGGAACCCGCTCCCAAATTGGACACAATCTTCTCTATGCTGAAGCAGATGCAATCAGAGGCAAGCTTTGAACATAAAAGACCACATCTAGCCACAAAGAAGATACAAGGTGCAGTACGAAAAATCACCAAAATATGCTCTGAGATGGCAAACGAGTCCCCTCAGGAAAACAAGGGTCGAAGGCCCTAGAACAGGAGCCAACTCGTGTCCATCCCCATTGATAGGTGCAAACAGTCAAATGGATATAAGATCGGTCCAGCGACCAAAGGCGCAAGAGCCTGGACGAGAAAAAATGAGGTTCACGCAAGCGGTTGAAAATGGAGGATGTGAGCGAAACGAATTGAAATCAGCCCTGGAAAAAAACAGTATAGGCACAAAAGGTATTTTCAGAGAGGGTTCAAGCCAAGGTACTAAAATTATTACTGAGAAACAATTACCCTCAACGTTTGAAAAAAGCATAAATGAAATCATGGTCAAGCAGTAGCACCAAAAACAAAACCTGTGCCAACCCCCGTGCGAATCACAGTTTTTGATAAGGATCGTAAATGTTCGCTAATGCCAGGGGTTTCAAGTATGGCACTAACTAAGTTAATCAACACAGCTTCATTACAGAAAAAAACATATACAATTGAGGGAGTACAGAAAGATGAAGCACTACAAGAGACACACCCCCCTTGCGGAAGTATTCAATTCCACAACTCGTCATCACGCAAAGCAGGCTTAATACACAAGGTGCTAAGTCAACATCCGGAGACATTTGACTTAAAATTAACTTTTATTCCAGAATATTCAACCAGGGGGACACAAGACATTCTAAACCGAGGTAATCTGTTAAGATTATTTAAGGAAATACCAGCTTTACAAGAAATTACTTCTCATGATCTTTACTCCATTGAATTTCAACAAAACGTAAACAACGCGGCCATTGAGGAAACAGTTACAAATTGGGCCTCAAGGGACCTTGTAGAAAAGATATACTCTGCAAGACCCCAGTTCGAATCATGAAGTATCTCCATTATGCCACACAAGTGCCCAAGATATCCCTATCCTTTACAAATTAAGACAGGTGACCTGAACAAGGGTCAAGAGAGAAGAGGTCAACATACCACCTGTCTACGTGGCGCCAGATCCGCCTCGCTAGTGTCATCAAGTGCAAGTCTCAAATCACAAACAACCGGTCTCCACCACGCAGATAGAATGGATTGGTCCTGGATACCCAATGTCTTGAGTAATAAAGCTACCTAACCCAGACCCAAACCTCTCTGGGAACACGTGGAACAAGAAGCTCTCCGAGAGTACAACAAAGAAATCAAATGTTTCACTTTGCTCGTGGAACGTGCATGGCTTTCGAGAAATGGCTCATGATCACGAAACGCTAACCTTTTTCTCACGACAAGATATAATCTTGATCCAGGAGTCATGGAAATTACAACCGACTTCAATCCCAGGTTTTACAGAACACCATATATCTGCAGAACGCAATTCAACGCATGGGCACCCCTGCGGTGGATTATCAATATATGTAACCCATAAATATAATTGGGCATCAGAAGAGTTGGACGTGGGTCTGAACTGGGCCCAAGTGATTAGAATTACTGAAGCCCCGCCATCGGGGTTTGATCCATGGAAAATTCTAATATTTAATGTCTATATCCATCCCGACAGAAAGACACAAAAAGAAAAACACGAGACCTTGCTGTCACTGATCAAGGCAATGCAAAGAACCCACTCACAATGCCCACTGGTTATTTCCGGGGACTTCAATAATGCCCTCATTGTCCAAAACAAAAAGAAGGCGAAGTCGACCGCAAACATTGGCGGAAAAAAGCTAGTATCAAGCCTAAAAGAATACGGACTGTCAATCCTGAACGGCAACACAAAGGGGGATAGGCCGGCAGCCGTCACCTACCTGAGTGGTAAGGTCCATTCAACAATTGACTATTCCATAGCAAGTGACGAGTTAATTCCCAGCATCGAATCATTTAGCATTGAACACCGAGTAGAAAGCGATCATTTCCCCCAAATAATAAGTCTGAATATCGTACTAAGTAAGGCTCCAACCATGACCTCCCTTCTCCACCATGCATCAAAGTTCAACTTAAGAAAACTGAAATGGCGTGGTGACGGGTTGGGTAAAATCACGAACACAGCTAAAGCCCAAATGGCCAACCTTGGGACCCAAAAAGAGGAGGAGCTAGTCTCTAACTGGGAGCATACGATTCAGGTCCTCCAGCAAAAGTTCCCAGCAAGGTCAGGGAACCAGGGTTTTCACAAAATCAAGAAGGAGCCTTGGTTCAACATGGACCTAAGAACAAAAAAAAGAAAAGTCGCCAAGGAAGTCCGAGCACTCGCAAGGCAAAAAGTGTTGGGGGCCCTGACAAATAAATTTAATTTGAATGGAGCCAGGAGCACCTACAGGAAGGCACTGAGGGCCGCAAAGTACTCGCATAAAGAAACCATCTGGAACAAACTGCTAACTGCGGGCAAACAATCAAATAGCCGGGACTTCTGGGGTATCATAAACGATTTAAATCAAGGGTCAAAACTCCAACAGGAAGTAGGGGTTGGAGCAGAAACTTGGACCAGACACGTGCAAATTTTATACTGTAACACAGATTCTGGCCCCGTTAATGGTTCTGGGGCATCACAGGAAAATGCGGAGGAATCAAAAAGAGCCGAGTACATAGAAAAAAGAGCTTTCGAGCTGGAAAAAGTTCAGAAGGGGCCAACAGAGCTTGACGACTTAACCACCAAAGATGAACTGAGGATGATAATATCAAGATTAAAGTCAGAAGGAGCCGCAGGTCCAAATGGGCTGCCAAACGCGATCTTTAAGCATGACCCGGACCTGTGGTCTGAGATTCTAACGCCTCTGTTCAACCAAATATATAAACAAGCAGAGTTACCCGCATCCTGGAAAGGCAGTATCATCCATCCCATATTTAAGCATGGTGACCATCGTAACCCCAGAAATTTCAGACTGATATTGTTAATAGATGTAGAGGCTAAGCTCTATGCTTCCTGCATTCTAAGAGAACTACAAGCCTGGATAGCAGAAACAAAGATAATGCCCAAATTTCAAACAGGTTTCAGGCAAGGAATGGGAACAATAACAAATTTAACTTGCCTGTCTATCCTAATGGATCAAGCGGTTGCAAAGGGATGCCGCTTGTACGCCTGTTTTATAGACATCAAGTCGGCTTTTGATCGGGTGAATAGAGAGCGCTTGTGGATGAAACTAAAAAGCTGGGGGTTGCCACATCAACTCTTAATAGCCATCAAAGCCCTATATCAACATACTTGGGCAAGAGTGAAACTGGGAAACGGGGGTAATACAACCAGGAGCAACCCGACACATCAAGTCCTAAAACAGGGCTGTGTCCTAGCCCCCACCCTCTTCAACCTTCTTCTCTCCGACCTCCCAAGCGCACTGGAATCGGCAGATAGCCATCCACCATCTCTAGCTAACAACCCAATATACTACCTACAATATGCTGATGATATTGTATTACTGAGCAAAACACCAATCGGCTTACAAAGAGCTATAAATAAATTAACATCGTACTTAGAACGAGAAGGCCTAGAATTAAATAAAGAAAAAACTAAAGTGGTCCGTCTAGTAGATGCGCACAAGCTACGGTACAAATGGATGACTCAAAGGGCAACGGTGAAAGAAGAAAGGATTTACAAGTATCTGGGAATAATAATATCAAAAGGTGTTATCCACAAGGACCACAAAACAGCCCTACAAGCAAAAGCACAATCTTTAATCTTTGCGTATCGTTCTTTAAAAGTAAAAATGGATTGCCCTAACTATAACCATCTACTAAAAGTAATGACAGTGCAGATCATGCCTACCCTATCTTATGGCCTAGCGACGTGGTGTGGCAAGGAGGCCGATCTTTTAAATGAATTACAGACGAAAATTTATAAAATGGTCTTCAATCTGCCAAAATCCACCTCAGCTTCACAAGTCAGGCTTGAATTTGGACTGCAAAACCAGAAGTTCCGGAGCATGAGCGGCTTCGTGAAACTCTGTTATAAACTTCGATCTGCAGACCCAGACACATTAGACTAGCTGAGCTGGGAGGAAATCAAAAAATGGGCAAACACCGCACACCCGAACCCTTGGGGAAAGTACCTGAAACTATGTGTGGAAAAGCTGGAGTTGGAATCAGTCTGGAAATTAGGGACAGATAAAGCAAGCCTAAGCAAATTAGCCAATGCGGCAGTAAAAAGGAAATCCTTTCTGGAGGATAAAGAGACATTGGCAAAACGTCGGCATGGCTGGACTATCATGAACTCTTATACAAACTCAAAACCACTCGCTTACCTATCATCTCACTTTAGTGGCTATTTAAAAAAGGCTTTCATCGATTATCGGATGGGGATGCACGTTTCAAAAGACTTATTGCCGTCCTGGAAACCCTCCGACCAGAAGGAGCAATGTCGCCTCTGTGGGTATAAAACTGAAACCCTTGCCCACTTTCTTTGTGTTTGTCCTGCGCTGATAGGACAAAGACGACTGTTATTGAAACCTATTTTTAACGCGCTAAACATACGCTCTTGTAGACATGCCGTTACAAGCTGGCTTGGAGGTTCCTCCATAATCCTGGCATGCCGCGGAGTTAAATTTTTGGCAGAAGTAAGAAATCGCCTTGGACAAATTGAAAGGGGGGATCACCAGGTTGGTGGGCTATCAGGAACTTTTTAACACGATGATCTTTCACGTTTTGACCCTAATTTTAACTGACGCAGAGAGTTTATAACTCTAGTATTTTTAATCAATTTTGTATTGTTATTTTATTATGCGAATTTTGTAATAATTTTAACCAATTATGCAAATAAATTTTGACTTACATTTTTTTGAGTCCCCTTAGTGGAGGAGTGGCAGCAGAAGCAACAGTGGCAACAATCGAGCAATAAACAAAAACTTCAAAAAACACAGCTAGTCTACATGGTGTTGAAGATTGATGATTTTGAGAACCCGCAGCACAGAAACAACTTGCGGTTTCTTGGCCTTGCAAAAAACGTGGAGGGAATCGACATTAGACACTTCATGATCGAGCTGCTTAAGGGTGCCTTTCCAGAGCTTGCCTGATGGGACTGGGAGGCTGAAGTTCAAATGGTCCATCGATTTCACCTGACTCCCAAGAAAAATTCCTCTCTCCAGCCAGATCATCCAAGAACCATCCTGTTTTACTTTGGTAATTTTCTTCTACGCCAGGCAATCTTTGACAAGGCAAGGCCAGAGGCTAAGAGATCATTCAACGGGCATACCTTCTTCGTCCGCCCTTACTTTTGTCATGTGACAGTCGAGAGGAGGTGGAGACTCTGGCAGCTATTTTCTCCCTTTCAACAGGTTAGACAGCAAGTATTTTTGCTAAATCCGGCCCATCTCAAGGTGATCTTCAAGAGAAACACTTGGACCTTTCTGTCAGAGGTCAAGGCACATGAATATTTGAAATATCGAAGCTGGACCGTGCAGATAAAAGACTTCCTCTTTGTATTTTCGCACCTAGGACATAAAATGAACACTGTGCTAGATCCTACTGTTGTTTTCACCTTAGGGGATCTTTCTTTCTCTTAAAATATGTCTTGAGGATTCTTATAAGGCCTTTCTAGGCTCATTCTGCTGGGGATCTTTCCCCGTTGTGATTGGATATTTCCTTTTCCCATTTTCCGTTTTCTTTTTTCTCTTTCTCTATGGCTTCTTTTTCTGGGTTTGACTAGGGGCCGGGATGTTCGGGCAGGAGGTACTGGAAGCGGTGGCGGCATGTGGGTTTGCACCATCACTGGGGTCAGGATTGACCCTTTTGCTCATGGAATGGGGGATGGAAGGGGGTGGGATGGGGGGATGGGAGGGGGTGGGATTGGGGAGGTGAGGGAGGGGATAGGGGGATCCAAGCACGGTTGAGGATTGAGTTTGTGGTCGGTAACCTGCAAGCAGTTATACTTTGTATTAAAGAATGATTAATTTAAGAATTGCCTCAGTTAATATATGTGGCTTAAATATTTTCCGGCGAAGACAGAGGGTTAATATTGATATACAGTATTTCAAAGCTGATAAACTCTGTATCCAGGAAACTCATGTGGAAGGGTCTCAGAAACATCTATCGGAACTTATTGGGTAACAAGTTATTTCTAGAATATTGCAGGGTAACCGCACGGGAGGGGTGGCGATACTCGCATGTAAGGCCAAGATTAGATTCATTAGATCTAAAGCAGAATAATTTGGGAGATGGGCCTTTGCAGAATGCATATATGATGGAGGGGGGTTTAAACTCTGCTATAAGACTTGGTACAACCACTTTGCTAACCTTTATGCTGCTCCGGCTACTGTTAATGAAAAACCTCTCGCTACGGTTACCACATTTATGTCAACGAACCAAGCATCTACTCTCCAGTTTACTATGGCAGAAACAACAAGGGCAATCGCTGCTATAAAATCGTCTAAAGCACCGGGCCCTGATAAGATCCCGGGGGATCTATTTAAACACGAGCCAGATGTATGGGCCCCTTATATAAATCTTCTCTGCAATGGTATAGCTAATGGCCAGCCTGTTCCTGCCTCATGGAAAGGAGCAGAGATAGTCCCAATCCATAATAACCTGCAAACTATAGACCTATCAGCCTTCTAGATATATTGCAAAATGTATATGCTAAACTTATTCTAGATAGGTTGAATGATTGGATTACGGACAATAATATCCTATCCTCTTGCCAAGCAGGCTTTAGGAAGAAGACCAGCACGATAGACCAGGTTTCGAGATTAATAATTATTGCGTGGAAGTACACACGGTTGCGCCGAGGGAATTTGTATGTGGCCTTCATTGATTTGAAGGCCGCTTTTGATTCCATCCTAAGGGACTGTCTCGGGTCTAGTCTTTTGCAGCAAGGGGTCCCTAGCAATATAGTACTACAGATCATTAGGCTAAATGAGAACACATACGCTAGAGTGCGCTGGGGGCAAGCGGGTGAATTGACTGAGGAGATACCAGTAAAAAGGGGTGTGCGCCAGGGCTGTGTCCTGGCGCCAACCCTGTTTCTCCTGTATGTCAATGACATGACCACAGCACTTAAAAAAGCTAACCACGATTCCACGAAATTAGGAGGTGAACACATTTGTGCATTAACTTTTGCCGACGATACCATCCTATTGTCTCAAACCCCTAGGGGTCTTCAAAATCTTTTAAATGCATTGGATGGATATTGTAGACAAAAGGATCTTGAGATTAACCTGACAAAAACTAAGTACATGACCATCAGACCTCAGAAATGTTTTAAAAATAAAATGCAGTCGAATGGAGTCAATCTGGAGCGTCTGTCATATTATTTATTTAGGAGTGACCATAAATTACAACCTCTCATGGAACCCCCAGATTGCGAAATCTAAAACCATTCTCAACCAAAATGCTGGCTCAATTGTAAAAAAACTTTTTTTAACATCATCCATGGCAATTACCCCTGCTTTACTAGTTTATAAATCCAGGGCCCAATCAGCTGCCTTATATGGCTCAGAGTTATGGGGAGGTGGGCAGTGGCGGTGCGTCCATTGGGGGCACTGGGGCGTTATGTTATGTTATGTTAAATAAAATTTATTGAGCGCACGTACGCCCGTAGGCTTCATGGCGCTATTGGAAGATTTGCAGAAACATAACACAGCAAAAGAAAAGACAGAATTAACTATGGATAAGCTTGCCTAAAAAGCCAAGTTTTAAAGGCTTGTCTAAAAGCCAGAATGTCTTCATGGAGTCTCAGTGTCAGTGGCAGAGAGTTCCACAGGGAGGCAGCTAGAAAGTGAAAAGAGCTGCCTCCCTGACGTTTCCTAATGCGAGGCACAACTAACAAGCTCTTGTGACCCGAGCGAAGAGCACGTGAGGGGGTATACCTAACAAGCAGGCTGCTAATAAATCCGGGGCCCTTACCTTGTAGAGCCCTAAAGATAATGCAGCCAGCTTTAAAGGTTGCTCTCTGCGCTACTGGCAACCAGTGGAGACTAGCAAGACCCGGCCTGATGGACTGCCACTTGGGTAGCTTGCAGATCAGCCTGGCCGCTTGGTTCTGAACCAGCTGTAGCCTCCTGAGCTGCCCGACTGGAAGACCCAAATACAAGCTATTGGAGTAGTCCAGTCGGGACAGCAGGAGAGCGATCACAACTTGGATCAGAGCAGAGTAAGTTAACAGGTGGGCAATTTTCCTGATCTTACGAAGTTGGAAAAAGCTTGAGGATACCACCGTCCCTACCTGACTTTTAAGAGAGAGATCTTCATTAAAAGTGACCCCTAGGCTTTTCACTGTATGAGACTTGGCCGGGGGGATTTCCTATTTCTGGAGGCCAAAAATGTGGCCCCCAGTGAAGTTCACTCTTCCCAGGCAAAATCAATTCAGTTTTGCCTGGGTTTAGTTTTAGATGATTAAGACTCATCCATCTCTGGATGTGAACCATGGCCTCCCGAAATTCGGCGGCAGCGTCAGGGGAATCCAGGCAGAAAATCAATTGCAAGTCATCAGCGTAGTTAAAAATTAAAGCTTTAAACTTTCTCAGCGAATACAACAAGGGCCGTAGATACAAATTAAATAAAAGTGGGGACAAGGACGATCCCTGAGGGACTCCGCATTCATTTTTAATTTTAGGGGCTGTAAAGGTTCCCAGTCTCACTGCCTGGGTGCGGTCCGAAATAAATGATTTCAGCCATCCCAAGGCCGAGCCTCTGAGGCCCGTCTGCTCGACACGGTCGACCAAGATGGTGTGGTCGACCGCGTCGAACGCGGCCGACAGGTCCAGAAGTACTAGTGCTTGATGAATATCCTTGTCCGCATTGCATCTAAGTACATCCTGGACCGCCAGTGTCACCATCTCGGTAGAGTGGCCTGGTCGAAACCCGGCTTGATTAGGTTCCAAATATCCTGTGGATTCAACAAAGCTAGAGAGACAGCTAGAAGCATGTGCCTCCAGGATTTTTGAAAGAAATGGTAACAAGGATATTGGACGGTAATTTGATGGATCGTGGGGGTCCAGGCCAGGTTTTTTGATCAAGGGAATAAGTAGAGCATGTTTAAAACCTACAGGTACCCTTCCCTGGTCCAGTGAATCATTTAGCAATGGAAGGATCCCTTGAGGTATAGTTTGCCCTATTTCTGTAAAGATGTGGGGTGGACAAATGTCGTCGGGTGAACCAGACTTGACACGTGCCAGGAGTGCGGAAAAGGTTTTAGAGTCTATAGCCGGGAAGGCATCTAACGTGACAGGGTTATTAAAAATATCATCCAAGGGAGATGATGTAGGGGAGCTCGCAATGTTGCGTTTTATCATGACAATTTTCTCTCTGAAATATTCATTCAGAGAGTCACACAGCTTCTGAGTGGGGACTATTGAAGGGGCTGTCCTATCATCGTCACAAAGCTCCTTAACTATATTAAATATATCTTTAGTTTTATTGGATGAGGTTAAAATTTTCTGAGAAAAGTAGTTAGTTTTGTGTTGGTGCAAAATTTTTTGGAACTCCTTCCTAGCAGCGCAGTACACTTCTCTGTCTTGTGGGGAGTAGTTTACTCTCCACTTCCGTTCCTTTTGTCGTACCCCTAATTTAAGAGTTCTCAGTTCTTGGGTGAACCATTTATGGGCATCGTTCCCTCTAATACTAGAGACCTGTACCAGGGGGGCAAAAAGGTCAGCTGCGTGGCGTAGCCAGTTTGACAATAATTTTTCGCCATAGTCCAGGTCATCATGTGGCAAAGGTATGGATTTACTTAATACATCAATGAATCCAGGAAGATCCATAGATTTCCATTTACGGAATTCTTTGCCCATGAGTGATCTGGCCTTAACATTCCCTCGTATTTCTAACGTGAACTGAATGACAAAGTGGTCTGACCAAACACATGGACTGATAACAGGGTTAGGTAGTGATAGGTTGTGTGTCCAAATTTGGTCAAGGCTATGACCTTTTTGCCCCACTAATGCCACATGCCCCCATTCACGTGGCGACAGACCAATTCCTAAATGTAAAGGTTCATCAGCCCACGGCGCTAAATTGCATTGGGACACGCCCGAGGCAATCGGAGCTGAAGGGGGGTGGGGCCGCACCAGCAGAGGGTTTGAGTGACAGGCAGGCAGCTGCAGAGTGCACATGCTTGAGTTAGGGCTAATCCTTTTTATTCCTAGCTCAAACATGCGCACTGTCAGCCGTACTACTCGTACCCTTAGGAGAGCCACAGAGCCAGGGACTCGACCCGCAGCCCGGGTGGGGGGACGGGGGGGGGGACACAGAGAGCACACCTGCTCTTGCCAATCCTGGCGCTGCTAATGCAGTGCCTGGATTGGCTGAAACACCGCGCAGCCTTGAGCCTGAGGGCAGGCATAAAAAGTATTGGGTGGCGGGTCCGCGCGTGGGTGGTTAAAACTGTTACGGCCAATCACTGTGGCTTATGTGAATGCAAGCAGACAGGGATTGTCCATTTTGTTCATGATGTGCCCACTGCCTCGCCCTCGCTCGTGTGACGCAACAGCAGCCTGCAGACATCACTGCGCGGCTCCAGAGAGACCTGTGTGGGTGCTGGTGGTGACGTTCATGGCACTTCTTCGAAGTTCGGACCATCATCACATCATTGATCATCTGAATTAAGTTTATAAATTCTTTTCCTGGTAGCTTAGGGTAGGGCCTAGGGCGATTCACTAATTTGCGGTGAATAATCCGAGTGCAAACTGTGCAGCGCACCGAGTGCGCACCTATCTATGCAGTTACCTACACAGGCCTCACTCAGCCTGGCAGGAGACCGCTCCTTGAACCCATTCATTGCTGTGGGGAAAAATGATAAAAAATACTATTTTTTATCATTTTTCCCCACAGCAATGATTGGGTTCAACGAGCGCTCTGCTGCCAGGCTGAGGCACGGGCCTTAATTGTGGAAGGGCGAGATTTTGATCGATACCTTAGCACTATTGATCTAAACCTCGATCTGGTCGACTGAACCTTTGTTGCCTGTCTTTAAGGTACAAGGTACATCCATTTCCAAGTTAGTTCACCCAATAAAGGACTCTACTCCCAATGATCACAAACAACTTCTAGCTTTCAAAAGTTTATTGTAAGGAAATGATAAGCTGCAAATACAGGCATCTCAGAATGAGATTCACGAGATACACAGGTCCAATTACATACATGTGCTCTCGGAAAGCCCTCAGACGAGCAACGGAAATCACTAACACGAGTTCTAAGAATAATAAAGCTATCAGCATTGACGCATATCTCTCCTTCATTTAAGTTGGAGGAAAACACACAGGTTAGGCTGTCCCTACCCTGCTCTAGATGGTATCCCTACTTAACCAAGCCCCAACCTAACAAAGGTGTCAGCAGTGAATGACCCCCAAGGGAAGTCACTCACTCTAAGTCTCTTGGTGAAAACCTATAGTTCTCCAGTCATGACCCCTCTCTGCCTACCCATCCGCTCTCTAAAGGGTCCTCAGGTATCTGCTCTAACTCCACCCAGGGGTGCTGTCCCTAATACAAAACAGTCAACAACATTTGAGACGCCCCTTGCGAGACGCCCCTCACGTGGTGTAGCTTCTGGCTTTTTCCATGATGCTTTGTATTGGGCCTCATACGTTAGAGTTGACCTTGCTTCTCAGACTCTTCTCCGGCCCGCTGATACCCCTCAAACATTCCGGAACCCTCCTCCATGTCTGGGCCGTCTACTGAACAGACCTCTATTCATTCATTTATAATTGGATCCCCCCTTTCCCTTTGCAGACAGATATCTGCAGCCAAGAACCCAACTCTCATAGACTTCCAAAAAGGCTTGCAACATTTCTCAGCCCAGACATGTACGTGTAAATCAACGTTAAAACATTTCAGGCCTACAATATTTCTCATAATGATTATAGCATTCAACTTCTTCAGTAATTAAAGCATGTTAATACTCTTATTCTATTATTCAGTAAACATTTTTATAAATCCTGGCCCATTAATGCAATGACCAAAACATTAATACAATCTGTGTCGTGAAAAAAAGAAACACCTTCCCTTTCCCTCCAGCTCTGGCCCTGAGGCCTACCACATTCTGCGTTTAACCACAGACCATCTTACATTTTAACAGCTACACGACATGGATTCAGGAATAATCACATCTAATAAATCATATAGTGTCACACATTTCTGTATTAGTTCCACTTCTACTTAAATCTCTACATTAGCTATACATTTAGAATATAATTGCAAATACTATTAGCACTCATGGCATTTCTCCTCATGATTTGTGCTTACTACAGGTAAGTGTGATGCACTCATACATTTAGATCAGTTTGCGCTCTCTCAGTTCCCCCCTTTGATGACCTCTCGGGGTCATCACTAACATTTAAACTGCAGTTATTGCTGGCATTCTCTGCGCTTCCAGAGCCCTCAGACTCCTGTACTGATTATCTTGTATGGCAGCCAATCTCTGCAGCTGCTCTCTTTGGGCCCTTTCTGTCCTTCTTGCTCTGTACCATTTGAATACCCTCACCAATCCCCACAATATGATCCCACAGATCAATATTATGATGACAGGTTTTAGAATATACCACACAAAGCTTTTGCCTAAAGTGGAAAACCACCCACCAACTGCACTCATTCCGTGGCCCACCTTTTCCCAGACGTTTTCTCTACTCAAGTCTTCGATCTCCTTGTGAATATCAGTTATGTTCCTAATAACCTTCTCAAGGGGTTTTGAATTGTCTGGAATGTAAGTGCAACATTCCTGAACCTTCAAAGCCTTACAGACTCCGCCCTCTTTTGCTAGTAGGACATCTAATGCAAGACGGTTCTGAAGAACCATAGCCCTTATCGATTGCATCTCTCCTTCTACCAGCATTAAGGACTGAGCAGTGCTGGCAGACAACCTGTCGACGACTGTTGCTAGCCGTCTAATTTTAACATCATTAAGGATTAGACCTAAAAGAGGGAACATAGCTCCGAAGACATCTCCAACCATTTCGGCATCTCCTACATCTCTCCTTCCCCTCGATGATGTCTTGCCCTCAATGATCACTAAGTCTTGTGCATGATATATTTTGGGGAAGACAATTGCTAAGTAACATGATCCATACCAGTTGTCAGGTAGTCTCACGTAGGCATTTCTTCCACATACAAAATACACATTTGGAATCACTTGCATTCCCTTCAGGAAATCTTTAGTATAGTACTCTATATTGAAAGCATGTTCACAGTCGACTTCTCCAACGTATACATTTTCATAATACGTTTTGGCTCGGTGAAGACATAGCTTTCCTCTCTGCGTTTTATCTAAAGCTATTGGACCACTACTACCCTTTCTCTTGTGTGCCTTCTCTTCCTCGGTCCAATCTGTTTTCCATTGTCCTGATTTTTTCAAAATCTTTTGTCTCCTGTAACGATCATCCACCTGCCCTATGAACTTCTTCTCGACTTCTGACACCTTGCATGTCAGGTTATTTCTACGGGCATGTGAAGTATCTAAGGTAATCCAAGGAATGAAGAACTTGGCCAATCTGTCTTCACTCTTCCAGTAATCCCATTTGTTCATCTGCTTATAATTGGGGACTTCTGGCAACACTGAATCATAATTGGAGAAATAGTATTCAAAACTATCTCTCTCATAAAATATACTAAGCAATAAGCTACATGTAATGCCATATGTCAGCGGGAGGTGATGATATCGAATTCCTTCATCTACAGATGCCGGCAACTGCATGCAGACATAACAATCCTTAACCTCCATGGCATCCACGTATTCATATAAGAGTTTAGCATAAGCATTTGACCTAAAGTCTCCTTGGGACTCATCTACGTGTAACCTGCGGGCTTCTGCAGCTAATAACGCTTTCTCTTGAGTGTTTTCCCCCTTTTCACCAGCAACAGTGGGTGTAAGCGTTTCTACAGATTTCACATCCATTACCTTTGCATCTTCCTCATGTCCCTTTACATACGAAATTGTTACCACTAAAGCTATTAATATTATCACTCCTACTATTAGTGTACCTATTATACATTTAGCTCTGCGGTTCTGGGTGCCGGCCTCCATTTTGTCAGACAATATGGCTCTCTCTTATCTTAGCAAAAAGTTCTTTTCCTCTCGTTCCTTTACAGTCTCTTTTAATCCTTTTGTCTTTAGAATCCACACAACTGGAAGCTGACAACCTTCTCCGCAAAAGTCCTTTAACAGTTCAATAAAGACAACCCTAGCCCTTCTCCATCAACTCAAGGGAAGTTCCCTAAAATTTTCTGCTTCCTGGGCGCTAGGTAATCTTCTTTTTCTGGTTGCTTTATTTACAAAGTCCTTAACAGTCTACTATCAGGTTTGTTGTTGCAGCTTCAATAGCATAGTTCAATATTTCCAAACGAAGATTGTGCTCTTCATGTGCTGTTATCGTTGTACCAAAGTCGGGGAATTGCAATTCTGAAAGAAACATGTGTTTTAACTTGCTGAGGCGGGGAGGTCTGGGGAGCATGAATGTTAGTGACCCTTCTTGTTCGACACCGGGTACCAACAGTCGTATTTCCACGGTGATAATGGGCTCAGAACTGGACACCACCACCGCTCGGATCCTCCCTGTCTCCGGTTTCACAGACATTTGTCGCCAGATATGTCCACTCAGGTGTGGAGTATCTTCTGTTAGGCACACGCACTCTTCTTGACCTTCTTCGGTCCGGTGCTTCAGCGCCCTGAGCACCTTCTTCCGGATCTGAGTCTTCTGATATCGGAGGAAGGGTTACTTCTGGAGTTGACCTCAGGCTAGAGCTCCTTCTTTGCGGCCAATTTGCTTCTCCACGTGCCCTTCTACTCCTTCTCCTTCTTGTCTGTTCTCTCTCTCTCTCAGACCTGTCGGGGTCTGACTCGTACTCCCAGCTACTTTCTCCTTCTGTAGCGTCGTCTGTTTCGCTGTTGTACTGACCGTCCTCAGCTTGGTCAGACTCTTCCCCTGCTTCCGCTGGCACCTCTACAGCTTGGCTAGCCCCCTCTATGGCTTCTCGGTCCTCTGCTGGACGTCTATCCGAGAGAGGAGCTGTTTCTTCCAGAGGTGCTGGAACCCTTCGCGTATGTGACGCGTGGATCCAATTGGGCAGGCCTCCCACCTTCACAGCTGTGTTCGTGATCAGGATGATCTGGAAGGGCCCACGCCAACGAACATCCAGACAGCTTCTTCTCACGTGTTTTTTCACCAGGACCCAGTCCCCAGGATACAGGTCATGGCACGGGCCCTGGCACGCTGGAACCTCGGCAGCCTGCACCTGAAGGGACACAGAACGAATGGCGTCAGACAGCCCCTTACAATAGTCCAGGATCATATCATCTGTGATATTTAACAGTGCAGTAGCTGGGACAGATGGCAGCCTCATTGCTCTCCCCATTAACACCTCATGTGGTGATAACCCCGTTCTTCTGTCTGGGGTACTACGAAGGCTCATGAGAACCAATGGCAGGGCATCAGGCCAACTCAGGGTCGTTGAGGAACAAACTTTGGCTATTCTGGCCTTGATCGTGCCATTGATTTGCTCCACAATTCCTGAGGCTTCTGGTCGGTAACTGCAATGCAGCTTCTGATCGATATTTAACGCTACACAAATCATCTTCACAAGCTCGCTGTTAAAATGTGTTCCCCTATCTGATTCCAAAAAGGCCGGCACCCCGAAGCGCGGAATGAGTTCTCTGAGCAGTAACTTGGCCACGGTGAGGGTGTCGCACCTACGTGTAGGGTATGCCTCAACCCATCTGGAGAACACACAAACAACCACCAGGACATAGCGGAGGCGGTTACACCTTGGCATTTCAATGAAATCTATCTGCATTCGATTGAATGGACCTCCAGACCTTCCTATGTGACTTAGTGCAACTGGTGTTCTTTTTCCTACGTTCAGCTGCTGGCAGGTCACACAACGCTGGCACACTGCTTCTGCTGCTATTCTAAACTTAGGATTGTACCAAGTCTGTCTAAACACTCTCAGCATAGCATCTCTCCCTAAGTGTACGGGACCATGTATGAGTCTAGCCATTGGACTCACCATCTCATTGGGCAACACTGCTCTGCCATCTGCTGAGACCCAAAAATGGGACTCACCCATTACACATCCTGCCTTTTCCCATGTTTCTTTTTCAGAATCAGGAGCATTTTCTTGCATGTTTGACAGTTCATCCCAAGTATCAACAGTTTCCAATATCATGGCTAATTCAGTTCTTACATTTATTCCACCCACTTCCACTTCTGTGAAAGAGTACCCTTGTTCCGCGCAATACCGCGCAACTTCATCTGCATATCTATTGCCTTTTGAAACAAAGTCCTCATTTCTGGTATGTGCGGTGCACTTTACAACTGCGATACCTGCTGGGCATTGCAACGCCTCTAACAACAGGCGCACAAACTCTCCATTGCGAATGGGAGAGCCTGAAGAGGTCATGAACCCTCTTTGAGACCATAACTGCCCGTAATCATGAACTACCCCATAACCATATTGGCTGTCGGTGTATATGGTGACTCGAATTTGATTGCTTGCTAAGCAAGCACGTGTCAGGGCAATAATCTCGGCTACCTGAGCGGAGTGTACTCCTTCCAGGCACCCAGCTTCCACAACTCCAGCAATTGTACAAACAGCGTAAGCCGCTCTCAACTGCCCAACTTCGTCTCTTACACATGAGCCATCGACAAAGAAAATTTCGTCTGGGTCGGTCAGTGGCTCATCTACGATGTCGGGTCTGGGTTTGGTGCATAGTTCAGTCACATCGAGGCAGTCATGGTCTGTACATTCATCATCATCCTCGATATCATTTGGAAGTGGCATCAAGGTGGCAGGGTTCAAAACAGAGCATCTCTTGAGGGTCACATTCTCTGCAGCAAGAATAACTTGCTCATATCGCGTGAGTCTGCTGTTGGTCAGATGCTGTGTTTTGGTCCTGGTCATCAACAGTTCAACAGAATGGGGCACGCACACCTCTAACGGGTGCCCCATGACGATATTTTCACATCTTTCAATGCTGACACCCGTTGCAGCAACGGATTTGAGACATCCGGGCAACGCTGCGGCTACTGGGTCTAAAGTAGCCGAGAAATAAGCAACTGGTCTACGGGCATTCCCATGGATTTGGACCAACACAGACAACGCACAACCTTCTCTCTCACAACAGTAAAGAAAAAATTGTTTATTGTAATCCGGCATTCCCAATGCCGGAGCACGACACAGGTCCTCTCGCAGCTGTAAGAATGCCATCAAACAGTCTTTGTCCCATGGTACCGGATCGCTCACCTCCTTGTGCGTCAGTTTTTGCAAGGGTTTTGCTTTCAGTGAAAAGTTTGCGATCCACTGTCGGCAATAACCCACCATCCCTAGAAACATCCTGACCTCTCTCTGTGTCTTAGGCGCATTCATTTTCATGATCGCCTCTATCCTGTCTGGTGACACCTTTCGTTTGCCTTTCTCTATTCTGTGTCCTAAGTACTGCACTTCTGTCAGGCAGTACTGCAATTTTCCCGGGGACACCTTGTGCCCATTGGCAGCTAGGTGATTTAACAAAGCAATGGAGTCCTCCCTGCAAGCTTCTTCTGTTTCTGACGCCACGAGGAGGTCGTCTATGTACTGGACCAGAACTGACTTCTGGGGCAGCACTAGACTTTCAAGATTTTTCTTCAAAAGCTGGTTAAAGATCGATGGACTCTCTGTATACCCCTGAGGGATACGACACCATGTTAGGACGCGATTTTCCAGCTTAAATGCGAAAAGAAAATGGCTTTCTTCGTCCAGAGGGATCGAAAAGAAAGCCTGACAGAGATCGATCACTGTGAACCACTCTGCTTGAAATGGAATCTGAAACAGTATCACTGATGGATTCGGTACCACTGGACAACACGAAACGACTATGTTATTAATCTTTCGAAGGTCCTGCACTATCCGAAACTTCCCATTTGGTTTCTGCAGACCCATAATCGGGGAGTTGCATGGACTACCCACGATTTCTTTCAGTATTCCCTGTTTAATCATGGACTCGATCACGGGTTTTATGCCTGCAATCGTTTCTGGAGTCAATTTATATTGGGGTGTTCTTGGGAACTCAGCATGCGGTTTCACTACAATTTTCACTGGGTCCACCCCTTTGACCAAACCTATCTCTTCCCCAGTGAAATCCCATACTTCTGATGCCACTGTCTCCCTCAAGTCCCAGGGGAGCTCATCTACTGTCAAAGTAGGGTACAGCTCCACACATATTCTTGAGTTTGCAACTTTGAAGTCTGCATCATCATCATTGGTCAATACCTCCACTCCCTGAGGTGTACAATATATAGTACAATTCAATTTACACAACAGGTCTCTTCCTAGCAGACACACAGGGCTTGAATCGCAAACCACAAATTGGTGTTCATCGCTGTACTTCCCTATTTTCACCTGTACCGGTTCTGTCAATTGGCTGGTTATTCTCCTATTTGCGACCCCTACCACTTGTATGGTCTCTCCAGACATGGGCAGGTCTGGAACTGCAGCTGATCTGATCGTGGACCTAGTGGCTCCTGTGTCCACCAGAAATGTCGTAGGGCACCCTGCTACTTCTGCTTCGACATAGGGTCCCCTCTGGTCCACCTCTAAGGCTGCCCCAAGGGTGCAGTCTTCTCTTTCCACTCTCTGTCCGGTTAATGGGTCCACATAATAGCACTCTTCACCTTCCACAAACAGGGGCATTTGTCTATAGGTCTTACCCACAGTCCCTACTCGAGGAGGCTGCGGGAACTGGGCTCGGGGAGGAGCCCCCCCCCCTTTGAGCACCTTTCCTTGGTATGGCGTCACCCCTCTTGTAGGTGCGCTCTGGACCTCTTCCTCCTCTATCTCTTGTTCTCCTATCTCTACATTGTAGGGACACTCGCGTTTCCAATGCCCCACCTCGTTACACTGGTGGCACCTAGTCGTTTTCTTCAAGGCAGCTATGTCTATTCTGGGTCTAAAGGTAGAACTCTCCTCATTGCCCTTGTTCTGACTGTACTGCTTCTTTCCTCCTGTACCTGTTCCTTGCTGCTGTTGCTGCGGTCCCCCCTTTCCTGCTGCCTGCATCTGTACCACCATCAACTTTTCTTTTAGTTTCTTAGCCTTGGAGTCTATCTCATCACAGCAGTACCTGGCATATCTCAGTATTTCATCTAGGGGTTTACTTTGCCAACAAATCGAGTGTTGCTGAATCATTAAACTAATATCCGGTCTCAGTCCCAGGACGAACTTGGACACAAATTGCCCTATGTCCTTTGGATCCATTACATCCAAGCCGCTATACTGTTTAAACGCCTTCAGCAATCTCTCGTAATATTCGTGGACTGTCTCTTTGGGTTCCTGTCTGGTTCGGTCTATTCTGACCCAATCTATGTCTTGCATTGGCACTTTCTCTTTCAGCCAAGTCATCACTCTCTCGAATTTTGCCATCACAATCTCGGACGGCCCATTAGTCTTAGCATCTCTCTCTGGCTCCGTTGTGGGCCACTCAGCGCTAACCTTGCATGCTGTCCACAGATCTCCTGGTACTACAATGTCAAACAGCGTGTTCAGATCTATCCATAGGACCTTTGAGATTTTTACAAACCTCTCGACTTGCTTGTACCACTCCACAGGGTTTTCCCGCAATTTGGGGAAGGAGGTGGTAAAAGCAGCTAAATCTCCCCTACTCCAAGGGACATGCACATAGTTCCCATTTGCGACTTCCCGCAAAGGGTATGCTTCTATTCCCTGCAGTCCTGGTGTCATACCAAGCGTGCTTCTCCTGCCGGTCCCTTTCTTGGACCACCTCTCTTCCCACTTATCTAGTGCCCTCCATGTCCTTATTCCAGCGATCAGTTCCCTTATGTGCGTTTTCAGCCCAATCGTCCTCCTCTCATCTAGGTCTCGATCTGTGTAATGTAGCCTGTGGTTACCCTGTAATGCTTTGGTTCTTGACAGATCCACCATATATTTGCCTGCTAGTTCGACTAACTTCTCATGGACTGCTCTCGCCTTTCGAGTGATGTCCTTTGCCATATACAGTATTTCATCCTGTTCATACATTTCCATTCTTTCTAAAGGCAGGGTACCATCTACCATGTCATCCAGATCTGACCTTAAGCTGGCGACATCAAGTCTCTTGGCTTTTATTTCAGCTCGCAATATGTCTTTTGAAGGGGGCTCACTGGTCTCCCTACCATCCCAACTTCGAGCTCTGCGTTTGGGCTCGGGAGAGTTAATGGGTGCCCTCCCTTGCTCCCATCTCTCCAGGTCCCATGCTCGGCCATCCGATCTTGGAAGGTGATGGAACACGGGCCTGTTACCCCCACTCTTTCTCTGCCCACTCTCTTCTTCTTCTCTCCTTTCACTGTGCGCCTCTCTGTTATTTTCCCTCTGGTCGCTACTCTCCCTTTGCCTAGTATCGCTCAGTATCCGATACGCTCCTTCCTGGTTCCCCATATTCCCTGGGCTGCGCTCATTTCCGTCATCACAGGGACTATGGTGCGACCTCTCACAGCTCCCATTCTGTTCTCTGGTGCCGGGCACACAGTGTGGACACTTAAAGCTGTTTCTGTACTCTTGTGCTCTCTTCTCCCCTTCACTGAGTATTGGGCGCGCCACCCCTTCACTCCCGGGGCCCCCGTTTTCCAGGTCTGTTCTATCTCCTCTCCGGGCCCAATGGGTGACTCCCCTACTCTCTCTCTCTCTACAGTCCCACTCCGGGCTGCTCTCCCCAGCCCCGCAGTGAGTCCGAGCTCGGCTGTCCTGACTTTCCCTCTCAGCTTCCGCAGCTATGATGCACTTTTGAGCCTTCACTGCCTCATCCCACTGCTTCATGTACTCATTTAGCTCTTGAAAGGATTTTCGTCCAGATCCCCTCAGATCCACTGGCCATCTAGGGCCCCCGGGATCTCCTCCTGGGTCCCCTGCTGTGTGCATCGGGGTACTCCACTCTCTGGGTATCGGCATCTGACTTGGGGAATTAATCGTATCGTTCCTCCTTGCCTTCTCTGCTCTTTCTCTGTCTTTCCGTACCCGTTCTTCCCCTCTTGCTCTCTCTTGGTCATATATCGATATTATAGGACCTATGGTAACAGGTACCTGTAGTGCATCTGGTAATGTGTAGGATGTGGCTCTCTCCGTTTCCGGCGCTCTTTGCACCACAAACCTACCGACTACCTGCTGCACCTGACTAGGCTGGGACAGCTCTTTCTTTGGCTCAGGATCCCACTCTGAACTGGGAAGCGGTCTATGCTCTCCTGCATTGCCCCCCTTTTCTCCTTCTGTATGCTCGACCTCTCCCCCTGCTCTATTATACGGGGGTGGCCTGTCTGTCAATAATCTGTTTATCAGGCTGTCCTCTGTTTCGCTCTCATCATCTTCTTCTAGGGGGCTTTTATTTACGGGCACCTCTAACACTGGGTACAGTTTATTTACTTCCAGGTTATGCACTCTCCATCTTTTAGCATCCGCATCCCACCTGGCATCCTGCACTGCCCTTACCGATCGTTTCACCCTTTCTTGTCGTCTGTTCATATTCTTTTCATGCGCTGCCCTAATCCATGCTTCAAGGGCTTCAAACTGGGTCGGTCTAGGCAAGGGTCTAATTGAGGTCATGACTGATTTTAATCGATGTAACACCTCTAATCTGAACGTCCCGTACTTCGGGAACGTCAGTTCCTCATTTCCTTCAGTAATCTTACTCCACTCTGATATCCAGAGGATCGTATGCAACCCAACATTCACTGCCATGTAACGAGCTGGCGTACCCTCCGGCGGGGCTTCTTCCCCTTCATACGATCCCCGCTTCTCTTTTTTAAACACCGCTTTCAACCATTTAAAACACTTCATAATTATGCGCACAATATCCAGCCTCGCTACTCTGTTTACTTCCTGATGACAATCCACCAATCCTGTCGCGGCTTTGCTGACTTGGCCTATCGCAGCGCGGTCTTTCTCCGGTCGGCCAATCACGTCGCGACCCTGTCTGACGTCTTTGCTAGCTGGCCTATCACAGCGCGGTCTTTCTCCGGTCGGCCAATCACGTCGCGACCCTGTCTGACGTCACTTTTCTCCGCTTCGCAGCAGCACCCCTCCTTTCTCAACTCGTCTCCCGGTTATGCATGCGTCCCATTCATACACCGAAAAATGACTACTTCCGACCAAGCGGTCACTTCTCTCGACTGTACGTCCACAGTCTATCTGTAATTGTCAACACAACTGACGAAATGTCTATCGTCTCTCTGATAGGTTGCTTACACACACAGTAACTTCCGACCAGCGTCCGTTACTCACGCACTCACTCTTACGTTCCCCCTATCTCGGTCTTTCGGGTGATCAATGGTACCTCATGACCCCCTTCACACTAGTTGACAATTACTCTGGGTGTCCGATACACCCGAACCACTTAAGCTCTCCTTGAACTTAAGATTTCCACCGGTTGCGCGCGCTCACAACCTGTTCCACAGTCACTCTACAGACATTCAACTCCGCCAGACATTACAACATAGATACAATACAAAACACCGCAATCTAACACGCATAACCCTTTATACTCACTCTCGACCGATACTGCTGCTGTTTCTGTCTCACGTCATCCGGATCTTCTTCGGCGGGCTGTTCTTCCGATCATCGATTTCTAGGGGCCTTGGGGTAAGCTAACCTGGCCTAGGTTACCGTCCTCAAGAAGGCAACCATCCTCTATAGCTACCAACTGGAAGGGCGAGATTTTGATCGATACCTTAGCACTATTGATCTAAACCTCGATCTGGTCGACTGAACCTTTGTTGCCTGTCTTTAAGGTACAAGGTACATCCATTTCCAAGTTAGTTCACCCAATAAAGGACTCTACTCCCAATGATCACAAACAACTTCTAGCTTTCAAAAGTTTATTGTAAGGAAATGATAAGCTGCAAATACAGGCATCTCAGAATGAGATTCACGAGATACACAGGTCCAATTACATACATGTGCTCTCGGAAAGCCCTCAGACGAGCAACGGAAATCACTAACACGAGTTCTAAGAATAATAAAGCTATCAGCATTGACGCATATCTCTCCTTCATTTAAGTTGGAGGAAAACACACAGGTTAGGCTGTCCCTACCCTGCTCTAGATGGTATCCCTACTTAACCAAGCCCCAACCTAACAAAGGTGTCAGCAGTGAATGACCCCCAAGGGAAGTCACTCACTCTAAGTCTCTTGGTGAAAACCTATAGTTCTCCAGTCATGACCCCTCTCTGCCTACCCATCCGCTCTCTAAAGGGTCCTCAGGTATCTGCTCTAACTCCACCCAGGGGTGCTGTCCCTAATACAAAACAGTCAACAACATTTGAGACGCCCCTTGCGAGACGCCCCTCACGTGGTGTAGCTTCTGGCTTTTTCCATGATGCTTTGTATTGGGCCTCATACGTTAGAGTTGACCTTGCTTCTCAGACTCTTCTCCGGCCCGCTGATACCCCTCAAACATTCCGGAACCCTCCTCCATGTCTGGGCCGTCTACTGAACAGACCTCTATTCATTCATTTATAATTGGATCCCCCCTTTCCCTTTGCAGACAGATATCTGCAGCCAAGAACCCAACTCTCATAGACTTCCAAAAAGGCTTGCAACATTTCTCAGCCCAGACATGTACGTGTAAATCAACGTTAAAACATTTCAGGCCTACAATATTTCTCATAATGATTATAGCATTCAACTTCTTCAGTAATTAAAGCATGTTAATACTCTTATTCTATTATTCAGTAAACATTTTTATAAATCCTGGCCCATTAATGCAATGACCAAAACATTAATACAATCTGTGTCGTGAAAAAAAGAAACACCTTCCCTTTCCCTCCAGCTCTGGCCCTGAGGCCTACCACATTCTGCGTTTAACCACAGACCATCTTACATTTTAACAGCTACACGACATGGATTCAGGAATAATCACATCTAATAAATCATATAGTGTCACACATTTCTGTATTAGTTCCACTTCTACTTAAATCTCTACATTAGCTATACATTTAGAATATAATTGCAAATACTATTAGCACTCATGGCATTTCTCCTCATGATTTGTGCTTACTACAGGTAAGTGTGATGCACTCATACATTTAGATCAGTTTGCGCTCTCTCAATTGTAAGCACCGCCGACTGCAGAACAGCTACATTCTGGAGGTTGCAGTGGCACTGCAACCAGTGGTGACGTTCAGCCAGGGCGATTCATTGCGGTGAATAATCCCGAGTGCGCACTGCGCACCAATGCCAATCAGGCGCCGCCAGAGCCCAGAACGGACCTCAACACCTCCTGCTGCTGCTGGCTGCCAGTGCCAGGCCTGGCTGTAAGTTACCGAAAAGTCTTATGTTTTTGACTTAGTAGATACTTAAACATAACAAAGGCAGCTTGCAGTCTCTGTAAACTCTCATTTGCTTAGCGGTAAAAGTGGTATAAGTAAACTATGCGGCCTTGCAGTTTCGTGTTAGGCTTGATATGAATAGACGTGCACTGACTGTCCTCCATGACAAGGGTCGTTTTACATGTCAGACATTTACCTATCATGTTGGAATTGGCGTGGAAAGTTCTGTGCAGTGTACAAAGATAAACAGTGCTACTTTATAAATTGATTTTGTTTGCGTATTCCCAGAGACACGTTCATCAGCACGGATGGCACAAGTGACTCCTTGTGAGGCACTGTCAGCCAGTAAAAGCTTTTAACCAATATGACTTTGCAAGCTGAGGTGTTTAGTTATCGTATTGACATTCTAAGTATATGAATACATTTTCCACACGCAATATGATGTTGACTAAAAAGACGGACCTGCCTCAAGGTGTGACAAGCAACAAAGATCCACTTGGCAGCTGCAGTGAACTGAAGTGTGGGGCACATTTTCGGCTTGGTGTTTTATAAGGACATCATCTTTGTACTATGCTCCTCCTATTTATTGTGCTCTGGACAGCTATAATTTGATCTTTGGAGTAGCTGACGCTTGCTAATCAGATCCTGCTACCTATGCTCTGCCTTGAAAAAATATTTAGCTGTGAAGTCGCATAATTGACATCATGGTAGTCAATTGCAATTGTGTGGAAACGTTTTGTGCAAATGGATAACGTCCCTGGTATCAGTTGTGGTCAGAGTTTCAATGTAGTGCCTATATAGACACTTAACAGGCAAAGCCAGTGGGTATTACCTTTGGGACCTTCTGGATTTGCCAATAGTTTTTTGTGCTGTTTTTTTTTTATTAGCGATCCGAGATTGGTTAAAAAAGAATCAGTATCATGAACGTTTTCATTTTCCATTAATCTTTAAACTGAGCAGCGGACAGGGAAGCAGCGGACAGGGAAGCAGCAAGACGGGGAGCCAGGTGGGCAGAGAGAACAACATGAATCAAAGCAGCTCAACAGGTGCGGTGCGGTGCGGTGCTGGAGGGAAGAGACAAAAAGGGTGAGAGAGGAGAAGCAAACTATAGAGAACAACATGGGTAAGAGCGAGCAATGTGGAGCACGAGTGGGAGAGAGAAGTACATGGGAGAGCAACAGTGAGAGGGTCAAGGCAAAAAAGCACTCGGGGAGAGGAATGCGAGAGTGGGGGCAGATATGATTAATCATATTGATTTATTAACCTTCCTGTTTCCTCAAATTTGCTTAAAAATGTGCCGTTTGTCCACTCTCTTTTTACCCAAACCCCCGTAGGTTGTTCGGGCGTGCTCCTCGCAGTGCAGTTACGCCCTACCACTTTCAAATGTCACCAGTCACCACTGGAGGTGGGGCTCTCTCTACATTAACTTCAGCAGAGAATAAAATCATGAGGAGATTCACCGCCCTCCCACAAAACACCCCGGTGATCCCTTTTATGTTGGACCTGGGTTTTAAGCGGATTGAGCATAGGACCTTATGGATGTCTCTTGCCTACTGGGTCAGAGTATGGACAATGGAAGAATTGCAGACATATAGACAAGCATTAAGTGAATTAATTACTCTTGATACATTTGTCACATTTCCTTGGTTGATCCATATACGTACGTGGTTTTTGCGCCTGGGTTTGAGCAGATACTGGGAATACCCGGAACAACTCACCCCTGACTCAAAAATGGAGTGTAAACCATTTTTTGGAATTACATTGAACAAAGTATTGTAGTATACCCTGGCTATGGTTCACTTCCAAACAGTTTTTTAAGTTTGAAAACAAGCAGCTTTTTTGAGTCCTTTATGGATGATATTGAGCCCCTCCTAGCCAAAGTATTGTATCTAAAATTTAGATATGGTACCTTGCAAATTAAGAAATTCACGTCCAGGTGGGGAAAAAATGCTAACAAGGAAAATGATTCTATCTGCACTGAGTGTGCTTTGGGTAGGCAAGAAGACCTAGCTCATGTTTTATTTTTTTTGTACTTGTTATGAAGTACCAAGGAAAAAATGGATCAGCCCTTTGGGCAGGAATCTTGGAATTAGACAGTACATTGAAATGTTACGCATCCTCAAAACTGATACCTCTAGGCTGATTGTATTCCTACTAGCAGCCAATTTTATAAGATTAAAACGAGGTTTAAAACTCTAATATCAGAGGTAATGTATTAACGTATGATGCCAGGACTAGCCCAGGAATAGTTTTTTTGTATTCTTTTTAGATCATGTAGATGTTCTAATGCCTATAGTTTATAATCCTTGTGGTCAGTAGTGTATTCAGGAGCTACGATTCTATAGCGTTAGTGTTGTTAGTTAATAGATCTATAATAGATCTATACAAATATTTCTCACATGCTGCAAAAATTTATAATCAATTAAAAATGTCTTTTATTTTGTGCTTTAAAGAAAACTGCACTTTGTAAATTATTGAAATTGCTGCTAGAAATTTGCATTTTATATAGACTCTTTTTAGCTTATTTATAAACATACTTTTTAATGTAACTGAAGAGTTCTTATTGCTTTGATGGTTCTGTGAATCGAATAAAGATGTAATTGAGCTAAACTCTGCTATATATACGGACCTGTCACTGATGATTCTGCACTATTGGACTGGACCAGTGTTGAATTGGTGGGTTGGCCCATGCCTTTAGTAGTATGTGGGGATTTTAACATTAATCTTAAAAGGAAGGCCTTGTTATCAACTGCACTGTATCAAGGGCGTAAGCCCAAGGTTTACGAGCTTTGGCTCAGCTGGTTAATTTACATGTGCTACATGATGTATGGGCTGATAAAGAACCACAAGACCCAGGCTATCCCTATTATTCCACCCCTCATCAGGTCCATGTACGCCTTGACTACTTTTTTTATCTCAAGTAGGTTGGTTTCTGCCTCTCGTATATTTAAATATCCACAGACGATGTCTGACCATACCCCCTTGTATTAGAATTTGATATCCATGCAACTTTACAACCTAAAGTGGGATGGTCATTTGAAAGGGGTCTGCTGCTGGATGAGGAGTATATTTCATATATCAGGGAGTGGTTTTCGCTATTTATGGCTGAAAATCTAGGAACTGCTCCCGCTGAAGTAGTGCGGGACAATTTGAAAGCTGGGATCCATGGCGAAACTACGAGATACAGAATAAATAGGCAGAAAAAATCGAAATGCCATATGCAGGGACTCTACCAGGGTTTGGAACAGGCGGAGGCAGGCCTGGGGGAGGCTGTTACCAGGGGCCTTGACATCGAAGCAGCCCAACTTCATGTTATATTAGCTAAATCAGCTGTAGGGAATTTCTCAACTATAAAAACAGCTGAAAAATAAACGTTATGGAAAAACAAAGCCTATAAATTTAGTGAAAAGGTGGAGCATGACTTAGCATTTCGCGCTAGACAGCAGAGAACATACCGCGATATCAAACTAATTTTAGATCCTGAGCTGGGCCCCATCTCTGAAGCAGGGGTGATACGCTCCGCCTTCCAAAGATTCTACTGGAAACTGTATGCTCAGGAGGAAACGGATCTGGAAGGGATAGAGTCATATTTAGATCAAGTGTCTATGGATAGTCTGGGCAGGGAGGATCAGGAGTACTTAGATCTACCAATTTCAATTGAAGAAATCTTAGCAGCAGTGCTGGGATTAGCATCTGGAAAGGACGTTGGGACGGAATTTATCCAGGGGAATTTTACAGAGTTTTCGCTTCTACCCTTTATTGTTTTATACTGGAGGTATTTCTGCCCATTCAGAAGGGTAACTTTCCTCCTGATTCATGGGCTTCAGCTAGGATGGTAGGGTTCCTTAAAAAGGGAAAACCAAGGAATCAACCAAGGATTCTATCGTCACATCACATTAATTAATTCAGACACTAAGCTTTTCGCAAACATTTTAGCCTCTAGACTATCAAAGGTTATCAAAATAATTGGCTCACCTGTTCAACATGGTTTCATCCCGGGAATGGGCACTACAGACCACATCCGCTGGGTAATCACTCTATTTGACGTGGCCAAAATCCAAGGAGACCCTATGACGCTGTTGTTATTAGATTCTGAAAAAGCATTTGATAGGGTCTCCTGGCCCTATCTGTGGGCAATATTGGAAAAGAAAGGTCTAGGCGTGGATTTCATATCATGGGTGAAGATGCTGTATATCAATCCTACTCTTTTAAGCAACAGTGGTCCCTGGAAAAGGACAATACGTGAGCAATAAATATAGACTTAGTCGTTACTATATTACGTGGACATGTCCAGCCGGAGAGAGGTCTGATATTTACTTTTTAGTGATTTGCAGAGAAAATTACAAAACAATACATAAAGGGGACAGAAGCCTGTGCCCAACCTAGCCAAAAGAATACAAAACAAGGGGGAAAGTCAAACACAAACAGGGGGGGTTCAGGCAAAGCTTTTCGGTTTGTTGTGCATAAGGATAAGCAGTGTCAAGACAAACAAATCTCATAATACACCTTTACAGTTCAGTAAACAAAAGTTTTTGGTGTATAAGGTGTTTCAGGGTGTCCACGGCGTTTTGATCCAGCAAGGGAATAAGCGGATCATCATCAGGACATAGAATGTGTGCCTAATAATTTAGAGCCTCATATGCCTGGGGAATGAAAATGAGGAAGGAAAATACAAAGACGCAAGAATTAGAAATTGTACCGAATGTACAGAAGGTAATAGGTGACAATGCAACATACAACTCATAAGGAGGACATAGGTGTCTCTATGTAGTACATCTGAAGGAAGGCTTGTGGGTGAATTGGAACGGTTGTGAAGCCACCATGGCTGAGTAATGCCGATGTCTAGGTGGTGCATTGGAGCCAGAGTTCTAGTGTTTGGACACAGAGCTCTTCGGAAGGATTGGTGGTCGTGAGGTTGTTGTGATATTAAGATTTGCGCAGCGCTGAGCTGGAAGAAGAAGGGGTCATGCAGGTGATGGCGCACTGATCTTTTCTACTGGGCCTCAGCACTACAAAAACTAATACCACTACTTTTTGATCCGCCTCATGAAGAGCTCAGTTAAAATATGGTTCCCTCATGCTTCGAATTACCCATTGGAGCTTCAGTTCGTGGCTCCTTGTTCCAGCAATTAGAATTTGGCTATTTGAAATAGGTTAGGTTTAATGTTAGGAAAAAACTCGGGATTGGTCGCTTCGGTTTCTATACCCCTCTTTTTGATAACCCTCTCTTAACAGATATATTGCACAACTCGTATATTAAGCGATGGAAGACAAATTTAGATCCATTTATTTTTGGGGAATACCTTTTTGATAATAGTTTTACAACTTTAGAAGATCCGAGGAATTAATTCCCCCTAGGGAATAACAAAGTTCAGAGACATATACAAGCTGTTAAATGATAGGATGGGGGATGATATAGATAAGCACACTGCTCGATGCAGAGGCCTGGCCTGGGACCAGGGTTCAATTCCCGCCTCGGCGAGTCTTGGGCTCAATTTCCTCGGACCTGATAATTCTCGCCTCGGTGCCTAATCTAATCATGGGTCCCAGTCTGCAACTCTGGGCAATAGCTTGCTTAATCTCCACAACGGCCCCAACAGCGCTGGGATGCCTGGCTTCACCTTGGGGGTGCCCAGGAGTGGGCATTTCACAGGGAAAAGCCAGGAAGGGTTCCACAGCTGTATGCGTACAGCGCCAAGACACCTCAGGGTATAAGTGCGCTATACAAGTACAAATTCATTTTATTTCATTTCATTTCATTAAACGTGTTGATCCCTTAGTTCTGACAACAGGAGTCTGTGTTGGCGTAATTCACAAGCTGCTTGACATTCCACCTAATAGAAGCGCAGCTCCATTGCTCGCTGTGATATTGTGCTTTTGTGTGTACATTCTGCTGAAGAATGTGTACTGCTGAAGTTGGTGTATGATTGTCTGATATCAGAGAGAATCTGAAGAGGATGAAGAGAGCGGAGCTTCTCCACTAAAGCTGAGTGAGGGACTGTTGCCAGGTGCTGTAAGGAACAAATCTACTTTTGGAATACAATCACTTCTGTCATCATTGAACACTTTTCCACACTCTTGTTTCATGTGCAAGTATCCAAAACACATAGAGATGTCTGTGGTATTTCAGGAGATGTAATGTGTCTGTGCTCCTCCTCTGATTGCACCCTTCTCAATATGATAAAAATGTCCATCCACATCTGCTCACCGGGGACAGTGGGGGTAGGTTGGAGTGTGTGAGCTTTTTGATACCACATTTACTCTGAAATAAGGACTTCTAAGTCAATACAGATTTCTTGTTTCCTGCCATATAATTATCCATGAACAAGGGTAAATCTGGAAGCCAGCAGGGCTCACTAGTCAACAGCAAGCAGTGAAGGGGCAGGCTGCATGCACCTGGCAGTGGCCAGAATCAGTGCGCCACCCAGCAGTTATCCGCACCAGTGCCTGGGGTTTGCCACTATAGGTGAAGTGGGAGTTTTGCGCTTCCTCGGCAGGTGAGACACAGTTATGTTTAGGCCCAAACTATAACTCCACCATTGGTGCCACAATTGTTGGCACCTGCTGTTGTCTTGCTGTAGAACGAAGTGTCAGGAAAGAGGAGTGCGAGGGAGTTGTAACGTGTCTGTGGGCTCACCCCCAATGTACATCAATACGAAAAATAAAGATGGCTCAACTAGAGCAAATACAATGTTCTTCTTCCACATTTCATTAGCAAGAAGCCATCCAATATGTCTTGTTTTTTCCACTTTCCGCCCACAAACAGGCACACACAAAACACACAAACACCCCTCGCTCTGACTAGTCCTTCGGTATCTCTAGCACTGCCCTTGCAACGTCTGGTCCCGTGGAATCATGGACAGAGTAGGGGGGTTCAGAGCTCCCTGTAGTTTCAACACCTTGCCGACCCATCCTTTGTTTTTTGTTTGGAACAAATAACAAAGGATGTTATTGAGGGGTTAAAGGTAACACTACGATTCAGCCCTGCAATGTCATTTGAGGGTGTTGCAATGTATAATGGTACTTATTTATGTAAATAGATCCAGTAGACGTTGGTATTCTTAAGTTGGTATTTATTGGTTATAATAGGTAAAAGGAAGGTAGGTAGGAGTAAGGGAGGAGGCCCCACCGGGAGCAGCATCCAGCTGCTCAGCCCACTCAATCAAACTGACCACACATTCAAACCATGCACACAGGAACATTCCAATGACATCACACACACACTGGCTGAGCAGCAGGGAAATAGATGAACAGGATATAACACATCTCCCTCTTTTAAAACAATGAAAATAAAAGGGAGAGGATGAAATTAAATACAGTAAGTCCTGATGATGATAAAATCAGGATTACAAATAAACAGTCTAGGGAATCAAACTAAATAAAATAGCGTCCCAATAGAATAACAAATTTAGGACGTAGGAGTTACCACGTTGTCCAAAATCACTTAAATTAAGTATAAAGAACAAAACGCATAACACCTAGTGCAGGGTACATGGCTACCTAACGACTCTCAATAATTGAACACCTCTAGTAGAATAGAGCACTTGCGTGGTTCATGAAAATAAACTTGAATAAACAGAGCTGAGGACTTTGCAGCCTCATAAAATTTGAACAACATATGTATCATAAAATTCCAAACTGGAGAACTAAACTTCAGGAAATACAGGAGCGCCTCAAACCATGAGCACGTATGTGGCTCCGCAGAATATATAAACTACAAATCCAAAAATACACCTTAGTATTGAACTCCTCAAAGTTCAAGAAAACAACGTGAACTTCTCTATCTAAAATAGAACACTGTTAAATAAGTAGTTCATCTAAAATCAGTATAATAAATCTCAACAGTTAATGAACACCTCAAATTAATTGAGCACAAATGTGGTTCATTTTCATAAATAAATTCAAACATTGTCAGAATTCAGCATATCAAAACTTGACCATTAAAATCAACCTATAAAGCAAAGTATAAATAAATTAATTCATAAATTTTAGGTTATAACAGTTCTCAGTAGTGTAAGAAAATAAGTAAATTACTCAGAACATAAATAAACCAATACCTGCATTTCAGTACATAACAGTTTCATAAATCATTTAGAACACAACATGTACATCAATTTATATATAAATAGTGACTGATGGAAAATAAGAAACTAAAATAATAAAAGTAGTCACCGTTGTCATTTCAGATGTTGTGAATTGTGAGACTTGAATAGACAAACTGTACCTTGTCTCTTGGAATAGAAATGAAAACTTTTCAGGTACTTGCAGGGTTTAAAAATAACATAGCGTGCCAGTCGCTGTGACACGATGATGAAACACGATGGCAGACATCCAGAAAGGCAAATCATTATGATAGAAACGCTGTAGAACTGAAAGTGTTTGATCTAGGACGACATCAGCGCATTTAGTGTCTTTCACGTCAGGAGGCGCCTGATAAATGACGACAGCACGTAGCAAACATCACGCTGTCAGTCACGTCTTCGCCTGATGGCTCACGGCGAAATTGCAGTTTAAAAGAAACGGTGACTCATCGACTGACATCAGCAGCAGCTTGAATAGAGGCGGTGACTCATCGAGTGACATCAGCAGCAGAACGTGAGGAGAGCTTCACTTCGCCAACTCCTCGGAACACTCTGAAGACGTCATCAAATAGCCTGAGGCAGGGAAAGGGTAAGGATCGCTGCGGACCAACTGACAACTCAACCGCCATCTCCAAACAGGACGGTGAGTGTCAGATTTTTACTTCAAAGGGTCGGAGTTTTACATGACATGCTCCGTTAAATTGAGCGCGCTGGTACACAATTATCTCTGAACACTGCTGCAATTAACTTCTTAAATTTAATGAAAACGGAAGCCTCAGAGTTGAAAAAGGTCGCAGCTTGCAGGCAATGAATTGAAAAATAATCTTCTTTTTCTTAAAAGCGTCGCTACAATCCACTTTGAAATAGGGCAGTTATCTGTTTATTTCATCTTCAAGGTTTTATACAAAATGAAAACAGTCGCTTCAGATACATTGCAGAAAGGTTCATATGTTTGCCCTTGAAATATAAATGGTCATTTTAAATTGCTGAAAGGTTCATATCTTTGCTCTTGAAAATTAAATAGTCATTTTAACTTGGGCTCTGAACATCGCAGCACGAAAGATATATAATTTTTCTACTGTTTTACTCTGACAGCAGTCCTAAGTTGAAATTTTGACACTCTTGTAAATAAGTCTGTAATTATAAAATTCAAATAAGCTACACAAAGTCCAACGCTTGAAACATACCTCTTTATAGATGTTTCCTGTAGGCTGTCAGATGTGACATGACACCGGTGGGGCATCAAAAGCGTTGTTTGTCTTCTTTTAAAGTTTTCATTTTCTATCTCTTCAATTCCATGTTTCAAAAGTAATTTCTGCACACGTAGTTCTTTCTCGCTCGTCGCCATTGTTGCAATGTATAATGGTACTTATTTATGTAAATAGATCCAGTAGACGTTGGTATTCTTAAGTTGGTATTTATTGGTTATAATAGGTAAAAGGAAGGTAGGTAGGAGTAAGGGAGGAGGCCCCACCGGGAGCAGCATCCAGCTGCTCAGCCCACTCAATCAAACTGACCACACATTCAAACCATGCACACAGGAACATTCCAATGACATCACACACACACTGGCTGAGCAGCAGGGAAATAGATGAACAGGATATAACAGAGGGTCAAAGGGCATGTAATGTCACCTGTTATGACTTGAACTTGGTCAGTCAAAATACATGCAAATCACCGGTTCCGTGCTTTCAAGGGGTGTCCAACACAGGTCCAGTAAGGCTAGGTCCCGCATGTTTTTTTCCGGATAACCGCTGCCTATGTAAATAGTTTTCATTTAGATTAGACAAATTTACGTAATTAAATAGAAATAATGTGGACATCCTGAGCATCCTTCAGGGGTCTGGCTGCCTTGCACCTACGTCGACCCTCACAGATTTACTTCCAATAAACTACATACTGAATACGCGCTGCTGAAGGCTCAAAGTCATTGTGTAGGCACACCGATATACTGGGAGGAAGAGTGCCAGAATGGTACAAAAAATGTAATTACAGCTACAAGGCCATAGGAAATTGAGGATGTGCGCTACACAGATGGACCTAAGGCCAGCGCTTTAAACCAGTATCTACTCACAAATTCCGAGTACATATATTTTTTTTAATTTTAAGGGAAAAGTCCATGTACTTCTCTGTGCAGGAGTGCACATACAGGTACTTAAGGATAGTGACTAACGAGTACCTGCACTTTTGTATTCCAAGCACCTCATCATTCATAACGATGGTCCACATACCAAGAAAAACATAATAACTATATTCAGTGTCCCGTTGAGATCTGAAAAGTGTTGGTGAGAAGTGTCTGTCACGGTGATCAGATGTGCCACCTTTTTCACTTTTCAACCCCTCCCCAACCCTTCTTAATCCAAACGAGCATTTTCAATTCAACAGGTCTCGCATTTAGGCGAGTTTCAGCTATTGACATTGCAAATAACCATGCCTTTTATTTTTGTTTTCGTTTTTAAAACATAAATAAAAGGCATTGTAATTTACAATGCAAATAGCTTAAACTTGCGTAAATGCGAGACCTATTGCATTGCAAATGCTTGTTAGATATGTTCTCCGGTGCATAGCTAGGCCCTCCAAATAAGATGCTTTGCTAGCAATTGCATTTCCTTCCATGTGTGTGCGCACTGGAAGGAAATATGTTTATTGTCCATAGAATGCAACATTTTGTCTCTCTGTATACATTTTATCATTCAATCTGTTTATTAACCCCTTGTGTGCTCATGACGAGCTGGGCTCGTCATAAAGGTCGCGGTCCGCCCACGCGAAATTGATTCCCCGTCTGTGCGGGTGAATCAATGAGTGGGCAGAGTCGTGACGAGCCCAGCTCGTCATTAGCACAGCTCCACGAGCTGGGCTCGTCACGAGCACCCCGGCTGCGCGGCCCCCCCACACTACTCCCGAGTCATGGGGGAATTACCCCCGCGGCGCAGGGGTTAAAGTTTTAGAGGGAAACAGTCATCCCCATAAAGAGCATAAGACATTTGAGTAGCATAGCGAGGTTATGAGGCTTCATACAGTAGCTGTAACACGAACAGTGCACAAATACCATGCATCATAAGGCACATTTGAGTTAAGAGCTCAACATTAAATCAGTTGCATAAGTGTATCTTCAGCAGCAGGTGAAAGAGGATCTTCAGTGATGACTAAACATCACAACTGGGGGGGACAAGATAAAACTGGGGGGGGGAAATATCAATGTGGGGGAGGGAGGGAAGGAACGAGACCAGAGCAGAATTGATTAAGTCCCGTGTGGTGGCTAGAGGGATGAGAGGTCCCTCGTCGGGTCCGCGAGGCGCCTGATCGAGGAGTCCCTTGAGTGTATGCCAAGAGAGCATCCGCAAAAAGCTGAGGGCTCACAACCGAGGGGGCGGGGGGGTGTAGCAGGAGTGTTCTACTTTGGAGAAGTGATGGATGAGTGGCTGCCAGGTGTGAGTGAATTCAGTGCCCGTCAACAGTTCCATTGCCATGATATGCCAAAGGTGCATTGGTTTGCCTTGCTGCCCCCAGCATCTGCACAATGAGAAGCCAGTCAGAGTGAGTCATGGCAGTGAGCCGAGATAGCCTGATGCCCAACAGGATCACTGTGGGGGAGCTTTGTATGGGGAATCCCACAGTATCCTTGATGTGGCTTAAGACCTCCTTTCAGAACATTGTCAGGTTTGGACAGGTCCACCAGATGTGAATAAAGCCCACCACCACTGTCTGGTATCGCCAACAAAGAGAGGAGAGAGTCAATAGCATTTTCTGCAGGCACACAGGAGTATAATACCAATGCTTCATCAGTTTATAAGCTGATTCATGTTGGAGGATACTCTTGTAGATTTTGGAAATATCACGCCAAAATTGTTCCCAGCGTTCTGGAGTTACCTCCTCCCCCAAGTCCCCAAGTCTGCTAACCATTGCCTCTGGTATGTGTAGGGTAGAGTGGGGATGAGTGCTGTAGTACCTTATATGTGCTGGAGATTAGGCCGCTGGTCCCCTCGAGGGCCCTCGAAGGCTCGGACCAGGGCCTCAAAGGGAGTAAGTGGTCTGGCCTGGTTGCTCCCTGAGTATAGATGGGGGTGAACAGCCAGTGTCGGAGTTGGTAGTACTGTAGACTGGAGGATTCTGTGATATGAACGGATTTCTTGCATTGCTCAAAAAGTTTAAAGGTGTCCCCCTCAAAGAGATCATGAATTGTGCTGCATTTGCCCTTCCCCATGAAAGAAATGAATGTGATTGTAGGGCTGGAGGAAACATGGAGTTGCGAACCACAGGAGTATTGGGGGAAGGGAAGGATGTAAGGCCTCTGGGAATCGTTATTTTGTCCCAGATGTCCAGTACTGTTTTTGTGGGGGTTACAGGGGCGGTACGGGGTCGAGCCGACCTGGGGGGCAAGGCCAGATCCCATAGGGACATGCCGGCGACTGCACGGTCCATGTGGAACCAGTGTTTTTCACTTTTGCGAACAACCTATTCCGATATAGAGCGAAGGTGGGATGCCCAGTAGTATTCCAAGAGGTTGGAGCAGGCAAGGTCCCCACTGTCTCGGGGTAGCATGAGCAGTTTGTTGGAGAACCGCAGATGACCTTTGCCCCATATAAAGGAGTTTAGGTCATGCTGTGGGCCTTGGATGTCTACCCGAGAATTCAGTGTGGGTAGGGTTTGGAACAGATACAGTATTTTTGGTAAGAGTGATATTTTGATCGCATTAAGGCGGCCAAGCCAGGATATTGGGAGTTTTTTCCAGCAGCGCATGTCTTCCCGGACGTCTTGCCTGCAGGTTGGCCAGTTTGCCCGAGTCCATGAGGATAGTGACAGGGTCAGGTTAAGGTTCAAGTATCGGATCAAGTGATTGGCCTAGTGCAAGGCAACAAGGGATTGAAGCTTTTGTACCTCTGAGGTTGAGATAGTTAGGTTTAGCGCTTGGAATTTGGCCATTTAATTTTAAAGCCCGAGGCTTTTTCAAAAGGGTGAAGGAGGGAGGCTAGCACCAGTAGGGATGAGCTAGGGGCAGTTGGTGAGAGTAAGAGATCATCTGAAAATATGGACACTTTGTGTTTGTGGCCTCCAAAGTAAATGACGGCTATACCCACCGACTGGCGTATTGCGGTGGGTAGGGGTTCTACCGCCAGGGCAAAGAGCAGGTGAGAAGGCGGGCATCCCTCCCTGGTGCCCCTGTGCACAGAGATCATGGGGTGAGTCGGCTGTTGATAGGAATCCGCGTTGTGGGGAAGACATAAGATGCAATGAGTTTGGCGATCATGACCGGACTTTGGCCTATTTTGTGTAAGATTGCATTCCGAAATTTCCAGTCAACGCAGTCAAAGGCTTTCTCTTCATCCAGGGACATCAGGCAGGCCGGAATATTCCGGTGTTGGACCTTGTCAAAGATATGGCAATTTGGCGGATGTTGTGTGCCCTCTGGTAGTGATGGATGAACCCGACCTGGTCCGGATCTATCAGGCTGGGGAGGTAGGCTTCAAGGTGGTTCACCAGTATCTGGGTGTAGATCTTGGCATCCATATTGAGTAAGGCGATAGGTCGGTATGATATGCAGCGAGTGTAGTCTTTTACCTTCTGCCTCCGACATCGTAGGGGTGAGGCCCGACATTTTAGAGAAGGTGGTAAATAGGTGAAGGAGGTGGTCCTGAAACCGGGGAAGAAAACTGCGGTAGAAAGAAATGGGGAGGCCGTCTGGTCCAGGATTTTTCCCAGTCTGGAGTTGTTTTAGTCACCGGTGTAGCTCATCTAAGGTGATAAGGTCATCCAAAAGTGTTGCATGTTGTGGGCTAATGGGTTCCCAAGGGCAAGTGTTGAGAAAAGAGTATATCTCCTCTGGTGCGTGGGGGGTTTCAGTGTGGAGGTCCTCGTAAAAAGAACAGAATGGCTCCCCTTTGTCTCGTTCGGACGTGGCCCAGGAGTTATCTGCTTGTTTGATCTGTGAGATGTGGGCTTTAGTTGACTGGGTATGGAGACAGCGTGCCAGGTATGACCCCACTTTGTCTCCCCTATATACATTTTAAACTGTAATGAATTAAAACGTATTTTTAAGTAAGGAACATTGCCAATTAGAAGGGACAATGAGGCAACTATTTTAAAAGACAGTAAAAACTGCCATTGCTGCACATTTTCATAAACTGAAAATGCTTTAAATATGTAGTACAAACAAATGGGAAAGAATACTGTCATGTATCTATTTCTTCAGGACTTTGTGGTAGGGGTGATTAAAACCATTCTCATGTACATATTCATCCTTCTGCACAGAAAGTGATTCTAAAGTTATCTTCTCTTGCATCATGTGTTCCTGTGAAGACACATTTTGTGAACTGGGTGAACACTTTAGTTGTTTATTAGAATTCTGTGGCTATGATGCAGTAGAACACAGAGATCAAGTGGCAGACTGCTGCTGTGGTTGGAGTATATAGTTCAGTCAGCATGTACTATTGTTTCTTGAGGAAAACTTTTGAAAATATGTAATCATTTTAGCTTTTCGGACCATGATAACATTAAACTCCTCCAGTTTTCATTCACAGTCTCCTCCATAGGAAATTCTTTCAATTTTATGTCTTCTATTCCAGCAAGATGGTGTTTAGTCATGCCTCACATCCGTCATGAATATAAGATGCTAGCATTCTAGATGCTCATTAGAACTCTGTGGTGAAGGTGCAGTAGAACACTAAGGAAGTAAATGAAGGCGGCTACATACGTTTTACTTAGTATGTCAGACTATTTTCTGACATAGATGAGGAAGGTATTTTTCAATTTATTGAAAATGTGCCCTCATTTTAGCTTCTGGAACATTAACCATAATTTCCACAAGAAAATCATAGGAGAAAAACATTTTCTCACAAAGATGGTACATCAAATCCCTGCAGACTATCAACATGTTTTACAGTGAAATCATCATAGAACTTACCACAATTTCTAAAGTTAGAACGGCACTCTCAATAAATTATTTAAATTGTGACAAAACTCTGTTATCAACCTTTCTCAATTTGTGTGGTTCAAAACTAGGGATTCACTACAATGCATTTCAATATGGCAACAGTGGTGGATGCTTACAACCCAAAAATCCATCAGGTATGTTTCTCATACCCTTACACCTAATTAGTTCCATAAAAAAAAACTAACATTCAACCTTGTGAATTCTCCCCAAATAGTAAGGGTTTGATTTAAAATAGCAGTATTATCCAAGGGAGTGAGCACTCCCAGATATTGTCAATCCAGATCAATACGTATCTGGGAGTGTCCTTCCCTCTCCCCCTTCAATAATATTACTTAACTGTTGTCCCCAAGCAACTCTATTGAATTTAAAGAAGCTCTCAACAGCCCAATGTAAAATTGGTCACATATTGTAATCGCAACAGAAGTTTTTCAATCCAAAGTTCCATGAAAGTTACTGTTTAGGATTTACAGAATTTATAAATTGACTTTTTCATAATGTTACATCTTTGAAATAACAATAGTATATTCCCAACTACTCAGTTACAGCACAATTTATTTGGTATGCATGTAGCACCCTTAGTTGGATTCACTATTAGGGGTTTAGTGTGGTGCCGGAGGCATATTTCATGTGGGCTCCCTTGTGAATGTGAGTGTTGTGCTAGGATACACTTTTAAATTGGACATGCACACTAATCTGAGTGTTGTCTAATAGACACATTCTTTTTGAGTGTTGCTTTGTAGTTTTTCACAATTGAATGGTATAGAGCTGTATTGTTTATTATTATTATTATTTTATTTTTATTAGATATCTTCTTGTGTATCTCCAATCTTACTTCATGACGTATTTTGTTTGATGATGTGTGAATTGTTGCCGACTTTGTGAATGTGTTGCAAGATTTCATGTGCTTCTGTTGTTGGCGGTAAGAGGAGGGTTTATGATCACATTTGATACGTGCCATTTCATGAGGGAGTTGTGTTGTGTCAATGTACATCATGAAAGTAAGGTGTTGCACTAGTTTCTGGCCTTGCATGTTTCCTTGCTAGCCTTGTTCAGTCTGGCAGCCATGATGTAACCATGGAATGTCAAAGGAATCACAACAAGAGGGAGTCAGTGGGATGGAGGAGGGTAGAGGCTAGGAAAGGGAGCTGACCCTACCCCTGATGGTGTGCTGGTTACTTGCCATCAATGGCCTCTGACATTACCGCCAATTATCCTCATGTTACAAATTGTACCTGCAGTCTGCCTTTCCAATCGCTTCATCAGGGAAAATGGTTCTTTTATAACACATTTTAGATTGGCAAATTCATTGTGATACATTCACTTACCTGGGGAATAATTGTTATTTTGGGTCGAAGATCATGAAGACCTATTTTTGAAATATCAATTCCATCAATGCAGATTTGTCCTGCAGCAGGTTCCAGAATCCGAAATAGACCAAGAGTGAGCGAAGATTTCCCAGCTCCTGTCCTCCCAACAATTCCAATCTGTGGGGATATAATACTCAAACATGAGTCTATAACATAATTTCTATGTTACCATGAAGTTATTTAGTTCTCTAAGTAAATCACCTATTTGATAAATTGATTTTTGATATCATGTGTTTTTGACAATAATTGGTACACAGCACAATATATGTGTTTAAAGTTGATGACCTAAATCGTAATACAGTGAGCCCCTTGTCTTTCTCAAGAAAACCAAACACTTCTACTGTACTAAAACATGTGATTGCACAAAAGGCATGAGAGGCCTGATCAGAGTGCCTTGTTTTGACAGAGACACAATATCATACAAAACGTTATTAACCCATTGGGTGTGCCTTCAGCCAATGGCAGACACTGGATACAGCTTTAAGGGATCCTCCAGGCCCAACCCAGAGGATTTCTTTTGTTAGACCTAAAGGCGAGGGCAACGCAGAATCGCTTCCATATCAGCCCCCGCGACCCTCTTCCGACCATCTGTGACGGTGCGCTGATATCACAGATTTCCACCGGCAAAAGAGAAGACAGAAGGTGAGTTCTTTCTCTGCCATACTGTGGGGTTTTGGGGGTTCACGATGCCTTTCCAGGTGTCAGGGAGGCATAGTTGGAAAGGGGAGACTCTCCCCTTTCCAGCGATGCCTTCCTGACATGTTTTGCTAGCCGCAATTCACAGCCAGTTAACTATTAGGTCACCAGGAATTTACATTTTGTTGACGTTGGCATCCCCTACCTGAGTAGCTTTAAAATTATGTAATGATTTGCCAGGAGACACCATATATGAAGGACAGGATCTACCCATATGTTTGTTTGATATAAAATCCTATGCAACCTCTAGATCTGTTCAGTCTTATTCTACGTTGTTTTATATATTTGTTCACTGTCTTAGCACTGCTTTGTGTGCAATAATTTGGAAACATAATGAATATTATGAGTATATAGTTCTTATACGAAAAATGTGAAATAAGCATCATTAAAAAATGTCGGGCTTTGTACCCTTTTACAATAACATTGGTTATGATACTAGGTATTCATTGAGTCTTCATACTTTCAAAGCAAAAGTGTTGGTGAATGAGTCCCACAGGACATTTGTTTGATTTATTACTTGAGGGAAATTAGGCACTATTCCCCAGCATGTCTGCCTTAGTTTCAATGGTAGATATGCTCACTTAGTTCTAGGAATGTAGTCCTGGGAGGCATTTTCGGACACCCCCACCTTACATTCACAAACTAAAAGGAGTTGAATGCAGTACAGTGAGTGCACTGAAAGACACGTTTTCTTGAGATTCAAGTAGCTAGCATAAGAAGGCGTAAGTATAGGTTCACCTGGCAAGTATACAGGATAAGGTAGGCCTTTGATGAGGAGAGAGACATGAATGGGTAGAAAAAACTTACACTAGGTTTGCTTCCCATTTATATTGCATAACTAGAAGGCAGATAGTCAAGGTAGTACAGATACATGTGCCACCACTTAATTTTCGCCAATGGATTCAAACCCATTGGCACCACACTCACTCTGATACTGAATTACTCCCTCACTCAGCTAAGCAGATGATTCCAAACCATGCAGAACGCAGCAGGCAGCTTCTGCCCTCAACATCCCAACATGCACACACCCTGCACCTCAAACAGCTTCACCGACTCCCCATCCAAAGCACTTTTCAAAATCCTGAAACACACTTTCGAAGTCTTGTGCAGTACTGGTCCAGCATAACTTAATACCGCCTCAGATTTCAGAAACAATCCAGACACCATTGCTTGGCTGGACTCTTACACATTCAATGCATGGTCAGGAACAGAACAAGAACAGACTTCTCCTAATTGGCTGCAAATAGGTAGGATGACCTGCCTCTACACATAAGCGCCGTCTATAAAATGAGTGCATTCTGCACAGTGGAACACTTGGCTCTTTAACTAGGTTAATCCATGGATCAGGCTTGACTGCTCTTGCGCGGGTGACAGGATACCCTCTTCGGTAATAGTGCGCTTTACAAAAACATCATAACATTACACAGAACTCTGCGCCCAACCCTACACGTAAGAATGTTTGTCCTGCTTGCCAGGTTAATCCTCCGTCAGAACTTAGTATATGTTAGATTTACTGTATGACAAGTGCATTACAGTCACAGCACTGCACTTTACAGTGGATGTGACATATGCTACATCCTCACTGAATACCATGTGTGTCAAAAGCTAACATTCTTTTTAGTTTATGACATGCTCTTTAGATAACTTAGGGCAGTATTCGCCAGCACGTTTGCCTTTGTTTCAAAGGTAGATTTGGTTACTCATTTCGAGCAATGTAGGCCTCGGAAGGAATTCTCGGACACCCCCAACTTGCATTCACAAACTGGAAGGAGTTGGATTTACCAAAGTGAGTGCTCTAAAGATGCATTTATGGTGGACGTGGCCAAGATGGTGTGCGGTTAAGACGTGCTTTACCATCTCTCCATCCCTGCCATTCATCTGGCACCCCTAAAACTGACAGCTACATGATTGACGCCAAATGAGGAGACATGGAGGTGGAATGGCTTCTACTGTGATGTTTATGAGGTGAGTCACGGCTCAGCTCCCCGCAATGGCTGACTCATATGGCGGCACCACCTACCTGCCCCTTGGCTCAGGCGTGGACTTGCTTCTCCAGACACCAGGCACCCTGATGAGGCCCTCGTGCACTCTGCATCGGACCGAATGCAGAAAATGGCGGCAGCAGAAGTGGATTAGCACTGCAATGAGGCCTCATACCTGCTCTCCACCGCACAGCTGACTCACTCCTGGCCGCCCTCTACAGAGCTCCTAACTTGCTCCTAAGCCCGGAAGCGGGCAGACTCTTTCAGGTGCGAGGTATCACACTGAGAACCACAAGTAGCAAAATGGCAGCTGCTGCGCTTCGAGGGGCGCATTGATAAGGACTACTAACTGCTCCTCACTGCCAATTTGACTTTCTGCTGCTAGCGGCCTGCCCAAGCCCCAAGCCACACAGGGACCCTCCATTAGAGAGCGACCCAACGTGAAGGAATGCCTTGAGCCATTAACTGCTGTTGCTGCATGGGACCGTTCAGCTGAGGATGCTATAATGAGCAGAGTGCAGGCCCACAGCCATTAGTTGAATACTCTTCCGGGGGCTACTTCTTCCACACAGCATTGCCCGGCCACACCTTCACCCAGACCAGTAATTATCACCCCTGGCATCTTACTACGGTGGGTCCCCACAAGTGCGAAGGCGGCCTGTGCAAATACAATATTAAGGTTTCCTGACTGTTGCCACTGTTGGCTTGCTCCCCTCCTGACACTGTTGGACTTTGCTACTACTGGCCATGCTGTAAGGGACTAGGAGGGTATCATTGTGGGAAACCGAGGTCAATTCCTGGTGCTTCTATGTAATCCAGCTCCTCCACTGAACACGGCACGTCTGCGCCGGCTTCACGTTACCTGAAGCCTGGATGCAACTGGATAGCTTTGGCATCTTCAGGTGGGAATCTCTAGTAATATGGCATTACAACCCACGCTAAATGGCTGGTCCAAGGAGTGGCCCCACGTGTACCTACGGCAATCTGATTGCAATGTGATTGGGCACACTGAGCGGTATTCGATGCTATTGAAGCACACCGGCCCCCTGGGGTCAATCTACCACCGGAGCCTGCGGTTTGAGAGCCACCATTAACTCAAGACACGAACACCTGGAATCCTTGAGGGAATCCCATCCGGCCCAATTGAAACCAACGATGCGACTTTGGGGCTAGTAGTAAAATTTGGCCTCTCAAGGGTCATATCCACATTCAAATCACCCCCACCAATTGTGTGGCAATGGGCAAAGCAGGAACAAAGAAGGACCGATCCCTGAAGGACATGCTGACCAAGCAGGTTGGAGGACAACAGAGGGGCGAGATGCCATCGGCCGGAGTGGAGCATCAGACAGATGGCGATGACCCGAAGGGGCCGGTAACTCGCTCCTTCTTGGAAGCTTTATTCGCATCCCTCTGTGATGACTTCCAGACGTTCAAGAAGAACTCACCAAATGATCTCAGGGAGGTGTGGCACAACCTCGAAGAAGTGGTGGACTGGGCCTCTACACTAGAAGACCACAAAACCAGCCAGGATGAAGAAGTTGAACAACTCCAATCAAGGTCATCCTGCTCTGAGAGCAGTAATCTTTGTTGCAAGCCCAGGCTGAAGACCAAGAAAACCGATCAAGATGAAACAATATCCGCATTAGAGGAGTCCTGAAGAACGCAGGGGGCAAGGATCTGGGCACCTACCTGATGGACCTCTTTCTTCATATCCTTGAAACACCGCCAGATCAACCAATAAAACTTGATAGGGTGCATTGAGAAGGCCTATTAAGGCCTGCTCCTGCCACTCCTGCAGATATACTGGTTTGTGTACATGACTTTAAGCTAAAAGAATGCATACTTCGCAAAGCCAGAGAACACTACCAAGTGCAATTCCTAGGACACACACCTATGCTTTTTCAGGACTAGGCAGCTGTCACAGTACAGAAATGTCATGTTTTTCACCCTGTCACAGCCCATCTACGAAGCAAAGGCATTTTGTACTCCTGGGGCCATCCTTTCTGCATTATCTTTTGCCAGGATGGCAAGCTACACAAGTTCTGCACCCTTCCAGAAGCATACAGGGCGCTGGGCATTGAGAGTCCAGATGACGAAAGTCAGTGATCCAACTCTAGGCGTTAGAGGCCTTGTAATTATTCTAGCTGGCAAAGATCCACAACAGTGCCCACAGGGGCAAAACCAGACTCAAAGACCATGGCAAATGAATGAAGAGCTATGCTGGAGATGTTGTCTGGTGACCTGATTTGATTTGATTTGATTTGATTCAGATTTGTAAAGCGCGTAGCTACCCAAGGGCGTCCCAGCGCTGATACTTGGCCTGCTTGATCCAGAGAGGGGGTAGTTTATGGGAAAAGCCAGGTTTTCAGTAGCCTACGGAATGCCAGTAGGTTGGTTTCCCTTCGGATGGGGAGCGGAAGGGCATTCCATAGCTTAGGGGTGTTATATGAGAAGAGGCGTCCCCCTGAGCGTACTTTTCTTATTCTGGGGACAGTGGCCAAGGAGAGGGAGTCTGATCTCAGCTGTCTATTAGATTTATGGGGTTTGATGAGGTGTCTCAGAATGGGGGGGCCTCTGCCGTGAAGTATTTTGTGTGAGATACAGAGGGTTTTGAAGGTAATCCTTTCTTGAATTGGGAGCCAGTGTAATGATTTGAGGGCAGGTTTGGCGGAGCATCTGGGCTTTGTCCCAGTGAGGAGCCTTGTGGCGGCATTCTGGGCACATTGTAGTCTGTTGATGACCGATATTGGGGCACCCAGGTACTGGGCGTTTCCGTAGTCCAGTCGTGAGATAATAAGGCCCTGCATTAACAGTTTTCTGGACTGGAAGGGAATTAGGGGGAGGATTTTCCTTGCTGTCCGTATCAGGCCGAAGCATGTGCCGGCGGTTTTTCTTGCTTGGACTTTAAAGTTGAGGTCTTGGTCCATCCAGATGCCAAGGCTCTTAATTTCCCTTTTGGGGGTGGGGGGAGACCCCATACAGGCAGGCCATAAGAGAGAGGAGGGAAGTTTGCGTGGGTCGCCAAGTAGAAGGATCTCTGACTTCTCTCCGTTGAGTTTAAGGCGAGAGTCGCACATCCATTTTGAAATGTTCTGGAGGCAAGTGGCCAGGTTATCCAGACATTTGGTCGACTGGTTTATGGAGATGACCAGTAGGGTGTCTTCAGCGTACATGACTACCTTTATGCCAAAAGGTGTCACGATATCTTCTAGGGGGGACATGTATACGTAAAAAAGTGTGGGGCTCAAGGAGGAGCCTTGGGGGACCCCACACTGAAGGGGGAAAACTCTGGAGTTGACAGAACCGTCGGCCACCTCGAAGGTTCTGTATTCTAAAAAGGACTTGAGCCAGGTCAGGGCGGTCCCAGAAATTCCTGCCATGTTGAGACGGTGGATAAGGATGGCGTGGTCCACCGTGTCGAAAGCGGCGCTCAGGTCCAGGAGGATCACTGCCACTGATCCTCCTGCATCTAGGATGGTTCTTGCTTCTTTGATCACGGCCAGCAGAGCGGTGTCCGTGCCCTGTCCTGGTCTGAACCCTGTCTGGGAATGACGGAGAAGGTTGTGGGATTCACGGAAGGTGGGGAGTTGGTGATTTACGATCTTTTCAGCCACTTTGCTAATGCCCGAGGGGGGAGAGATTGGTCTGAAGTTAGCCAGATCAGTGGGGTCGAGGTGAAGTTTTTTGAGTAGCGCGCGAATTGTTGCTTTTTTCCAGTTGGTGGGGACAATGCCTTGGGTGAGAGAAGCATTGATTAATTTGGTAAGGGGGGGAGACACCATGGAGGCAACCAGTTTTAACTTGTTCATGGGGGCTGGATCTGTAGGGGCTCCACTCTTCACGGAATTTAGAGTGGCCAGAAACAGCTCCGTGGATACCGGGGAGAAAGCATTAAGGTGAGGGATATCAGGGCAAGTAGAGGGGGGCTGTGACTCTAAGGGTGTGCTATGGGAGGGGAGTGTTTTTAGGATATTGTTAATTTTGGAAGAGAAGAACTCGGCTAACTGATTACATCTGAAGCCTGACGGATCTACACTGGGCTGTGGTTCCGGGGCTTTATTCAGCAGGCGGACAATGCGGTATGTTTCTTTAGAGGAATTTGCTGCGGCTAGTATTTTTCCTTCGAAATAGGCTGCTTGAGTGTTTTTTATGCAGGTTTTATAGTCCTTCATGGCTGACCTATATTCACCTTTACTCTTTGTAGCCCAGTCCTTTCTCCAGAGGCGTTCGAGCTTTTTGCATTTCTTCCTTAATTCGCGCAGCTCGCGTGTGAACCAGGGTGATTTAAAAGTACCCTTCTTGCTAGGGAGAGGCTTATTGGGGAGGACCGAGTCAAGGGATTGTTCGATCCAGGCTCGGAGTTGGAGATCCGCCAGGGATGGATCTGAGTCGATATCAGGAACAGTGGTTGCCAGTTCAAGTGACCAGGCTGCCTTATCTAATTTTGACCAGGGGCGGGATGGCGCCTGTGGGGGGTCTGTCAGGGGCTTCGATGGAGATTTGAAGCTTGAAGGGGATTAGGTGGTGGTCTGACCAGGGCATAGGGAGGGGGTCACCTACTACTAATTCGAGGATGTTCGTAAAGATGGGGTCCAACAGATGGCCCTTGGAATGGGTGGGCTGATTAATTTTTAGTTGAAGGTTGAGGGAGGCTAAGTCTTCCTTGAGATCATCCGCTATTTTGTTTGACAGATCATCCAAGTGGATATTTAGGTCTCCTAGGACTGTAAAGTTGGTGGATAGGCAGGCGAGGGAAGAGATAGTTTCTACTAGGGAATTGCAGAATTGACCTTGCTGCCCTGGCGGACGATAGACAAGAATGCCCGAGAGTGTTTTTAAGGGGGATAGTTGGATAGAGACGCGAACGTTTTTACAGTCCTGAATCGGACTGTCCTTAAGATGGCAGGACAGATTGTTTTTGAAAATAATCGCGACTCCACCCCCTATCCCGGATAGTCTATCGTGATGTTTTATTAGGTACCCAGGTGGCAGAGTTTGAACTATGTCTGGGTCCGATTTTGTGTTGAGCCAGGTATCAGTGAGGAAAAGTACCTCGAGTTCTGACTCCAACAGGAGCAGATTGATCTCTGCGCTGTGTTTGGGGAGGGACCTACAGTTGAGTAGGGCCATCTTGATCCAGTGCTTTTTAGGAGGGGTGTGTGGAGTCAGACTGTATGGACATTGAAGGCAACTTGTTTGACGTTCTCCTGGGGAGATCGTATGGAGGCAGGGAATGGGAGAGAAGTTCCTAAGCTGGAGGAGGGTTTTGCAGGAGTACATGATTGGAAGCGGTATAGATGTTGCAGAGATCCTGGGCCCAGGGCGTGGACGGGCGCAGACGGGCTTGCCTAAGGCGCACCCGCTGCGCTTCCTAGTGGGTGTGGCCATTTGTACTGGGGATTGGCGGGCGGGGCGAGCACTAGTCTGCCGACCCACTCCTTGACCAAGATGGAGACCCCTCATCTGACAGAAGCCCAAACTCGGCTGCGGCGGTGAGAGAGAAGCGCAGGGCACGTAGAGACCAGTGCGGCTTAAATCGCGGCAACAGGTAAAGTGCAGTGCAATTTTACAATGATAAAAACAGTTTTTAAAAATGACAACTTCAAAAAATTGAGGAGAGCTTCCCCGGCTTCCGCCTCAGGGATGCAGTGCAAGCGAGTGACACGCGTCTGCAACAACGCGGCTTTTATACTGGGTAGCTCGGATGTGATGTGATCACTGCAGGAGCCCCAAGCTTATATTTATTCTGGGGACCCTGGAATCCAGGGCGGAGGCAGAAGTTAAGCAGCCTTGAACCACAATAAGCACCCTAAACTCTAATTCCCAGTGGGACACTTAGTTCTTTATAGTAATCAAAAAGAGCTAGCTACTTTGATAATGCTCATGTTGTATGTGTATTTTGGGAAAACCTATTGGTTTCTTAGAAAGCCCTCACCCACCAGCCTAGTTGGTGGCATGCTTCATCATCGGGCCCCACCCGAGGCACTGAGTGTGCCTCAGGTGTGCTATGACGCCTGATTACAGCGGAGCAGGTTGTGTTAGGTGAGTGGGCAGTGAAGGTGTTTAGAGTGGGGTTAAAATGCTGTCCTAGAGGTCCCAATTGGTTAATTTATTAGTGGTCCCTAGGCAGGGTTAAAAGCAAGGCTTTTGGACGCGGTAGGAGAAACTTATGATCTCCCACGTCTAGTGTGGTCAACTAGTTTCAGCCAGGCCTTTGGTTAAAAACTGGCTATCTTCAGGACCTATGTGTGAGGAGGTAAGACAAGGGACTCACGTGTTGTAAGCGCCCTATGTGAAGCACTCGCTAAGGTGCTATAATTGTAAGAGGAGGTTTTCCTCTCAGTTTGTACTTCAGGGGACTCACTTAGTCTGTGAACTCACTTAGTGGCCAATGATTGGCCCAGACTGCGCTCTTGTACCTTTCCACAACAGTTCTTCTCATATGCCCCTTCCAAAGCGGCAGGAGTTGCTATTTTAGTTTCCTGCTACTTTTGTGGCGAGGTGGGGCCCAAACTCACCGAAATTTGGGGTAGGCTCCCGGCACATACAGTGAGTGTAGGCAGTCATACCTTGACAGTGGTTACAAGAGATGGGCCTACCAGACCTCTGGAGACAACAGTACCCACAAACTCAAGGATACACGTTTTACTCACACGCTCATATAATGTATGGATGCCTCGATCATTTTCTCGGGACGAGGGAGGTACAATCCTTAACAACATTCGAAAATGACCATGCCACAGTTCTTAGTTTTTCATCACTAGAACGGCCCTCTCAGTCTTGGTGGATGTGGGAAACCATGCTACATGAGCCAGACGTAGTTCATAAACCCAACAGAGCCTTTATAGATTACCTAGCGATCAATGACACTCCCGAGACCTCTATTGCGAACTTTTGGGAAACCTTGAAGGTCATCAAAGGCAAGGAACTTTTTGCTATTTCAGCGGCGGCCAATAAACTCCATTGTGATAAGCGAGACAAATTGTACCAACAAGTGCGGGAACTAGAACAAATACACCAACACACAGGCGCCCCTAGGATATGGTGGCCACGTGCCCAACTTGTGGGTTTAGACCTAGATAAAGCAGATACGCGGCATTCCGGCTAAGACACTCCTTTTACGTAAGGGGGGGACTGGTGCAGACGGCTATTAGCAAATAGATTGCAAGTGCAGCGACAGGAAGCAAAAGTTTACTCCCTGCATACTTCTGATTGCTCGGAGATTGTGGGCGACAACCCCATAATATCACAGTTCCAGGACTTTTTATCAACACTTATATACCCGGCAAACCATGGATCCAAAAAGTCCCACGACATACCTCAAACAGGCACGTACCCCACGTCAGAACTAGACCACCCAATTTGGACCGAGAAGTTTATTTCTGCTATTGAACAGCAGAAGTCTCTCAAATTGCCGGGGCTAAATCGTTTCGGCCCTTTTCTTTTTTTTTTAAACCTTCTGCCCACACTTGCCCCCCATACTCACATGCCTCTTTAACTCACTAACAGGCCCGGACAAGGTCCCTTCTTCCATGCTAGATGCTGCTATTATAGTAATTTCCGGGCCAGGAAAAGATAAAACACAGATTGGTTCTTATCACTCAATCTCCCTCCTTAACTGGGATATTAAATTGTTAACTGGGAATTTGGCCGCCTGATTAGAACCCCTCATGCCAGGCTTGATCAACCTAGACCTAGGGTGGTGTACCCAACAGACATTGGTTGAGAGACAACGCTTTTGGCCATCGATTCTGAGAAAGCATTCAGTCGAATTTACTGGCCCTACCTGGAGGCCATGTTGAATCACTTTGGCTTCGGACACCATTTCCGTAAATGAATCCTGAGCAATGTTGGTCAACCCCGCACAACAGTCCATGTGAATGGGCACAATTCAGCTCCCTTCAATATTGGTAGAGGCACACGTCAGGGATGCCCACTTTCACCTCTTTTGTTCGCACTCTACATGGAGCCTTCGGCGCAATGTATCACAGACAACCACGATGATAAGGGTGTCACCTTCAGAGGGGAAGAAAACACAGTCAGCCTCTATGCGGATGACGTGTTAGTGACGCTGGAGGACCGATCACAACCCTCTGGCTTTTTTGACAGAGCCGGAGACTTTAAGCCAGGCGGTGGGATTCCACATTAATGTCCATAAATCACAGGCCCATAATCTATTGCCGACTCCGGAGACAATGGCTCAGCTCACGCGTCAACACCCAATCCAATGGACGGCTACATCCATCCCCTACCTGGGGATTCAATTGGCTTTTTCGGCGCAGCTGACTGCGGCTTTGAACTATAAACCCCTCCTTCAGCATATCAAGAGGGACTTAGCCCATTGGAGGAACTACAAGCTCTCTTGGCTCAGCCGCATAGCGGCCCTAAAGATGACAGCACTTTCCAAGGTTTTGTTCCTTTTCCAGGCCCTCCCGGTGACACCACCTGCTGGACTGCTCTAGTCCCTACAGGGGGAAATAAATCACTTCGCTTGAGCTGAGAAGCTGCCCTGAATGTGGAAATATTTTAGCTACAGACCCCTGGGCGAAGGCAGCTCGGACATTCCAGATCTCATGCAATATTACATGGTGGCGCCACTCAGATTCCTTGTGGAATGGTTTCAGGAGGAGTCGGAGAAGCACTGGTGATTTATGTACAAAGCAGTCGCAGGGCAACACTTACGGAAAATTCCCTGTCTGAAGAAACCATACGCAACGAAGAGCCTTTATTCTCCTCCCATCACTAGTCTCGATGGAGGTGTGGGATTGGGTGGGAATTCGTAAGAGAATGTCTTCTTTCCCTTCCTCACTGACACCGATAGTGGGTAATACTGTCTTTAACCCAGGGATGGACCAGGGGGCATTTTAACAGTGACAGGGGGCGAGATGCCAATCCATTGATCATGTCTTTGACTAGAAGGGCCCACCCTCTTATGACCAGCTTTGATCGGATTATGCTTTGCCAGAATCCGAAAGATTACATTATTGCCAGGGTCCGACACTGGCTCACAAATCTGATGATTCGCCCAGGGGCCCAGCGCCCACTTAGTGCTTTTGAGAAGCGATTGATGACGAAAACATCAGACCACCGCCTAATTTCTGAATTTTACACCAGGCCCCTCCATAAGTATAAAGAACAGGCCAGAGGCGCTGGGAACTGGAACTAGGGAGACAAATGAGACAGAGGAAGTGGGAATTAAGCATGGGTGGATTTTGCGAATTGGCAATCCGCGAACTTGCGTATTTACGGATTTGCAATCTGCAAAATCCGCGAACTCTCGCAAATTTGCGGATTTGTATTTATTTTTTGTGTTCGCAAGGGTTTCTGCCAGTTCGCGAGGGTTGTGTACCAGTTCGCAATTGCGAACTTACTTGTCGGCTCGCAACGGCCGCGACTATGTTGTTTCTACGTCTGGTTCATCATCACAGGCTCACAGCACCCTCTGTTTCACCACTGCCACCCTCTGGTACACCCATGCCACCCTCTGGTACATCACTGCCACCCTCTGGTTGGTTTACCACTGTAGATTATGGGGGTGAAAAAAAGCAAGCACACATGCCCTGCTTCAAATGACATGAATTAATTTGGGGTTGATTAATGTGTTACTGAATTTAAACTTCCAGTCTGGCTGGCACCTGCTTCCTTATCTGTAATTTGCTTTCTGTTGCAGTGCAATTTTTTTTCACAGGACCTTTGTGGCCTACTTGTAGGGCCCCTCAGGAAGCACTACAGGGAATGGTTACTAATGATAAGATTGAACTTTTGCACCTGCTGAGTGCTTTCAGTTTTGTCTGTAATTGCTTTCTGTTGCAGTGTAATTTTTTTAACAGGACCTTTGTTGTATACTTGTAGCTATTCTCTGAGCCTGCTGTGAGGGTCAGAGCAGGGTCATAGAATAGTTGCAAGTAGGCAAATGAACTCTGAAGGTGCCCATCAGGAAGCACTACAGGGAAAGGTTACTAATGATAAGATTGAACTTTTGCACCTGCTGAGTGCTTTCAGTTTTGCAAAAATCCAAATATCCAGCAGCTTCCACAAAAAGTAACCCTTCCAGGTCAAGATCCAAATCAAAGTGACCAGCACATGAAGAAAGCACTGGGATGAGCCTGCTGGACAGGAACAGGAAGTTGGAGACTGTGGGGCACTTCCTTCCTCCCACCCACCCCCAAAATGGACTCCTTGCAAAGAAAAAGTGTGGACAAATGTCAACCTGAGGAGTTATTCTGATAAAAATCATAATTTTCAAGGTTTATGCTGCCTGCTGGTGGATTTCTTGTGCGAAATTGCAAATTTTGAAATCTCGCAATTACGAGATTGTCGCTGCCCGCCGCATCTACGTGTTCGCAAGTGTTTACTCCCGCGAAATTGTATAGTATTCTAGTTGGCAAGTGCGACCAAGCAAAAAATCCGCTTCGCACGGATTTTACGAATTTTCGGCAAGTTCGCGAGAGTTCGTGGATTGCGAATTTGCCGAAAATCCGCAAAATCCGCGAGCGGAACGGATTTTACGCCCATGCTTAGTGGGAATACAGATACCATAGAGCAAGGCACACTGCTCACAACACAGCTAGCATCAAATCTGCCTCTAATATAGTTGCTTACTCGTACCTTACAGCAGTGCGTCTACATTGAGGTAATGCCCAGCGGAGTGCGGATTGCTGGAGGGGCTGTAGCTCACCCGGAACACTGCTTCATCTGCTTTGGGAATGACCCAAACTCCAGCGATATTGAGACACAAGTCTCTCTGACATTTATACTCATTTACCCATGCATCTACCATGCTTTCCTGCCTATATAGTATATAGAGACTTCCAAATGTGCTCACCTTCCCACTGAAATCCCGTAGGGCAGTGGTCTTCAAACTTTTTAATCCTGTGCCCTCCTATATAAAAAAAATCATTGGCCCCTCTCAGAATGTTTCACAATTATTCTATTCAATTTGCAAAGTTTAATTATGTCTAGACCTATTTAATCATAAGAGTTATGTTAAACCTTTTAAAAATGTCCCATTACAGCAGGGGTACTCATAGTACGGCCCGTGGGCCGCTGGCGGCCCGGCAAGCCTTCCCTGGTGGCCCACGGACCTTTCAGACATCGTACCCGAGTTTTTAAAAAATTTTTAAAGGCTGTCTGCAACCAGAGCTCGACTCAGAGACTCTGCTGCCTGTGGGGTCCGGGCGATTTCCGCCGTAGTCAGAGTGGGGCTGCAGGGGCGCTGAGATGTAAAAATAGCCTCATTAACATGCTAATGGTCTTTTAAAGACCTGTGAAATGCTTGGGTGCGGCTGTGTGCGCGCGCCTGGAAGCTGTCACAGCCCGGGAGGGAGGGGGGGGGGGGCACACAGGCAGGGTCACCCTTTTGGCCATGTCAGAGCAGTGGAGCACTGCGCAGTTCTTGACGCCTTTGGTCCCGTCAGTGCACAGATTACTTAATCGGACAGAATCCCTCAGCGAATTAAACACTCACGATTGAGACATGCAGTGATCTGCAGGTCACAAATTCGAATCCTTCTAGCCTTCTGGTGTCGGTCAATGCAGTTCTGTGACTTTAAGTAATAGAAACATCTTTTAATCACGGCACTTACAAATAATAGATGTGTGGCTTGATGTGCTGTATACAAATCAATAGTACTGTTGTCAAATACATGTTCAATTGGGCATTTCAGTTGATGAAATATTCTCATCATTTGGTTTAATACAATCCGGTCAAAAGAAAATAATCTGGGATCCGGTGTGCATTGTAAAGGCACTGCGGAATCAAGCGAGGGCCAATAGCAAGACATTTTGTCCTACATTTAAAGGGAGGGGGGGCACACAGGCAGGGTGACCCTGCCTGTGTGCCCCCCCCCCCTCCCCTCCCGCGCTGTGATGGCATCCAGGCGCGCGCACACAGCAGCACCCAAGCATTTCACAGGTCTTTAAAAGACCATTAGCATGTTAATGAGGCTATTTTCACCTCTCAGCGCCCCTGCAGCCCCACTCTGACTACGGCGGAAATCGCCCGGCCCCCACAGGCAGCAGAGTCTCTGAGTCGAGCTCTGGTTGCAGACAGCCTTTAAAAAAAAAAAAAGGAGGGAGACAGAGGGAGGGAGGGAAAGCGAGGGAGGGAGGGAGAGCGAGGGGGGAGGGAGAGCGAGGGAGGTAGAGCGAGGGAGGGAAGGAGAGCGAGGGAGGGAGGGAAAGCGAGGGAGGGGGAGGGAGGGAACGGAAGGCAGACAGACGGAGGGAGACAGAGGGAGGGAAAGGGAGGGAGAGGGAGACAGGGAGGGAGAGAGGGAGGGAAAGAGAGGGAGAGGGAAAGTGAGGAAGGGAATGGGAGGGAGAGCGAGGGAGACAGAGAGAGGGAGACAGACAGAGAGAGGGAGACAGAGAGAGGGAGACAGAGAGAGGGAGACAGAGGGAGGGAGGGCATGAGAGAGTCGGAGTGAGTGAGACAGGAAGAGAGGGAGTGAGAGAGTAAGAGTAAGTGGGACAGAGGGAGAGATGGAGAGATGGAGAGATGGAGACAGAGGGAGAGATGGTGAGGGTGGGAGTGAGAGGGAGTGAGAGAGTCAGAGGGAGACAGAGAGTCAGAGGGAGACAGAGAGTCAGAGAGTCAGAGGGAGCGGGAGAGGGAGGGAGAGAGGGAGGGAGACAGAGAGGGAGAGAGAGGGAGAGAGAGAGGGAGAGAGGGGGAGAGGGAGAGAGAGAGGGAGAGGGAGAGAGAGGGGGAGAGGGGGAGAGGGAGAGAGATGTGTGTATGCCGGGTCTGGTGGCTCAGTGGACAAAGGCGTCCGCTGCAGGGACCTATGATCAACCTCATGGTCACAGTTTTTTTTTTGTTGCTCTAGCCCCGCCCCTTCCCCACTGACCCCGCCCCACTGGTGCGGCCCTCGGACACAAACCACACTGTAAATTTGGCCCCCGAGAGAAAGTTTGTGAGTACCCATGCATTACAGAGTTGCTGACTGCCGATCATTTGTTTTCAGCTTAAAACAAAACACTGCTATCAGCATGATGCTTCATTTGAATGGAGCCTGGTGACCCCCTTGGGAGCAGTTAAGGGCCCCCTGGGGGGCCTGCCCCCCAGTTTCAAGACCCGTGACTTAGAGGTTGCCATATTTGGCTAGGATTGGGAGCAGTTCTCCAGTACACATTAACGCTTTGAGGCACAGGACACACACCAAACCATCAGGGCTGGCTACACCGCCTATGGCACATTTTTGGAATGGAAAAGATTACCCCCACACTTGCTGCACAGAACAACTCTTATGGGGAGTAGTGGTGTCTCTTCAACGCTTTACTCTCAGTGGAATTTAGAGAACTCACATGACCTAAATACCTGTGTCTTTTTAAGCTTGACTGATGTTGCCACCCCTACTATTTCGTAGCTGCTGCCTAGAGACCACCAAAGCCATGGGACACACAACACATTGCACAGATTCAGCACATTGAGTACCAGGGAGGGAGTGGGATTGTTTTCTTTTTTTGCTTGGACATTTTATATTTTACGTTCATCTTGATAATTGTAAAGAGTGCTATGATGCTCTGTGCTATGCTTCTTACTGCTTTTCTCTGACTGTGTTTTGAAATGCCAATAAAGAGATTTTAATCATAAAGACGCATGAAAGACATGTCTCACTGAGGCTCATGTGGCTCTCATGGGAGCCATTACTAAAGGTTCACTAGGCATACGTTCGGTAATGTTCAGAATGCAGGCAGTTACTTGGCAGGTGGTAAAAATGTACTCAAACTTTTTATTCATTTGTGAAGGTTGTGGATGCACCAACTGTCAACATGTCTGGGGATATGTGCTCATGGAGGCTTGTTTGGGGTGTGTTTGTGTGCAATTTGGTTGATGACTGGTTGAGAGGTTGTCTTGAATGGTGATTACATCCTGTGGCATATGAATGTGATGGGACCTTGAATTGCAGCAGTAACTTGATGTGAGTGTACTGATCTGTTGGATTCAGCCCATGAAAGTCTTGAGTGTGTGCATGAATGGACCATAAAGTGGGTGGTATCTTGACGTGGCTTTATGGCTCACCTTCAGTAGTCTTGGTTTCAATATTAAAATATTTTGATAAGTATTTGTGCTTTGAAGCTAGCATTCCTGAAGGAGCTACATCCAACCAGTGTAAGAGGTGGATTCACATTTAAAAAATTGTACCTGTGGCAGTAAGGATTCTCCATCGCAAAGGCAACAGAGTATCCTATCATGAAGATAATGGCCTGGCTGCCAAATATATATGTGGATTATTATTATTATTATTATGCGTTCTTATATAGCGCTCGATTACCCGTAGGCATCTCGGCGCTTGCCTTGGGAACCCGTCCTGGCTTTTTCCCTGTGAGATACCCATACTGGGCATCCCCAAGGGGAAAGCCAGGCATCCCGCCGCGGGGGGGCCGTAGTGGAGATTAAGCAGGCTGATGCCCAGAGCTGCAGAGTGTGAACCCGTGATTTGAGTAGGCACCGAAACGAGAATTATCGAGTCCGTGGATATTTGGGCTCAAGACCCTGCCGCGTCGGGAATTGAACCCTGGTCCCGGGTCTGACCTCTGCTTCAGGGTCTGCCTCCTCTAACCAGTGAGCCACACTTCTCCACCTGGATGGATCATTGGTGTGACCGCGTGGAAGACTACTACATCTCTGGCACCGTTGCACCGTTCCCATGTCCTGACTGAGTAAGGGCCATCTGTGGCTCACCTCTATGTCCATCCACCTAATTTTGAAATGCAGACACACAGGTCAGTTTCACTGCCCATCACCACCACTACTGTGTGCTACAGGAATGGCTCAAACCAAGGTAAATGGCGTCCCAGACATTCCTAAAGTTCTGCTATATATTAATTGTCACAGAGTGATATTAAAGAAAGCCTAGTGCTCAATTTATTTTTTAAAGAAAGTGCAGGTGCCCAAAGTTTTACTGGGAACCAAGTGGCTGGTGCTATAAAAAGGCCCGGGGTGTCAAATACCTAGGCTGTGAAGTGTTAACTTGTGCCTCTTTCATCCACCACAAGACAATCCTTCCCCTTTTTTTTCATAGTGAACAATTGTTAACTAAGTAACAACATTGCGAGCATTCACCTGCACAAAAGAAACATTCGTGTAGTTTTATAATGACATCAGCACCCAATCTCTAGTACTAGGAGTCCATCTATTCATATGTATTCATGCACAGGATGCCAACTCTTTATATTTCTGCATCCCATCATATCTTACTAAAAGACTGCAACTGGTGCAAAACCAGCCAGTCAGACTGATCTACCGGCTGACCGGATGGCCACATGTCTCCGCTCTCATGATGAAGTAACATTTCATCAATGTCAAGATCAAATCAAGGGCAAAGGTAACTCTCTATTAGCAAGAGCCTAGAGTCAAAGTCTCATCACAGTGTGAATGCCAGCCAAATAGGCAGACCTCACCTATCTACATGACAAAAGAATATGATTCAATCAGAGCTGTACTAAAATCAAACATGGGCATATTTTCCTGTGTTCTGTGGATTATGAAATAACTAGTAAATCTCCAACTAGTTGATGGAAAATCCAGGGAGACAAATTAAGATCTGTTGCAAATTATATTTGAAAGCAAAAATACTCCCTAGCTTTCAATCATATCTAATTAAAGCACTAGAACTTTGAGCACTAAATTGAAGGCAAATTAACTGCTCAAGGCCTGTAATGGCTGGTACAGACCTTTTGCTCCAACATTCCATTGCTTGTCTTTGTCTTTCTGACATTTTAATTAAAAACATTCTACCCTGAGTGGGTGGAATTTTCTAACAGCATGATAGCCCTTCAGGTAGGTGCTATAACAGTTGTTTAACGCCCTCATTTTCGTGTGACCCTGCAGATTAGACCTCTCACTCTGGTTCAGGGCCCTCAATAACAATTATTGCCCTCGGCAGTGGGCTATAATGCTTTATTAAACACTTTAGCGTATTGTTATTTTGTCTCTACAAATAACAAACCTGAGTATGTTAAAAGCATGCCTAAAGTGCTCATTATGGAAAATCACCCTGGTGGCTTCTCCCTTCAATAAAATCAGAAACACTCAATCACAATCATCCACAGCAGCAAGTTTCCTTTAAACAGCAGATAAGCTGTACAAACACAGGCTTTTAGTAGCTGTCAAATTATCCTGCTGAAACTTCTTACCCAAAAGTCTTAAAATGTCAGTGAGCTTCCAATATTACAAAACAATTCTCAAACTTAAGAGGTCATCTAAACTAGTTTGCCCATGCCAATACTGACAGTCCCTTTTTCCCACAACCAGAATACTTCACTGAAATCATTTACAAGCATAATTTGTAAACATTTTTTATTTAGTCTCCAATTAAAGTTCACTTGTGAGGAATATTAAAATATGTAACAATTTCTGCAGAGTTTTCAATATTACTGTTTACTTAAACATAAAAGTAGGGGATCCTGTGCATTCTATGAGATAAATCTAATTTTGGATATTTTTCACAGAATATATATCTATTGTGTATTTTTCGACGGAACAAAATAAAGCCAAAACACAACATGTTTCCACATTTTGTAATGTGATGGCGCACAGGAAACAAAAAGAAGAAATACTCTATTACTTTCATTTCTAAGTCGTGGGTATAGAAACTTCATAAAATCCTTACTGGTGCACTTTAAGTATATAGGTGCCCTTTAAGTATACAGGCCTTTCTATTTCGGAAAGACAGAATCACGTAAGTATCTTTTTCTCTCTGTATTGCTGCTTAATGAAAAATGGAGTACTGCACAAATCAAATATTTTCATACATACATGTTTAAAATAAATGTTGATACACATACTTTTTCGCCTTCTGTGATCGCCACATTGATGTTTCTTAAAGCAAGCTCTAAATCACTCCGGTATCGCAAGCCATAACCTTTGAAAACAATTTCACCCTTCTGTGGCCAGTTTTGCAGCATTGTGCTCTGGGTGGATGTCCAGTCGGCCTGAAAAGAAAAAAAATGGTGACTGCATAATTGAAAGAAAATCGCTCTCCACTGTTACAGGAGGAAATAGATCTTTAATTAGTCATTGACAAAGCAGGCCTACGTGTTTATGTGGACATTCTTGAATGTTTGTGTAGAAATCAAAGAAGTCTCATAGACAGCTTTTGTAGTTTGTAGTTTATTCTTAAAGTTACATCTTAGTAAGTTCCAATATATGCCCCACCAGGAGCAGCCTCCTGGCTGCTCAGCCCATCTTCTCCAACTGCTCCCCCTTCAAGTACAAACATCCATAACATTCCAAATGACATCATATAGCTAGAGCATCAGGCAGAGAACCAGGGCAAGGGAGATGCATTACATAAGAAGCAGATTACTACAGTTTGTTTGGGAGATCATCTCTGTAACACCTCATTAAGGCGGATTAAGAAGTGGAATCAAGAGCAGGGCTGGTGCAGTCTTTCAGCCAGTCTAAAATGGCACATGTCACCTGAGTCTTCCAAGAAAGTAGTCACCATCTTACCTTCAAGCATCAAGATAGGTTTGGCAGGTTATTTCAAGAACTTTTGCCAATTTTGATCATTTTTTGCAAGGGGATAAACATATACAAGATGATGACACTTCAAAGTAAATTGAATACAAGTGTGATGAAGTTTTTAACAAGTCCCTGGCATATGTTCTGGACCATAGATCTGGGAGGATCATTCAATGGATATTATAAAACTCCCTGACAGGGTTCGTCTGGGTCAGTCTCCATCACTTTGTCTCTTTGGAACTTCATAAATAGTTCTTGCACCATAGAGGGCTGTATCTTGCTCATGCATCTTACTTATACAGTTACTATCAGAAGAGCTGCCTTTCAAAAGGGTAACTTTGTGTCACAAGACGTTATTAGCTCAAAGACTCTAAGGAGCACCACATTCAGTACTCAATTTGTAGTCGGCCTTTTTACAAGCATGAGTTTCAATAATAATCCTTTACAGATTTACTGTATCAAAGAAAATGTGAATAATTTAAGCTCACCAGCTCATATCTTTAATCTTGCTTCAACTGCTAAAAGTACATGTATCCACCTAAATTAAAAAAACTCTAGAATGTATTGCAATATGTATATGGGTGACATAGGACTCGGTCTACCCCTTGGAACTCCAGCTCTAGAAATGGTTCTCCTTGTTTTCAAAGACCTTCATAGAACTTCAAGGCATTTGCCCTCGTCCTTCTAAGGATAAACATGCTGTTGTCGACAGAAATAATGGAGGTAGGATTAAGGATGCAGAGGTCTTGGTTAATAATCTATCCCTGCACCATGGTGAAAAGAGTTGGAATTGTTGGCATAGAAAATTAAGGAGCTTGCACGAGGTAGGCCAGATTAAACTAAAATGGGTCCCCATGCTTACCTTTTGAGTAATGAGAACTATTCTGCAATGTGTTGACTAAAGCTTCTGGATGACTCTCACAGCTAATTGACTTCACATCTCCACCAAGCCAGGTTTAAGAAGTTAGGCTTGATATGTTAACATGTTTTGTTTCCCACAGTTATGGACACCACTCTGTGATGATCGCCATGCTTGAATTTCATATGGGAAAACTGCTTCACCCATCTTATTCCAATAACTTGACTGGACGTTTGAGTGACTGTGTGAATATTCTTAGGGCTTATTTTGCAAACTCTCATATACCCCTGCTCGAAGACAGAGAACATGGTTGTCATGTTGTCCTTCTTGATGTGGCATGCCTTACCAATGTAGAAAGACAAATACATTGAAGTTCTAATGCCAGAAGACTCAGAACACCGACTTCAGTTTCACCAAGTTGATGCAAATTTGCACACTATGTGAGATGCACTTGTATAATAATGGAGACTAATCGTTATGTAAAAATATGTCCTTTGCTAAATTGTGTGTTAACAGCCATTACTTGAGAACTAACTTCTTCCAGGGGTCACAGCAATCTTTTCGTTCCACTCACTCCTGCCCTGTGTCTACTGATACTGTTGCACTTCTTGCTAGATTAATTGTATATGGACATTTGGTATGAGGCAGATACAAGACTGCATTAGGCCAAAATGGGTCTTATCCCCTCACCATGCATAAAAAAACGAATGACATGGCCTGTAGGAGCAACTAGGGTGCTATGCTTCTTCTTTGCTTGCTTTGACATTATGAAGCCAAAGCTGAAGTCTGTTTCTAGCAACTGAATGCTTTTGTTGAGACAAAAACCAATGTTCCCACTTTACTTACTTTGATTATAATGCTACATCAGTTGCAGAGCTTTCTGTTCATTTGTAGAGCTTCTATTTCTTTGCTGTCTGACTCCGCCTGTATCAAGCAGTCATACACGAAAAGAAAGATATGGACCACTAACACCAAGAGGTGGGTGGTCACTGGAACTTGGAATTTGATAAGCATTCTGTTGTGGAATGGCACCACATGTCAGTACTGCAGCTTTTACGTTTTCTCCTCACACCATAAATCTCAGTAATCTTCAGTGCCTTTCGTTGCTCAAATGTGAAAATATGCAACCTGGAGGCCTAATGAGCAATGAGAATCATCCATCACTATTGATGGAATGATGAACGGGAGATGAATCCTTTTTAGAATTCTGTTGATTACGAATGCTTTTAGAATCATGTAATCCATAGCTGGGTTTTGGTCATTTTCTCTCTTCCTTACTATGCGGTTTGAATGTGGTACTGCAAGTGCGGCACTGTGATATCAGGCACGGGAATCAGTTTAACACAGCCTAGAACATTTTTGGCTTTTAAATGCCCACCCACCAATGACACCTGATGCCCAGAGTCAATTGTAGTGTGACTGCAAGTTGCATCACAAATGATGAGGCGGTAAAGCAGTAACCGAGGTGTGTAGTGCAATATCGTTGGTAAAGAGCACAGTCTGTCTGTGAGAGGTACACTTGAGTAGAAAGACCAGTGGCAGATTTTGACTGAGAGGCTGCTCTCGTCATTTGGTGATCTTAGGTGACATTGCGTGAGTACTGTTGACTTTTGTGGCTTTCTTGTGACTACCTGTCAGTGATGGGCACATCTTTATGAACATAAGGAACACCTTTTGATATAGCTTTAACTTTTTGTCTGAATTAGTTTGCTTGTGTATATGTTGTTTCGTTTGGGTTTGCAGTAAATTGTTCCTTGAACATATCAAAAGAACATTTCAAATTGTCACATCTACTACAGTTTGAAAGGATATTAATGAGTAGGTCAGTAGAGTGTTTTCTTTATCATATGATCCGGGATGGCTAACATCATCAACCTGCAGTTTATTTTGAGCGTCTACATAAAGTATTTAATCTTTTCACCTGTTTTCCATAAGCTTCACAAATTCTCTTAAATATCAAAAATATTAACCTTGAAGTCGATCAGAATGCCAGTGGCCTGGGTTGATAGAAAATGTAGTATGGGGAGTAAGAGTGTTTAGAGTTCTTTAACATCAACATGGTAATCAACACTAGAGTTCCTCCCATGTCTGTGTGACAGCTTTTAGATCAGGAACTGCGGAGTACTGTGGCTCGTAAGTGGCCTAGTTATGGGTCAGTCACTGCAACCGCTCCTTTCATTTTACAGCGGTTAAACACTGAATGCTGTTTTATCTGGGAAGTGGCCTTTACACCACGGCTTGAACCATATTGTGCCTTAACAGAGCAGTCTGAACCACGGATGCCTCTTTCCAAATCAATCCTTTACCACGCAAGTCGTTACAACGACCTCCCTTAAGGAAAGCGTTGTTGGATTGATGTTGGACTTTAAGTCCAACACCTTCCCTACTTGGAGTTAGAATAGTAAATTAACCTATTCCATCTCCAGCTCTTTCCCTAACGTTAGTCATTCTAGAGACTTGCAAGCAAACAGAATGCATTGTAAAGACGCATTTGTTGTTCGGACCGCGTTATTAAGGCAGGCGTTATCAACTTCTGCACGGTTCGACATACAACCAGTACTCTGTATGTAGAGTGTTTAACTGATTGTTCCACCTGGTGGTAAATGCCAGGGTGCAACCAGCTATTACTGTCTGAATTTCACTGAGCTTACCTAACCCAGACAATAGTACAGCAAACCCAGCTACTGCAATATCCTACTTGCTGACTTATTGTGATACCATCCCTGCCATTCAACCAGCAAAACCCTTGTGCTGAACTCTCTGACTGTTTCTGTACCCAAAGAAAGCTGAAAATTACACTTTTCGTGGTGGTCGGTTTTTCTAAAGGCTTGACCAGTGCACCGTTGTAAAGAAAATGGACCAGCCTTTGGACTGCAGGGCCGGACCGGGAATTCAAAGCAGCACAGGCAGATTTTGTCAGAGCAGCCCCTGGTATGGTACATTAACCACTGAAGTAATCTCATCATTTTCACTGTTGCCTGAAAACTTATGGATATACAAGGAACTCTGCTGTAATTTGTAATGTAATTTCCCTCTGTTATAGCGCTCTGATACCTCCGGGTCTAGCTAGCACTATATAATCCTTTTGATGTACATTCCAATGCAACGATCCTCTGGTTAAGCGCTCTGAAACCTCCGGGTCTAGAAAGCGCTATATAACCTTCGCAATTCAATAAACTAAAACTGGTTTACCTGAACGCTGAGACCTGCACAACATTGCTGATGACCGTTGGAGCTGCTGGACAGCTAATGAGGAGATTAGCCCTGGTTTCCCCCTTGACCGTCACCTACCCAGCCGGACATTGAGCACAGTTCCTCGTCTCTCCGCTATTACTCCCCCCCTACGAATTCTTGCAACTTTGTTTTTGTGTAGTTGTGCCTTACTATGCTCTTGTTCCTGATGTAACTTTATCGCAACGTTCCTAATGTAAAGCGCTCGGATACCCTCTTGGGTCAAGTTCGCGCTATATAAAACTTTATAAATAAATTAAAACCTTGGCAAGATGTGGCATTAAATGGTGGACTAGCTGAAGGGACAACAACCCACTTTCTGTTTGCTTGTGCTGGTGGGTCTATACGTTAGAGACCTAAAGTCAAGAGCATTAGAAGAATTAGCTCAAAGCAAGTGATAAAGTTGTTGGAAGTCACAAAGGGTCGCAAAGGGTTCCAGGAAACAAAAGAGGCAATGAGATCCAATTTTGCTCACAAGAAATTGAAGTATTTCTGAAAGGATGTGGTGTTGCCCATAAGACGTAGGCTCTGTATCACCCAGAGATGAACACTGTTGCAGATAGGTTTACCATAACTCTCAAAAAGGGTGTTAGACTAGTTAAGGCTGCTGGGTTGGACGAGAAGGAAAATCTGCATAACAGGATTGTTGCCTACTGACTCACTCCTCATAAGACAACACAAAAGACTCTCTATGAGCTTTTCAAAGGGAGAAAGCAATATTAGAAACTGGTTCAGGGGCAGATGTGTGAAATAAGGGGTGGTGTAACAAGGAGAACCGAAAATGGCAGGTGAAGGAGCATGATGTTCTCTTAACTAAGAAGATGGAGTATAACAGGAGGAAGTGTGTAAAGGATGGTGCAGTGGTTGTGGGTGATCTGGTGAATATAAGAGTGCCCACAGGTACTGCTTAGAGGTTCAAAGTCACAGCACCCATGAAGGTCATCCGAATATTGCAAGATACGAAAGGAACAGGAATTTGAGTAGCCTTGTAGTCCTGAGAAAGGGTGCGATCAGGGAAGACAAGGATGATGATAAGGTCTTGGGTAAAGAGGCGTTGGTAGTAGGCTTGGAGTGCCCCTAGAATTTATCTTATAGGAGGCAGATAAAAAAATCGGAGTATCTTATAGACTACATATGCTGAGCTCTCTAGGTCCTAATTCTCATCACTGACCTGGTGGTTGAAACAACTTTTTTGTCTTTAAGCCCAGGGCTCTCTCTGGGTCATGATGTTTATTTTTGTAAGTATGTTCTTAATTATTTTTAATTTGTGTTGCTTATATTTGTCACATTCCTTTTCTGTTAGTTATTAAGATCGAAAAGGTACGGAATCCTGGAACCTTCCTGCCATGGGATTCTGTTGTGGAATGTATGTGTTCTTAAACAGAATGGGGAGTTCTGTAAGTCAGTTGTGTTGGATCTATGGCTGAAGTGCCACTAAATAAACCTGTCTAAGCTCCTTTGCTGACCCTTTGTGCAGCACTTGACCATGCTGCATGTCAAAGCAATGTCTCACTAATGAACACCCATACCATCAGTTTTTGTCTGGGAGAACATTTTCCACCAAGTTAAGTGAACACCTTTTTGCCGTCAAAGCAACAACAGTTTCTTGACTGAGGTTTTGTGAAAGCATTTAAGATGAGACTCATGCTGTCGGAGATCGTCTATCAGGTTTCAGGTTTTAAAGTCTTTATTTCGATTTTTAACAAATGATAAAAGACACATATAAATACAAAAGAATATAACTCGATCAATTCAATTTAAACACCCAAAAAACAATACTATAGAAGAAATTTAAACACTAACAAAAAAAGTACAAAAATAAGTATACAAATAAGAATAAAGAACATTTCATGACAAATTGGTAAAACAGATAAAACAGGATTAAATTGCAATTAATGAATAAAGAAACCTGAATAATTTTGTATGAGAATAAATAAATGTACCTTAAAAAGTCAACATTACATTTCAAAATTACAGTTCAAAATCATTGTTCAAAATCATTGTGGACGGATCCTTATTATGGCAAAAAAAAAAGGGAAAGAAACAAGGGATACAAATGATGAAACAAAGTCGTGAAATGATTATCAGATACATAATCAAACAGATTATGGCCATTTGCGAATCACCTTTGTACTTGGTGCTAGGGCATGCTGGTTTTTAGTCTTAGGAGCCAAGCCCATCCCAAATACTTTGCCAAAGTTACCACAAAGAGTTCTGAGGAGTTGGTCCTAAGCACCCATATAGCCTCCATTGCTGTTTTAAATGGTAATTTTTGGAACAAAGGTTTTAACCATTTTTTTCGGGGTGCGCCATACCTTAGGCAGGCAAAAAGGAAGTGACCTTCAGATTCAATATGACCTGGGCAACATGTACAGTAGGGCGATATCCCTGTAGACCGTTTGTTTAGAAAGGTGTTTAAGGGCAGAGCGCCCACTCTAAATTGATGGTACAACTTCTTATCTAACGGTCGAGATATAACATCCCAATATGGCTCTCTTGATAGGTCAAGTTTGAATGTTAAAAACCTGCCTGTAAGGCCATTTTTGTTGGAAAGCAAGACTCTTTTTAGGCGAGTTGTAGCCCAATATAATGATTTGAACTCATTTTTAGGTGGGAAAACATTAGATTGCGGGGATGTCCAGAGATGTTCTAAACCCATATCTTTAAGGATTGATTTAACAGCAGAAAGCCAGGGTATTTTCCCTGAACCCCTAATAGACCTGACTTCCGACAATTCTTTTGCAAAAAGGGATAGAACTGGGGATGTCCATATCCATCTCCACAATGCCACTAACCTAAATCTTGCCATCTCATTAATAGGTGGAGAACCAAGGTCCAAACAGAGGGGGATCAAGGGGTGTGGACTGTGGGAGGCCTACAAGATTTCGAAGGAATCTACATTGAGTTTTAAACAGATTAAGCAAGTCCATGTGGCCCCACAGATCCGCGCCATATAAGATGGCTGTAGAGATTTTAACATCATAGATCTTAAGGGCCGGTAGGACCCGTTTTGTAATTGATTCCTTCTGCTCTTTAACAAGACAGCCAGTCAGCCTAGCAAGTTTAAGATGTTGCATATTGATCTGGTCTTTCCATCTTAAACGGCTATTGAGGGTAACCCCTAAATAGGTCATGGTGTCGACCTGTTCGAGGTTTACTCCGTTCAACTTTACTGAGCTTCGGACTGAATGGTTTTTTGTAAAAACCATAAATTTTGTTTTCCCCACATTAACTACCAAATTATTGATGGCACAGTTTTCCTCAAAGCGGTCGAGAGCCCGCTGGAGTCCACTGCGTGTTTTTGAGAGGATTAAAGTGTCATCTGCGAAGATGAGTAAAGGATACCTCATCCCCGCCAGCATTGGTGCATCAGTGGGGGTATCCATGAAAAATTTTACAACTTGGTCGATAAAAAGGAGGAAGAGGGTGGGGGCCAGGACACACCCCTGGCGGATACCTCGAGTTACGGGGAATGTTTCCGTCACTTGTCCCTGACCCCCCCACCTCACCCTCGCAAAGTTGTCCTCATGGAATCTTACAATAAGGTCCAATAATTCTAGCGGGCACCCCAGATTTTTCAGCACACCCCATAGCCTGTCCCTAGGCACTAGGTCGAAGGCGGACTTCAGATCGATGAATGCAGCATAGATGGTGCCACCACCCAACCAAACCTCCTTCCAATAGATAAGGCAGAATCTAAAAACCTGATCTATGGTGCTCATTCCCGATCTGAAGCCCGCCTGCATAGGTGACAGAATGTTCTCAGTTTCCATCCATCCCTGTACCCGTCCTAGGACCATGCGTGCCACTATCTTTTGAATCGAATCGATCAAACTGATAGGGCGGTAGTTGCCCGGAATGGATTTATCACCCTTTTTATAAATTGGGACAATTTCGGCCCCTTTCCATGATTTAGGAACTGTAGCTCCAAGGGCCAAAGTGTTAGCTATCCTGGTAATATACGGGAGCCACAAAGTAGGATTAGACTTAAACAGATCTGCCGGAATCAGATCCATACCGGGGGCTTTGCCTCGGAGAGTAAATGCCAGCGCCAACTCAACCTCAGCAACTGTAAAGGTGAGTTTTTCACCTTTTGGGACCTGCAGGGGTGCATTGCCCAAGGGATTTATAGCCTCATCATCACCAGCTCTAAATTGTGCCGAATAGAATGAAACCCAATCCTCAATGGGCACATTATTTCCCGGGGTTGAAGAGCCTACGTTTTTACCCCATTTAACCAAATCCCAAAACCTTTTCTGGTTGTTAGTGGACGATGCCTCCAAAAGGTCTGTCCAAAACCCATGCGCCTCCCTACATCTCTTGTTATACCATTTTTGGGGCAAAGGATTAGCTTTAGTGGTAGCACTCCCACATGGCTTGGATAGGAGAGTTTTTAGGCGATCAAAACAATTAATATGGACACCCATCACATTATTGGCTAATCCAATATCCACCCCCAACAAATCTATTTGCGTCATTTCATTAAGCGCATCCTCCACCACAGCATTAATATTGTCTAGTAAACACTCATCTTCCAAAACCCGTGACCACTTCAATCTCCTCCTGTCATTGGTAAGTTGGGCGTCCCCTGTATAGGTGGCAGATGGCTCCTCGTGTCTATTTAGACCCGGTGTCTTCAGCGATAGAGATAGTGGATTATGGTCACTTTCCGGGCGCTCTAATACTACCATGTCTATTAGCAAAGACCAATGTTCCATGTTCAGTAAGATATAGTCAATGCGGCTCTGCCTCTGCCCATTGTCAAAAGTACAATTTCCCTTCACATCCGAGGCAGAGCGGCCATTACATGCACGGAACCCATTTTGTAAACAAAAAGCCATCCAGGAAACTGCAGCCTCTGTTGCTTTAGCCCTCTTCTCCACTTGTAAATCCGGGATACCCCATACCGAATCGTCTGCCATAATCCAGGTATCTCCCATATCTAGCACAGGTTCTATAGTACAATTTAGATCACCAGCAAGAATGGTAGTAATGCCTCTGTCCATTTTCATAACCATATGATCAACAAGGTTCAGCAGGGGTGAGCTTCGACCGCCAGACAGACCTCTAGCATAAATATTAACAATGTTCATGATTTGCTTGTTCCCTTTATTTATTATGATGGAGAGGAGATCCTGACTCTCCACCGGGAATTCCATTGGATAAAAACCCAAGGATTGTTTCACCCAGATCAACAAGCCACCAGCGGCCCGCCCTTTGCCTCCTTTTATTGCGGGTTTGAAGAAATTAATATAACCCAACTTATGAACAGGCTCCGTTGCCCATGTTTCCTGCAACAGGATGATATCATAATTGTCCATAAAGTTCGACCAATCAGTGGACACGAGGCGCGCCTTAATACCTGCTATGTTCCAGGACAAAATTTTCAAATGATCTTTCAAGTTGTCTGGCAACATAGGGTATAGGGGCTTTACAGGTCCATGAGACGCCCCTGTATCATCATTAACCACTAAATGCTTAACGCGATCTGCTGGGACTGTGATCTTGTCCTCGGTCAAGGACCCCTGAGTAGCTACATATGGTAAAGAGCTGGTTAACAAAGACATTTGACCTCCTTCCCCATCTACTCGATTGGTGATTTGGATTGGGCAGACCATATTTTGGTCAATGGGCTCTTTGGCTACTACACTACCAATCAGAGACTCACTAGATGGGACATTGAGTCAGTCTATAGCTTCAAGGCCAGAAAGGGGACCAAAATGGTTGAAAAGGAAGGGACGCTGGCAGTCAAGCGGGGTTAATGCCAGGGGATGTCTTTCAGCAGGACCTTTACGAAACAGGGGATAAGACTGAAAGGGTATTTGCCTGCGCGGATAAAAGTAGGATAGAGCTAAGGTTTGTACATCCCCCAGCCTAGCAAACCTGGGTTCTCGTTTAATAGCATCTACCACCCATGAATCTTTGAACGAGATGAGTATACAATCTCCTTCTAAATCTTTTACCTCCGGCCCCACCCAATCTACTCTCCTCACATATAGTATTTCCGTGGGGGTAGAGGGCGGTAACGGGCGATTTTTGTTCAACCAAAAAGTGACTTTATTGCGAAGGTCACTATAGGATTCCCTTGCACCCGGTTTTAAAGGTGCTACACCTGTCAGAACGATGGTGTGTAGGGCTGCTTCAGGTGGTAAATCAACACTGGGAATAATTGGTCTTTTACGCCCCCCCTCCCTATGGGTAGTGGAGGCGGTACGTGGGGCTCTTGAGGTACAAGGGGGTGGAAGATTTAAATTAGGTTGTGTGGGTGGTCCCATTGTTTGTCGCCCACCAGTATTTTGTTTAGCTGCTGGTTTCGATTGGGGCTTTGGTACCTGAATGTGAGTGCTAGCTCCTATTTTAGAAGAGGTAATAAGGGTGGTATTAATTTCTTGGCCCCTTTTAAGTATGGTACTATTCGTTCCTATGGTTTTATTAGGGAAATTATTACCCTTTTCCATATGGTTGTTACTGGTTACCTTACTGGATGCCTTGCCAGATACTGATGTGTTAATAATAGCGCCCGTATTATTTGGACCAAGTAATGTTTGAAGCATCGTATGGTTTGAATGGATCAAATCCTCCATACTATCAATTTTAGAGGTCATGAGCCTAGTCCGCTCCAGGACTGGTAAGAGTAATGTTTTAATCATGGCCTCCATTTTTGCCAACAAAACCTCGTCACTATTAAGGCACATAGGACAAGTACTTGAGGAGCCCAGAGCCAAAAGGGAGGGGCATAACATGTTATTAGGCACAGAGGGTATTAGTGGGTTTAAATGAGGCTCGGACCCCTGCCCCCCTACCTCTTGGACTTTATTTACTTTACTGGTTTTTAGGTCTCTTTCCCCTGACAATCTAGAATCCCGTTTTCTCTTTTTGGTATTGGGGCCGCGATTGGGTATAGGGAGATTAACACTTTCGACAGGGTTGGACATGTTGGACTGATTGAGGAGAGGAGATCCAGAAAGCTGGCTAAAATCCTGCTCCTCACTAATCACGGAATCATTATCCTCCTCCCCGTCCCCCTGACTGTCTTGGGAAGCGTTTATACTATTCCTTTCTTCCGTGGTTTTATCTCTTGTTGGGCTGCCCCCAATGTTTTCTAAGTGGACTATTGCGTCTGTAAAGGTGGTATGGACACAATTGAAGGCAGCATGGGGTGCAGAGGGTGCAGGAGAGATAGATGTGGCTATAGCCCCCAGTGAGGATCGCTTTCCACTAATTAGGTCTAATGACAGTCTTTTCTCAACCATGGCGATTTCCTTTTCCAGAATACCAGTGGCCCGTGTTATAAAAGCGTCAAGGGGACCAGAAACGACGCCCTTGGTGGTATTAATTTGGACAGTACGTTCCTTCCCTGATCTTAATGGCATTTTCTATGGTCTTCCTAGCGTCCAGGGGGGGTGGGCCTAGGCCGGACTCTGCCGTACTCGAACGACCTCAAACGGCCCGCTCTTTGCCCGGTCTTCGCCCCGGCCGTTGCCCCGCGCGCGTCCCGCGTGCGCGTTGCTATTGCTGCTTATCAGGCAAGAGGATAGGCAGAAGGGGCGGGAAGAGGACCAGCTGCGGCCGATCAACGCCGCTGGGCACGCTGGTCCTCGCAGTCCCGCCTCAGTGCTTGCAGTCCTGTGGTGCGCTCCCTGAGATGGCGATGGTGCTCCTAGCACGTTCTGGACCGGGGCTGGATCCCCAACAACAACAAAGTCTCTCGCCTACGAGCGGCCCCCGCGGAGCGGGGGCCGCGAGGCGTGGCGGCGAAGTGCCCGGAAAAGACGCTGTGCAAACAGGCAGGCGGAAGAGAGCACAGCACTCCCGCAGGGTCGACGATGAATCCCAGGCAGCACTCACACCGCGGTGGCTTTACGGTGGAAGGGGCGGGAAGAGGACCAGCTGCGGCCGATCAACGCCGCTGGGCACGCTGGTCCTCGCAGTCCCGCCTCAGTGCTTGCAGTCCTGTGGTGCGCTCCCTGAGATGGCGATGGTGCTCCTAGCACGTTCTGGACCGGGGCTGGATCCCCAACAACAACAAAGTCTCTCGCCTACGAGCGGCACCCGCAGAGCGGGGGCCGCGAGGCGTGGCGGCGAAGTGCCCGGAAAAGACGCTGTGCAAACAGGCAGGCGGAAGAGAGCACAGCACTCCCGCAGGGTCGACGATGAATCCCAGGCAGCACTCACACCGCGGTGGCTTTACGGTGGAAGGGGCGGGAAGAGGACCAGCTGCGGCCGATCAACGCCGCTGGGCACGCTGGTCCTCGCAGTCCCGCCTCAGTGCTTGCAGTCCTGTGGTGCGCTCCCTGAGATGGCGATGGTGCTCCTAGCACGTTCTGGACCGGGGCTGGATCCCCAACAACAACAAAGTCTCTCGCCTACGAGCGGCTCCCGCGGAGCGGGGGCCGCGAGGCGAGGCGTGGCGAGGCGTGGCGGCGAAGTGCCCGGAAAAGACGCTGTGCAAACAGGCAGGCGGAAGAGAGCACAGCACTCCCGCAGGGTCGACGATGAATCTATATTTCTAGTGTGTTGGAGTGCGAGAGTTTTTAGGTCAGAGACTGTAGACTCCAATTCCGTCATTCTCGTCGCCAATGCATCAAATTTTTCTTCCAGCTTCTCGCAATATAGTTTTATTTCTTGCTGATTTTTCTGTGAAGCAAGAAACCCATTTTTTACCTCGTAACTTAGAGACTGAAGCATTATCAGAACAGATTGATCACTAGGTACAGTCACAGAGGCATTGCTGGTATGACTGATGGATCCATCCCAGGGTTGTGAGTAGGAGTTAATTCGTCCATACTGGAATTTTCTAAGATACAGTCCTGGACCCTGGTCTCATTATCAGCCATCTCTAGACTCTGCATCTTACACACCCTTGAAGACTCTGATTGCTCAGAGCCCTGATCTTACACTTGTTCTGGCTGAGCCAAAAGATGATACCTATTAGGTGTATGAAGATTCTCTAGGATTTCAGCTGGAGAACCCACGTCCGCAGGTTTAAGTTCCAACACTGCAGGGACTGTTTTAAAGTAAGCCTTTAGCGAAGGTGGTAGTGGTGGTTTGAGCTTTACTACAGGCTTCTGAGCTTTAGAACTATTCTTTTTGCCCGTCTTCTTGGAAAACTTGGCCTTAGATTTTGCCAGTAACAGTGGTGCAATATCTGTTCGCGTGTAGATTTTGCCAGTAACAGTGGTGCAATATCTGTCCGCGTGTCGCCACTACCTTGTCTCCCACTTTTGCTCCTGAGCGTGTACCCGGAAGCCTGGCTTCCCTGTGAGTCCCTGGCTGACAGACAATGTAGAGCTTCTAGAGCTTCTAGAGCTTCTACAGCCCCTACTTCCTCGTTCGCCATACCCCCAGCATTATTCAGGTTGATTTGAGAGCCTGCCCCAGTGCATTGTGGTTTAGGTAGTTTCCGCCGTGTGGTACCAAAATCTTTACCCACATATGAGATCCTTGATGCTACCTTTCTCCCCCTCTTCACTTCAGAGGCTTCCTTTGCCCACCGTACCAGCCCCCTTTCAACTATATTATTATTATATCCTCGTACCTTTGCATTGCCGCTTTGAGGATACCTTATATCGGTGATGGCGGCTCTCGCCGCATCGGGGCTGTGTATGCTATCCAGGTCCAAATCCAGAAAGAAAACAAAAAATGATTAGTTCTGACCTCCCACGGTTCAACTGCCAAGCCACGAGTCAGCAGAGTCAGCAGAGTTCAGCACAGTTCGCCAAACAAAACAAAATGCCAAACAACGTATCCTATCTCCCGCACAGCGTGGGCTGCCCGGGACCTCAGCTGCTGGAACAAGACAGTGTATCCGTCTAAATTCGCAGTTCCCCAAAGCAAGATACGAACGGCGTGATTGTCCTCCAGCCGTCAAACAACTAAGGAGCTTGTCCCGCCTTCAACGGCAGTCTCCAAATCGACCAGCTCCGAATCAGTGCGAGCCGGTCGAGACCTCAGCCGCAGCCTCTGCCTCTGCCGCTGCAAAACCGTTCGTCGCGTCAATCTCCCGAAGGACTTTGAAAGCTTCAAGAAAAGTTCATGCTGTGAAAACAAGTATTCCTCTGCCTTCCACTGATCCGCTGGTCCAATATCACACTTCACATCGCAAAACGACCGCCCGGGCACCAAAGCCTCCTGGAGCCTCCCGACTAGCCGAGAGTGCTAGCCGCCATGTTCCCCCCTCCGATCTCCGACAGCGAGAACAGGGGTATCAGGAGAAGATGGAGTCGCTAGAGAATGCGCAAAGGAGGAACAATTTGCGCCTCCTGAAAGTCCCGGAAGGGGCAGAAGGGAGTAATATCAAGGAATTTGTGGTCAGACTTATCAAGCAAGCGACTGAAGAACTGCTGAGGGACATACAACGAGTACATAGGAATCCGTTTAGACAAAATCCTACTAAAACGAGACCCAGGAAAATACTAGTCCATTTCCTGACTTATACTATTAAGGACGAGATACTCAATAGTGCGCTCAAGAGTAGTTCGCTTTCAGCTGAAGGAATTACTTTCCAGATTAGGTTGGATGTATCCTCGATCACAGCATCCAGACAGTGGGAGCTAGGCAAATTACTAGATCCTTTTAGACAGCTCGGCGCCACTGCTCAACTGAAGTTCCCTGCATCTCTAAAAATAATGTATAAAAACAAAATGAGAATTTTTAAAAGGGTTGAGGAGGCAGAAGAGTATCTCCAAATAGTTACAGTTGATGTTAACGGGGACCAGGGGGAGTAGGAGTAAGGGATTAACGTACTAACAAGCCGAGTCAATGATTCTATGACCTCCCAAGATTTGCTTTTGTAAATAGTTTAACCTTTCTATTTTTTGCCTAGAGTTTTTTTCTTCTTCCTTGCATTTTTTTTTTTCGTTTTTACTAGGTCCACTAAACAATCAGACCATCCGGGCATCTGAGGTAGGAGCCTCAAGGCCTTAGAGAGGCCAAGAAGAAGGAGGGGGGTTCTCCAGGGGAGCACGGGAGGGTTAGGGTTGTACAGTGCAGGGGAGGGAGGGCACTTGGTGGGGAGCATGTGGGGAAAAAAGAAAAAAAAAATGTCCAAATCGCCAAATAGGATACGCAATCGTTTATACCTACCAAGGAAAATATGTCACAGGATAAGATAGCCCCACTGGTGTATATGAAGTTTCTGTCATGGAATGTGAATGGTTTAAGGGTTAAATATAGAAGAGAAAGGATATTCCAATATTTCAAAGATGCCCCCGTACATATTCTTATTGTGCAGGAGACGCATTCTATGGAGCAGGAGCTAAAAGAAATTTGTAGAAATAAAAAAATGGATTCAGCATGTAATAACCACATCACAGCAAAGCACTACTAAGGGAGTGGCAATTTTGATCAAATCAAATCCAGCAATAACACTACTAGAATCAAGAGCTGATAAAAAAGGAAGATGGGTCATAGCAAAGATAAAATTCCAGTCTTAAAAATTTACGGTAGCAGGATTTTATGGGCCGAATTTAGATGATCCGCTCCCCCTTAAAGAACTGTTGGTTGAGCTCCTTGATTTTGTGGATCCTCTAATACTAGCGGGGGACTTTAACTTTAACTGCTGGACCTGTCCGCCGCATTCGATACGGTGAGCCACGACATCCTGCTGACTCGGTTGGAAACTGCTGGAGTAGAGGGGATGGCACTTGAGTGGTTCCGCTCTTACCTGTCAGACAGATGGCAGGCAGTGGCACTACCCCCGTATCAGTCAGAGTTTGCTATGGTTCCACATGGGGTTCCTCAGGGGCCTGCGATTAGCCCAATCCTTTTCAACGTATATATGCAGCCCCTGATGACCATCATCAAGGCCCACGGCATTAGCGTGATCAACTATGCGGATGACACGCAGCTGATGATCTCCCTTGACGGTGCCCATGCAGAATCCCCTGAGACCTTCCATACCTGCATAAGGAAAATGGCAACCTGGCTAAAAAGAAACTCACTACAGTTTAATAGCAGCAAAACTGAGATAATGCAATGTAAAGTGGGAAGAATAGCTAGAAACCTGCCCACCGACTTCTGGCCTCTGGACTCAGGTGAGCCATTGGCACCAGTAACAACTGTACGGAACCTGGGGGTTAACTTCAATGACAAACTGAGTCTTGAGTCCAACGTTAACAGACAGGTGAGCAGCTGCTTCACATTAATACGTGGCCTTCGTAAGCTGCTGCCCTTACTACCAGCACATACCAGAGCAACCGTGGTCAGAAGCATCATCCTTAGCCGCCTGGATTACTGCAATGCTCTGCTACTGGAATTTCCTGCTTATCTGATTTCCAGGCTTCAGAGCATCCAGGCGGCAGCTGCAAAGATGGTGCTTTCCCGAGGACGTCGTTCTTCCACCACTCTTGCTCTGGCCGAGCTGCACTGGTTACCGATTCAGCAGAGGATCCGGTTCAAATCTCTGTGTACCGTTTTTAAGGCTGCACATGGTTTGGGTCCCAAGCCCCTGCAGGCCAAATTCAAGTGGTATGAACCCACACAGGCCCTCCGATCCTCTTCCACCAATCTCATTAGTATACCCAGGATCAGGAAAGCCACCTATGGTGGCAGAGCCTTTAGCATAGCGGCAGCCCACCTCTGGAATAGCCTGCCTCTGGCAATCAGGAAAACCAACGAACTGATGCTCTTCCGCAAAAGGATCAAGACCTGGCTTTTTCCTAATGCCTCACCTCCTTAAAGCCTCCCCCCTGTCCTTGCTTTACTGACCAGCCCATCAGTCGCATTTTTCAGCGCCAGGATGCCCGTAGGGTTACAGCGCGCTTTAGAAATGATATAAATAAATAAAATAAATAAAGTTCTGGACCCGCAAATAGATAAATCATATAAACCCAAGATCTCGCATAACCCTAAAACAAGATCACTACTTCTAAATGCTATTAATCAGTTTGGTTGGAAGGATATATGGAGGAAGAAATGGGGCACAAAAAGAGAATTTACCTTTCACAATAAGAAGTTGCGCCATAAATCCAGATTAGATTTCTTTTTAATTTCAGATCAGCTTTGCGAGTTCATACAGGAAGTTAAACATTTAGGAGCACATATTTCAGATCATTCGGCAGTCTCTCTATCTCTGAGACTATCGGCCCCACAGAGCTATAAAAGATGGACTATGGATAGGAGTATTTTGTTGGAGGAAGAGATAATAGAAAAATTGTTGTCAGAGTCGAAAGCATTTTTCGAGAACAACTTAGGGACAGCCACACTTCCTGTTGTCTGGGACTCGTATAAAGTTTTTTGGAGGGGGATAATATTGGCTATTCAGTCTTCCAGACATAAAATATATAGGGCAAAGATCTCTGAGATTGAGTTAAAAATTATTACATTAGAACGAGATTTATTAGATCTCACCTCAGGCTCAGAAGCAAGTATTCGGGAACAATTGGCAAGTTGTAAATTACAACTCGAAGACACTCTAGATGATAGACTCAGGAAGCGATGGCAGGCTAGTTCTCTTGCTCATTTCGAATATGGGGAAGCTAGCGGTAAGCTACTAGCCTGGAAGGCCAAAAAGGAGCAGAAGAGGAACACAATTAAAGGAGTTTAGCTGGGCAATACGGGCGTGATCTCAGAAAATAGGGCCGCTATTGAGGAAGCTTTTTTTTAATCACTTTGATCAAGTATATAAGGAAGATTTAGATCCACAGAAAGATTTAATTCAGACATGGCTTGAGCAATTTGCTCTTAAGAAAATCGATGACCAGGCATCTGAGAATTTAAATAGAGGAATTAGTGTGCAAGAAATAGTGGGCGCAATAGACTCAGCTAAAAGAAGCAAGGCTCCGGGTCCAGACGGGCTCCCTGCCGAGCTTTACAAAGCTTTAGCTCCAGTAATCTCCCCTGTTCTCCAGCTGCTTTTCACATCTATTTTTGAGGAAGGAGGTAAAATCTCTTCCCCTTGGAACGAAGCTACGGTTGTTCTTGTCCTCAAACCTTTTAAATCTCCATCCCAGTGTGACTTTTACAGACCTATCTCTGCTAGCTAAACTTGGATTATAAATTCTTGGCCAAAATATTAGCAGAGAGATTAAATGGGGTAGCTGGTAGATTATTGCATTTTGATCAAAAGGGATTTGTCAGAGGGCGGTCCATTCAAAACCTGACGCAAGCATTGGTGGGCGCAATTGATCTCGCTTCTTTTTACAAACTACTGTTGGCGATCATAACACTAGATGCTACTTAGGCATTTGATCGCGTTAATTGGAGATACCTGGCGAAAGTTCTAGATAGGTGCAATTTGGGCAGGAATTTCTGCAGATCTATATCGCCATTTTACCACGCTCCAACAGCAAGAGTCTTGATAAATGGAAGTCTTTCAGCATCCATAAAAATTAACAGAGGTACAAGACAGGGGTGTCCCCTCTCACCTCTGCTTTTTGATTTATATATAGAATCATTGGCTGAAAAACTTAGATTAGATCAGGGCATTGTACCATTTAAATACAAAAGTTGGGAGAAAAAAGTCTCTCTTTACGCCGATGACATGATGTTATATACTTCAGACCCAATTAACGCAATCCCTCTTATTTATAATGCTGCTGATCAGTTTGGGCAAATTTCTGGATACCAGATTAATCAGTCTAAATCTGAATGTATGACCTGGAATATCATCACTTCTACCCCAATTCCAATTTTAAAACATGAAATAAGATATTTGGGGGTACAAATTACGCAGGATATAGAACAATTGGCGGATAGAAATTTGGTGAAAATTGAGAGAGAGGCTGCTGAATCGCTCAGAAGCTGGTCACTTCTTCCTTTGACTTTAATTGGGAGGGTCAATATTATTAAGATGCTGCTGCTCCCTAAACTAATTTTCCTGTTCCAGAACATCCCGCTAGCTTTCAAAGAAGCCAAGTTAAGTAAAATTCAAGCTAAATGGAACTCGTTTGTATGGGCTTCAAAGGGCATAAGGATCGCATGGAAGAAGCTTCGTAGAAAGAAAAGCAAAGGAGGGCTCTGTGCTCCAGATTTGAAAGTCTATGCCTGGACTTTGCTAATGAAGGCGGGGATAACGCTATTCGATACTCCAGAGAGGACAGAAACAGGCAACATGTTCCAGACAATGTTATCAGGGGTTCAAGAAAGCGCTCAGGGTTTCCTGCTGAAATTTGGGGATCCGCGTTTCTTTAAGAAGGTTTGTTTAAAGGTGCTGAGAGATATGGCATACGTCTGGGCCAGAGTAAGAAGATCACTGAGTATTCCATATTACTCTGCTCAGGCTCCAATTTGGGAATCACCTGGCTCTCCAGGGTGGACTAAAGATTAATTGATTACCCCTCTCCTGGTGGCTAATTTAACAACAAGGGGACAGCTAATGCTGGAAGGGGTCTTGTTAACTTGGGAGGAGATCTCCAGTCTCACAGATAATAACCTACCCAAGTTTAAATATCTGCAAATTAAGAGTTGGAGTCAGGCTATCGCAGTTGAAATCGGCACTAAGACAGTGTTGGAGGAACTCTTACTGAGAAAGCCCAGGCGGATAAAAACATCAACTCTGTATTGGACCGTTTGGAAGAAGAAGATGGGGACTTCTCTATGCCGGCTCAACTATGGGGAGACCAAGTTTCGGATGTCGACTTGCAGGCTATATGGCAAGTATCTTTTGATCTACTTTATATTACAGTCTCTTCCGCCAATTTAAAGCGCAACCACCTTTTTTCTCTTCACAGAGTATACTGGTCTCCGGCTAGATTGGCAACATTTTCTAAGGGTCCCATTCCTTCTTGCCCAAAGTGTAAGCAGGTAAAAGCTGACGACCTTCATATGTTTTTTACTTGTCCTGCTCTAGGAGAGTTCTGGGCCATGGTAGAAGAAGGTATGAAAGAGCTGTTTAAGTTTGACATACAGGTTAGTATACCACTTGTTTTTTTTGGGATTTTTTCGAATTACGAGGAACTTCCTCAAGATACAAATAAGTTATCCCTTTATCTAATTATTTTGGCACGCAGAGAGATATGCAAACTTTGGGTTAAGAATATTGCACCTTCATACCTAGATTGGATTAGGGCAATCAAACACACACTTAAGTTAGATAAGATAGGTTGGAAGTGAAGGAAGCATTTTTAGATTCCCTTTATCGAATGGATCGATAGGATGTAAACGATCTTGTCCAATGATTATGCCTTTTTGCAGAATGGGTTACCCTAAGATCAGTTCAAGGGCCTGGAAAGATAGAGGAACTTAATTGAACTCTTTGGTACCGTCTGGTACACTCTGGGTATCTGCAGAAAGAGCATCCATCAAGATCTTCAGGGTTTAAGGTGGGGCCTTTCCGCTGTGTAGTGGGGGGCACAAACCTCTTACTCTGAGAATATCCTTTTTGGCGTATGAGGACAAAAAATAAAAAATGAGACTCATGCATGTTATTTATCTTGTCTGGTCTAATTTGCTGCCAAAATTGAAGCAGGGGGCTTTGGGAGCTAAATGTCAATCTCATAGTTGGGTAAGATGTTGGAATGAATACCCCCAACAGGGCTGTTCATTCAGTTTTACCAACATATAACCTATTCCCTAGGATTACATGCAGCAAGATTTCAAACTCTGTCCTACCTTTTTATCAGGACTAAAACACTGGAAGTATCCTCTGTAGATGATGATAGTTCTGTTTTGTCGGAGATGCAATGCTATTTTCATCCTGTAGCTCTAATTCTGCCCCCTCCCTCCACTTTGGTCTCCTTAGAGCCTGGGGGGTCCTTCTGTGCCTCTTCATGCCGTTGACCTAGCTGGACATCATTTGTGTCTGCATCGCATCGCAGCTTTCTGGTGTACGGCCATGAGAACCCCAGTAATTTGTGGTTCACATCTGAGAGGGCTTCACCCTCTGAGTAAACTATGATTTATGCAGAGAAAATGAAAACAGACAGGTGTTTCGCACTATTTCATTTAGGTTGTATTTACAAGAGTTAGGTGTGTTTGCCAGGCCTGGACTGGCCATAGCGGGCACCGGGCAATCCCCCGGTGTGCCGCACGGGTGGGGGGCAATTTTGGGCACCCTTGAGGCCGTTTTTGTTACAGGGCCATTTTTGTAGCATACCTGAAAATCGGCCATGTACCAAAATCGTCCGAAAACCGGCCCCGGCAAAGAGCTCAGAGGCACCTCCAACAGCCCCTCACGCCCCCCCCCCACCCCTCTGAGTGGGGAGGGGGGGCGGCCGAGCACTTTGCCAGGGCTGGTTGTGGTTCCCATTCCGGCCCTGATATTTGCAATTCAACAAATCTTTCAGGGGAACCCTTGTTGTTGCTTGTGAAAAATAAGGGGCCCCATAAAACCGACAAAATCAGGGCACACAAAACTGATGACATTTTATAATAATTAGAATTTACTATGTGATAAATATGCTGCTGCAAATCTATAGAGCTTTAATAATCTTCATATTGAAGAATATATCAGTGATTAACAACAGTATATGAGTGAATACACGATAAAGCCCAAACAGTGTTCATCATACAGTCCTACCCATTCTAAACACCCTTATGGTCTCCTTGCATCATCGCTTCAGTAGTTTCCATATCATTGCCTGGCACGTAAAACCTCATGCACATCAGTTAGCAAAAAGGTAATTAAACGTGGTGGGTCTGACATCATCCTTCCCAGCAGCTGGTCCTTCTCTCTGCTCCACCCCAAATGAAAGAGACCTATTCGCCTTTTCCGCTTAATTCATCTATGGAGCAGGAGTGGGCCAATGAACTGAGGGAATCAGTGTTTGCAAAAGGGAGCTGGAATGATTTCTTCTATTAGACAAATTAGGAAATCGAGAAGCAACACCCTTTGTAACTTTTCTAACTTAAATTTTACCAGCAGGGAACTGAACAAAGTCATACTGTAGATACCTCTTCGCAGCCACAGTAACCAAGCAGATTCATTACAGAATGGGCAGATCTCCTTCCACCTGCAGCAGTATCACCAGCTGAAGATGTATGGCACTTTCCCACACTGACCAAGTCAAGTTAAGACACTGACCATAAATTTAAAGCAGGAAATGTCACGTTAATTCCGAGACCAGCATGGCAGGCTTCGCACACTTAGGCTAAGCGAACCGCCCGTTGACTCCCATCCGATGCACAAACACTGACTATTTTAGTATGTAGTACATTAATACACTCTAATAACTATATAGTAGTTCAAGTTCAAAAGACCTTTATTCGAATTTAATAAAATTCATAAAAGTACCACATAAAACAATTCATTTACATAACACATCATTACAAAAATTCATGATTAAAAATGTAATACAGTTCTGATGAGGCTAATTTCAAGGATTTTCCATCATTTTGCGCACTTGTGTTATCAGTCTCAGGAAAGTGCTAGTGCGAAAGATTAGTTCATCTGAGTCCAGGGAAACCAACATTAAATGAGACTCCTCCAGCGAGAGGGGTCCGTGTTTCCTAAAATATGGGGTTAGAAACCATTTAATATATCTTAGATAAAATTTACAGAAGAATAGGAAGTGCAAATCATCCTGTGTGCCGACACCATCACACGGGCATGGATTATAGTCAGTGCTATGTCGATAGCCCAAAGGGAAGGACAACAAAAATTTCACTGAGCTCGCTCTTAGACGAAACAAAAGTGATCTCTCCCAGTTGGTCATGGGTAGAGTAAGGTAGGGCGGGAGTGGTTGCCTACACAGTTCGTTTCCCATATATTTTAAAACAGTTGATTTTGATAATTCTCTTCCCATCCTTTCAGATTTATAAAGTGCATACAGTGCGTGTTTAACCTCAATATTGTCCTTGAGCTCAATCTTGGTGGGGTCGGAGAAAAGATTACATATTGAAGAATATATCAGTGATTAACAACAGTATATGAGTGAATACATGATAAAGCCCAAACAGTGTTCATCATACAGTCCTACCCATTCTAAACACCCTTATGGTCTCCTTGCATCATCGCTTCAGTAGTTTCCATATCATTGCCTGGCACGTAAAACCTCATGCACATCAGTTAGCAAAAAGGTAATCAAACGTGGTGGGTTTGACATCATCCTTCCCAGCAGCTGGTCCTTCTCTCTGCTCCACCCCAAATGAAAGAGACCTATTCGCCTTTTCCGCTTAATTCGTCTATGGAGCAGGAGTGGGCCAATGAACTGAGGGAATCAGTGTTTGCAAAAGGGAGCTGGAATGATTTCTTCTATTAGACAAATTAGAAAATCGAGAAGCAACACCCTTTGTAACTTTTCTAACTTTTAAATTTCACCAGCAGGGAACTGAACAAAGTCATACTGTAGATACCTCTTCGCAGCCACAGTAACCAAGCAGATTCATTACAGAATGGGCAGATCTCCTTCCACCTGCAGCAGTATCACCAGCTGAAGATGTATGGCACTTTCGCACACTGACCAAGTCAAGTCAAGACACTGACCATAAATTTAAAGCAGGAAATGTCACGTTAATTCCGAGACCAGCATGGCAGGCTTCGCACACTTAGGCTAAGCGAACCGCCCGTTGACTCCCATCCGATGCACAAACACTGACTATTTTAGTATGTAGTACATTAATACACTCTAATAACTATATAGTAGTTCAAGTTCAAAAGACCTTTATTCGAATTTCATAAAATTCATAAAAGTACCACATAAAACAATTCATTTACATAACACATCATTACAAAAATTCATGATTAAAAATGTAATACAGTTCTGATGAGGCTAATTTCAAGGATTTTCCATCATTTTGCGCACTCGTGTTATCAGTCTCAGGAAAGTGCTAGTGCGAAAGATTAGTTCATCTGAGTCCAGGGAAACCAACATTAAATGAGACTCCTCCAGCGAGAGGGGTCTGTGTTTCCTAAAATATGGGGTTAAAAACCATTTAATAAAATTTACAGAAGAATAGGAAGTGCAAATCATCCTGTGTGCTGACACCATCACACGGGCATGGATTATAATCAGTGCTATGTCGATAGCCCAAAGGGAAGGACAACAAAAATTTCACTGAGCCCGCTCTTAGACGAAACAAAAGTGATCTCTCCCAGTTGGTTATGGGTAGAGTAAGGTAGGGCGGGAGTGGTTGCCTACACAGTTCGTTTCCCATATATTTTACAACAGTTGATTTTGATCATTCTCTTCCCATCCTTTCAGATTTATAAAGTGCATACAGTGCGTGTTTAACCTCAATATTGTCCTTGAGCTTAATCTTGGTGGGGTCGGAGAAAAGATTAGCTCTGTCCATGGCACTTAGTGTTTTAGAGACTCCTGAGAGCTATGGAATCTCCATGCCACGGTCACAATTTAGGCAGTCCTTTATAATATTTTGTGTAAGGGTGGCTGAATTGTTCCTCCAAACCCTAACCCAAAATAGTGCTGGTCTGGCTCTGATAAAATCACATACATAAGGGAGGTTTATTTCATTATGACAGATAAAATCAGAAGATGAGATTGGGGCGCCCAGTATTTTTCTGCAAAAACGGCTTTCTTCCCGCTGAATGCATGGGCTACCTCCCAACCCCCAAACCTCAGCTCCATATGAGGCTACTGGTAGGCACTGTAATCTAAAAAATTTTAAGATAGCTCTTGTGGCACCTATTTTCTTCGGGCGAGGCAAGCTCAAAATGGAATTGGTGGCTTTCGAGAACTTGCTCGTGGCGTGGGCCAAGTGCCCACTCCACGAGCCGTTCGCAGCGAAAACAAACCCTAAGTAGGGAAATATAGGCACAGATTCGAGTTTATCTGTTCCTATGTGTATAGTGTTGAGCTTCCGTTTCCCAGGGCCACATGACATGATAAAAGATTTTTTAAAATGTACACGCAGATCTAATCCCTCCATATATTGGACAAAGATTTGAACAAGTGAGCGGAGGGCATTTGGTGTGCGGCCCATAAGCACCGCATCGTCTGCGTATAATAGCACTGAAAGAGGTTTCCCCAGGATTGTCGGTACATCACTCGTAACTTGTTTAAGACTTCCGGCTAAGCCATTAATGTAAATAATGAACAACAGGGGTGCTAAAACGCACCCCTGTTTCACCCCCCTGCCGATATCAATAGCTCCGGAGACCTCTCCACCCATCCCAATCCTGACCTGTGCTTTTAAATCAGTATGGAGGTAGGCCAGGAAGTTAACAAGAGCCTCGTCTAGCCCGTAATTCAATAAGGTGGTCCAGAGTTTAGATCTATTCACTAGATCGAAGGCGGATGAAAGATCCATAAAAGCAAGGTAAATAGGAGATGATCGAGCAATGCTATACTTGTCAATTATCAATTTTAGGTTCAAACATTGCTCCACTATCCCCTACCCGCTCCTGAATCCCATCTGACACAGGTCCAATAAGTCTGTGTCTTCAGTCCATTCAAGCACCCTGTTATAAATTACTCGTCCCAACATTTTTAGGGTATTATCCAAAAGGAAGATCGGACGATAGTTGACTGGGTCCGACCTGTCTCCCTTTTTAAAGATTGGGACGATGGTGCTGGTTTCCCAGGTGGTAGGCATAGGCACTGTTGGCAAACTGTTAAAGACATTAAGAAGAATTGGTGCCCATAAATCTGGACTGTGCTTAATAATATCGATGGGCAAACCATCTGGGCCTGGTGCCTTGTTTCCAAGGCTCTCTTTTATAGCTATTTCTACTTAGTGGATATCAATCTGTAGGCCACACAACTGTCCTGGGCTGAAAGTCAACGACTCCTCAGGTGGAGCAGCATAGATTTTAGAGAAGTGGTCCTCCCATACACTACTAGTTATATTACAGCTAATTAGTGTTAGCTTTTTACGCATTTCTATTGTTTTCTTGACTGCAGACCAGAAGGGCCCGCTGCCCCCCAGATTTGCGCTGGCGACCAGCGACTCCCACTGTTCCGAGAGTAGTGCGGCCTTTCTTCCAGTTATTGTAAGTTTGTACTGTTTCCTAGCTGTCTGAACAGCCGTTGTACACCTGGGTTTAGTAGTAAGTGCCCTTCGTAATTCCCTATTTGCCAGTGAACAAGCCGAATCGAACCACCTTGGTTCTTTCCCTACCTTTGGTAAAGGTACTGACAGGAGAGTTTTTATGGTTGAACACAATTTGCCAAAGTCAGCAATTATCCTGTGGTAATTATAGTCCATAGATAGGCAGGAGTTAATCAGGTGCGGGTATTTAGTTTGTACACTATCCAAAATTACCCCGCTGTCAACCCCCCTCCATTTTAGTCGCAAACCATCAACCGAAGGTGTGATGTCCCTTGCGCCATTTAAGTTCGTGTAAACCGAACTAGGGGCTAAATCCAGAGTTACTGTGAGTGGATTATGATCGCCAAACGATGTCTCCATCACTGTAGACTTGACTACACAATCTATTAAATGGGGCGACATAAAGATATAATCAATAGTGGAACTACTGTCCCTGCCTCTGAACGTAGGAGCATGAAAAGCACTAGAAATGTGGCCTGTTTCCATGGCATCACCAAGGGTGAACTCAGTTAGTATGTTTGCTAATTCAATGCCCCTTCGTTCCGCTTGGTCTAAGTGGGTCCTATCCTCAGTCCCGTAATTCTTTAGTATCTTTGCGTTGAAGTCGCCCCAATTAAGATCCCTGACCCAACATCAGCCTGTGGGCTAAATTCCAGATTGTGTAAGGTCTTTGAAAGTGACTCAAAGTTTTTATTAGGTACACAGTGTGAGAAGTTGGCCTGATGTGCAGTGCTCACTATTCTAGTGATCACTATATATCAGTCCAAACAACCCTTATTGATGATTGGTTGTAAGTCAACCTTATAGACCAGCTATCCTAGTAGCATGGATACGAGCAGTCTAAGGCTAAGACTCTAGAGGGCGTGTTAAGCCAGCTGTTTTACCATCACATTACCCCTTGAACACCCAGTGAAAGGACACCACACAAGTGTTATGAAAATAAACAATGTATTTATTAGAATCACAACAACCCTGTACTCTTTATGAGGACAGGGTGCTAAGCACACAACAAAACTCTTATGAAAATACTTAAGTTAGCACGTTATACACAAATGCCCGAGGGGCACGAAAAACCATATACTCTAAAAGTGGAATGCGAATTACTAGCAGGTAAGTAACGATTCTCAGAGGCTTTGGGATCGCTAGGACTGGACTACTGAACCTTTAGATTACTAGCAGGAGGCCTAGGGAACTCGGGTGCAGAGTGTGCACTCTCACGCGGGATGCGGGACAAAGTCTATGGAAGCTAGAATTCACAAAGTTAGTGTTCACGGGCGAACCCGACCTGGTAGGGAGAAAACAACAGTGGATCCTGACCCTTGGATAGTGAGGCTATGCTGGGGCACCGAAATGCCGAAGTTACCTAGCCCAGGGGCTGCAGCTGCATAGGTCTGAAAAGACGTCGGGAATCCTCGTGCCGGACCAGGAGCCTGGAAGAAGGAAGTTGCTGGCAGGCGACCAGTGAAGAAAAGTTCGATGGATCCAAGCCTGGATCAAGGAAGAAGAAAACCTGAAAGCAGAGGGGACCAAGTTCTTGAATCACTAGCCAGTGATTAAGTGGGCACCAGGATGGCACCGGGCGAAGTCACCGCAGTCAGGTGAGTGGGCGCTGCTGGGCTCTGCAGTCTCTCGGACCAGGAGGCGTTGTCGGCGACCAGGATGGAGGTGCGAGCTGTCCCACGAAGGTTCTTGCTGTCGACGTCGCTGGACCCAGGATTGGGCAACAAGTCTTGGCAAATGCAAGGCCCACGCGGTGGACCTAAAATGGCGTCTTAGCCGGACCAGGAGGGTCCAGGGTACTTCTCCGATGGAGGGAAGCAAGGGCCAGTCTGGAGCAACCAGACTAGCAGCAGTATTGTCGTCGGGCGTCGTTCGGAAGGCCACAAGCCAGCGGGCTAGTAGCCAAACAACGCGGTGAGCAGCAAAAAGCAGAAGGGCCCCACGCCGATCGTGGAGATGCTGGGGGGCTGCTCTTCGGTGCTGGAGCTGCTCAGGGTGGGGGCTTCTCGGACCCCAAAGCACTCACCAGGAAATTACTCGGTGGGCTTGCTGTGCAGAAGTTGTGCAGTCTTGGCGATGGCCGGTCCCTCGAGGTCTCGTCGCACCCACGGTTCTCAGCTGTGCTGTAGAGGTGGGTAGAGGTCAGAGGTGCTAGGGAAGCCGGGTCTCGTCGAGCTGGGCAGTCGGATTCCGGAGGAAGGACGTGCAGCGGACCGCAGTGTTCTTGGATGGTGCCTGCGGATGCAGGGTGACTACTCCTTAGCCACAAGGGAGAATCTTGGAGAAGAAATCGTGAAGTCCTTTCGTGGAAAGTGGTATCTTGATTCCAAAGATGATCTGATTTGGAAGGGGGCCGGTCCCTACCTTTATCTGGGAAAAGGGGGCTGGCACGCGACTAAGTCCTGCCCTAGGGGTGGGACCAGGAGGGGGGTGGTTACACCCACTTCCTTGGCGGGCTTTTCCCCAGCACAGGGTCTGGAGTGTCCCTGGAACTGGTTCAAGCCAGCCTATGCACAGTGAGCACCGGGGTGCCACGTGCAGTCACCTTCCTCTGAAGCCCTGCCTACCTACAATACACAAAATCCTGTCTGGGACAGTGCTGGCACCGCCCCTGGCAGGAAACCCTTTGTCCTTATCTCCTGCTCTGGAAGGACTCCCAGCAGCAGGAGGGCAGACTTGTGTCTCGGTGGCAGCATCCATTTTGTGGATGCTAAGGCTCTGTCTGACTTTAACCGGGGTTAGGGGTTACATACATGTCGTGTCCCTCTAGAAGGGTGGAATGCTAACCCCGTCGCCAGAATTGGCGAGGGGTTAGTATTCCAATTCATATGACACCTTACTCGACATGTTTTGATAAAGCGATACCAGAGTTGGCATATAACCGCGAGGATTATAATGCACTTAAGAGTATATGGTATGCGATATCATGGAAACGGCTAAGGGATGGATCCCGAAAGCCGCAGACAGGCTCAGCTCATGCCAGAGCACCATCTCACACGATTCCAAGCACTCTGCCTTCAGGATTGTTAAGGCCTGCCATAGGAGTGACTGATAGGAGATCTGTGTGTCCATTTTAGGGTTAGATATAGGTATACTATATCTAAAGCAAAGGGTGAGTACACCACCTTGCCCCAGCTGTCGTGCAGCCAGTTGTGTCAGTTTAGTTAGTCAGCCCAGGGGTGGCATAATACATGCTTCAGCCCCTGGGAGACTTCTGGGTACACCTCAGCCCTGGGTACAGGGACTTGGAGAGGGCCCAGTGCCAATTCAGTACCTGAGTACAATTTGGATAGAGAGAACAGCTAGGCTGTGGGTCTGATTAGCAGGCCCACAGCCAGGGAAAGTCGTAAACCAGTGCAGCAAAAAGCAAAAATCTGGGTGATCATAGGATTGCAGACCCTACTCTCCTACACACAGTAAAAATCATTAATATAAAAATTGATTAAATTAATCAGAGTCTTTAACTTGTATTCAAGAATTTGTATATTCGGATTCCCCCTAGACAAATCTCTGATTGTGCCACCACCCAATATCTTAATCCCAATAAACAAACCGCCCACTTCTCGGCCAAACCTAGGTTTGGGCGCTGTTACACTGAAGCAGTAATAGCCCTCTATGTATAGGTTCCCGACAGCCCAGGTCTCCTGAAACATAACAATGTCTATACCATCGATTATCTTGGCCCATTGAGGATCTGAGAGCCATGATTCTAGCCCAGCTACATTCCAGCTAAGAATTGACAAACCACGATAGCTGGGATGTCTAGTAGGCTTATTCCCAAGGCTCCTCACTATATTCACATCGGGTTCGGGCGATGTAGGGATTTTATATTCATGTGTGGGTATGAATATAGCAGTGTGGTCATGTGTTAGTGTTCCCTGGGTGACATTAGCCGGTGTTGCTAGTAGATGTTCCTCGTTAATGTTGCCAACTACTGGACAACCACTATTGCCGTCCCTATCACCAGGTAATCTTTCCTGAATTGTGCTTTCTTCTGCTGATAATAGATATCCCTTGTTGTCATTGCTTGTATCTATACTTCCAATGTTGTTACCTACCCTATTATCCAGTCAATCCTGCTCATCTAAATTTGAAAAGGCATATTCAAACCGATTATAGGTTGGGATGTTAAATAGTGCCCTTGCTTCATTCTGATGCATAAACTGATTTGGAGTGATTGTTGGATATAACCTTTCCCTGTGGTCATGCTGGGGCATTGTGGGAAAGTGGGGGTAGTACAACGGATATGTTGGCATTGGGGCCTGATGGCACTGTACAGGGCCCTTCAGGGGATTGAGGTCTTGGTTCTGGTGAAAAAGTGGAGACTTAATCCTAGTACAGAAATTTGGGTCCTGGTAGGGCAAAATGGGGTTATTCACCATATTTGACTTAGGGGAAATCAAATGTCTATAAAAGTAACCCAATGGGAGCAGGGTGGTGTTAAATTCCCATGGTGAGGGTAGTGGTGCACTAGCCAAAGTTTTTTCGGCCCATTGGGGGTTCTTAAAATTTACAATTATGCAGTCCCCCTCGAACCTTTTTCTCAGTGGGCCTACTCATCCCACTCTCGGAGTGTGAATGATCTCCCTTGCCCCTTCCATTGGGAAGTTACAATTTGTAATTAACCAGTGTAGGGTCTTATTCTTGAGGGATGTGGGGGTTTCTTCTTGGTCCTTCCTAAGTTTGGAAACATTAACTAGGACCAGCACGTATGCCCCGCATTCAGGCGGCAGGCTGATGCGGGGAGGGATCTGCCTCGTGTTAGTTGCCATATTTTGGACGGGCTGAGCACTTGGGGGATTTTGAGCAGAATTATTAATTTGACTGGTTGGGATTCCCTTGCTCAGGGCAGTATTTTGCCCCTTCCCTGACTGTGTGGCTACCTTGGTCGTGTGAGGAGGATTAACGGTAGGATTAGTGATAGTATTTACTGCCAGTTGATTGGCAGCAGTTCCTTTACATGGAGCTTGTGGGGTTTTGAGCTTTGTAGTCATAATAGGAGCTGAGGTGTTCTTGGGTTTAGGTCCCACACAAGTTGGCGCCCCATCGCTAGGAGTGTTTTTAATGGGAGCGCTTAATTCAGCTAATTGCTTTTCAATGCGTACAAGTGTGGATTCTATCGGGGACAAATAGATGCTAAAAAGTTCACCCATTCTTTCCAACAGTTGGTCATTTGCAATATTTGCGTCAGGTTTGTCCCCTGTGACTTGCGGCATCCCCTGACACTCTTCGCTTTCTATCTCGATGGCTACATTTGTTCCATCTGCATTTAGGTGTGAGTTAACTCCTTTCCTAGCCTTTCGCTTTGGCGCGCTATACTTTCTAACCTTAGACATGCTAAGCTGTGTTGTGTGTTTTATTTGTTTCCGTATGGCACCCTCCCGCCTACCCCTTAATTGCCTTGTATTATCTACAACTGCTTCATCTGGTGTAGGGTCGATGAGCAGGTCCGGGGTCCTTTCCAGGTCCATGGTAGATTCTAAATCTGAGTCTATTAAGGGGTTTGATGCTGATAAATTAACCTCATTTGGTATACTGTGAATATCAGCACGGACATCAATTGTAGGTCCAGTATTGATATTTCTGGCCTGAACTAGTGTTCTTGCCGATGCGATGAGCCCAAGGGATGATCGTCTTGCTAGAGCTAAATCTTGCGAAACCCTGCGCTCCAGGAGTGAGATGCCCTGCTTTATGGCATCATTGGCCCTTGTTATAAAGTTATCTATTGGGCCTATCACTGGAACCCCCCCAGCTGCTGTTTTGCTTCTAGTACCCCTAGTAGTCATAGTGTTAGTTTGGATGCGTTTATATTTATCACAAGTAGGGTGTTACTCAATTCCAAACAAAAGACAAAAGGTGTTATACTGGGCTTGGACCCTCCCACTCTCCCTGCTAAATGGCAGTGATGACAAACGGATCCCCTATAGGGAGACTATTGCACAGAAGCGGGTGAGTCGGGGCAAACCTAATGCCGAACTAGGCGCAGTATAGGGCACAGGTACAATACGATATATGCAATAGTTATAGTCACTCAGATGGCAAGATGGGAAAAGCAATATACCGTGCAGTGGAGTTTGCAAGTTCGCAAGGAACAGGATGGTATATATAAAACTGCGTTTTCCCCTCAAATGGTCGGTTAAGTATGTAGCGGTCCGGCAGGCAATCCGAATAATGCAAGGAGTGTGGAGAAGACGTACCTTGGGGAGACCTGCACCCGGCCCGGCCTCCTCGACCTCTGAGGGCCTCAGAGGGCCCGCCCTTTGCTCGGGACTTTTAAGCGCCTCCGGGCGCGTTAGAATGCAGGCGTTGTCGGCTTCCGGCGCAAGGGCTCACGGGAGATGTAGTCCCCCAAGTCCGTCCACGCTGCGCTGATGGCCGGGTTCAGCAGCGGGAAGGAAACAACAGCGGGACCAGGAGGAACCAGGTGAGTCCCTCTTACGTGCCCCCAGATGTCTGCTACAGAGCCCCGCTCCACCGGGGCTCTCTTGACTTTTAAGCGCCTCCGGGCGCGTTAGAATGCAGGCGTTGTCGGCTTCCGGCGCAAGGGCTCACGGGAGATGTAGTCCCCCAAGTCCGTCCACGCTGCGCTGATGGCCGTGTTCAGCAGCGGGAAGGAAACAACAGCGGGACCAGGAGGAACCAGATGAGTCCCTCTTACGTGCCCCCAGATGTCTACTACAGAGCCCCGCTCCACCGGGGCTCTCTTGACTTTTAAGCGCCTCCGGGCACGTTAGAATGCCGGCGTTGTCGGCTTCCGGCACAAGGGCTCACGGGAGATGTAGTCCCCCAAGTCCGTCCACGCTGCGCTGATGGCCGGGTTCAGCAGCGGGAAGGAAACAACAGCGGGACCAGGAGGAACCAGGTGAGTCCCTCTTACGTGCCCCCAGATGTCTGTTACAGAGCCCCGCTCCACCGGGGCTCTCTTGACTTTTAAGCGCCTCTGGGCGCGTTAGAATGCAGGCGTTGTCGGCTTCCGGCGCAAGGGCTCATGGGAGATGTAGTCCCCCAAGTCCGTCCACGCTGCGCTGATGGCCGGGTTCAGCAGCGGGAAGGAAACAACAGCGGGACCAGGAGGAACCAGGTGAGTCCCTCTTAGGTGCCCCCAGATGTCTGCTACAGAGCCCCCTAAACTCTGTCTACACATGGTGGTCCGCTACCCTAGCTGGTGTCTTCTCAGTCGATGCTCCACACAAATCCAACTTAAGTCGATCGTAAAGGCTGGCACGTTTTTTTTTTTTAAATGTCATTCTTCACACAAAGGTGTTTTATCTTTAAAGAAAGTTGCGTTCATAATTATTTGCAACACTAGTATAAGATTTTAATCAACAGCTTATAAAAAGACGTGACAGGATGCAGCCTGCATCGGCTAATCAGGAGTATGGGAATGCAAAGTTGGAAAGAACCCCCGATTTGAAAATGTTGCGTTCTATGTATTGCTGGGATGAAGTTTCGCTACCATTTTTTTTTTAAAGAGGACCATCTGAGGAAATGTGTTGAATTAATGGAGGTAGGTCAGGTCAGGTGAGATGATTTTTGTTTTTCGAAAATGAAATGACAGGTAAGACTGGCCCAACAGTTCTGCATCTTTGGATTATGCGCTCTATAGTAGTCTGTCAGAAACACAAATCTGGTTTAATGTATGATAGATGAATAAGGGTCCATTGCCTTAGGCACTGTGCAGAGGGATTTGGACTAGATTTTAGCATCAGAGAGCTTATGTAGAAAGGCGAATATTGGTGAAACAGGATCCCTTGCTCTGGTATCTGTATCAAAGTGGAATGCAGTGTCCGGTACACAGTGAAACCAGAACAAGAAATACTTCTAGATAGGTACAGAATTCTAAAAGATTTACTTAGATAAATATGATTGTTGTTTTAACGGTGCTCTTGCTACACAAAAGGAAAGGCAATACGTTCCATAAAGCATTGAGATGTAAAAGGAAAATGCTTTGATAATCCATTCATCCATTTAATACAACCCAAAATGTTAATATATATCTTTTTATACAAATAGCAAAGTCTACATTTTGATTAAAAACAGAATACTACAAAATAACATTTAAACAAACATGAGTTTCAATGAAATATAGGATAACATATAGGTCACTTTGTAAATATGTAAACATGAAAATGTCATACCTCAGATTCTACGTCACAATACTCCTTCACCCGCTCAATGGCAACACTGTTGGTTTCGAGTTCGGTTGCGGTATAGACTGCCATTCCCAAAACACCTACCAGCTTAACACATGAAAAAATTTAAACTTAGTTTTATTCAAGATAAATTGTACAAATATTACAGTTTGTCTTATTGCTTCCTGGATAGTTACCTTTATGATTACTCAGTAATCTTACTTAATAGACCTAAATTCACAACTAATGCAGACTGTGGTCCACAGTGGCAAGACCTGAAACTACTCAGGCTGTTCAAATACACAAGTGGTGTGTGATACAAACTTCACACAGGCATGTTCTTCTCTAAAGGCTGGCCACCTCTTCATGTGGATGTATGACATTACAACGCATGGTTTTACCACGCATGCCTTTACATCGCAGTTTTTAAAACGCATGCTGTTACAACGCATAGCGTTAAGGGGTGCTGGATAGTGAATAGTTTAATTTACTATTCCAACTCCAGTCCCCGTGGATAGTAGGGAAGGTGTTGGATAGTAAATTAAATCTATTCCCTATCCTAGAGCGCCCCCCCAGCGATATGCGTTGTAATAACATGCGTTGTAATAGTTGCGTCGTAAAGGCACTGCGTGGTAAAAGTTGCGTTGAAAAGGATGTTCCCCCTTCCTGTGCATACACTGTGTGCCACCAACCGCTCCCAGAAATTTAGCATGTCGCTATTTGTGGAATGGAATGAATGAATGAATGAATGTCGCTATTTGTGGCCCCCGGTGATTGGCTACAACACAGGGATGATCACCTGCAAGAAACAACAGACCAATATCCCTTTGTTTACATTCCCATACAGGACAGTTTTTGATATGATTCACAAAGGGGAAGAAGTTCAAAGGGGACTTTCTCTCTTTGAGAATCAGTTGGTAACTGATGTTTGCGACTGCAATTGCTGTCACAAACCATTGATACATACCATAATGAATGGTAAATAGGAAAGGATACTCCTTATAACCAGAGGTGGCTCCTCCGCTATGGTGGAGGAGAGTCACCCCACTGCTTTTAAGAAGTGCAAATAAAGGAAACATAAATGATAATAACTTTGAGTTATTATCCTTTTATGTTTCTGCACTGATTTGCAGGAGGACAGGTGGGGCTGCTCTGCTCTCTGAGCAGGGCAGAGGAGGTGTGGTTTGCCCACTCTTATGTGCACATGACTGTTTGGCTAGCCCTCTCGGACCTACCAAACAGTCATGCACACTTTTCCTGTTCTCCACGTTGAGATTGGTCTGGGGATCCTAGTTGCTTACCAATCACAGCAATTCAACCTTGTTATTGGTCAGAGGAGCCTGGGTGCTTACCAATCACAATGCTGCATTGCAGTGTTGTGATTGGTCAGGGGAGCCTGGTAGTGTTTCCTGTTCCTGGAGTCCGACAGAGGAGAGAAGCAGCAGAGACCCGGGACCCGGCAGCAAGATAAGTGTTTGTTTTTATTTTTAAGTTTTACATTGTGCCTGCCACCCCCGGGCCGTGCCAGCTGTCGCTGCTTGAAACATCTTTTCCTAATTGTGATGTGTGTTTTTCTTACTTACATAATGTGTTTAATCCTGCATATAAAAAGCCATTTCTTAGTCACATAAGAGAACTAGTTACTTACCTGTAACTTTGGTTCCCCAGTATTGGTAACTTTCATAGATTCCCATGCTTTTGTATCATTCCCCGTCGTCGGAATGGGAGTCTAGGTAACAAAAAATACCATAGCAGTAGGTACAAAAGAGAAGAAAAAAGGCCTAGGCCTCATTCCCTTTTGTAGCATATCACCCTCTTTTTGTAAAAGAGACCAAACTTAGGCAGTAGCCAATCAGAAGTGCCTCCCCCCTTAGTACCCTCCTGAAGGAACGTCAGAGCCTCAGATTTTCGTAGCCGTTGTGTACCAGACACCATATCTGTTGTAGGCTGAGCTTTCCTCGGGGAGGTGGGTGGGCGCATGGGAATCTATGAAAGTTACCAATACTGGGGAACCAAAGTTACAGGTAAGTAACTTGTTTTCTCTTCCAGGGGATCCTCATCAATAGTCATAAGCATTAGAATATTCCCGCCCATGCGCGGGACCCCGGAAACACTATATTATATGTGCCCCACATATATATACTCATATATATATATATACATATATATATAAAAACATGCAATAGCAGCCAAATCACATCAGAGCTGAAATATGCTGTGAAGAATTTCCACCATACATGAATAAAAAGCATTAGAAACATGAGAAACAACACCAAAGATTGTTTAGAAACTGTTTTAATGATTAGGCAGCAGTAGAAATTCTTATAACTCACTGAAAGCATAGAAAGGCTGCATTGCAAACACAAAGTCTAAAAAGACAGAAAAGCTAACCTGTAGCTGTATACAAAAAACTGACACCATGCCTTTCAGGCACCCATGACCGCCGGTATCCCATCATGCCTCAGGGGTGACAGTTAGGTCAGTTGTTCTTTCCGGCTCCTTCAGGAAGGATCCTGGTAACACAGCTCCACTAATTTCTGTTTTCTGACAGAAAATTACTTCATTTTAACAACTTTTTCTACTTACTTTGACATTTTACTTCTAGTCAAGTAAGACACTGGCTTTTTAAGTTAGTTTAGTGAGCATTTTCAGCTGAGAATGCCTTCACTGTTTGACAAATGTCCTTCTTGTGGCAACAAGAAAGCAGAATCAGACAACCACGACGTTTGTATCCTGTGTCTGCCTGAAGAACATGATCCAGGCACCTGTCCTCACTGCGAGCACCTGTCAAGAAGAACTCTCAAAGACAGGGAGAGGATTCACATCTATGGCCTGGCTCACAGGTCATCCAGAGGAAGGGCTCCGGTGAAGAAGGGCTCCAAGAAGGCTAGAACATCTTCAAAAGAGAAGTGTTCACACCCTTCAGCTTCAGCGTCAGGCTTGGCGCTGAGGAAAGAGCCACCGGTGGGTCATTTATCTTCAAAACTACCGTCGACGGCGGGCTCTCCGTCGAAAAGAAGACCAGGTACGTCGACGACGTCGAAGGATCCAGCTCCGTCGTCGAAATCCCCTCCGCCGTCGTCAACCGGGCGACGATCGGCGTCGAGAAATGTGACTCCGCCGCCGTCAACCGGGCGACGGTCGGCGTCGAGATCCAAGGCCCCTCCGCCGTCGTCAACCCGGCGACGATCGGCGTCGAGGGAGGTCACTCCTCCGCCGTCGTCATCCAGGCGACGACCGGCGTCGAGAAGTGTGAACCCTCCACCGTCGTCTAAGAAACGACGTTCGGCGTTGAGGACCAAGACCCCTCCGCCGTCGACAGCAAAACGTCGATCGGCATCGAGGACGCAGTCTCCGTCGACGTTTCGTTGACGTTCGGTGTCGAGGGTGACCAATAACCCTCCGCCGTCGTCGCAGAGAGAGGGCTCCGTCGACGGCTGGTCACCGCCGTTCGATGTCGAATGAGAGGGCTCCGTCGACTGCTGGTCATCGCCACTCGACGTCCTCGCATCCTCGCCGTCGAGGCATTCGAAGGCGAGATTGATGGACCCGCCGACTCCCCGGGGGCATTCGGCCTCAGGACACAAACATACGACGCCAGAACGCTTGACGTCGAGACATGCAGAAAGGGCTCGATCGTTGTCAAGAAACTCTGTGATCATGGTTACGGAGTCAGCTTCTCGTCATTCCACTTCACAGTCTTCAGGCTCCTCAACAACATCTTCAAGGTCCAGAAGTCCTGTCCTCAGATCTCCTGTGCGTCAGCCAGATCCTTCGGCTGCGGAGGTCAGACTGTCACCCAGATGGTACAAGTCTTTGGATGATTGGCGAGACTCAGGGGGTACCAAACGTATGCACGAGTATGTCAGTCCGCAACACAGATCTCCTCTCCAGAGACTGGTGGATGAAGTGGACAGGCATAGTCCTCCCAGGCGCCAAGCAGACAAATCACCTGTGAGAAGACCTACCAGACCTCGCTCTCCCAGAAGGGAAGATCCGGTTAGATCTCGATCTCCCAGAAGAGAAGATCCGGTCAGATCTCGTTCTCCCAGAAGAGAAGATCCGGTCAGATCTCGCTCTCCTAGAAGGGAAGACCATTCCAGAAGGTCACGTGAGAGGAGGCACGGTGCTCACCGTAGACGTCACTCCGTCTTCTTCATCTACCTCTTCTACCAGGTCTTCCAAAAGGGATTACTCTCCCACGCTGACGGATAGTCCTACTTCTAGATCCTCTCCAGTGGATGACATCGGCACTTACCTAGATGTCCTGCAAAGAGGAGCTCAGAAGCTGAGCATTGAAATGTCTGTCCCCCAGGTTACTACGACAGTAATTTTTGAGACTTTGCACAAAAAATCTGTCTCTCGTCCACTGCTGCCTTTAGTCCCGAGGATTATGGATCCTGTCAAGGACGTTTTCCTAACTCCAGCAGCCATCAGGGCAGTGCCAGCCCGCATACAGAAGAAATACAAACCAGCTTCTTCTGACCCAGTTTTTGTAAAATCTGACCCACCAGCAGACTCTGTGATATTGGCAGCGGCAAGAAAGACGCATGCAGTTGCTGCTTCCTCTTCAGTCCCACCAGATAAGGACAGCAAATCACAGGACTCGTGGGGTCGCAAAGTTTGCAATTCAGCTGCCTCCACGCTGAAGGTCTCCAGTGCGGCCGCACTGCTGGGTAGATACGATAGAGCCTTATGGGACTCCATGGAAAGGTTCAAGTCCAAGCTGCCAAAGGAGGACCAAAAGGACTTCGAAGAAACAATGACAAAAGGATGTCTGGTGGCGAACCAGTTGATAAGCACTGCAGCGGACGGTGCAGTGCTTGCGGCACATTCCTACTAACATGGGGTTTGTGCCAGGAGATCAGCTTGGTTGCGTCTCACACGACTGAAGCCGGATGCTCAGCATCGCATCCTTAATCTTCCTTTTTCGGGTTCCTCTCTCTTCGGAGAACATGCTGACGAAGAGATGACCCGTATGAAGACAGAGCTGGATACAGTAAAAGCAGTGGGTTTGGAGAAGAAAAAAGAATTCAAACGCTGCTTTAAGACCAACAAGGGGAGAGGGGCTCAACAGAGGGTTCAAACCCCTCAGTGGTCCCAAAATAAGAACCAGGGAAAATCCCAGTTTCGAGGCAAATCCAGCAGGGGTAGAGGAGGTCACCAGCAGTCCTCTACCACCACGTGAGGAGGAAAGTCTTGAGCAGTGGCTTCCTCTGGCGCCATTGCCCACTCCAGTGGGAGGAAGTGCTTCACAACACCTGGCAGAGTGGGTCAGCATCACAAAGGATCGGTGGGTGCTGAATATACTGCGCAATGGATACATGCTTCGTTTCCGTGCGCTTCCGAAGAACATTCCTCCAAAGAACTCTTGCCCTCACCAGCTAAGCTTGCTCCGAAGAGAGGTGAAAGTTCTGCTACAAAAAAGAGCTATAGAGGAAGTTCCTCCCTCTCAAAGGGGAAAGGGAGTCTACTCCAGATACTTTCTTGTCCCCAAAAAAGATGAGACCCATACTCGATCTGCGTCTCCTAAACAAAGTCATCGTCAGAGATAAGTTCCGCATGTTAGCTCTTCACCAAGTATGCCCACATCTTCAAGCCGGAGATTGGATGTGTTCGGTGGATCTGCAAGATGCATACTTTCACATTCCGATTGCACTGAGGCATCGCAAGTACCTGAGGTTTGTCGTAGGAAGCAAAACCTACCAATACAAGGTGCTACCATTCGGTCTCAAGTCCGCACCACGAGTCTTCACCAAATGCATGGCAGTGGTGGCGGCTTTTCTTCACAAGAAGGGGCTCTTCATCTACCCATACCTGGACGGCTGGCTCCTAAAGGGCCCGTCTCCGGTACAGGTAACGCACGATCTGCTACTTTGCCTACACCAGTTGCACAGGCTCGGTCTCCATGTAAACCTGGAGAAGTCAGTCCAGCGGCCGACACAGTCCATCCACTAACTAGGCTCCGTTCTGGACACAAAATTGGGAAAAGCATTTCCTTCGGAGGAGAGACTTTTTTCCATGAGGCAGCAGTGTGGGATTCTATTAGAGTCTCGGCTTCCAACAGTCCGGCAGGTAGCCTCCCTGCTGAGTTCCATGGTGTCCTGCATTTTTCTCATCCCAAACGCCAGGCTGAGAATGCGGCCTCTACAACAGGCTCTCGAAGACCAGTGGGACCAGGCGACAGGGCGTTGGGAAGATCGTATCACTCTTTCCCAAGCAGCGAAGGATGCCATCAAATGGTGGACTCGGACGAGGAATGTGCTGGTGAGAGTGCCTTTTCACCAACCACTACCAACCCAGTCTATAGTGGCAGATGCCTCTCTACAAGGCTGGGGAGCGCACATGGGTCCCCTTCAGATTCAGGGTCAGTGGTCTGCACAGGAGCGGACGTACCACATAAACATGCTGGAACTCAGAGCGGTGTTTCTAGCTCTCAAAGCTTTTCTTCCAGTGATCGAGTCCAACTCAGTCTTAGTTCAGACAGACAATACAACCACCATGTTCTATCTGAACAAACAAGGAGGCACGCGGTCACGCCCTCTCTCCCGGGAGGCTCAAACCATCTGGCACTAGCTTCTCTCTCGAAACCTTTCAGTGGTGGCGGTGCACCTTCCAGGCGAGTTAAACATCAAAGCAGACGCACTCAGCAGGCACTTCAAAGATCAGCCAGACTGGGTGCTAAACGACGAAGTGGTAGAAGAGCTTTTTCGTTGTTGGGGTCGTCCAGCCATAGACTTGTTTGCGGACGAAGAAAACGCAAAATGCCACGCCTTCGCGTCCAGATTCCACCGGCCAGGGACGCAGGGGACATTTGCTTACGCGTTTCCTCCCCTACTTCTGATTCTGAAGGTAGTTTCCAAGCTCCTCAGGTCAGATATGGAGATGATATTGATAGCTCCGGATTGGCCACGACAGTGGTGGTACCCGGACCTGCTACATCTGTCTGTGTGTCCACACAGACGACTTCCTTGCAAACCGGACCTGTTGAGCAAGATGAACGGGAGGATACTACATCCCAACCTCTCATCACTGAACCTGACTGCATGGCACCTGAGGTCCTGCAATATGGGCATCTGAACCTGCCTCCCGAATGTATGCACATTTTAAAGGAGGCTAAGAGACCTTCCATGAGAGCGTCTTATGCGTTCAAGTGGAAAAGGTTCTACATATGGTGTAGGGATCATCACTTAGATCCGACTAAAGGGCAGGATCAGGTAATCCTGCCATACCTCCTTTCCTTGGCAACTTCTGGTCTGAAATATGCTTCCATTAGAGTGCATTTGTTAGCCATAGTAGCGTACAGGAAATCACCTAATCAGATTTCTTTCTTTCAGGTTCCGGTGGTTAAGGACTTCCTCCAGGGGTTGAAAAAAGTGTATCCCCCTGTGCGAAATCCTTCTCCTCCTTGGGAATTGAACCTGGTTCTATCCAGGTTAATGTCACCTCCTTTCGAGCCCATCCACAAGGGACTCTTTGCAACATCTCTCTTGGAAAGCGGCTTTTTTGGTGGCAATTACCTCAGCGTGCAGAGTAAGCGAGATACAAGCGCTCTGTGCGAAGGAACCATGTACTGTTTTCCACCACAATAGAGTAGTCCTGAGGGCTCATCCATCTTTCTTACCTAAGGTGGTTTCTGATTTTCATATAAATCAGTCCATTTCCCTCCCTTCGTTTTTTCCAAATCCTACGACCCCTGCACTCCTTGGATTTAGAGAGAGTGCTCAAGTTCTATTTGGAAAAGACTAAAGGGATCAGGAAAACGGATCAGCTGTTTATGAACTATGGTTCAATGAGAACAGGCTTTCCAGCGGCCAAGAGGTCCATCTCCAGATGGATTGTCTCTTGCATTAAATTGGCCTATCAGCTTGCAGGCAAGCCTTTATTGATGTCACCCAAAGCACATTCCACTAGAGGGAAAGCAGCTACAGTTGCTTTCTTACATGACATTCCAATGTCAGAAATATGCAAGGCTGCAACCTGGAAATCAGTTCTTACCTTTACGAGACATTACTGTCTCGAATCTGATTCCAGGGCCGATACTCAAGTAGGGCAAGCCTCCTTGAGAAATCTGTTTGGGTAGCCTATAGCCTGCTCAGGCTTGTTGATGGGATTACTGTCTTGTCATTCCTTTGCCCGCAGGGAAGAGGAGAGGCTCGCTATTCTATTCTAATGCTTATGACTATTGATGAGGATCCCCTGGAAGAGAAGGATTAGTTACTTACCTGTAATCCTAGTTCTCTTTCAGGGGTATCCTCATCAAAGTCATAAGCGACCCTCCCGCCTCCCTGGGCAAAGGATATTCTTTAATAAGGAGATATTGTTAACCTATTTTTGTTACTGCGTTTGTTTCAGTCTCCAAAAAGAACAACTGACTTAACTGTCACCCCTGAGGCATGATGGGATACCGGGGGTCATGGGTGCCTTAAAGGCACGGTGTCAGTTTTTTGTATACAGCTACAGGTTAGCTTTTCAGTCTTTTTAGACTGTGTTTGCAATGCAGCCTGGGAGCTTTCTATGCTTTCAGTGAGTTATAAGAATTTCTACTGCTGCCTAAGCATTAAAACAGTTTCTAAACAATCTTTGGTGTTGTTTCTCATGTTTCTAATGCTTTTTATTCATGTATGGTGGAAATTCTTCACAGCATATTTCAGCTCTGATGTGATTTGGCTGCTATTGCATGTTTATATATATATATATATATATATATGAGTATATATATGTGGGGCACATATAATATAGTGTTTCCGGGGTCCCGCGCATGCGCGGGAATATTCTAATGCTTATGACTTTGATGAGGATACCCCTGGAAGAGAACTAGGATTACAGGTAAGTAACTAATCCTTCTTGCCCCAGTATTGGAACTTTCATAGATTCCCATGCTTTTGTATCAGAGTAGCAAGCAGTCAGCAATAAAGAACCACATTTTGTGTCATAAAATCATTGCAATAGCCAACATGACATAGAGATAACAAAATGTGTAACAACGGAAGGTGGGATAAAAAGGTAAGCTCACCAATTATTGGAAGAGGTTCCTCAGGACCGCCTGTCCCACTGCCGCATCATCTTGTTGTAAGGACTCCAAGCAGTAATGCTTAGTAAAGGTGTGAACGCTGCTCCAGGTAGCAGCTCTGCAAATGTCCTAAATCTGCACCCCCGCAAAGAGGGCTGTTGAAGATGCCACAGATCTTGTGGAATGTGCCCGGATCCTGCCAGTCAGAGGTTTTCCTGCCGCAGTGTGGCAATGCAGAATGGCACTTGTGATCCATCTTGAAATACTCTGTTTGGATAGTGGGAGGCCCTTGTTTGGACCCCCAAAGGCAATATACAACTGAGAGGATTTCCGAAATCCCTTAGTCCGTTCCAAATAGAATTTTAAGCATTGTTGCACATCCAGCGAATGCAGTGTTTTTTCCGCTGGTGTAGCCGGTTGAGGGAAGAACGTCTTCAGAATAACAGGCTCGTTCAAGTGGAAGTCAGAGGGTACCTTAGGCATAAAGCTCGGGTTAGTTCTCAGGATCACAGTGTTTCTTTTCAATTGTAGGTAAAACTCCTGGATAGTAAAAGCCTGCAACTCTCCAACACGTCTAGCCGACGTGAGAGCGAGGAGGAGAGCCAATTTCCATGAAAGGTACTTCATGTCAGAACGATGAATTGGTTCGAATGGGCCTTTCATCAGCTGAGAAAGGACTAGATTTAGTTGCCAAGTAGGAGGCGGAGGCCTCACTGGTGGGTAGACTCTGAACAAGCCCTTCAGAAATTGCTTCACAATCCTGGAAGACCATAAGGAAGGCCCAGGCCCAGACCTTTTGTATCTTGAAATGTCCGCCAAATGGACCTTAATCGATGAATGGGCTAGTCCCGACTTAGCCAGGGACAGCAGATAAGGTAGTAGCTGATGAGGCTTGGAAACAAAGGGGTCAATCTTTTCTCTCCTACACCAGCAACAAAATCTTTTCCATTTAAGAGGGTAAGTCCTGTTTGTTGAAGGGGCCCTTGCCTGGGAGAGGACCTCCTTAATTTCGCTTGAGATGGGGAGATTCATAAACTCTCACTGCTCAGGAGCCATGCTGTCAGGTGTAATGACTCCGGATCTGGGTTCCAAACTTGTCCTTCGGACATTGTGAGGAGATCTGGTATAACCCTCAGAGGAAGAGGAGGAGCTAGCGACAACAGATGGAGTTCCGTGTACCAGAACTGTCTCGGCCAAGCAGGGGCTATTAAGATCATTCTGCACAGCTCCACCTTGATCTTCCTGATGAGCCGCGGGATCAGAGGGATGGGGGGAAAGCGTAGACAAATGTCCTTGACCAGGCTATCGAAAGCGCATTCCCCAGCGACCCTTGATGGTGAAATCTGCTTGCGTAAGACCGGCATTTCTTGTTGGTCGGTGTGGCAAAGAGATCCACCTCCGGTCTGCCCCACTGGCTGAAGACCTCTTCCAGAACTTGCTGGTTCAATTCCCACTCGTGGCTGACTGAAGATGACCTGCTCAGTCTGTCGGCGTTGTCGTTCAGAACTCCTGGCACGTGTTCCGCCTTTAGCGATATTCCCTGAAGGATCGCCCATTCATAGATCTGTTGAGCCTCTTGAGACAATGGACGAGATCTGGTCCCTCCTTCCTTGTTCACTTAGTGCATGGCCTTGGTGTTGTCCGTCCTTACAAGCACTTGCGAACCTCCCAAGCAGGGAAGAAAGGCTTGCAGAGCCAGTTTTACTGCCCTTAGCTCCAAAAGGTTGATGTGGAGTCGTTGTTCCTGAGGAGACCAATGACCGCTGACCTGCAGGTCTTGCATCACTGCTCCCCAACCCTCCAATGACGCGTCCGTTGTTACCACTTGAGGAGATGGGTCATTTACGAAGGATAGACCTTGGGACAAGTTGTCTTGATTTGTCCACCATAAGGCCGCTTCCCTCATCATTGGAGTGACGGTCACCCTGTCCTCGAACGATCCGTGAACCTGCTTCCATTGGTTGTCTAGTTGCTCCTGCAGAGGACGCATTCTTAGTATGCAATGAGCAATCAGGGGAATACAAGATGATATTACCCCCAGCAGAGATTTGTAACGGCGTACTGAAAGACACCTTCTTTCTTGTAAGTCCCGAGCCAAGGCCTGTAGCTTCTCCCTTCTTTCCAGAGTAGGGAAGGCTTTTGAAACCTTTGAATCCAGGATGGCTCCCAGGAAACAAGCCTTTCTGGACGGGACTTGGGATGACTTTTCTTTGTTTAGAGTGAGTCCCAGATTCTGAAACAAATTTGTGCAAGCCTGAACAGCGTCCAGCGCTGCTTCCCTGGACGGGGCCTTCAGCAACCAGTCGTCCAGGTAGGGAAAGACCTGAAAATGGTTCCTTTGCAGGAATGCTGCTACTGGCGCCAGCACCTTTGTAAAAATCCTCGGGGCTGAGTGGAGTCCAAAGGGTAAAACCCTGAATTGAAAGTGGCTCTTGGCTACTGTGAATCGTAGAAACCTTCTGTGTGCTGGGTGAATCGGGACATGGAAGTACGCATCCTCGAGATCGAGCGTGGCCATGAAATCCCCCGGGCTTATAAGCCTCAAAATATGCTGGAGAGAGATCATCCTGAAGTACAGGGAGATAATATAGGTGTTGAGCTCCCCGAGATCTAAAATGGGGTGCCATTTCTCTAGCGTCTTCCTTACCAGGAAGAACCTGGAATAGAATCCTTGCCCCCTTTGATTGGAGGGGACCGGCTCTATTGCTCCCTTCCGAAGCATCTGTTGGACTTTGAGCCGCAGGAGACGCAGGTGTTTCGATGGAATGGCTGCCGGGGGCTTGGGTGGAGGGACTTGCGTAAATTCCAAGGTATGCCCTTTCCGAATGATGTTGAGAAGCCAACAATCCGATGTTATCCTGGACCAGTTTTGAAGGTATATGGTTACCCTGCCTCCAACTGATGATTTCTAGGAGGAGGGTCCAGTAGGAAGAGTCAGGAGGCCGCTATTGGCGCTTGGAGGAATCTCGTCCTCGTCCAGCCTGTTTTCCCTTATTGTAAGGCCTGGAGTAGTTGGAAGATTGGCCTTGTCTCTGCTGATAAGGCTGACGGTATTGCTGGGAACCTGAGCCTGCGAAAGAATAGCGCTGCTGCTGATTGGATTACCTATAGTTATTGCCTCTGCCTCTTGAACCCTTAAAAGGAGACTTGCGGTATTGAAGGGTACCCAAGGATCTGGCAGTTTCTGTACCCTTTTTTATTTCCTGCAGAGTGTCATCAATCCGTTTTCCAAATAACGCTTCCCCATCAAAGGGAAGATCGAGGACTTTGTTCTGAATCTCAGGTCGAAACCAAGTAGCTTTCAGCCACCCCTGGCGACAGAGGACTGCCGCCCCAGCCAAGGAACGAAACGCTGTTGTTGCAATGTCCATGGCGCAGTCAATGATCTCCACTGACGTCGCTTCTCCCTCCTGCAAGATCTTTTTCGCCTCTGATGTTGACTCTGGAGGCAGCTGGTCTAGGAACGGGGCAACATCACACCAAAGCTGGCGGTCGTATCTGCCCAAGATCGCTAGAGCATTGGCAGCTCGCACTAGCAGATTCGCCAACGATGAGAATCTTTTCCCCGCATTATCCAATCTCCGCCCTTCCTTGCTTGGAGGAGTTGTTAAGGGGGCAGAGTGGTTACGAGATTTCCTCTGCGCTGCCTGCGAAATAACCGAGTCCGGTTTGGGATGGCTCGTTAAGGCTGCCGGTCCATTGTCAGGTGCCCTGTATTTCTTATCCAGACGCGGTAGCACAGGGACCACCGTCGCTGGGTTTTTCATAGCCTTCAAGCCCTTCTTCCACAGATGATCTACAATAGGAATGGACCTCGTTGTTTTCCTGAAGGGTTCTTTGAAGTCATATAAGAAACAATCTGTAGCCACAGCAGGCATGGCCAATTTGAACCTGCCAGCTGCTCTTTCCATCAGCTGATGGAAACCTCCAATGTCCGCTGGCGGGGAATCAACTGGATCCGGAACTGGAGAAGAGGGATCCGGAATGATATACTCATTCCATTCAGTGATATGTACAGAGTCATGCTCCAAATGTTGATCCTCATCCGAGGAATCATCATGGGCATCTACCAGCCCGGAAGGATCCTGTTGAAAATATGTCTGAGGCTGAGGGGATACCTGAGTAGGCAATCCAGGCATAGCTGTTGAGGCAGAAACCATGGCAGTCGTAGCAGGCGCTGCCGGAACCAGAATTGGTCTAATCGCCTTAGATTTGTACTCCTGCAGCATCTTATGCAGGTCCTGAAGGAAAGATGGTACTGTAACCATATCCTGCCCAGAATAATGTTGCGACTGGGCCGCCTGATGATGTCCATCAACCTCTTAGTCATATCCCCCTTCAGAGTCCGTCTCTTGACATTTGACCAGTAGTTGAGAGGGACTATTGGCATAGCTATATGAGTCCTGGTCATCCTCATCCGACTCCCTTTCCTCAAAAACAATGCTGGTGGTAAGGGGGTCACTCTCCTAGGAGATGTCTTCTCCGGTGTAATTCTTGTCACTGAAATCGTAATTCTCTTTTCAGAGGACAATATCGTCGACGGTTCTGTCATCGACGGTTGCACACACGTCGACGAGATTGGTGTCGTCAAAGTCGTCGACGATGTTACTGTCGACAATCCAGCTGTCGTCATAGTCAAAGTCGTCGTCGATGAGACCGTCGATGTCGTCGTCGTCGTCATCGTCGTCATCATTATCGTTGGCGATGCTGTAACTCTCGTCGTCGACGCTGTGGTAGTCGTCGTCGTCTTCGTCGACGATGCCGTCGTCAGTAAACCTCCCGTCGACGCTGATGAACCTGCCGTCGACGCTTCCTTCTTCAAAGACGTTCCCTTCGTCGACGAATCAACCATCGACGAGCTCGTCGACGGAACCAACTTCAATTTTGTCTTCAATTTCTTCGTCGATGAAAACTCCGCCTTCGTCGTCGAGGACTTAGAACTCCTCTCAGAAGACTGGGAAGAGGGTTTCTTGAAGGCTAAGTCAGTCTTCTCACCCTTGGAAGGCGTAGCTGGTCCTACCCTCTCCTTTTCACCTCGGTGAGGAGTTTTGCTGGGACCCTGGCTCTCAGACTCACTGGGGGTCTTTTTTGAGGCCTTAGGAGGACGCTCCACAGAGGGAGAAGGGGAACCCCTACCCCTTTTCACTGACCTTCGTGAGGAAGATGCCGATGCTGTATCCTCACAGTCACTAGAGACAGTATCCTTCCTGGATTTCAGCTTCTAGAGCCAAGTCAGAAGCCTACCCTCCCGGTCCCGGAGGGTCTTGGTCGAAAAGGTGCGACAGATCTTACAGTCCGCAGCCTTGTGGTCAGGATAGAGGCAATAGATGCAGTCCTTATGTTTATCCTCCACAAAAAGCCTTTTCTTGCCACAGGTGGAACATGGCTTGAAAAGGGCCTTCTTCCCCTTGTCAGACATCCTGGAAAGCTGCTAACAATCCTGAAGTAAATCTGAAAAGAATCTGAAGAAAAAATCCTGAAGAAACTCCTTGAAGAGTAGAAGTTGAGCAGAGCTCAAAGGAGACTCCCTAAGCACAACGTGCGGTAGAAAATCTGAAGCTCTGAGGTTCCTTCAGGAGGGTTTTAAGGGGTGAGGCACTTATGATTGGCTGATGCCTAACTTTCGTCTCTTTTACAAAAAGAGGGTGATATGCTACAAAAGGGAATGAGGCCTAGGCCTTTTTTCTTCTTTTTTGTACCTACTGCTATGGTATTTTTTGTTACCAAGACTCCCATTCCGACGACGTGGAATGATACAAAAGCATGGGAATCTATGAAAGTTCCAATACTGGGGCAACCTGTGATTTAGCAAATTGCGGAGTCTGCAACCACAAAATGGCTTTGTACATCTTGATTCAAACATTCTAGCATTAAAATGAAAGCCATTTATCATGTGGCTCACCCAAATTCTATTCCCAAATTAAAGGAACAATTTACCAAGGGAAACAAGAAATGATACATAAAAAAAGCACTGGAACAAGCTGAACTTAAGAGAACATGGATTGATTGTTAGCTTATCCAAAGTATCCTTCATCCTTAGATGATGCTTCTGAGGAGCAATACATGTACAGTGGCTCACATGGCCACCACGCAGACATCAACTTGAAAAAGCACATTGAAATTCATGGATGAATACTGCCTTATGGAAGGGGTATTTCCATAGAGGTGCTGCAGGAAGAAATGTAAGAAATTCTGAATGCAATTGAGGCCTTAGATACTTGCTTTCCTGGGGTATTTTCATTGTCAAAACAATCCGAAAACACCCTAAAATGATTGGCTTTATCAACTAAAATATCAAAGGCTCTTGAAAGTTAAGTTTATGAAATATGTTTTCTGTACTGCTGGGATGAGGTTTTGTTAACTTGATCTTTATTAAGAGGTACATCTGAGCACATCTATTGAATAAATGAAGGGTGCACACCTTAATTCGGGAATAACTTTTAGGATTTAGAAGCAGCACTTGGAGTTCACTTACCATCCCGAACCATATAAGTTCAAGTTCAAGTTCGAAAATTTGTATAGCGCACTACTCACCCAGAGGGTCTCAAGGCGCTTGGGGGAGGGGGGGTACTTTACTTATCGAATATCCAAGTTTTTAGTTGCTTTCTGAAGGAGAGGTGGTTCTGTGTAAGGCGGAGGTGGGTAGGGAGGGAATTCCAGGTCTTGGCCGCTAAGTAGGAGAAGGATCTTCCTCCCATGGTGGATCTGTGGATGCGCGGAATTGCGGCGAGGGCTTGGTTTGACGATCGTAGTTGGCGGGTGGGGGTGTAGAAGGACAGTTGCGTGTTATATAAAGGGCACCAGGAGGTGGATATAAATCTTCTTAAACTTATAGATTAATAAGGCTAGCACCAAATGTACATTTCATTGAGATAGAGCAATTGTATCAAACTATTAAAAATTGTGTTTCAGCAGGCGTGGTAATTGTTCATTTGCGGAACAATGTTTGAGCGTTCGTTTTTCTAAGAGTTTGAATGTCTACCATCGACTGGTGGTGAGTAAATGGTTTAACATTGGTATCAGAAGGCAAGACATGGTATGTCTCACTGGCCAGCACTTTGATTTCTATATTTGGTTAGATTGTTGCCAAGGCAGTCTTCTGAATTTCTGCAATTTGCACTTTGAGGTACTGCAATTATTTGGTAGAGTGTGGATCTCTGTTCAATCCAGGCAAAATAGGACTTAATCCAGCCCCATCCCCATTTTGTCATCAAGACTACCTTGATCCTGGATGAAGGTGTCCTTGAGGATGAAACAATTCTGCCTCACACTCAATGGCACATGAATGTCTACTCTTCGCAGCCGAGCTTGAGGAGAGACGTTGACACATCGCAACTAGACAGTCACCAGCATGTGTAGGATATACACAGCTTGGAGATAAGGTTTGATGATTTAGAGATGTTATTAAACTTATTGCATTGTTTAAGTAGTTGTGTCATCATGCATTTGTAAAGGATGAGGAATAACTACTGTTTTCTGGATTTTTCTTTTTTTGTTGTGTTTAAAGGTGGTTAATTTGGGATAACACTCTTTTCACTCATAAACTGAGGTAATAGCCATGGGGGGGGGGGGGGGTGAAGTGAAACAAGTAGCAAAGCTGTCAACAGCTCATGACCGTATGTTGCCCTTTATTAATCAATCAATCAATCATACCATTTGTATAGCGCACTACTTACACGGGAGGGTCTCAAGGCGCTTGGGGGAGGGGGTATGCTACTGCTCGAACAGGCAGGTCTTGAGTTGTTTCCTGAAGGGGAGATGGTCCTGGGTCAGCCGGAGGTGGATGGGGAGGGAGTTCCACGTCTTGGCAGCCAGGTAAGAGAAGGATCTTCCTCCGGCGGTTGCTCTTCGGATGCGTGGTACGGCTACGAGGGCGAGGCTGGTGGACCGTAGCTGGCGGGTGGGCGTGTAGAAGGTCAGGCGGTCGTTGAGGTACTTGGGGCCCAGGTCGTGGAGAGACTTGTGTGCGTGGGTGAGGAGCTGGAACGTAATCCTCTTGTCGACGGGGAGCCAGTGCAGATTCCTCAGGTGGCTGGAGATGTGGCTGCGCCGGGGGACATCCAGGATGAGTCAGGCGGAGGCGTTCTGGATGCGCTGGAGTCTTTTCTGTAGCTTGGCTGTGGTTCCGGCGTAGAGGGCGTTTCCGTAGTCCAGTCGGCTGGTGACGAGTGCCTGGGTGACAGTCTTCCTGGTCTCGGTCGGGATCCAGCGGAAGATCTTGCGAAGCATACGCAGGGTGTTGAAGCACGATGAGGAGACGGTGTTGACTTGTCTGGTCATCGAGAGGGAGGAGTCCAGGATGAAGCCCAGGTTGCGTGCGTGGTCAGTTGGCTTGGGTGCGGTGCCCAGGGCTGGGGGCCACCAGGAGTCGTCCCAGGCGGAGGGCGAAGATCCAAGGATGAGGACTTCCGTCTTGTCCGAGTTCAGTTTCAGGCGGCTGTCCTTCATCCACTCGGCGACGTCTTTCATCCCTTTGTGTAGGCAGGTTCTGGCGGTGTCGGGGTCTCTGGTGAGGGAGAGGATCAGCTGAGGATCAGGATTAGAAATGTTGACGTGTTTTGAATTGATTTGGACATTGATAATTAAATTTACTTGTGTATAATCCAACATATGATAATTAAATGTACTTGTGTATATTCCAACATATGAATGATACTTGAATTTACTTGTGTATAATCCAAAATATGATAATTAAATTTACTTGTGTATAATACACAACAATGTAGACATAGCACAAGCAGTAGGAGTATCAGGTGCACCTGACGTCATTAAACCGGCCAGCTTCTGAACAATTGTTAGTCTGACAGTATCTGGCTAAATGTTTTTTTTTCATATTTAAAGTGACTGCTATTACTCTAATCTATCACCATTCTATGAAAAGACAAGCAAACTGTAACTATAAGGTGCACTAATTTTACAGCTTGAAATTGTAGCAAAAGGCACTTCTAAATACCATTTCCTAATCAAAAATATAAACTGTCATCATGTACCAAAATCCCATTGGAATGTGACTCATGACAATAATCCACCCTCTTCAAATGTCTAATAATTTTCTAACAAAATTAGACATTTTATGATTTTGTAAAAACATAAATGGTCAAAAATAGCGGCTGTAAATAAAATAATAGTGCAACACAGAAATGTAAAGCACGTTAATGGCTAAACCTAAATTTGGAACTCAATCTGCAGTGCCAAGAACACCATTGGTATCCCTCCCACAAACGCCACCTTCTGTCAATGGCATTGACACGTGCATGCAGTAAGGACTGTGGTAGTCACAGGCTCCAGCATTGCTCTAATTTGCTGTCAGTGCACCCCAATGCGAAATACGCCTTGATGGCAGCCCTGAGCTGTGGTGGGGAAAATAAAGTAAGACTTTTCTTCTTGAAGTCACCACAACACCAACAGTGCCTAGCTGGCAAACTCAGGGAGAGAGGGGAGTTGCAGCACCCATTTTTCGCCCGGTAGCAAACCACTTTGCGGACCGCCCTCAGAGGTAAGTTGAGCAGCGGGTGCTGGCTCTGAGGTTCAAAGGGGGAGGGAAGGAGGTTATCATTTCAACTAAGTACTTAATGTTTTTGGTTCGAAGGAGTTGCTGGCATCCCTAGAGTGTCTTGTTTATACCAACTCAAGGCGTGATTTTGTAAGCTGTGCAGGGCAGAAAATGGCCAAGGGTCTCACTTTGTTATTAATATCTGGAAATATAGAATCGATTAGAGTGAGGACACCCTGTGGAGCCTATGAGAAGACTTCAGCCAGTTGCTATCTTGGCTATTAGTGTTCCTGGCAACCTGCTTGCTTCTATTCTTCGATCCAGCCCTCACTATCACCACCTCCTGAAGGTAGTTCACCATTATCAAGGGAACAGCGGTTGTGTGGCCAGGGTAACATTTGGGGGCAGGAGCAGGGACTGTGTGACTGGGAATAGGACTAGCTAGCTGGGACTGTGGGGCATAGTGCCAGTGTGTGTCAGTGTCACTCTCTTCTTTTACCTGTCCCAATTCATCTTCCTCCTCAGTAGCGGCTGGTGTCCGCACTGCATTGTGGGGCGGGAGGTGGGGAACTAACGACTACAATAAAAAACTAGAAAAATAAAAAATAGTATACCTGCCCGTCCTGCTACATCGCCACATCGCCACCTCCTTCCCACCACCAGTACAGACTCCCAGAATCCCCTGGCAGCATCAGGATTGGCCAGAGAGCTCTCCACTTGCGCTCGCAGCGAGACTTGAAGCTTGTGACTGCTGTCTCGGCAATGCAACTGGGGATTTAGAGAGCTTCGCTGCACATGACGCTTGGACGGCCTGGGAAGGCAGGCCAAACCATCATGCGCACTGATCACAGTGCCCACTACTCCCCCTACTTAAATGCCCCCTCCTCGGCAACGGCCCCGTCCGCAAGACTCGCCTGGGATAAAGCTGCCGCTGTCTTCCTCACATCTGACTCCTCTCCCCTTCTTTTCTCTTATTTCTTGCCTCTCTCCCTTCCCAGTCTCTTCTTCCTGCCACTGTCCTCTCTCTTGGCCTTTAGCTCGCTTCGTTCTTTCACACGTCTTCCTTCCAGTGAATGTTCCTCTTCCCAACTCTGCGGCCCCTTCCTCATTATACACTCAACGACCCAGTCACTGGTATACATGTTCTGTGGTGCTTCTGATCTTCATGCTTGTGAGTGTACCTTGTGGCTTGCTTCTATTGCATTGAGGTGGGTTACAAACAGGGCATCCTTCCAAATCTAGGATGGAGGTGCGGGAGGGGAGGCAGATGGAAGGAGGGGGAGCAGCTCTTAAGTTGCAGCTTTTAAGAGCCGCGTTACAGCAGCAGCTGAAGTCATTAGAAACTAACAACAATTTGTTTTTATGCCATATTTCTGCTCATCCTAAACGTGTTACGAGTAACAGATCTTATTAGTACCCAATTTGTGCTACTCAGTTTATTAACCTCGGAAGAACGAGGCTGCCTTCATGGGATTCAAACTCATGACCTTCAAATCGCTACATTTATCAAGGATGCATTTCCCTCTCTGGATTCCATCCTACCGGCTTGTAAGGGACGGGTGGGTTTTGGGGGGAAAGGGGCTGAGGTCAACAGATCTGCTTTGGCCTTTTGACTACGTCGGGACGAAATGTCAAGTATGCCTCAGTAATTGGCATACTATCAGGAATTTTGCATTACACGTTGTATCTGAAATTATGCCGTTATGCCATGTTGCCTAATTGCCCCCAACTCGGAGCAAAATGATAGCGCAGGAACAAAGTGACTGACAGAAAGTGCGTGGCGATCTTTTGTGAAAGGTGTGTATTTTGGTGCTTTTATTTTAGTTCGGAAATATTGGAGGCCAGTTTTGCAAGTCCAGGGCCGCTCTGACACTCGCCACAGTTTATAGCAGAAGGAGGAAGGGGTTGAAAAGAGAAATAGAGGTGGAAGAGGTTAGAAAAAAGATCAGGGAGGGAGAAGAGAGAGAGAGGCGACAATTAAAAAGAAATAATAGATACATGGAAAGAAGGAGATAGAACGAGGAAAGCGCGGCTGGATTGAGCATGTTGCTTTTCGTTCCCCAGTCCGGCCCCGCAGCCGCCCTGAAATTTGTGTTTTTTCCCGTTTTTTATTTTTCAGTTACAACCCCGTTCTGTATGTGAGTCTATTTACAGATTGATGCTAGTCATTCACAATAATACAACAGGGTAACGCACTGAGGCGTCTGTCTACCATTTTTAATCAGCAATACTATAATAAATGTATGCATTCTTCTGTTACATTTGCATATATTACGATATATTCTCAAAACATAGTTGCAAGAAATTCAACTGAAAAGTGGATTCTGTAAAATGTATTGCACCAGGTAGTAAACTGGGTGATAAATTTCCCACTTGAAAAAACTATACATAAATAAATGAACGTGCAGATATTGGTATAATTTGCGTGGAATTACCCTTAAAGAATTCATCACTGCTAATCCGACAAGCCCAGGGGTGATGCTTCCTTTGCAAATCACGCCCACGACTGCCACGGCAAATACTATGACGTTGCCTAGGAAATCACATCGCAGGCCCAGCCACCTGAAAAAAAAGCAGAAATAATTCACGTGGGACTGTTGCACTGTTTCTGTCAATCGTGTCAAAGCAAGGTAAAGCTGGTAATTCTTTCCAAAAGCAAAATAAGTATGATCATTTAAAATGCACTACACAATGTTTTAAAAAAAAACTGTTTGTAACCCAAAGATCAAGGCCTTCCAGAAATGTGTATCTCTTCAGACTAGGAGCGGTGCAAATTCGGATGCAGCTAATTAATGAAATTCGGGGATGAGAGAAGACTCCCACTAACAAATGTAGGAACACAAGAATAACAAGCATTGGCAAAGTCAATATAATTTGACGCATACCATATTTCCACGTTTAAGTTAAAATGGGCCCCAAAGCTGTTGTGTCTAAACAATAAAGGCAACGAGAGTTAGAGCTATTGGCATTGTAATGACAATCTGTTTTACCCATGTGTTTTGTCAGCAAGGATGCAGTTACAGTGAGCAATGGCTAAAGTGGAGGCAGACAGATAGGAAAAGACCAAGATTCCGATTACAACTTCAAATCGTAGCGAGTTATGCAGTGACAGACAGATGGGTGTGAGGAATGTGTGGTGGGTGCGAAGTATGCAGGCATAACTGTTTGTTAGGCAGACAGCAAGCAGAGACTGTGAGGGGCGAAGAAAAGCAGGCGCTATGTCATGTACTGTTGGCATTTCTGAAGTTAATATAGGGGCCCAAAGCATTCTGTGATGGTAACACCTGTCACTTGGGCTGGCTTTAAGGCGGTGAGCAGCCGCACCTGGCGCTAACCTTAGAAGGTGTTATGCCTTCTGCAAAGAACGTGTACCACGCAGATCACAGAAATGGATGTTATGTGGATAGCTCAGTGGGTTTCTGCTTTTATCACAAAAACGATTTTGTTACCTGCGTTTCATAAATTACAATTCCAGTTTAACACAGAGACCTATGAACTGTCATAAAAAGATACATGCAAATTGCATTGGTTAGAATATTATGCTTTTCCCCCAGTCTTTCATTATCTCAATGTTGCTAAAAAAAGATTTGCTTGGATAGAAACTCATTCTTAGTAAAACCATCACTAACCACTGAGGTACGTTGTACATCTTGAGTTTGTGCTTCTTCAGACCAAACATTCTTAAATTATACTGACAACTGGATGACCTGATTCCTACAGCCTGTAATCCTCATTGTTTTGAGTAACATTTCTATAGACTGATTGCATACGTATGATTCATTGTCACTCGTGACGTAAAGTGCTCTGACACCCTACACTCATCTAAGTAACGCTATAAAACAAATACAATATATTTACTAATATTGAGGTGGTAATACTAATTGCACGTAATATTGACTTGATGCCTATTCTATGCTATGTGCCTCACAGGGACGTTGTTATTGTTGATATTTGTTATGTAACTTTTACTGCTGATATTTTTTTATATAACTTCTACTCTACTCTTTTGTCTTCAAAGGCCAGGCGCCTTAAGAGGGGGAATTTCTGAGAGGAAGTGAGAATTATGAGAAAGGGGAGGGTGTGGAATGCCAACAGTGATTTTTAGAGGTCATTCAGAACTCACCAGGCACAGTGGCCCCCTTCCCCGTGTTTTGCTGAAAAGGCAGACAAATGATGCTAACCTTCATAAAACACACTGGAACTTCGGATAATATTGGTAACAACAACAAAAGTAATAGTATAACAGATCATTTTCATAGCGCCCAACACAAACTGAAAGACCCTGTGGCGCTTTTATAGGAGCTAAGATTGCGCAATATAAGGAATAACAAATTACTGCCGTTTAGTACTTAAAAACAGCCTAAACTCTGGTTTACAAATATAAGTGCACAACTCACTTCCTCCCCACCGCAACACGCATGAGGCGAATATTTTTTTTTACAACTCTAAATAGGCTGGGCTAGTGGGCTGTAGTTTCACTTTCAATTGGTGTTGTCTGACAATACAGAGCGGACTGAGACTAACTGCCTCGACACAGGACCAGCTGATGACTGCACAAACAAGAATACCTGCACATGTATGTTAAAATGTCGGTACGGCTCACTCTGGGTTTCATTCCTGTAAGGTTGATATGAGTAAATACTGCTACCATTGTCTACATACAGTTAGGTTCACTACTCTGAGGAGAACAGGCAGCACATTCTTCCTTTACTTAGAGATTGTCAGTTTGCCCAAGTGAGGCCAGCCCTGCTCTATCTACAAATGCTAGCCTCACCTATGGTCTGTTTTGGGGTCGCAAGATTTTTAGTCGTGGCCATTAGACATAGGATGAGACTATCGCTGCAATAGCAATCCTGTGTTACTAGCTGGTTCAAATATGTTTTCTTAACTAATACCGTGCATTTTTAAATGTGATATTAACTACGGACTTGGTTTACTACTCTAGCACAGTTGCACTTTATATGATATAGCTTTTCAAAGGTTTTTTAATATGAATACTGTAATTGTAATGCGGGAATGTATTTTGATGGAATGTATATTTTTATAATATTGTATGCTTTTATGACTCTTAGCTGTCGGATAAAGTACTTTTGACTGACTGACTGACTGACTGACTACTCTCAGGACTATTACAAGAGGTTGCTGCTCCCTAACTCTATATGAAATGGTCCTTGGCCAAATGGTTGCTCTGTGACGGCACTTCTGGTTGTGGCAGTGTGAAACAGGTACACGGTTTTAGTTACACAAGTATAGGCTTGAATAAACTAGGAAACATTAGTCACATAAACAACTCAACAGAAGCTACTTGAAAGAGGACGTTGAAGTGTGGAAGCGCTCTGGAAAGCACCTGGTGGAGAAAAGATCACATCTGGGGTTAACGGCGAAACTGAAAAATACCTACCGGGAGACTGGTAGAGGGTAATGCAATAGTTTAGACAGCAAATCAGAGACAGCAATACAAAAATGCTCAATGCAGAGGACATAGGGAGCTTGTTGCTTACTACGTGCTAATTAATGAAAAATATGGAGAGATAGGTATAAAGAAAGGTGCGCGGACGCAAGGCGTGCCGCACTGGTGTTAAAGTAGTAAAAGTCAAAGTGCACTGGGAGGCCGTGGGTCATATAAGATTTTTGCGGCGCAACTGTCCAACCACCATACACGCGCGCTCCATGGCTTGGGGGGCATGGATAAAGCGAGGAAAATAGCATACAAACCACAAATGCTAAAAAGCGTAAATCCTTAACATAAGCTTATTGTAGTCCTGCATTTGAAAAAGCAGGAGGGAGGAGGCAGCTGCAGCCGAAGAGAGGGAGTGAACATGTAGGAGGAGTCAGCTGCAGCCAGAGAGAGGGAGCAAGTGTGTCTGTGAGCAGTTCCTGACCTTAAAGAAGCAAAAAGGAGAAAAGAGTGAGCCAAAACTAATAAATATCACGAATAACAGGACATGTATCAGGGGCAGTCCTTATGGGAGGTTACAATAAGAGAAACAGCGGTACTAAGGAGGGACTACTAAGCCTATTAAACAATGAAAAGCCACCATTTACAAAGAACAGCAGGAACCAATTAAAAAGATGGGTGGAAAGTGGGCAGAGCTTAATGCCCATATCCTGAATACTAATTAATAATTGAATATAATGGGAAACCCAATCTACCCTTGAGGGCTTGGGCAAATCAAATGAACGGGTAAAAAGCGCCTTCAAGAGATTTCTTTGGAATACTCTATTCTACTGCTTTTTATATATATTTTTAACTGCAAGAATTATTGATAAACTCCCCAGAGAGATATTATTCAAATGTCTTTTATCTAAGAAATATTTTAGTTCCTTTTGAGGACATAAGAACCAGTGAGGACATAAGAACTAATGAACCAATCACAAAACAATAAATATTGAAAACACGGGTATATATAGAAAAAAGTTTTATCTTTTGAAATTGATCAAGGGTACTACACAGTTATACAAACAATGTAACAAGAGGAAAATAAATACAATTGTATAATCCTTCAATGTCACTATTGTAAAAACTTCTTCTCATTGTACATTATTTTCCAGAAGAGAGTGTGAGTGTCGATGTTTCGGTCTCTATGCATTTGTCCATGAGACCATCTTCAGGACTATCATAAATTTAACAGATGACCCTAGTAAAACATGAAATAAATAATAATTACCATGCGTGAATTTAAACTATACATTCCATTATTTACAGAAAATGATTAATACACCCGTGCAAAAGAATTATCATTTTTCAATTCACAAAACTTCACATCAATGAAGTTAAGAATATATCAAGATGCATATATTATGTAAAATCCTTAGAACTCATAAAGAGATTTCTATCCACAAGAGCACAGACATTGATTCTAATGTGTCTGAGTTTATCAGAACCATGATTTTCATAGACCTTTTTCAATTAGGCACTATGGTTTAATCTAGAACCAAACATCATGGTATTGCATACAAAATATTTTGAGATTGATTTGTACATGAAACAAAGAGAATATATTATTAAAAGTCATCTTATTTTATAATTCATCAACTACAAATTCAAACAGCCACATCATATATTTCTAAAGTCTTTTATAAAAGAGTTATGTTGTGGTGGCAGAGCAATGATGAATACGCATATCTCACTGCCATCTTAAAATGCATTGCCATTATTTCGGATTACTTAGAAGACCTATTTCTTGATTCGCCATGAATATACAAATAGCAATCCTCAATAAGTTTCTTTATAAGAGTGATATTTAACCATCCTTACTGATCTGGTATTATAGACTGCCTAAATACATGAGAGCAACTCATAATAACTATCAGTTTTTAAACCTGTTTACACAAGAGGAGACAGCTGATTATTTCAAGGTTAATTGGGGTTCGGCCCCGGTGGGAGTGGCTTGGGACTCATATAAAGTTTATTTAAGGGAGATCCAGATAACTGTGCGGCGGCTAAAAGAAAGGGCTTTCGAGAGGTGGAGTAGAAGATAAGAATAGTGGAAGACGACTTGGGATTAATAATCAGAGACAATCTAGACAATTCAAATTGTTGGACCTGAAACTTAAATTAGCATTTATTCGGGAAAACGGGTAAGAGAGAGATGGGAAACAAGCAAACTAAGGTATTTTTAGTATGGGGAACATTGTGGGAAGTTATTAGCCTGGCAGACTAAGAAGGACCTGGTGAAGAATTCAATGCAGGAAATAAAGTGTCAGAGTACGGGGAGGATTCTAACAAATAGACAATAGGTGGAGGGGGATTTTTATAGTTACTTTAAAGAATTGTATTAAGAAGGCCTAGTGACAGTAGAAGAAATGGAAAGGTGGTTGGATCAGGGTTTGGTGGAAGTTTTGGTGGAGGAAAAGACCATAACTCTTAACATGGAAATTCAAGAAGGGGAAGTGGAAGGAGCCATGAAGAAGGGTAAACAGGGGAAAGCTCCAGGCCCAGATAGTTTACCAATGGAATTGTACACGTATTAGCAGATGTATTTTAACTATTTTAACCAAGTTGTATAATGAGATCTTTCTGGGAGGGGCACTCCAACCAGAATCGTGGGCAGAAGCCACAATTTCTTTAATCCTGAAACCTGGCAAGAGCAAGACCAGCTGCGACTCATATAGGCCGGTGTTACTCTTAAATAGTGATTATAAGATGTTTTAAAACATTTTAGCAGGTACGTTAAATGGAGTTATGGAGGATCTGGTGCATGATGATCAGAAAGGGTTTATGCAAGGTAGGTCATTACATGAGCTTACTTATTCCCTTATAGGGGCAATAGACTTGGCTACTGCAAATAAAGCTCCTTCAGCAGTGATTGCAATAGACACAACTAAGGCATTTGATCAGGTTAACTGGGAATTTTTGTTATGTGTTTTGAAAGCTGCTACATTGGGGGATAGGTTTTGTAGAGCAATAACAGGATTCTATAAGACCCCAAAGGCAAAGATCTTAGTAAATGGGACTTTAATGCCAGCTTTCAACATCATGAGGAGACGAGACAGGATGCCCTTTGTCCCCACTTTTTTTCAACCTTTATATGGAGCCATTTGCAAGGAAGCTAAGGGCAGAGCAGAGGATTCTTCCGTTTAAATGTGAAGGTTGGGAAAAGAAACTGTCATTGTATGCCGATGATCTGTTGATATATAAGGCAGATTTGCAAAATACAGTGGTGCAGGTGGTTGGATTAGCGGAGGATTTCGGAAGAGTTTCTGGATACAAAATAAATAGGGGGAAGACTTGATATTTGGAAAGTGGGGACGACAGACAACAAATGAGATGAGATATCTGGGAATTAGAGTGACTCAAGATATAAATAAAATGGCGGAAACAATTTTTAAGAGAATCAAATAAGAAGTATGCAATTTGGTGGCAGATTGGGTAGATCTTTCCCTCACATTATTTGGGAGAGTGAACTTAGTTAAGATGATTATTCTCCCGAAGCTTACCTTTCTATTTATTGCTTTACCTGTGCCCTTCAAAGAAGTATGGCTTACGAAATTGCAGGAAAAGATCAGTTTATTTATATGGGCAGCAAAAGGCTCACGTATCTCGTGGAAGAAACTGCGGAGGAGGAGAGACAAGGGGGGTCTGGCTCTCCCGGATTTACAGTTATACGCATGGGCCTTCCAACAAAAAATTGGTAGGATGCTTTTGGACAAACCTTGGGTATCAGTAATTGGAAGGCTATTTTCCGGATTGCTAAAAGGCATAGAGGGAGGCAGCTCAGGCTTCATGATGATGTTTTCTGACCCCAAATACTTTAAAAAGGTTAAGCTAAAAATTCTTCAGGGTTTGGAGAAATCCTGGTATAAGATAAGAAAAAAACGAAAAATACCATATTACAGCAATTAGGCTTTTATATGGGATTCACCAGGGTCCCCAGATCGGACGAAGGACATGTTGGCGAGAGCGCTAAGGAATGTGGGTATAGAGAAATGGAAAGATCTACTAGAGAGAGAGCAATTGATTTCCTGGGATAGTGTTCAACGCATAACTAACTACAAAGTTTCAAGGTTCAAGTACATACAAAATCAGAGCTGGTTTCAGTCTTTGGACAGCAGGGAAGGAGGTTCAAGTGATTTAGAAGAAGTTTTGATTTCTGATAGGCCAAAAAAAGGAGACATCATAATGGTATTGGTGACTGATGGAGGAAGTTGAAGGGAAGTTTAAGACGCCTCAAGGACTGTGGGGGAGGAGCTTGCCAGAACCAACGTTGGAGAAATTATGGCAAGTATCACTTTCCATGCTATATCAAGTGAGCAAACCTGCCTATTTAAGGAGGACTATGTTAGCAAACAAGGACCCCCTGATACGGATAGTTATCCTGGGACAGGGTAAACAATATATGTGAAATTACAATCCCAGGCATATATTAAGACAACAACCAATAGATAGAACAAAACAAACTAGTGCAGTTTCAAAACATATACATATTTAATTTGATTTAAAAAGATTCAGTAAAAGAACAGTACATTAATCAAAATTGATAAAAAGTTCTATAATGATACATTTGTATTCATAGGAAAATTTAATTAAAAAGGAGGTTAGGTGGCATCCGGTCGACGCGTTTCGGCATAATCTATGCCTTCATCGGGACTTAAACCATCCAATTTCTGTAAAAAAGATTATAACAATGATTTACTTGTTATATCTTCTATCAATGAGTGATACAACTGAACTAGTTCTGATTCGTCATAACATTCTATTGGTATAGACATTCACAAAAATGATGTATCGCCATATATACAGATATTTCACACCTATGCACATACAGATTTTAATACCCAAAGCCTCTCTTTACTATGTACAGGCAAACACAAAGATGTAATACTCAGAATTTGATTGTTTAACAAGATACAAAAGTTTATACATTTTTGTCACAGACATCCTTATATATCATTTTGTTATTAGTCAAAGAAGTCTCGTTGATCAGATCTAGTAGCTCAAATGGTGAGTGTCATCCAAATGACTAGTCTGTCTCAGCATATCAATGGCTTTGTGTTTGCTTAAGGCTTTTACTAAAACATAGATCCTTATCGTTTCATAGGTACACAAGAAGTTATATAGAGAAAAATATTAGAAAAATGAAGTGAGAAAGATTGGAAAATAGAGAAAGCCCATTTTTGTTGTACTATTTCGGTTAAGATCCCTATTCTAAAAAGATTCCATCCCAGATATAAGTACCAGTTAGCTACGATTTTATAGAGGCAACTTATTCTGCAGCTCTAATTCGTAGGCCCAAGTTCCTTACCTAAATTTGTACCAAGGTACAAGGCCAGTGCTGTTCTCTAATTATTTTAACTGTAGGGCGGCTGTATGGGAACTGCATCCACGGCTTCAAGACTGAGTGATTTGTTTAAAATCTTCTGAGAAGACCAAAAGAAATAAAATATAAGGGTAAGACATGGGTAGAAAGACGAACCTTTTTATCCTACTAATCTAGTTCCCTTGTTTAGAGCCTACATTGCTACGATAAGAGGATTACACATAGATGCTCACCTTTTATTTCTGTTTGATGTTCATTCAGCGCTTCTTTAGCCTAGGTTTCTTGCTAAAATATGGACAGGTCACGATATCCTATTCATCAAACAAACAGTCACTATAATATACACCCACATTAATGCTTATTTGGTATGAGACAAGGACATATTATTCATTTTCTTACCCTTAGAGGATTATTTAATGTCCTTCTACTGGGGTCTTTTAAAACGATTGCAGGTAACGTGACAAGGCCTCCGGTGTGTTGAATAGAGTCCTAACAATAACACACCAAACAAAATCAGCCGGGGTTCTATAATGATGTTTCATCGAAAAGTTTATGCGTGATCAATTTATATTTACCACTTACCTAAATATTTTTAGGTGATGATATTGTGTGGTGCCAATTCATTCACATAATTTGAGCTAGAAAACTTGTTTAAAGTAAGGTCGTCCTGTGTTATTTTATTCCGTTTCTATAACCGATATAGGCTCCTGGTACGAGAGAGAGGAGAGCAGCCTGTTAATATATCAGTTTAAAACCAAAGTCCTTCACTGGCTCGCTTTAATGGCGTTTATCCAATCTTAAAACAGAAACGCCACTCAACGCGCCACCGATAGCTCGAACAATTTAAAGTGGCACACGTTGTTACATTCACGCGCCGCTGTTTACCTAGTTCAAGAGAGCCGCTGATTCGTACGTCGTGGACTACTACACTTGCGATTCAGTCCTGAGTTTACTGCTGATACGTCGTGATATTTCGCTTTGATAGGTCTCTCAATGCACGTAACTCCTAGTAAGAAAGGTGCAAACTTTTAATATTACCCGAATTCTAACAAAAGACTACATACAAGTCTATTTAAACGCTACATGGCCCGTGCGGTTTCCTACCTTAAGTTTTCACAAGGACGCCAACAATTCCGGATACAGTGCCGATGTGTCAGATCTTTCAGAAAGAACAGCCCTGATTTGAAATTCGGAAGTCCTTTTATAAGAATCGATGTCATTGGTTAAGGAAAAATCTAGGTTTCTTAAAGGGACAGGCCCTATTTACATGCAAACTGAGTTTAAGGGATTTTCACAAAATTGCATTTTGCCAAGGCAGCTCCTGATTAAGACCGTGACTAAAGGTCTTAAGAGAGAAAATCCAAAAGACTTCCCGTCTTTTTCTTATCTTCTCTCCTCCCTTAGTGTTCGGTACTTGTATTTTTTCTAAAATGCGCCAACGTATCTCTGATGGGGCATGATTGAAATCCGAGAAATGAGTAGCAAGTGGGGCAGTCAATTTCTTAGTTTTGATTGCCGATCTATGTTCGGTCAATCTGACTTTGATGGTTCTTGCAGTCTCGCCCACATATCCTAAGTTACAAGGACACATGAGCAAATAAATAACATTGCTGATGTTACATGTCCATAATTCATTTGCTACAATGTCATATCCATTCAATTGGAAAGTCTGCCCTGGTATGATACCGTCACAAGAGTGACAGGAGCCACATCTTGAGGTACCCCGTATTGGGTTTGCTCCCTGTATAGATTTTTGTACAAACGGGATTTTCTCAGAGGTGCCCGTGTATCTTGATCTGACTACAAAGTCCTTTAAATTCTTGTTCCTCCGATGGGCATACATTGGTTTTTGGAGTTTTGGGGCAGATGGTTCTAAATTCAGAAGGTGCCAATTGGCATTGACTATTTGCCTGATCGTCGCATTTAGTGTTGAGTGTCGTGTAACACACACTAATTTAGGTTCCTTGGTTTCTTTATTTGATTTCAAAAGAGCATCACGGTCATAGTATCGGGCCCTCTTATAAGCTTCACGTACCAGACGGTGAGGGTATCCTCTATCCAGGAATTTTTGCTTCATCTTTACAGACTGACTATCATAGTCCTTGATGTTTGTGCAGTTCCGTCTCACCCTAAGGAACTGAGAGAAAGGAATACCATCCTTCTGGCTCCTGGGGTGGTAACTTGAAAAATGAAGCAAGGTGTTTCTTGATGTGGGCTTCGAGTATAGGTCTACTTCCAAAGTATTGTTTCTATTCCGGATATATATATCCAGGAATTCGACCTCAGAGGTGTGGACATGGGCCGTAAAACGAAGATTTTCGTCCGCAAGGTTGACCCACTCCAGGAATTCTCCAAGAGTCTGTTCCCCACTGGTCCAGATAAAAAAGATGTCATCAATGAACCTATACCAGTGGGAAACAGACTCATAGAAAGGTGCCATCTCATTATGTATATTACGTGCCTCGAAAAGAGCCATGTATATATTAGCTATGGACGGAGCCATGGCTGCCCCCATGCTCACGCCCTTTGTCTGTTGATACATGCGGTCACCAAACTGGAAGACATTTTCCTGCAATACTATAGACAGACATTCGTAGATAAACTGCCTGTTGCAGGGTATCTTGTGTAAGTCTACAAACCACATAGTGGCATCTAAAGCTCCTTTCTGTGGGATGTTACTGTATAACGCTTCAACGTCAAGCGTGACTAGAAGGTCCCTATTACCATTGAATTGGAGATTTTCCACTCTCGCAATCATTTCTCCTGTATCTTTAATATAAGATGGAGATAGGGGTATGTAGGGTCTCAATATATTGTCTATATACTTAGAAAGTGCTTCAGTCGGGGTGCCAATGGTTGATACTATGGGTCGATAAGGTGGGTTACTCTGGTACTTGTGCATTTTAGGAAGGCCATAAATGCATGCTAATTTACCTTGTGAGTTGTTCAAAAATTCGTACTCTTTTTTATTTATTATGTCCTCATCCAGTGCTTTCTTTGTTACAAAATGCACAAGGACCAGAGTAACCCACCTTATACACGTAATATACATAATGAGATGGCACCTTTCTATGAGTCTGTTTCCCACTGGTATAGGTTCATTGATGACATCTTTTTTATCTGGACCAGTGGGGAACAGACTCTTGGAGAATTCCTGGAGTGGGTCAACCTTGCGGACGAAAATCTTCGTTTTACGGCCCATGTCCACACCTCTGAGGTCGAATTCCTGGATATATATATCCGGAATAGAAACAATACTTTGGAAGTAGACCTATACTCGAAGCCCACATCAAGAAACACCTTGCTTCATTTTTCAAGTTACCACCCCAGGAGCCAGAAGGATGGTATTCCTTTCTCTCAGTTCCTTAGGGTGAGACGGAACTGCACAAACATCAAGGACTATGATAGTCAGTCTGTAAAGATGAAGCAAAAATTCCTGGATAGAGGATACCCTCACCGTCTGGTACGTGAAGCTTATAAGAGGGCCCGATACTATGACCGTGATGCTCTTTTGAAATCAAATAAAGAAACCAAGGAACCTAAATTAGTGTGTGTTACACGACACTCAACACTAAATGCGACGATCAGGCAAATAGTCAATGCCAATTGGCACCTTCTGAATTTAGAACCATCTGCCCCAAAACTCCAAAAACCAATGTATGCCCATCGGAGGAACAAGAATTTAAAGGACTTTGTAGTCAGATCAAGATACACGGGCACCTCTGAGAAAATCCCGTTTGTACAAAAATCTATACAGGGAGCAAACCCAATACGGGGTACCTCAAGATGTGGCTCCTGTCACTCTTGTGACGGTATCATACCAGGGCAGACTTTCCAATTGAATGGATATGACATTGTAGCAAATGAATTATGGACATGTAACACCAGCAATGTTATTTATTTGCTCATGTGTCCTTGTAACTTAGGATATGTGGGCGAGACTGCAAGAACCATCAAAGTCAGATTGACCGAACATAGATCGGCAATCAAAACTAAGAAATTGACTGCCCCACTTGCTACTCATTTCTCGGATTTCAATCATGCCCCATCAGAGATACGTTGGCGCATTTTAGAAAAAATACAAGTACCGAACACTAAGGGAGGAGAGAAGATAAGAAAAAGACGGGAAGTCTTTTGGATTTTCTCTCTTAAGACCTTTAGTCACGGTCTTAATCAGGAGCTGCCTTGGCAAAATGCAATTTTGTGAAAATCCCTTAAACTCAGTTTGCATGTAAATAGGGCCTGTCCCTTTAAGAAACCTAGATTTTTCCTTAACCAATGACATCGATTCTTATAAAAGGACTTCCGAATTTCAAATCAGGGCTGTTCTTTCTGAAAGATCTGACACATCGGCACTGTATCCGGAATTGTTGGCGTCCTTGTGAAAACTTAAGGTAGGAAACCGCACGGGCCATGTAGCGTTTAAATAGACTTGTATGTAGTCTTTTGTTAGAATTCGGGTAATATTAAAAGTTTGCACCTTTCTTACTAGGAGTTACGTGCATTGAGAGACCTATCAAAGCGAAATATCACGACGTATCAGCAGTAAACTCAGGACTGAATCGCAAGTGTAGTAGTCCACGACGTACGAATCAGCGGCTCTCTTGAACTAGGTAAACAGCGGCGCGTGAATGTAACAACGTGTGCCACTTTAAATTGTTCGAGCTATCGGTGGCGCGTTGAGTGGCGTTTCTGTTTTAAGATTGGATAAACGCCATTAAAGCGAGCCAGTGAAGGACTTTGGTTTTAAACTGATATATTAACAGGCTGCTCTCCTCTCTCTCTTACCAGGAGCCTATATCGGTTATAGAAACGGAATAAAATAACACAGGACGACCTTACTTTAAACAAGTTTTCTAGCTCAAATTATGTGAATGAATTGGCACCACACAATATCATCACCTAAAAATATTTAGGTAAGTGGTAAATATAAATTGATCACGCATAAACTTTTCGATGAAACATCATTAGAGAACCCCGGCTGATTTTGTTTGGTGTGTTATTGTTAGGACTCTATTCAACACACCGGAGGCCTTGTCACGTTACCTGCAATCGTTTTAAAAGACCCCAGTAGAAGGACATTAAATAATCCTCTAAGGGTAAGAAAATGAATAATATGTCCTTGTCTCATACCAAATAAGCATTAATGTGGGTGTATATTATAGTGACTGTTTGTTTGATGAATAGGATATCGTGACCTGTCCATATTTTAGCAAGAAACCTAGGCTAAAGAAGCGCTGAATGAACATCAAACAGAAATAAAAGGTGAGCATCTATGTGTAATCCTCTTATCGTAGCAATGTAGGCTCTAAACAAGGGAACTAGATTAGTAGGATAAAAAGGTTCGTCTTTCTACCCATGTCTTACCCTTATATTTTATTTCTTTTGGTCTTCTCAGAAGATTTTAAACAAATCACTCAGTCTTGAAGCCGTGGATGCAGTTCCCATACAGCCGCCCTACAGTTAAAATAATTAGAGAACAGCACTGGCCTTGTACCTTGGTACAAATTTAGGTAAGGAACTTGGGCCTACGAATTAGAGCTGCAGAATAAGTTGCCTCTATAAAATCGTAGCTAACTGGTACTTATATCTGGGATGGAATCTTTTTAGAATAGGGATCTTAACCGAAATAGTACAACAAAAATGGGCTTTCTCTATTTTCCAATCTTTCTCACTTCATTTTTCTAATATTTTTCTCTATATAACTTCTTGTGTACCTATGAAACGATAAGGATCTATGTTTTAGTAAAAGCCTTAAGCAAACACAAAGCCATTGATATGCTGAGACAGACTAGTCATTTGGATGACACTCACCATTTGAGCTACTAGATCTGATCAACGAGACTTCTTTGACTAATAACAAAATGATATATAAGGATGTCTGTGACAAAAATGTATAAACTTTTGTATCTTGTTAAACAATCAAATTCTGAGTATTACATCTTTGTGTTTGCCTGTACATAGTAAAGAGAGGCTTTGGGTATTAAAATCTGTATGTGCATAGGTGTGAAATATCTGTATATATGGCGATACATCATTTTTGTGAATGTCTATACCAATAGAATGTTATGACGAATCAGAACTAGTTCAGTTGTATCACTCATTGATAGAAGATATAACAAGTAAATCATTGTTATAATCTTTTTTACAGAAATTGGATGGTTTAAGTCCCGATGAAGGCATAGATTATGCCGAAACGCGTCGACCGGATGCCACCTAACCTCCTTTTTAATTAAATTTTCCTATGAATACAAATGTATCATTATAGAACTTTTTATCAATTTTGATCAATGTACTGTTCTTTTACTGAATCTTTTTAAATCAAATTAAATATGTATATGTTTTGAAACTGCACTAGTTTGTTTTGTTCTATCTATTGGTTGTTGTCTTAATATATGCCTGGGATTGTAATTTCACATATATTTAAGGAGGAACCATCTTTTTTCTATCTACAGGGTATATTGGATGCCGCATAAGCTGTCAACATTTGTAGACAGGGGAGTAGTGGCATGTCTTAAATGGGGTCAGAAAATGGCAGACGACTTACACATGTTCTTGAGCTGGTCAAAGATTCAGGTATTCTGGGGCGAGGTGAATAAGGCATTGACAGATATTTTGAAAATAAAGCTTCAGGTAAGCCCTTTATTGTTTTTTTTGGTTTGGCCCAGGAAGTGAGTGAACAAGAGAAAGATAAGCAAAGTTAATATTGTATGCAATACTGTTGGCACGTAGAGAAATATGCAAACAGTGGACAAACCCGAATCCTCCCATATATATATAGAGCGGAGAGCATCTTTAGAATACTTATTCAGGATGGATGCAGTGTCTTTGGAGAAGGAAAGAGATGTATTTTCGCTCCCAATGTCGGAATGGATGGAACAGAATAGATAGGGATTAAGATGGGTAAAGGAAAGGATGGTCCAATGATAAAGCCCAACTAAACATCAGTAAAGCACATATGATTCCCATGCCTTTGTCGACCTCCCATCTTTCGGTTTCGTTTTCCCCATTGGGGAGAGTCGAATATAAGGGAAAATGTGGTGAAGTGCAACTGGAAAGGTTTGTACAAGAGGGGATCAGGCTTTCCGTTCCCAGCACCAGGGACTGGGTTTCGGATAGAAGTGCTGTGGATCTGAGGCTAATGAGGAAAAAAAAATACAAACACTTACTACACATGGGAAAGCTTTGCTAAACAAATGTAGCACATTGTATAAACAAAAGCTTCTGAAAACACAGGCACTCTGCAATGAGAAAAAGAGTGCACAAAGGGAAATACACTAAAGAGAAAGGATACAAGTAATAGATCACTACTCAAGAGTACAGAAAAAGACACAAGATGGAGGGACTGTTGTGTCGTGATAATTACCCACGCCGAGACTGGTAAGCGCTCAGTATATTATTTATTCCTTTGGTTGACTCGTGCCCACATGCACGTCCGTTCCCTTTGCCCTCGTCCAGTGTAATGCCCGCCCCACTTCCTGACCGGAAGTGGTGTCCGGTCTCTGGCCCCTACCCTCGGTCCGAGTGCAGGGTCCTAGTGCCCCTGACCTCAGGTCACTACATCTCCCCCTTTGTCACGAAAGAATGTGAAGATAGAGAGAGAGAGTTCTTTGTGTATTGTGTCGAAACAATAGGGGAAAAGAGAAAATATAGAGAGAAAGGGAGAGAGAGAGTGAGAGCTATGGAAACTTGAAAGAATGGAGAGACATGAGGTCATCCCCATCGCTACATTTCTTTAATCAGTCTTTCTGTCCTTTTGCTCACTCTTTTTGGACAAGTCTCTTCCTCTTCTTTTTGTGATTCCTCTTCTTGTCCTTCACTCTTGTCCGTCCATCTTCCTTCCTTGTCTGTGGCTCTGTTTCTCTCTTGTGCTCCTGTGTTCTCTGCCACAGTGTCCTCTCCGTCTTCATTGATGGTCTTCATTCCTTTGAAGTGAGACCTATTTCTTGTTATTCAGTATGGGCCTGCCTCCGCAGTGATCATTGGCCCCTTGACCTCCGTTACTATTAGCTTTTCCTTAGAGAATGGACTGTCAGACTTTCTCCGTTGCCCCTGACGCACTATAACTTGGTCTCCCTGCTTGAGGTGCACTGTAGTGGCATGTCCCCTGGCGTCTACATATGTTTTCATCTATTTTTTTGCCTCCTGGTCCCTGACAGCAATGCTGCTGTGTTCTGATGACCTCTTTGCTTCTAACTGTGGTAGCCGTGTTCTGCTTGTCCTTCCCAGCACTAACTTAGCTGGACACCTCCCTGTGGAGCTGTGGGGGTTGTTGCTATAGTCTTGTAATACTTGACAGAGCGCCTGTCCTATAGAGATCTATGCCAGCTTTGCTCTTTGGATAGCTTTCTTGAAGTTGCCCATGAACATCTCCACCATACCATGTGCTTGTGGCCACAGAGGCGTTATCTTCCTGTGATGAATGCCTAGGTAGTTCATGAATTTTTTTAACTCCTCCCCTGAGAATGAAGGACCGATGTCTGTCTTTAGTGTCTCTGGTGATCCCCAGGCTGCAAATATGTCATCTAGTACGGGCAGTGTTGCGGTGGCTGATGTCGAGGAAACGTGGTGTCCTATGGGAAACCTTGAGTATTCGTCAATGATCACGAGTAAGTGATTTGTATCTATTGCATTGCCTGACTTTAAAATGGCTGCTAGCCCTTTCTCAGCTCTTCATTGGCGGTCCTGCCTAACTTCAAGATGGCCGCCGAGCTCTCCCGAGATTTCCAGTTGAATCTCAATGCGGGACGCTCAGGCTCTCGTTTAGTCGGTGGGCGGCTCTTTTTCACTTCCCTCACCTCACTCTCCTTGGTGCGGCCGGGGTGGGCTCCCGATGTCGCAGTGGATGCCGTACATGGACCAGGGTGGGCTCCTGGCTCCGTTTCTGTCACGATCGGGGTGGGCTCCCGGTTTCACGTCTTCTTTGGGGCCCGATAGACCAGGGTAGGCTCCTGGTTTTCGTCTTCTTCTGTGCTCCCAACATCGTCTCATCGATTGGCGGACCAGGGTGGGCTCCTGGCTCCGAGCGGACGTGTTGGCGAGGTGGTTTCTTGTGGTGGCTCCAGATCCCACCTGCTCATCGCCAGTTGTCGTGTCGTGCTAATTACCCATGCCGAGACTGGTAAGCGTTCAGTATATTCTTCATTCCTTTGGTACCTCATGCCCACATGCACGTCTGTTCCCTCTGCCCTCATCCAGTGTTATGTCCGCCCCACTTCCTGTCTGGAACTGGTGTCCGGTCTCTGTCCCCTCCCCTCGGTCCAAGTGCAAGGTACTAGTGCCCCTGACCTCAGGTCACTACAGGGACATATAACATAAACAAACCACATGGAAGCAAGTTTTGGAAACTGACGCTTTCATTAACAAATCAAAAGCGATGGGTTGGATGAAAGCCCACAGGGTGAATATAGCATGTCTCGAAGAGACAGCATATGCACTGCATGCGCTACTTAGGCAAGAACTCAAAAGGCCTAACCACACATTACAGGCGCAAGAATGCTCTTGTTATGTATCATCCTTGTTGCAGTCATGAGATTAGGGGGGGTTATTCTGGTGTTATTCTGGCATCAGACAGTTAGTGATCAATTGCTTAAGTCTGTGTGTCCCCTGTCATCGAGCCTTGTTTCTATAACGTTGTCACTGTTACATGGCTTATGTTTTTTTATGTGAGGCAGTTGGGATCTTCTATCTATTAGTGAGATTGAGCAGAAAAACATCACTTTTCTTGGTGGGGTTTATTGTGGCTCATTATATGAACCTGTGTCCTGTAATGGTTTACTGTTGTTCTTGAGGAATGAACCACGTGCCAATAACTGCCTGACTCCAGTTGTTCATCTGCGTGCAGCAGCCCTATTCAATAAACACCAATGAGGAGTGAAAACCAAAGGACTGATGAAACAAGAGTCAGGAATATTCATAAAGCAAAGCAACAGATTAAATAAATAGATACTATGAAGAATTGTTTGCCTGAAGTAATTAAATCTAACCAGTGTCTAGTGCCATTGGGCAGCCCGGAAGGCAGGCAGTTTGCAGACTCATGCTGGTTTGGAGATCAGCCAGGTATGCCCAGGTGTGGGTCCTGGGCTCACTGTGCCACTGGAATCAAGCTATCTTTTCTGAAGAGTGGTGAAACCCTGAAACTGGTCCTAGGATGCTTGTTTCCGGTCCAGGGAGGACCTGGCTTGGCAGTTCAGGCTGGACTGTTCCCATGAGGCACAGGGTCACGACTGATTTGCATATGGCCAGGTCTAAACTGGGGTGGCATGGTGAGCAAAAGAATGATGGATTTAACCCAGATATTTTGACTGGGGGTGAATGTTTTGATTTTTTCTGCATTCCGTCCATCAATTGTGTGTCTTTTGCTTTCTCGCCCTAAGTGCGCCAGGTATGCCCAGACGTGGGTCCTGGGCTCACAGTGCCACTGGAATCAAGCTATCCTGGATGAAGAGGGGTGCCCAAACACCACAAAACACACCTAAAATGAAATTACACAATTACCAAAATTAATTACAAATGAATTATCTAACAATTATTAATTCATAAATTAAAATTAAATTACTTCCCACCCTTTACACCTATAAACACCACAACACACACCTTTTTACAATTAATTAATAAAAATTAATGAACAATCAATTATTAATTCATTAATAATAAATCACGTACACATTTAACAATATAAAATATCAATTAAACAAATGTGAATAAATAATAAATTTAATATAATTAAATTACTTCTCACCCTATTCCCCTATAAAGCCACACACCGCTATGGAACTGAAAATGCAAAATTCAAATGAAAAAAGAAGTAAAAGAATGTGAAATAATGAATTATAGATGCATACTACATCACCCTTTCCTTACGGATCAAAACTATCTGTGGGCATAATCCTGCAACCTGGCAGGTAATTTAATGGCATGTGGATTGTGGGTCCTTGTGTACACACGGCCACCCTCAACCACACTCTCCTCTCCGTACCACCATTAGACTTGTTCTTGCAAACCCTAATTTTTGGGTGTGCCGTCTGGACTTCTGAAGGGTTCACTGATAGAATATTGATGTAAAAAATAGAGTCAACTAAATCATGCCCAGAACAGGTACAAAACCACATTTCTGCCTGACTGTCAGTGATGGGTATCACACGGCTCCTGTTCCGCCAGCTTTTCCTATACAAGAGTAATGAGGTCTTCTTTACCATGACAACTTTGACTGGTTCAGAATACTTGAATTCCTGTTTTATAATTCTGAACGTTTTTTAAATATGTAACTATCCGCCTTCCTTATAATCTTTTTCTTTAACATTTTTTTCGTCAAAATATCTTTTCTGAACCTACTGTTTGTTTAACACTCTCTTAAAATGTAACCATTCATGTCCCACCTTCTCTTTTCCCATTGTAACGGCATTTTTCAACCATATTGGAACTTAATTAGACATTGCTTCTCTACCTCTTAATAAGGTAAAAGGTGAAATTTCCATTGTTCATTCCAGACTGGTTAGATACACCCACACTTTTTCCTCAAGGAACTCAGACACGTTGAGATCTGAAGACAGAGCAGTTTGCACTCCTTTTTTTAACAAACGATTGTTCCTTTTCACCATACCATTCAACGAGAGACTATACAGTGCAACCTGCAAATGTTGAATATCTAAATTTGCTCAAAACTATTTCATTTCCTTGGATACAAAATGTGTCCCATTGTCCGTAACAATGCTTTTGGGTGCACTTTCATTACTACATTTTTCCTCAGAAACTGTAGGGCACCTTTAGTGTAAGGAAAATCGACAAGAGAAAAATAGATCCTCGTCAAGAAATAATCAATTAACACTATCACAAAATTCATGTCAGAAGATAAAAGGTTGAAAAGACCAGTAAATTCTAAGGCTAACTTTTCCCATCCATTGGAAGAAAGAGGTACAGGACAAAGAGGCTTTGTACCTGCTTTCCAGTTTTTGTCTGACACTACACACTGAGGACGTGACCAGCTACCTGTTTGTGCATCCTTGGCCACCAGTAATTCTGGTGAACGTCATTGCAAGTGGTATATATATCAAACTGCCCTTCATTGGCAATTTTGACTATGCGGTTACTTTAAATTGAGGGAGGCACGAACAATCCATTTCTCAAACATATGCAGTACTTGCATAATAGTTCTCACAATAGCAGCGGCGGCCGGCACCGATCAGGGGTGGAGAGGCGGTGGGGGAGAGGCAGTGGGGAATCGGGAGGTGGGGGGTGGGATGAGGTTAAATAAAATATTTAATTCAACTTACCTGCTTGCCGTGTCTTCCTTGCCGCTCCTCCTGGTCGTGTGTCTCCTCCTCACGCCGGCAGGAACAGGAAGCAGCCTGGAAGCATCCAGGCTCCCCTGAGCCAATCGCAATGCTGCAATGCAACGTTGTGATTGGTCTGAGAGCTGTGACTCGGAGCCCAGGTAAGGAAGGGGGGCCTGGCCATGTTCTCAACCCAGGCTGTAACGCAGACTGGGTGGAGGAGAGGGATATTGGGCATGACTGTTATGGTCGGCCCGAGAAAGCCGGACAAACAGTCATGTGCACTTAGGAGTGGGGGAAAACTACTCCTCGGCCGCTCTGTTAGCCACACCCACCTCGCAAAGCTGCCGCGCACAAAAAAGGAAAAAAATTATAATAACTGAAGTATTATCATTCTATATTTTTTTATACGGCTGAAAAAAAGCAGTGGGGCGACGCTTCTCCGCCTTAGCGGAGGAGCCTCCACTGCACAATACTTGAAAGAAGATTTTCATTTCTGCCGATAGACCCTGCCAATAGACCATTTTCGCTAGGCCAGCCTTTTTGAATAAAATCAAACACTTTGCACAAAATCTGATTATTCTCTGTAACTTACAATCACTCACTCTCAGATATGGAAGCTATAAACCCCTGGATGATGTCTATAGATTCCACTAAGCACTCATTCTCACAATCATCTCCCATAGATACAGTGGGAAGCAATGGTAAGCAAGACAGTCAATCCATCCTGAAGAATTTGCCCCCTTGAATGTACTTCCATGTTACATCGTACTCTTGTAGCTTTATAAAAGCCTCACCAGATGGACTCAAGCCTTGCTGAACCCATTCCCACTCAATAAGAATGCTAAAGGTTTAAGATTGGTAATGACGCACCGGCCAGGAGGCTAACAGCAATTCCCAACAGCCAACAGCCGCTGCAACCCGCTGCAGCCCGCTATCTGCAACCTGCTCACGGTTGCGGTCCTAGTTCTAGATCGCCCGCAGATCAGTAAGGAGCCAGGAGAGAGGCGGGTGAGAAGAGGCACAAGAAGTGTTAAGGACATCAAGTCTTGGTCCAGTTCAGCCCAGAAAACTGCAGTTCCAGCAACCCCAGCTCCACCCCCTGACTGTGAATCACAGGGAGGAGGCGGGCAAGTCGGTGAGTCTGTTGGGCGTGGCAAGTGTGCGGTGTGACAGCTGTTAGATTGTGGGAGGCCCAAGGAGCACGGGGAAGGTGGCCCAGTTAATCTTAGGTCAGTCCCGGGTGCACCCTGAGGCACCCTTGGGGGCCCAACGTGCTACTTGCCATGCAGTGGAGCAGAGCAGAGCATGGTGAGGAGTGCAGTGAGGACCACAGTGGACCACAGCGGACGGGTGACTCGGCAGGAGCAATTGTTTTCTTCAGTCACCGTGTGCAGAGCACTAAAAAAATACGGATCAGCTGCCTGAATTGTTGACGGGTTACAAACCGTCACACATCGAACTAGTACCAGCAGCATCCCATCCGCATTTTTGAGTTAACGAGATCGGTTATGAGAGGGGAGGTGTTGTTCATGCGAAGAGAGGCGCCGGGTGTGCTGCGGAGGCGGCCCAGTTAGTGCTGGATGCAGCCTGCGGTTTAACCCGGTGACCGCCTCACTCAGAGACAGAAACCTAATGAGTACAAGGATCAAGTTGTCAGGGACAAACCAGACAAGGTGAATAGTCTCCGCCATCTTCTCTCCGGTATATTCCTGTACCACGGTCCCAATGACCATCGGCCACCAACAGAGTAGAGCAAAGATTAAAGAGGAACAAGTGGCATAGAGCCACAGAGGTACCGAGGAAGGGGAAGGAGGGGACAGGCTGAGTGGGCCCGCAGAGCACCAGAGTCCGGAATGGAGTGGACAGGTGGGTTGTAAAGGAGAAATAAGGGAACAAAGGAGTAAAGGAGGAAAGGTGGACTATAGGATAGAAGGACAAAGGTAAGAGGTTGGTTACCAAAACTCCCGCCCCAGGGCACTAGTTAAGTAATACCAGTAGAATGGCAGAGAGGTGGGAATCAGGAAACCACTGAGGTGATCCTGGTGGTGCAGGAGTGCTTACAAAAGTAATCTGATATCTACAACTCACAGTTAATAGACAAAAAGGAGAAATACAAAGGAGAGTTACAGTCACAGACGCAGACACAGCCAGGGCTGTCAATCAGTTTGGTGCACAAGCACTAAGCCAATATCTCAAAGTTCGAGAGGAGACTCACTCATATACCAGGAAGGCACCCTCCCTATCCCAAAAAAAAAGCAACCATGCCTTCTGGTCGAAACAGAGGGAACATAACCCAGGACAAAAAGAGACAAACTAAGAGAGCTCGCTGAGAGCCTTATAAATCTGACTCCATGTTTGAATCAGAGAAGTCTGAAAGAAAGACATGGAAAGTGGAAACATTCTCAGCCGCAAACAACAGCAACAAAAGGAAGATTGACTACAGAAACAGAAATTAAAAAAAGAAAGAGAAGTACAAGATAACGGATTTAATAATATCTAAGCACCAGAGGCATCAACACCCACGCTAAATCCCCAGACAGTTAGACATTCAGCACAGTTTAAAGTAGCCAGTCGGTCACACACAGGAAGTGAAATCACCCCCGCTTAAATGAACATAAGCAAGAGGAAGCACCCGTGGGAGATGACACAAAAGGACCTACACCAACAAATAGAGTGAAAGTTTAAGCAGAGATACTTAGCGCAGCAATACTAGAGCTACTCCCGTTTCCACATCCAGTAGGCTGGGACAGTTTGAGCCCAAAGGACTTAACTGAAATTCACCGGACCCGAACGGGTACAAGGAACTCAGGAACAACCCTGTATAAAACTCCTTGAAACATCGTCCCAAATACAAGAGGTCAGTCAATTAAAGACTAACTTATCAGTGGACCCAATATTAAAATCTCTCGGGAAGGTGAGGAGACAGAAAGATAAATCTTCAATCAGGCTAAGTCCATTTGTGAGAGGTCGAGGAAGTCCACAGGCAAATAAGCGATTCACTTTAGAAAACATATCACCATTATCTCAATCACCATTGCTCAAGAACTGTGAGCAAAAGGCACAGGAGGCCACAAGTATCAGTAGAGCTTCCCCTATAGGGAACAAAGAGAGCCAGGATTGGGCAGAGAAGGGCCGGGACAATAACTGGGTGGCTCTCCTAACAACCATGGACGCAATGTCACAGCCATATTCCACCAATGCAGATAAACAAGATCTTCAGGTAGACTTGTTAAACATCTTGGCAGTACACATAGTGGGCATCAATAAAAAATTACCAGCATTAAACGACCTGATCGAGCCCAAAAACATAATTGCAAACAGCAAGTAACATGTCATTGTGAAACCCTAGGAGACATGCCTAAAAGCTTGATATCACTTCTCACTAATATATTGACCGAAGTAAGGGTACAAGCAGCAAGACAAAGTGTTCAAGAACATGAATCAGAAGATTCGTAAGACTCAGTAAGGATAAATGAAAGTCACCCGCTTCAAAGAAATCAGCATACAGCAGGAGAGCGTTTATCACCCAGACAAATGACTGGGAGAGAATCAGCAAAAGATCTAAAGGGAAAGTCATTCGATCTCCAAACCTAATGTAGGTCATCTAAGTAAGGAGAGTGAAGAGATAGGAGTGGAGGAACACGTAAAAAACATCACAAAACAGAATATGAAAAGCCAAAGAAAAGCAAGAAAGAAGGGAAAATTGACACAACAAAAAAGCATACGGCAATTTTTCAATCTACGTACAAACAAACAGACCTTGAAGATGGAGCATATAAAAAAGGTGAAGACACCTTGGAAACATGGACGGAACCCAGGCGTGAGTCTCGACCATTTTCAAAGATTGAACAACAAACATTTTGAATAGAGGAGACACATCAGGAAGATCTGGACCTGGGCCCAGCATTAAAAACAAAGGATCATCAGTCTAGAGGCAAAGCATTGCAGGAAATAATGGAGAAAAATATATGGACATAAATCAGCAAAGCTTGAAAGAAATGAAAGATAAAGAGGAACGGATAGTAACAACTACTAAGGATAAACAAAACTCTACAGTGCGTAAGGAAAAGCAAAGCGCAGAGCCGAATCAGAGACTCGTACAATCAACAAACGAACACTGCAGAGAGACAAACCAACAAAGGATAAAACATGGTGACGAGGAAGAACATAGAGCACAACAAGACCGTAATTCAACATTGAACATAACAAAGAACCTATCAGGCAATAGTAACCTGGAGAGGCAATAAACAAAAAGGGAACCAAACGAAAACAAGTCGCTACTAATACCAAACTATGAGGCCGATTATGATGGCGGACGGACCTGAGTCCGTCCGCCACCATAGAGCAGGAGGGAACCTCCGCATTGCCTGCGGAGTTCCCTCCTGTGCAATTAGGAGGTGACCGCCACCCTGGCGGTCACATCCTCTATTTTTACCATTGCGGCGGGTGCAGCTTCAAGCTGCATCCGCCGCAATGGTAAAAATGCATACATTGCATTTGTATGCAGAAAGCGGCAGGCACCGTGCGGTGTCTGCCGATTTCTGCATACAAATGCAGGGAGGTACCATAGGTACCCCCCATGTGCACCCCCCACCCCCCTTCACCTAGGGGGCCCGCAACGGGCAAGTTACACATGCTTTTCCACGGCGGAAAACCCACCACGGAAAAGCATTTGTTAAAGCCCTTCCTAATATGGGGGACGGTGTCTGAGAGACACCGCCACCATATTAAACCTTTACCGCCGCGGTTGTAAGCCAACCGCGGCGGAAAAGCTGCGGATGGAAACCAGGACCCACAAGCCATCCTAATGTGGCGGTGGGTCTTTGGTGGGTCCGCTGCGGTTTTTCCGCATCCTCCGGGCCGGCGGTGGCTTCCGCCGGCCCGGAAGATGCGGAAAAACCGCAATCATAATGTCACAAGGCCCAATCGACAACTTGAATAGAGGCACAATTTTAAAACTAACAAAGCAAATAAGAGACCTCTACTACATTAAATCTTAAGATTTGATATCGGTGGAATGTGCCCCTTCTCCTCTCTGAAACAACAGAGAGGTGACAATGACAAATTGGGCTTCAAAGGAAATAATAGAGCAAATCAAGAATAACCACAGTATCTTTAGGGCATGAGGGATAGAGTTACAATCAATCGAACCCCCTAGCTATCCAGGACCACTACTGCCCGAATAGGAAAGAGGATTTTCAATCCTAAGGGGAGTGGCAGGAGCAGGTCCAAATTAGGACAATTTCGAAAACTTAAGGATCACCAGGTACTCCGGTAATGAACAGGTGAAGGAGGCAGACCGGGAGAACTACAACACAACTAGGGCTTCAAACCTGGAAGAATCCTGAGCACATATCCGTAGAGCAACAACTTGGTCCTGAAAATAGGATAATTAGACTGATATCGGAACAAGACAGGCTGAACATCTGGTCCTGGAATGTTCATGGGCTTGAGAATCTCCTACAGCATCAAGAAGCTAAGGAATTTTTACAACAGTATGACATCCTGATGCGGGAAACGTGGTGCCTAGAGCCAATACAAATAACTGGATACATATGCTATCATGTCTTGGCAGAGAAAACGTCAACATTTGGACATCCCAAAGGCGAACTAGCACTCTTCTGTTCGACAAGACCCAGAGGGCAAACAGTACAGTTAGAAATCGGGACAAATTGGGTGCAGGTATTAAGAATAGCAAAAGAGAAAGATAGCTGGGAACGGCCAGTGTTCATATTAATAAACTTCTCAAAAGAGGAGCATATGAAATTCCTATACAAAATACTCAAAACTATTAGGAGACAATACAAACAGGCAATGTTTATCATTTCAGTCGATTTTAACTGAAATTTAAGTAAAATCACGAAGATGAAGAATCGGTGCCAAAAAGGGAACACTTACAAAACCAAGTTGGAAAAGCTTGGATTAAGGTTCCTAAGATACGAGGGGGCGTGGCTTGGACGCCGGAGAAATGGCGGCTTAATCTTGTCCTCCTCCAAGCGGCTGTAAGTAATTATTATACAAGGACTGCGATCCGACTCTGATCCGGACCAAAACGGGTGCCTGGCCGGCGAAACACCAGCACTAACGATGGGAGAAGTTTGAGACTGATCCGACGGGGGAAACGGGGATAAACAGACCGTTTTGCCCTGACCGGAGGAAAGTGCGCTGCATGCCGGAGCCTGCCTCCGGACACATTCACGCGGTCTCCCGGAGCCCCGGTCACATCACAACAAACTGACTGGGAGCGCCTACCCACACCGAAATACAGCTATGGGCCAATAAGCAGCAGCAGCTGAATCGTGAGTAGACGTATCTTGCAGGAATATGCTGTTGACAACGTGCAGTTGGGGAAAAAAGCGGCGCAGAGACTAATTGTTTAAAATGGCGGCTCCCCAGCGCGTCTGATATCGCGCTCGTGTCTCCCCGGGCTCTGATGCCGTGATGCCTCTGTTTGTGTCCACGAGGACCTGAATACATTAGTTACACAGCCCACCATGCGTTTTTTTTCAAATATAACGCTGCAATCACTCGAATTTAATGCTGCAATTAATCCTAAGTCTGCCAGCACCCACAACGCCTAGATGGTGTTTGAAGGTCAGAGCTGCATTGAAAGAGCCTAAAGACTCCAGAAAAAAGCGCAAAAACACCGGCAGGCAACAGCGCGACATCTGAAAACGCAAAACGCTCCAACAAAATGGCGGCAGACAAAGTACTACGACTGGTCTTAGTGTTCAGCGACATAGTGTAATGCCCTCATGGTGTCATAGTGTCTACTGGCATAATTAAAAAAAAACACAGTACACGTGTGCATTTTCTTGACTTTTACACGGTCTCCCCCCACACTAAGGCACATTGACAGACTGTGTGCAAAACGGGGCATAAAATTACAGAATTTCGAACTCTATGAAGGCAGCCTGAGATGATGACATCACAACTAGGCCACCCTGTCGCAAAACGCCTAAAATTCCCACATGCAGGCAGTTGAGTGAAGTGAAGCCAAGTGAAGTGAAGTGAACCCAAGTGCAGCACTGGATAGAGGGCAAGACCATATGACACACTAGAGAGCAAGAGTTTGCAAGAGTTTGCTGTTTCGAATTGCGGACCCCACAGCGAATTAGGTGCATACTGCTTACCTGCTTACCTGCTTACCTGCTTGTCTACTGCTGTAATTACCCTCACGAACTGATATTTACAAGGTGTAACTGGGGATATTTACAAGGTGTAACTGTAAAGATCATCTTCAAAAAGGAAAGAAAGGGAGAGGTGTATATTCTGCTGGCCTGCACGGTCCAAATATACACGGCCCAAATACAGATTGGTTTCAACGCTACATGCCTGAAATGCCAAGGCACCTACACAACCCATCGCCTCACGCATCTAAAGTATGGGAGACAAGGAAAATGGTACAGCTTCTAAACGCCTGAAATCTAACCCACCGACACCGATAAAAGGGAACAAAGGGAACGAAAAAATGGAGGAAGCCATGGAAACAATCTTGAGCAGGCTAGAAGAAGTCAGAGACTTGGCCAAGTCCACCAAGGAGGAGGTTGTTGCTATCCGTCAAGACATTAAAGACATCAACTCAACTCGAGTTTAGCGGAAACTGAGACCAGGATAAGCAAATTGGAAGACTTTGAAAATAAGACATGTGGAGCTATCAAGAACCTTTCCTTATGCTCTGACCATCTCGTGAGGAAGGTTGCGGAGTTGGAGGACAGAAACAGAAGAGGGAATCTAAGAATTTTTGGTATGCCGGAGAAATCGGAGGAAAAACATGACTCATGCATACCCTTCCTCGAAGAGTGGTTCACGCAGGCCACAAATCTAACTTTCACTCAGCCACTGGAGTTTGATAGAGCGCATAGGGTGCCAGGACGAATCTCAAAGGACCAAAAGGGACCAAGAGCGATTGTGTGCAAACCACTAAGGTACCAACACACAGAACAGATACTCACCTTCGCTCGCAAACACAACCACGTGCTGTGGAAAGGCCAGAAAATCTTCATCTCACAGGACTTCAGTAAGGAAACAATGGAGACCAGAAAAGCCTTCCTTGCAATGAGACCCCAACTAAAGTCACTTGGTCACCTGTATGGCTTTATTGGTCCAACTAAGTTTAGAGTAACGATACAAGGTGTGTCTCATGTGTTCTCAGACCCGCGAAAACTACGACAACTCCTGTTCGACCGTGGAGATGGCAGTATGGAAGTCTCCCCCCCGGCTCAACAAGGAGCCTCTGCGTCTGGCCTAGGATAAACTCTGGTTTTGAATTTTGTACTACCACTCCCAGACTCCAGGATCCTTAGAGAAGTGCCTATCTGAACTGGATTTGACATGAGGCTCTCTTGGTTGGTGATCACGACTGGTTTTGGACGGTAGTGATACGGTAATGTACTCTGTACCCTTGGGCCCTATATCAGCTAATCATCAGACTCCAGATCTATATTGGAACGATCCCTTGAACGATCTGATGAACCTTTAACTTGAAATATCTATATTAGAACGATCCCTTGAACGATCTGATGAACCTTTAACTTGAAATATGTATCATTAAAGCTGCATCAGTATGGTTCTATCCTTGCTACCACACCCACGATACCATACCTATGCTAACATGATACCACGTTACCATGATATTGCTCATGTCCCTTATGGACCTTAAATAGGCGCTATGCTGTGCTGTACTGTTGATCTGTTGTTGAATGCGCCTACGATAATTCTTTTGCAGGTACTGATATATTCGGTCACGATACTGAACCCAAAGCAGTGACTTTCCTGTGTTTAATGTTCTGACACCAGCGTTGGTTATTGTTTGTTGTTGCCTACACACTTGGGCTATTTCACTCAGAATTAGGGTTGCAGCCCGTAGAATTGCTAGTTAAGAGTAAGTTGCTTGGAGGCGGCCGCATGGTCGTCATTCCCGAGTCGCTATGTTCTGTTGTTTCTACTATTGGGGAGGGAGGGGTGGGAAGTGGGTGAGGGTGGGGGGCGGAGGGAGGTCGATAGGGAGGATGGGGGGGTTGTTTTGATATTTTGCATATGGTTTTGTTTAGTTATGTCCCTCTTGCTTACTAGCTTGCATCCAATGTACCACATTATGTTCCGAAGCTTTTACTCTGTACTTCTGTTTCCTGCATACTGTGCTAGCCCCACATTATATGTGTTAAAAGGTGCTGCTGACTCTTTCAGGGGTATGAGACTGCTTCCACGACCCAATCCTTATGTATACACATGTGTTATGAGACGATATCACTGGATGCATAATTGATGGCTGCTGTTATAGATACTCCGATAGGGACGACAACCATAACTAACCTTAGAATCCTATCATTGAACGTGAAAGGACTTAACCAGCCAGTTAAACGCCAAAAGACACTTGACTATCTACGAAGGCAACGTGGAGATATAGCCTTATTGCAAGAAACAAAACTAGAAGCAAAGCAATTTTACACACTGCGCAATAAGTATTTTACTGAAGTGATAGGCTCTGAGGCGATCTCAAAGAAGAATGGGGTGGTAATGCTAGTGGCCAAGAATGCAAATGTGGAAATAGTCTCTAGTGCAATAGATACAAAAGGCAGATGGGTCTCAGCGAGACTACTCAAGGATGACACTGAATTCTTTATCACGACTGTCTATGCCCCAAATACATATGATCCGTCCTTTTGGGTAGGCCTAACGAAGCAGATAAACTCCATCCCCGACACAGCAGTCCATATTCTGGCGGGCGACTTCAATCTCCCACACGACCCAATACTAGATAGAGACTCTAAATGCGTCTTTCGCCCGGGGAAGGCCCATAAGGCATTCATGAAACTGTGCAATAGATTTCATTTAGTGGACACGTGGCGTTTGATGCACCCTGATGGCAGAGACTACTCATTCTACTCCCCACCGCATGACTCGTTCTCAAGAATCGACTATATACTCATATCTAATAACGCGGTGGCAAGAGTCGAGGACGCGGACATTGCTCCCAGATTAGTCTCTGATCATTCCTGCGTTTCCCTTACATTATCTAATATTAAACCGACCACCCGACAATCCATGTGGCGATTCAATGACACCATTATCAATGACACAAAACACAAAGAAACCCTTGACACTGCCATTAAAGACTTCTTATTGTTAAACAAGAGGGGGGACACTTCAGACACCACCCGATGGGATGCATTGAAATCCACCATAAGGGGAGTCATTATAAAAATATCGTCTGCAATTAATAAGAACCGCACTGCAGCCTTGCTGAAATTAGAGGAGGACATTTCAAAACTCCAACACACATACTTGAGGAGTAGAAACCCTGAGGTCCTAACCGAACTGTCCAATCAGAAATACACCTATAACAAACTTATTAGTGAAAAGGCGGGAATTTGGCTAGACAGGAGGAAGCGTTTCAAAATTTGTGACTCGAACAAAGCCGGGAAGGGACTAGCGGCTTATCTTAAATTTAAAATTCAAAAGAATACCATTGCATCCTTACTCGATGACAATGGGACTCCTAACTCTGATCCCACTAAGATTGCGAATATCTTCAAGGACTTTTACGAGAAACTTTATGCTAGAAACATGCACATAGACAGCGAGAAAATGAAGAAATACCTCTCCAATTGCACGCTCCCAACACCCACGGCCGCAGAAAGAGACTCCTTGAATGAACCAATCTCTGAGTCAGAGGTTATTAGCGCGATCAAATCCCTCAAAAAGGGGAAAGCCCCTGGGCCTGACGGCTATACAGCACAATTTTATAAGACCTTTGGCCATATTCTTTCCACCCCTCTCCTAGAGGTCTTCCACGAAATTACCAATACAGGTAAAGTTAAGGGGACTATGGCAGAGGCTGTAATTGCGGTAATACCCAAGGAAGGCAAAGACCACAAACTCCCCAAAAATTACAGGCCTATCTCGCTGATAAATTTAGATTGTAAGCTCCTAGCATCAATTTTAGCGAATCGCATTCAAAAAGTCCTGCCGTCTCTAATACATCCCTCGCAGGCCGGTTTTCTGAAGAACAGGCTCTCGAGCGATAATACGAGAATCCTGGCTCATGTCATTGAAAAAGCGAGACTCTTATCTACACCCACCATCGCCATTACACTAGACGCTGAAAAAGCGTTCGACAAAGTAGATTGGGCTTACTTAAACGCTGTACTACATAAATTCGACCTGGGTCCCATATTCACTAAATTAGTCATGTCCCTCTATGCCTGTCCCTCTGCTAGAGTACGAGCTGGCGGCGCTTTTTCCTCCCCATTTGGTCTAGAACAGGGTACTAGACAGGGATGTCCATTATCCCCGTCCTTATTCCTCCTGGCTATTGAGCCTTTTCTGTACTACATAAGGGAAAACCCTGACATCGCTGGAATCCGGTTCACTGACTGTACAATTAAACTCACGGCTTATGCAGACGAAGTGTTGGTCATGAGTGAACAAGCTGATAAGGCTATCCCGGCGCTAATGTCCACAATAGAAGACTTCTCAGCTGTTTCTGGATATTCCTTGAACAAGGATAAAACTGAGGTGAAGTCATTAAATAACCTATGTGATAAAACCATCCTGGGCGACTCCGGGCTTACCTGGCAGTCGAAGAGTTTTAAATATTTGGGAATGGAATTCGAAAAGGACTTGATATCCACCTTAAAAATTAATGAGGAGATACTCTACAAGAAAACACAAAAGCTGCTGGACGGGTGGTCTCCTAAATTTCTCTCGTGGTGGGGAAGGGCTGAAACACTAAAAATGATGATCAGTCCCTTGGTAAATTATATGTCATGTATGCTCCCCATGACCTTCACGGAGGACTTTCTACATAGAGTTGAGAAACTGATCTCGGATTTCCTGTGGAAAGGGAAGAAACCGAGAATTGCCATGAAAAAATTGCAACTTCCAAAGATTAAAGGGGGATTAGGATTGCCAAATTTCAGAAACTACCAGACCGCCTTTCTCTGTAAGCAGGGAGCCTCCTGGTTTATCGAAGACCCTGTCTACACGCCCTTATGGATCAATATTGAGAAATCCATTATAGGCAAAGCCCCGCTCTCCGCAGTCCTAACAATGGACCTCTCACACCTCACGAACTCTAAATACATCATGCTCAATACCAAGAGAGCACTTCTGCGGTTAGATCGCGTTCATGCCACTGGTCAACGAATCCACAATTCCTCCTCTGCGTCCTTATGGCGTAACCCGTCCATTAAAATTAGCGGATCACCCATCATATGGGACCACTGGTCCGATAAAGGTATTAATGTGGTCTCTGATCTATATGAAAATAATATGCCACTGCCATTCTCGACTCTACAGGCCAGACACTCCCTACTACCGATCGACTTCTATGCCTTCTTAAAGCTAAAATCAGCCTTATCCACTAAAACATTCAAGCTAGTGAAGCCTTGGCTAAAAGCTATGCTACCCCACTTTCAATCCTCTGGACATTTTGTCTCTAAAATATATAAACTACTGGCGCCAACGGCCAACAAGTCGATGAGGCGCAATGAGATAAAATGGGAATCAGAAACAAACAACATTGGCATAAGTATAGACTGGGTCAGGATACATGCATCAGCACTCACACACAAGGTATCACCGATACTACCACAGACCAAATATATGATTATTAACAGGGCATTTTGGACCCCACAGAGGCTATTTAAGGTTGGCCTGCGGGATACACCGAACTGCTGGAACTGCTCTTCTGGTATTGGTGACCTTCCGCACATGCTGTTTGATTGCCCCATGCTTCACACCTTCTGGACAAAAATCTTTGACTACATTGGGCACACGCTCCACATACATCCCACGAGGGAATTCATCTACATTCTCCTAGGAGCATTAGATCCAACACTAAAGGGTGACCATGACCGCCAGCTCCTGGACCTTCTACTAACTCTAGCATGTAAGGTGATCCTGTGCAATTGGAAGTCAATGGGTGAGGTCTCCTTCAATGCATGGAGGGAATGGCTGTCCTGCATCAGGGGCACTGACAACCCCGCGTTACACTCATCACCATGGCAGGTCACCAACAAAAAATTATGGTCTTCATTGGACCGAGCCTCCTTCACCTTTGACCCACCCTGAAGTTCCAAATGATGAGGTCTGTATTCAGTGAATTATGGGTTGCATGCTGTGTGAACTGTAATGGCTATATCTTGTGCTCACGGGCTTGACAATCTTAGAATCATGAAGCAGGAATGATGAAATATAAATGGTACTATATGACTTGTTTTAGACGGAGGGCTTTACGGAACTATATACAAATGTGAGAATGCAAGGTTGGTACTTTATTTTCCTTCACTGTATACGTATTGTTTTGTGTAATAATCCATGTCTGATTGCGGTATTTTTGTAACACGATTGTAATTCTTCTGATGCCTTCTTGCCGCCATCATCTCTGTTATCATTTCTGTTATTGTTTAATAAAATAAAATATGATTTGAACATAAAAAAAAAGGTTCCTAAGATACACCAGCCCCCATTACAGTTACAAGTGGGAATACGTGCTCCACAATAGATCACACTCTAGTAAATGAATCTGCAAAGCAACAGACATGTCACTTCCAAATTAGCCCCCCTATTGAGAGTAATCATTTCCTACAGATCCTTGGAATAAAACACAAATTAGAGCTGAATCAACAGTTCAACGACCCATTGTCTGCCCCCGTAACATATATTCTAAAAAGCTTTAAATGGAGGGGAACAGTTATAGAAAACCAGGTGAGTGAAGTATATCTGCAAGCTGGTTCATTGGACATAATAAAAAGCAGACAAAATGAGGGGGGAGAACAAACAAAAGAAGGGGACCTTCAAACAGCATGGGAACAAATATAAAACAAATTACTAGAAAGATTTACAACAAAAAGTCAGGCACGCTGGACTAATTCTAAGAGAAATCTAAATGGGGGTACCAGAAAGCAAACATGGTACAGCTGGAAGCTGTGTAACGAAAAAATGCGAATTCTGCGAGAAAGCAGAATAATAATGAAACAGACAAAGCAAGGTACAAGAAGGGATAAAACAGACTACACGCACTGAGAACCCAGTGCAAAAAAAAACTGTTGGGATGCCAAAAAAAAGATACCAAGAAGATCTGTGGAACAGACTGCTCTTGGCAAGCCGACAATAGAATAGCAAACAATTCTGGCATCTAATAAATGGCCAGTCTATAGTGCACACATGACATCAAAACTCAGGTATAAATGCAACTATGTGGGAAAAATACGTGCATGAAATGTACGCTGAAAAACGTCAAAAGAAATGCTGAATCTTATGGAAGGAGACTGAAAAATGAACACCTACCATGTATCACCAAGTCAGGCAACATTTACCAACGACAAAAGGGACAAAAAGAATATAACTGACAGCTACGATAATCTTTCACCGGTCGTGGATACTGAACAACTTGAAAAAAACATAAAGAATTTAAAATTAGATGGAGCAGCTGGGCCGAACTGTCTACCTAACGCTCTTTTCAAAGGAAATCCTCCTTACTGGGCGGAATATTTTACACCACTATTTAACAAGCTATATAAATCTCACGACCTCCGTCCGGGATCCCTGGAAAGGCAGCATTTTCCAGACCATATTTAAAAGTGGAAACCCATCTGTACCAACAAGCTATAGACTTATAGCATAAATTGACGTGGACGCGAAGCTTTATGCAACCAGTTTACTTCAGCATCTTAAAATCTGGCTAGAAGACATCAACCTTTTTCCCCGGCAAACAGGGTTTAGGGCTGGCATGGGAACAAACTTAACAGCCCTGACATTATTAGCTGAAAAGGCCAAAACAAGGATAATGCAGCTCTTCTCCTACTTTTTAGAACTCAAGTCTGCCTTTGATCGAGTACCACGGGACGGCTTGTGGAACATGGGGCTTACCAAGTAACCTATTAAAGGCAATTAAAGAGTTATACAGAGGAACCTGGGCCCAGGTTAAAATAGGAGACGGCAAGAGTGTAACGAATAAAGTATTCACAAATAAAGGATTAAAACAGGGGTGTGTACTAGCTCCATGCCTATTCAATATATAGCAGATCCTGCACAAGCTGTACAGAATATCAACTCTCATCCGCCTATACTGGCTCAAGAAGAAATAGAATATTTACAGTACGCAGACAATATCGTCTTATTAAGCCAAACTCCAATTGGATTTCAGCGAAGTATGGATGCCTTAAAAACTTACATGGACATCTATGGGTTAGAATTAAACTTGAAGAAAATCAAAGTAGTCCGCCTGGTAGACCCCATAAAAAAGAAGCATTCGTGGTTATTGGAAGGAAAAAAAAGTCGAGAAAGTCAAGTCTTATAAATATTTAAGATTCAATGTGGAGTATCAAATGAAAGGTAAACAACATATAGTAGTCAGTCAGTCAGTCAAATTTGGCTTTATTTCGATATAAGGCATATCTTTAAAAGCAATACATAAACATGATAAAAGGATAAAAGAGCCAATCCATATAAAATACAATCTTTAAAAATTAAGTACGAATGGCATCAATAATTTACATAAAATAGTCAACATAGAGATTAAAAGTTAAGCAATATACATAAGCTTTTTTGATCTGATTAGCCATGCCCAGCTTAAAAACTTCGCCATACCATAGACAAATAGGAGCCGAGTATCAGATTTCAGTATTCGCAGTGCTTCACTATAATGTCTAGTGCCTAGCTCTTTACACAAAGGTTTAAGCCACCTGTGGCGAGGAGCTTTATAGGCAGGGCATTCAAATAAAAAATGGGGGACCGACTCAGACCTAGTAGCACAGAAAGGACAAAACTTACTGGTCTGTGCCAGGATCTTCCAGCGAGCGGTCAATTCACCCAGGGGAAGCACTCCCATTTTAAACTTAAAATATAGGGCTCTTTCTGTAGGTTTTGAAATAGCATCGATATAGGGTTCACATAGGGTTACTTCGTTTACTATTAAAAATTCTCTGGTGGTTCTACACAAGTTAGGGTTAGTATTTCTTTTGTTCGTTACCCACTGCCAATAAGCTTTTTTTAAGACTGCCTTAGGGGGTGCGGACATAGAGTACCAAGCCAAATCCCAGTTCTCCAAGGAGATGCTTATCATTCCTTAGCCATCCTATTTTACAACAGCCTGACAATGATAAAACCTCCTTTAGCCCTTCTGCGTAGCTGGTGAGTTCAGGGACTCTCCATAGGCAAGCCCAGAGAAGAAGGGGTCGTAATCTGGCCTGGTCTTTAATAGGGCGACAACCCATGTCTAAGAGCAAGGGTAAAGTGGGGGTATTGTACGAGAGACCCATTAAGTCCTTCAGAAACTTGTTCTCTGAGCAAGATAACTGTTCCATATTCTGTGCTCCCCAAAGCTCTGCTCCATAAAGCGCCGCACAACATATAGAGGCGATGCAGGCAAAAGCGCAATCTTTGAACTACGGCCTCGAAATTCTAAGAACGAAACTATGCTGTCCTTCATTCAGAAATCTTTTAACAGTGATGAAACTCAGTTAATGCCAACAGTGACCTACGGCATGGAAATTCTGAAAGCATGTGAAGAAGGCATTTTAAATAAAATCCAAACAACAGTTTACAAATCTGTGTACGAGTTTAGAATGTTGAATCAAAATTACCAATTCAAAGGAGCCTTTATAAAACTATGTTGGAGACTACGCTCGTCTGAAAGAGGGACAATCAACTATATGTGCTGGCAGGAAATAGATGAGCAAATAAAGAAAAAGAAAAAAGTTTCCTGGGGGCTACATTTCAAACAGGCTACAGAGGAATTGAGAGCCCTCAGAAGCAAGTTGCCCACCCACCCATCCATGTGTTTAAAGGTAAAAATGGCAGGGTCCCGGGCAAGGAAAATGGCAGGGACTCCTTTTGTCGGGGACTGGCCTAAACCTGGAACAGGGAGGGCAGTCCATGGGGCTCCGGGCTGGCGGGAGAGGGGGCCGTCCTGCTGGTGGTCCTGGACTCTCCGGCCCTACCCGAGATGCCGGTGTTTGGAGGAAGCAACTTTGTGAGAGCTGGTGCGCAGTAAAAGGCGCAAAGCAGTGCCCTTGTGGCCGCGTCTAGGGGGTAGACAACGGGTAGTTACCTCAAATGGAAGCAATGGAGGTGGGTTGTGGCCTGCTGGTACAACCCACATCCTGAGGGGCTCTGGAGATCCTGAATTGTAAATGCTGTAACCTGCGGTTCAAATGAATATTGCTTAACACAATGTTTATCAATGTGTGTTGTTTTGGTAATAAAAGTTGGTCGAATGTTGACAGTGCATCAACAAATAAAGATGGCTTTATGAGAATTAATAAAGACTACGCAGTGAAGACCACCCACTGGTATGGTGCCTTTTGGGGTGGGAGAGGGGGGCAAAGTTTGTGGGCGAATCGCACGTGATATGCCTACTATGGGAGTACAAGAAGCCTGGAGTGTGATAAACAGGCCTTTTACAAAGGTAATAAAAGCCACAAATAAGCACCTCTCATATTTAAAAGATAAGACCAACCTTGCACTCAGATGACATACCTGGACAGTGATTAATTACTACATAAAACTACAGCCCCAGGAATACGTTGCAGCACACTTTTCATTAAAAATGAAAGATCATTTCATGCAGTACCGCTTTGGAAAATGGAAAAACAAGATCTAAGGCCATCCTGGAAGGATCAGACATCGAATAAGGACTGCCACCTATGTAAATATAAGGAAGAAAGTATAGCTCACATTTTTTGTGTTTGCCCGAGGTATCTGAAAGAAAGGAAACAAATGCTGAAAGGAATTTTTAGAGAGCTAGAAATATGTACATGCAGGCAAGCGGTAACGTTTTGGCTGGGCGGCACCTCTACCGCTTATATGTCGGGGAGTAAAATTTGCAATATTAAACACACACGCAATAGATCAATCAATATAAGTCCCCTGTACTTTAATAAACGAATCACTTATGGTAAGCAAAACCATTAGATTAATTTACGATTAAAGTAAAACAATACATTTGAACAAAGCACCAACAACTTAACCCAGGGTCTATGTAACGTACAAAAGAAGAACAATAACCACCCGGGCAGGGCCGGACTGGCAATTCCGGGCAACGGGCAATCCCCCGGTAGGCTGGACGGGGTGGGGGCAGGTATCGTGACAGGGGGCCGGTTTTGTTCCTGGGGCCGATTTGGAAGTGACCGAGCAAACGAGCACAATCTGCATAAAATGCAGCTGCTGCTGGTGCCGCACGCACCGTCCGCGACAGTGCCCTTGAGGTCAGACGATTTTATTTTAATTATTAAATTTCCGCCTGTCACCTCTGACCTGGGTTGGGTGGTGGGCCAGGGTGCGGCGCGCAGTGAGGTCAACTCTCAGTCTGCGCGCCGCGGTATAGTCATTCACCCTTAGGGTGGAGTCTGGAGGGAGTGCAAGCGCATTGGGGGTCGGCGGCTCAGGCAATAAAAAGTGCGCATGGGAGAGATGACTGAAAGACAGGCTGGCATGGATGGAGTGGAGCCTGCCCCCGTGTCTCATGCCCAGCGGCCGCAGCGAAAGGTGAGTGACAGGCCATCCCCTGCTTGATTTTCATGGCCTGGCTGGGGGGTGGGGGGGAGGGAGTGGGGGTGCGAGCAGTGCGATCGGACCCGGGCTCAAATAGTAATTCGACAGCCGAGGGAGCTTACACAGGATAGCAAACTGCTATTCGGGACCAGTGGTGTACAGGCCCACTTACAGAAGCAGCGCCACCATCATGTGTTATCTCAGCTGCTTATTTCTCAGGGGTGGGAGACACTTGATATGTTGTGCTGTTGTAGGGGCAACTGACCCTTCCACCGACAATGCCCCACCATAGTCAGGTGCTGGGGGGGTGGGGTGGGGGGTTGCACAGGCAGCAGGAATGGCCTCTAGCAGGAGGCCCCCAAGAATTGCTAACTTCACAGCCTTCGCAACATCGCCAGAGCGGTTGCAGGACTCATACATTCCCCTCTGCAACCACCACCAGGAGGGTCCGTCCAGCAGTGTGGGAGGAGTCAGACAGTCCGATGGGGGTGTCACACCCGGTCCCAGCCACGCTCGCCCCAGCGCAGCTCTCCGTATAACTACATGTTTTAAATGTAGCACTTCAAAAGCACCTCTATCGCTCTATGTGCTGTAAACATTACTAGCAGCAACCAATTCAATGGTATTGAGTTTACCGACCATAAATTACTATTAATGCAAGCCGTTGTATCTGCAAGTGTTCGTATACGCCGATCTCCTTCATATAAAATAATTGTACTTATTAATATTCATATTATTGTTATTAATGTTATTGCATTCATCATAAACTGAGCACCATATTGTAGTTGATGTTCTGTAGTTTGTCATATACAACCCTGACAATCCTCGAGTAACACTCTTTGCCAGTAAGTTTAATGTAAATTTGAAATGTGCATGTTATTTTTCAGTCCGCATGTCCTGCACTAACGCTTTATTCAGTCAGTCAGTCAATCACTTTTATTCGATTTTTTAAAAATCATAAAAAGACACAGGATACATTTCAAAGATTACACACAAAAAGAACAATCATAAAAAAAAAAAAAATATTTACATAATATATGTACATAATGAATCAGAGATCATATCGTCAAAGCGATGATTTGTAAAGTGACATATGCATGAACAATCAATATATACAGTCGGAAAAAGTTAAAAAGATTTTAAAAAGAGACAATTAAAACATTTTAAAACATCAATATTTCAGAGCATCAATATATCTATTGTCTATTATAGTTACACTTAGGAGATTTCGTTTATAATTAAACCATTATTGCCTTTGCTGCGCTTCTTATTAATGCATACTCCTGCTACTAAAAAGTTGGCAACATGGAAAGTGACGCGTGCATTGTGCAAAAGTTGCAGGAATAAGAGTGCAGGCCTAACTTGCAAAAAACGAGCCTCTCTAAGGATGGGAAAGAGATATTTCCTTCTGATTTTATCATAGTGATCACAGAACATAATAAAATGTAAAGTGTCCTGAGATGAAAAGTTGTCACAATCACAAGGTTTATTATTATCAGGAGTATCCCATCTGTAATATGTGCCCAACAAAAAATGAATTAAATTCAAACTAAATCTAATTAAAAGAAAGCGGTGGAATGGTTTATTGACAAATACCAGGTAAGGTTCTGGACCTGGGACAGTTTTAAGTGTAAAGTTCCTTTTCACTGTTATTTTTTTTAGTTCAATTTTTTAGTTCAATTTCCTCTCGCTCTGTTATAAAAAGGTTTTTCAGTGATTCCTTAATTATTTTAACGTCCTCCTTTCGTATGCTCTCGGGGGAATTAAAAAGGTCAATACGTCCCACCTGGGCTAGCATGGTTTTCACATACATTATCCATGGAATCTTAAGTACTCCATCCATACTTAGACAATCTTCCAAAATATTGTGATTTAAAGAAATCTCATCGTTTAGCCAGGTTTTCAACCAGGAAATAACAGGGGCAGATTTTATGACATCTGAGACATACCCAACCCCCAATTCTGAATGAATAGTAAAAGTGGGGGTAGACTGGGGGACAGTAAGTAATGATCTTAAAAACCTGTTCTCTGCCCTTTGGATAAGGACAGGACTTGTGTATCCCCAGATCGATGCCCCATAAGTGGCGATCGCAATACTCTACGCTTTATTATAATGCATTGGATATACAAGTCTCCTTTGCGCGTGCCTTGCCGCAGACCCTGTTATTGAGAGACATCTGGTAGGGGGGATGAGAATACTCTGAAATGGCAGCTTCACGCCTGGGTGGGGGTAGCTTATACATAGGAGGTGACTCAGGCGAGAAGGGTTTACTCTACAGACCCCCCCATCAGATACCCTCCCCCCTTGCTAAATAGAGTCCCCACTCGCCAGGCCACCACTGGTGACAGAAGCGGGCCCGGAATAAGTGGCTATCTTCCGTGTGAGACGGAGAGTGCCGACGCGTCTGTCCTACAGGAATGCCAACCCCGGCCCGCAATTAAAAACAAAAGCCATTAGGCCCCGGCCTACCCATGATAATCGGCAATGAGGCTCCTGATCATTAATCACCAAAATACAGGGCCTGCCTGGAGTTTGCTGGAACTGGCATCGCAGCCATGAAAGGGGTTCTTTGTATTTAAGACACGTGGAGGCTGTTGTTAACATACATTACGAATTGTTCTCGAGAACTTGAGCAGGTAGACACAGACACACAACCAGATAAAGATACAGAGACAGGAATAATAGAGCAGGGGGACACCAGTAGAGCAGAAAGATACAGGCACACAACTGTACACAGATGCAGAGACAGGAACAGAGGTAAATGAACAGACAGAGACAGGTACACAACCCGATAAAGAGATGAAAAGAGGGGGACACTAGAACTTAAGAGACATGAGCAGAAAAACACACGCACAGAACCAGACAAAGAGAAAAACCCTAGAACCCATGGACATGAGGAGAGAGACACAAACACACAACTAGACAAAGATACACCATAGAGAGGAATGCTACAACCCAGAGGCACTGAGTATAGGGGTGCTGCTGCAACCCCAAAATAACCACCTTGGAGTTTAGAAGTGAATTAGGAATAAAACGCCTTAACTTGTGTTTTTATTTTGTCACGTTTACTGTGAGTTCATAGACAGAGGTCAAACGCCAGGCCATGCCTTTAGACAAATCGATGCTTATTCTTTTAACCTGGAGATTGGTGTTTTCTTTATTTTGTGCATCAGCTGTTCGGAAACCAGAAAATAAGCACTTTTTGTAATTTAGAAGTGTGAAGGAAACAACGATTTTACTAGGATCAAAACAAAGTCACAAGACTTTACATGGGGATGTACACAACAAATATTTGCTGAAAACAGATTTCCACAAATATTATTGTTTGTACTGTAGGTAGTTTCACAAGTAAAACTGGATACCTGTGCACATGTAATGCCCATCTCGATGGAAATGGTGCTGTCTGTAAATGACTGTGCTACTATACAGTCCTTCAGTAGTATATTTGTGAGAGTGTGACCTAATACACATCAGGCTACTCACCCCACCCTCACCCCTCTCCTGCTGAAGGGGCGTGGCTCATTTGTAACACTTGCTCTTTGTGTGATGTTTGGATGTTTCACAACTCCTGTGACTTCAGTGCAGTTACCTTGATGGCAGCACCCCCACTCTGAAAAATGAACCAGCACCATTGGTAGAACAGAATTTGTGAGAGTGTGACCTAATACACATCAGGCTACTCACCCCACCCTCACCCCTCTCCTGCTGAAGGGGCGTGGCTCATTTGTAACACTTGCTCTTTGTGTGATGTTTGGATGTTTCACAACTCCTGTGACTTCAGTGCAGTTACCTTGATGGCAGCACCCCCACTCTGAAAAATGAACCAGCACCATTGGTAGAACAGAGGGACACCAGCAGGAAAGAAAGGATAAGGCACACAACCAAACAAAGTGAAAGAGAAGAGGACACTAGAACATAGAGACACAACTAGACACAGGTACAAACAGAGCATCACTTGAACATAGGGACACTAGCAGAGAGGCACAGGCACACAACAAGATACAGGTACAAAGAGAGGATCACTTGGACATAGGGACACAAGCAGAGAGGCAATGGCCCACAACCAGGCACATGTACAAAGAGAGCATCACTTGAACATAGGGACACAAACAGAGAGGCAAAGGCACACAACCAGAGACAGGTACAAAGAGAGCATCACTTGCACATAGGGACACAAACAGAGAGGCAAAGGTCCACAACCAAGGAAAGGTGCAAAGAGAGCATCACTTGAACATAGGGACACTCTCAGAGAGGCACAGGCACACAACCAAGTCGTGATCAGCTCAGACTTATAAATTAGTGGCAGGACTGGACGAGAGAGCTGCTGCAGATTACAAGGGACAGAAACAAGTGCTGGTCGGAGGCAGAGCAGGAAAAGGATGAAAGCTAGATGTGTATGGTTTAATGACCATGGAGCAGGGCTTGAACCACCTGAACTGTCCTCGTTGTCCATGCTTAGCGGAAGTGTCTGCATTCCTAGGCATAAGGGCGGCTCTGTCTGGGTGATGGGACCGGAGCCCTGGGGTCGGCCTGGAACCACGGCCTGCCGCCTCAATGTATTTGACAAGAAGGCAAACATTATGAAATTCATTATTTGTAATGACACAAGCTTTTTCCATGCATAAAAGTGTCAAATAAAAAGACAAGACGTGTGACGTAGCAAGATATTGCAAAAATAGAAATGCAACGGGGAGAAAAAAAAACTTGGTAATATAATTTATTTCTGCGTTGAACTTATAGCGCAGGATCGGCAGCCTCGATTCTCTTCCTAGTAACTGACTGTAGATATATACTGTATTGGCGCGCACATACATCACATTTCTAGCTATTCCGGAAACGGTGGATACGTTTCTGGTGAGCTGTACTTCCGCCATTGCAGTCTCAAGCCTGAGTGATGACAGCCATCAGTGGCAGCAGCCTGAGAGATGCCACTTGTAGCCGATGCCTTTGTGGCCTAGATAACAGGTGTTCCTATCCCCAGGGGCAGACGTAAGCCATTGTCTGAAACAGCTCTCCAAGCATCGCTGCACACAAGGAGCAGGCGTTGATTCAGCACCTTTGGGGAGCTTTTCCAGGTCCTTCTTACATTGCACACAGGGATGACAAATCACGGACATGTGTTGCTCCGCTTGGGAAGGGCTTAACCCCTGTAATTGTTTTTATAGTGACACTATACGCCGTAACACAGTAAAAGCATTCATTCTGTTCACTAACAGACACAATAACAGCTTCGGATATTCCAGAAAGCCAAGCTGATCATCATACCTGAAACCCAAAGACGGAAGAACAGCATCAGCCCCTGAATACAATACAGAAGTGCTACATTACCTGGTACTATATACTTGATAATGCGCACACAGTCACACCTATCTTGCTCCATCTGCTGAATACGTGCATCTCCGTGCCTGTATTTGTACACTTCGCATCAAAGTCTACAGTGGTGGCTTTCTGAATACTTTTACCTTGGTCCCTGCTTGTGCCTCGCAGCGCCAATGTTGTTAGCCTGATACCACTGGCTCTGCAACTTATCTGGTCAGTCTGGGCAATGATCATATGGTGTGCAGAACAGGTATCAGACGCAGCTACCTCTTCTAAGCAGTGGTCAACCTGATGCCATCTTGCAGCACCCACACTGGGTGGGACGCGGACTAGGCCCGCACAGTGAGTCCTAGGAAACTGGCCTGAGAACTCCTCTTAGGACCAAGAGAGCTCTGGAGCTTCAGGAAGCCCTAGTCAGTGCAGCCTATAATTATAGATCTAGCGCGCAGTGACCACGCTGGTGCTGGTCCAACTTTCAGTGCATCCGGCGGCGTCACATAGTGAAGAGCCTGGTGTTTGTAGTAGCTCCTTGGCAGCCACCACCTGTTGCTGTCATCTGGTGCTGCGGGGTTGCGCAGCAGGCAGCGAGGTGCCCACTGGGGCAGACACAGCTCAGCAGTGCTGGTAATCACTTTTCTTAGGGTTTAGCAAGCAGTTCTATAGTCCAGTCTAATACAGTGTCCTGGCTGGCTGTAATGTGTGCCTCACTCTCGTGATTTCTGGTGCTTTGCAGCAGTTGCAAGATCTTCTAAAGTTTCTTGATGCTCCAATGGGTGTAATGTCTGATATTTCTATGTTTCCCTCCTCTTCATTGCTTGATTTTTGTTTGCAAGAAAGTGTCACTCATAGAAGTTGAAATGTCACTCATAATTACACTGAAATTGTGAAAATGCCACACACAACATTCTGAAACCATGGCAGCTATGTTAAACAAATCGTAAATACTGCTGCTGGTCTCCTCATTTGTATGTAGAAAATAGCCATTCTCTCCCTGACGTAGCCATGCCTGATCTGGCCGTGGAGCTGCATCATGTTTAAAACCATCATGCGCACTTAAATGGACTTCAGAAACAACATCCCTGCACATCTAGACCAGAACTTGGCAATCTCAGGTGGACAGTGCACACAGGAAGCCAAAACATGGCCAAATTGGAGACCTGGAGACACTGGGCCAAAAGACTGGAACGCTGCCCTCTATAACAGGGGTTTGGAGTAGCATCCAGACTGACCTAAAAACTGCTCAAATCCTGTGGTTCAGAAGATCTCGAAAAAGCCCTTGTTTACTAAATACTGCCACCTTACTTGGTTACACATCTACAATGTACCTTGGGCTCCTGACCTTTATTGCTCCATTGCTTCGCCAAACACATTCATGCTTTAGAAGTACTTCCACATCTATTTTGTTATCCTGAATTACGTAAATGATTCTCGTTTGGATTTAAATGCATGCAAATTTCGTTTGTGGCCATTCTAAATCTGCCATGGCTTTAGCTGTTTTCAACCCGCATTCTCCTATACGGTTATTAGGTGAGGGTAGCTTATCCTTCTCACTGAAATTTGTGTGAAGAAACGTTGCAGTCATTCTGCCCACGCTAACGTGTTAATGTGTGTTGGCAAAGCATGCACTGTCGCTGTGCTTTACTGATCTTTTGCATTAAAAAAAACCAAAAAAAAATACTGCAGCCCGTGATATGTACCTGCCTGAGGGGGAAGCTTGCACTGCTTCCTCTTATGTTGGCTTGCGCCCGTGTGTTAGGAAAGTGCGCACGCTTGATGCACATCACGTAATTGTGCTGTCTGCGTTAGGGAATCTTGTGCTGTGGATGGACATTTCGGAAATGGTGATGCCCGAATTCACTTGCATATTCAAAACATTGAACTTGTATTGAATTTTTTTCTTTAGCAGCAGCCATGTTTTGTATACGGAGATTTACGAACTGACTCATGTTTGAGAATGCAGCTATTAATGTAGTTTGTTTTGGGCTCGTATGGGCCTGTGTGCCAGGTCACTTTTACTTTGTTCTCGCAGATTCACTACTTGTGCCTATTTTTGGTGCTCTCTGAAAGAATGTCTATAAGTACATATGACTGGGTGGGTAACCTGGTGCTCTTTAAGGTCATCATCTACTATTTACTGTGCTTTGAAAGTTGATACAATTGAATATGTAATGAAAAAGGTGCTGTAAAATTCACCATATTGGTATGTCTTTTTCCCAAATTTTCGTGGGGGGAGAACCCCCCCAAACCCCCTAGTAGCAGTAGGGCTCGCTCGCTGCGCTCGCTCGCTACGCACCGGACGAGGGCTGGTCTGCCAAAATTTGCCAGGGCTGCTTTCAGTTCCCAGTCCGGCCCTGCTCCCGGGGCAATAAAACTGAAGATCCATCAATTTAAACCAAGCATTGGAATGGGCATTGAAATAAAAATAAAGCCATCACACCAAAAACCTGGGGGCGACAAGAAGGTAGACAAATGAACTGAAACGTATTTCCGTATAATGACTCCTCATATTTTAAAGGATGCCTCCGACAAGTTTTTTATCATATTTTAATATGGAATTGTAAGATTATATCTTTTTGAGACAATATTAGGCAACGATTATTTCTCCCAAAGCTGTTGCACTTTAGAATAAGGGGACTGTATTAAGATCAAAGGAAAACAGTAATTAAGTGAGCAATGGTCTTGCAAGACCTATACAAAGGCAAACGGTTACAAATGTAAGTATACATGCCCTTTTTAAAAATGTGACAGGATCAATTATTATGTAAATTAAAGAATGTACTTGTGTGTAGTGGTTTTTACTAATTATACACCTAAATAAATAAATACAAATAAAGTTTTTTGATTTGTAAAAATGCCAAAATCTGTTCCCCAGATGTATGTCTTGAATTTTTGTACTGACCGAATACATGCACGAGCCTCTCGGTCAATGGTACTGTTATGTATTTCGGCTTCCTTGACATCCTTGATGCAAACATTATGATGTTTGCTTTTCCCGCCACCCATTCACCAAAGACAGCACTAATGCCCTTAAGACTGACATCCACCATGATAAATTACTTCCCACTAGGCATATATGGGTTCAGCTTAGGGGCACTAATAACAAGTGATTTAACTTTGTCAGATCCCTCCTTTACCTGAGAAGACCATTCAAGTGTTGACTCCTTTTTAAGTAAGGATCTCAAAGGCTGTACTACTGGGCACGTCCTGGAATTAATCTGGCATATTATTTGCTCAAACCTAAGAAGGATCATAAAGATACATTGTCAATGGGTGGAGGTGCCTTTACTATGGCCTCAACGTTGCAAAAGCTGGCCTTTATTCCTTCCCCAGATATGGTATGTCCTAGATAGTCAACCTGTTGGACCATGAGTTGACATTTCTCAGGCTTAACGGTCATGGCCCTCTCTTCTATTATGCTCAGAACCAAATTTAAAATTATCAATTGATGTTCCTTGCGCTTGGTGAAACTGAGAATGTCACCCTGGAATGCCTGTACGTTGGACATCTTTCCAAACAACGGTTCAATCATTTTCTGTAATGCACTGGCCGCTGAAACCAGACCAAAAGGCATCCGCAAACACTTATATGCTCCTTTGAGTGTGTCAAACATGGTGAGAGCTTGTGAGTCGTGACTAAAAGTGATCTGATGGTATGCCAAGTGTAAATCTATAGTTTGACTCTCCAGAGTTGGCTATCAATTTTTAGATAAGAGGCAAAGGATGGCAATTCACAGGGATATTCTGGTTAAGTGACCTCAAATCTACACAAAGTCTCAGGTCTCCAGAGACTCTTTTCTTGTTAAAAAGAATGGTGTGACCCATTCCTATGAGTCAGCTGGTTGAATTACCCCCTCAGAGCATAATTACTCTAATAGAGTCTTTAAATCACTCCTCACACTCAGGGGTATAGGACGAACCATTCGCACAATATGTGCAGCATCTCTTAAGTTTGATTTTGTGCTCAAACCCCTTGATAGTCCTGATCTCATTCTTAAACACATAAGGGAACTTGGTATTCATGGTTTGCAGTACTTCACCACAATTGGAGCTTAGGGACAACACAGGAATCTCTCTTAAAACTAAGGGGATCATGTCCTGGACACAAATGAAAGCCTAATTTGGCTTGATTCATCCAACCCACAATGTTACGTCCATTTAATCCTACATAAACTTTGGTCCTGACTTGTCTTCCTAGACACTTTAAGACAGCTTGTAAATAACCCAACCAGACAACCTTCTGCTCCCCAGTTTTAGGTTAAAGTCTGATTTAAATAAACTCATAGATTTAGATCACAGCTCCAAGAAGTTAGTGTCAGCCAAGATTGTAACTGGCGCTCCTGAATCTGCCACCATAGTCAATTACTAACTTGCCATCAATGGCTATTTTTTCCTTCTCTGAAGAGTCAGATGTATCAATTGTTAACAAAACAGTGGTAAACTTATCTATACACTTTTGCCCATCACTATCCTCTTCGCATATGCTCACACTGCTGATTTTTGTCCCTTGTCAATGCCACTCAAATTCTTACACACAACTTGAAAATGCCCAACGCTTCGAAATCATTTGCATATTTTGCCCAGTGCTAAACAGGAAGGGTTATTCCCCAGGTGACTCCAGGAGCCACACCTAAAGCACGTATACTGACACCTCCAGGCCTTAGCAATCTTGAAATTCACAGCACAAATAGGACTCTCTTGGAAGCTATAATCAGCAGGAGATGTGCCTTCCTGAAGTGATACGTCCTGCGACGATATAATGGATCTCTCAGTATGTTTAGCAATTTCTATTGTTTCTATTAGAGAGGGATTCAAGCATGTCAGTAAAAGTTCTTGGACGTTTTTGGGAAAACAGTTAAAGACAAAGTGGTCTCATATATATGAATATATTGATGTTATTCTCAAATTTACAGGTCAAAGCCAACACACTCAGCGCCAAGATGTGTTCTTCTACCGACTCATCACTGGACTGCTTGCACTTTAATAAATTACTTCTTTCAAGAAGGATGCTTGACTCTTCCGCAAACTGCTTGTTAATCCTTTCCGTAGCCTCTATGTACACTTTCCATGCCACCCTTTCAAGGGATGGAGTCAGGACAAAAGGCAAGGTGTTGAAAACCCTTTGCCCTGCATTGCCCAAGGGACTGAAAAGCAGTAGCCTGTATGGGTTATACTTAATGGGGTTAATTGCAGTAAGATAATTTCCAAAAATGCATAACCACTCTTTCCCTGTGATCTCTGGCTTGCCTGCTTTCTGGAGAAAAGAAGGTGGTTGAAAACCCATTTGAGCGTTTGCCATGGTATGACAAAGATGTTTACCCACCTGAGCAGCAAATGGTGGTAATCAATGTTGTGGCGCTCATGCGCAGAAATAAGATTGCCCGAACTAATCTATAACTGTCCTGTCAGTCCGTTATCAAATCACAGCAGAGGGGAACATCCTTTACAACAAATCTTTTACAACGCGGTACTGTTACCACGCAACTATTACAACGAAAGTCGTTACAGCGACTTGCACTGGGGGGCGCTCCAGGATAGTAAATAATTTAATTTACTATCCAACTCCTTCCCTACTAATTTACTATCCAGTGCCCCCCAACACAAGTCGTTGTAACGACTTGCGTTGTAAAAGTTGCGTGGTAACGGTACGCGTTGTAAAAGTACGCGTTGTACCGTCATACATCCCACAGTAGATGCCACTGATTACATTATTATGGCACGTTGAATTTGAATCAAAGTGCAATCACTGCACACTCTTGGGCTGCAAAAGCCTCACAACCCAGTCCAAAATGGTGCCCTAAGTGCTCAGTCATGTGTTGAAACCGTACGCCCTTCTGGAGCTCTCCTCCACTGACATGCATACACTAGCAACATGCCTACTGACTCACACAATGGAAAGCCGATCAAACAAATAGTAAGTATGCACCAGTTAATTCTTCAGTGCCTCCCTTTGTTGTGCCATAGGAGCACACTATCAGGCATCCTTTCCACTGTGGAGGAAAGGTTTCTTTTGCTGCCTCATGCTGGATCCTGAGAGAATGGAATCTTGAGTGCTCAACAGCGGCGAGTTAAGCTGAGTCCATTGCCACTAAAAATCCTATGACTGCAATCTCCAAACTAAAATGCCTCAATTGCAATAATACCATGGAGCACCTCAAATATCAGAATCCCTTCCCACTTGGTCACAATACCATACCTCTTTCACCCCAAATGATGGATGTGTTTAATTATATCTATATATAGAATCCGAATGCTGGACATGCTGGGCAATTTGGATTTGTTATCCAACTAGCTCTCAAAATTGGAGGATTATTCTCTTATACCATCTTCTAATGGACAACTCCCACTGCAGTCTTCTGTAGAGTCTCTGTATGTATATGGTACTGTTAAGGAGACCGCTAGCAGCCAAAGATTATCGATTTTTCGTTTTTATCCTTTATATGTAACATCATGGAACACTTTCATTATTAGAACACCATGGAACCATATTAAAATCACTCCGTTCCTGCTCATTAAATTCCTATCTCTGCAACCCCCACGCGATGGCCTTTTTAAATTATATTAATGTGTAGATTTCAATGAACACTTTCTACAATGTGTTAGATTTTATGGACCTGTTGTTTTGATTGGCTTCCAGAATTGGGGGCCATTTCTACTATATCCTACCTGGTTGGGCCACTTTCACTGCGTCTTCTCTGTGGCAGCATACTTCAGATGGATGACGTTCTAGTGTTAGTGATGAATTCTTTGTGCAGACGCTGAGGAGCACAGGACGTGGATAATTAATACTACTTCCGGGTAGCTGAGCACACGTAGTCAAACAGGTGGGGTTTGTGTACACGATACCAACTGCACCTTCTTTGGGGGATTCAACGCTTCTTCCCGTAGCAATACCTTAAAACCCTGGTCCAATCACTGGTTCTCTCTAGATTGGACTACTGCAATTCTCTTCCTACTGGCCTCCCCAAATCACACCTCTCCCCTCTTAAATTCATTCTCCATTCAGCGCCTCGTTTTATATTTGGGGCCAAAAGAAGTAACCACTTTAACACCCATTTTGTCCTCCCTCTGTTGGCTTCCCATCGAGGCAAGATCAATCTACAAGATGGCTTGTATCACCCACAAAGCCTTGTACACTTCCTCCCCTCGCTACCTGGCGAATAAACTGAATATCTCTGGAGGCTCTAGGCCGTCTCGTAATACGGAAAAATTACTACTTGAGCCTCCCACTTTCAAAAGGGAGAGATCAATGGCTCAATCCTTCTCAGACACTGCTGTGAGAATCTGGAACTCGCTTCTGCCGCAGCTCCGCACCACCAACTCTATCCAGATCTTCAAAACTGACCTCAAATCTCTTCTCTGCCAAAAACACTTCCAGAACTAATACACACCATTTCAAGTCCCTCAAGGAAGTTCTTTCACTATTGTAAAGGTTGTATTTTATACTTGTACACGTGTCATCCCAGTGTGTTTTTGAGTGACTGCCATCTATTGCTGCATTATATCTGTTCTTGTATCTCATTTACTTCTATACCATGTACATTTGTAACATTTTCCCCATGTAACGTAACTGGTCCTATTGGGAAACGCTCTGACATATTTGAGTAAAGTCCGCGCTATATAAAAATGCATAAATAAATAAATAAGATACCGAACAGGGTGCGTTCAGTTGGATTGATGACATTTCCGTAAATGAAAAGGGAGAGGATGGCACTGTACATGGGTAAGAATCGAGAGTATGTTCAACACGGTAATTCTTTAATTTGGGATGCGCATTACGAGTAGGGGATCTGTGTGGGAAAGAGCTAACAACGAAATGGGAAGCTGACTATACGTTCGGGGCTGGATAATGGAAAGTAAATTTGAGTTGTTGCCTATAGCCTGCCTGTGGCACATCAGGTATTGGTTCAGAGTCCAATGGATGTTAACGCAATCTAAACCTTTCTTAGTGGTGATACAACATATATTTGGTGATAAGTGCGAACCAGTAATTTGTATACAGATCATAATTGTATATCTGTGGATAAAACATTTTGTTCTGTATCACAAAATCCCTTTGAAAAGAATTATGATGGTTCTGTGTTCTACGAACACGCTTCGATGATGGTTCTTTGCTCAATGTAAACACTTTGACCATTTGCCCTTCTGTTGATTAATTGCAGCCCATACAGGACTATAAGAAGTCTTGGAATAATCAAAATTCCTGTAGCTACGGTAGCTGATTACATTCTTTAAACACTAGTACTAGAGGAAAACATTGCGGGCATAATCTAAGAGGTAACTTTTTACATGAATCTCTCGGGCGGCCGGGATATAGAATCCAACTCACACCAACAGTAATCATGTCTGGTTGGATTACTTATGGAATACAAAGAGCCATTTGCTTTTTTGCATAATTGACGTTCGAACTTGTGTTAACTTCGTAGAGCCCTTTTTGGGAGTCAGTCTTAACCAACCAAAGAGATGATAATTACCGTTGGCTATACCATGCTGATAGGGGTGAAAATGGGCACAATCTGTTATGAAGAAAGTTCTCTCTAGATGGGGAGAGTGTTTGATTTGCTCAAGCGCTCCGTCCATCATCCCTTTTGGTGTCACCTTACCTGTAGAAGATGGCATAGTGCAAACGCTCATAGCAGACTGCTGACATTTTTATATCTGTCTTTTAATTGAACCATTTGTTTTCATCAGGTCTTAGTTGTGAACGGTACGCAAGTTTGGTTTTCGGGTGCAATTATTTTCTTCTGGATTTTTAATCAGTAAGATTACATGAAGCATTCATACATGTGATCTTGGACATGTCTAGATAACAACGCTGTCTGCTATATACCAAGAAGAATCTCTCGAGTCCCAGTGGTACAATTCTCTTGGTAAGAGGCCACCACTTGTATTAATCTCCTTGCTCTTATTCACGGTTGATCTCAACTGGTGTATAGAATAGACACAGGGTTTGCTCTGTTGACTTTGCTCTATAGACTATCGTCACATCTCGCTCTTTTGCTATGTTTTCACTCTTCTTTTCTATCCTCTCTCTTTCTTCCTTTTTGTGTGTGTTCCAATCTGATCCATATTGGTACATGTGGACCACTAAAAAGGAAACCGGGTGTGCACCTTATTCATGAACATGCAACACGTTGCATTCTTGGGATCTATCTTTCTTAATATGCCTTGTGGTGTTCCGTGTTATTGTGATGTGTACTGGTTTGAGGTCTTGACTGTCTTAAAAATTTGTAAACATTGTTATTTGGATTAGATTTAAGCATGTTTTTATCATCCAACTCCTCTCTAGTACCCAGTTTGGACCCTTTCTGTGCATACAATTGTCTTGGCCTTTTTTTGGGGGGGGGGGGGGCTGTTGTGACAATATACAGCATTGTGGGTCGTTGGATAGGTGTAAAAATTGTTTGTATGCATTCAACGAACATCTATGTCCTTAGTAGTGTTTGCAGCACTGGGGAAGCCTTTGTAGGGTGAAATAAGATGGCTGCGCTCCTTTGAAAATACACTTTAAGAATAAAGAACTATATCTACAACCAAGATCTATGAGTATCTATTCAGTGTCAAATGTTTCTTGTTGAATATGATTTCTGACAAGTTATCACGTTGTCTCTCTATTTTCTATACTAAAAGTGCTTAATGTATGGTCAACAGGCAGCTGGCCATTGAGGTGGGCAACAATTATTTGTGTATTTATTGCAGTCACAACATCGAGCAGTTTCGGCTTCAAACTCCCTGGCTGCTTCCCTTTTTGTTTGGAATCTCCAAACTGACCTGCCAGGAGAAAAATTCCTCTGACCAAAATTAAAGGCACGTGGCCTGCCCTCGGGTTGTTTTGGGAGGGGGGGAGGGGGGATCATAGAGGGTGGGAATTCGCCCCACTCCTGATTCCAAATGTAGTATGGCAGAAAAGGTGGAAACTGTAGACTCCTCACCAAGCACACCAGAAACTAGTTGTTTAGATAAATAAGTATTACAATCAATAAACAGATCCAAAACCTTGAAATTGTCCGGCAGTCTCAGCAATCCATAGGCAACTGCCATAACCCTAGGATTCCAGAAGCCCCATCAATTCCAAAGAATGCAGGATTACACAACAGAGCAAGCAGAGAATACATGACATTACAAGAAGTAAAAGAATGGGAAATAACGAATTACATGTGCATACTACAAGTAGATATGCGCTGTGAGAGGTAAAACAGTTTGGTTTTCCTGTGCATTTCAAATATGTCTTACGGGTTATGTCTGCATAGATTATGTCTAGTGCATTGCATGGATGTGATATGTTTTCCTACATTTAACTTTTGGCTGTATAGGAGTTACACCTTTGTATATATGCTACTAGGTCGGTGAGAACACTAGAGATATTACATGTGTGAACTGCTAGTGATATACACTGGTGTAAGTGTGGCATGTTATTGTACACAAGCATGGGGTTTTGATGCTCACATCCACCACTTGCTTCCAACAGATAATAAATGTATACGAGACCTGGGGGTGAGGGAAGTTGAGGAGCGAACGGAAAAGATTTTTTGGCGGGAGGCATTGTAAATTCCCCCAGCCAAAAAATAAAATGGGGAATTAGGCTTAGATTCTGCTGTAGCCAAAGACTCATACAATTTTTCAGCCGGAATTATCATCCAGAAGAATCAGGCATGAGTATTCCCACACCAGGAAAAACCAGCTGTGGAAAATCCACCCACTCTCAATCAGGCTGAGCAAATTTTATGAAGTAATTTCACGACACATGACTCAGAATCGGGCCCAAGTTGAAACAGACAGACAGAAGAAGGAATTTCTTTTTATAGAGAGTGGTCAACAATTGTTTTGGCACTTACAACATATAGAATCATTATTTACTTTGTAATTTCATCAAATTACCGTGGGTGTGAACGCGTTGAAGGCACAGAATGGATAAAGATAATGAGTCTATCAACAAAAGACATTCCCAAAGGCATTCCTAAAGTTCTCTGGTATCTTGTATGGTGTGTACAGGATCCCAAGAAGCCAAAAGCATTAGAATTATATGGTAAGGACAGTACACTACTGAAGATGCTAGCGCACCAATATAAGATCTGTATAAAGCATCCCGTCTGAATGTAGTCTCCGTTTAAGGAAACCTTTGTCTGGCCAGTAATTGCAAGGTGAGTGGTCTAGTTGATGGTTACCTGGTCTATCCTTCCTTAATCAGGTCTGATACTTCTGTGTGTGGATGTAAACATAAGGAAAAACAGGGACTGTGAGATCTAGAGTCAATTAGCAGAGAGGGCATATGCTTGAAAGAAAGGAACGTATGTGAAGTAAAGATGAATATGTCCACACTTGGGGATCTTTTTCCCCTTTTTTCTTTCCAAACACCAGCCTTATGTAGAGGATACAGAAGTCAAACAGATGAATGGGTTTCGGAGTTCCCTGTTAGTTGCATAGTTACTATTCATAACACCAACTTAGGAGCAATTTCTATGCTGAGACTGAGGGGTGAGCGTAAGGAATGGGTGAGCACCTCACAAGCAGGACTCTTACCACTGACCAAAAATGTGTTCCAAGGTAGAACTTAGTCTAGCACACAACCTGGGAAATCCTAGATAGTTTGCGAGTCACAGTAAGCCCACCATGAGAATGTCCGGCTTCCAGGAAATCATTGTGCAGGATATAGCCACCTCAACTACAAGATGTCAAACCAAAAAAAATGAAGGTAACTTAACTAAATACTGAGAACAATCCAGTATGGACTTTGCATTAGAGAAATAGACTTCCAGTTGAGGGGTCATTTATTTATTATTTCAAGGTGAAGCACGTAAGGTGTTTGTCAAACGTGAATGGCTGGATTGGTTTCCTATCTCCCGTACCCTCATAACGTAAAAACTGTGAGGTGGAGAAGATAGGCAACGTTAAGGAAGGAACACTATGTCAGGGATTATTGTGGCAACACAAGTTAGATCTTACTAAAAAGGATTCCCTTCATGGTCTCAGTTAGTCTATGCTTAGCAAACTGTTTTGGATGATAATTAATTTTATCAGCTGCATCTATGAGTACCTACCTAGGACCGAAATGCATAGGCAAAAAATGTTCTCTTTCCATGACCTGTTAGCAATGCTCAGTGGTTAACATATAATACTTTGTGTCATTTGAAGACATAGGCCACATGAGTGGATGCCTTCGGTGCCTTATGCTGGGGGGGGGGGCATGGTAGGGCAGTAGCTCCACAGGAAGCATGAACCTGAAACTGTGCTGTGTTGAGCAGCAGTCTTGGACATCATCACATGTAAAATGCAGGAAGAGGGTGCAAAGAATGTAAAAAATCTAGGGAGAAATAATACAAGGACACTGACCTCATTATGCCTTACTTCCTAATGAACCAATAACAAATATGTTTAATCTGTAACTTTCAATGCCAGCATGGCAACATCTTCTCTGAAGTGGATGGACAAGAGGTTTAATAATTTTAAGCTGTCAGAGAAGGATTGGGGGAGGAACGTTTATCAGCGGCAGATTAACTTAATTCTAGGGCACACTAAAGGTTTACAAGGGCTACACGAGAGAGCTCCGATGCCTTGAAGAAGCCTGACCCTTTTAAATTGGATAATGTGACAGAATGTTGCGCTCAAATGGAAGATACAGGGTCAAGAATTTACAGAAACACTCAAATAATAGGCTTTATCATAATCTCAGTTCTGAGTATAAGCCATATTATTGCCATGCTGGCAAGTCATTTTCACATTTCAGTTAGAAATGATGACCCAGTAAAGCGAAGACAACAGAGTAAACACAGCCATTAAGATCAGAAGGGGCAAGATAATATAATCAATCATGTAACACACACCTGGGCAATTTATATTGATAGCTGCTTATAATCTCTATGTGTTAATCATCATGGGACATTTGGCAGATATCAGTTGCATGTAGAAAACAAAACACGTCTACCTGATATTTATGGAGGGCTGCACCCACATTTTTATAAACCCCTGAGGCAGTTGGCCATGATTTCTGTGCATGTAGTGCAGTCTGTGAGCGCACAATCCATGGAGGTCACCTGGAGGGTCCATGGACCTTGAATGCTCCATCATAAAGACCCTCTATCCCATTGGAGGCATGCTAAATAGTTTACAATTAATAAACCCTCAACATTTTGTCTTCAAAGTAATCAGTTCAAAGAATTGTTAGCAACAGTTTGCCAGTAAACAATGCTGACTTAGTGCAACATTTAACTTTTTTCCAGAACACTAGAAATATAAGAAACCACATTATACGTGTGTCCGATCATGGAAAAAGACAGGGGTTTGGGCACAATCGTTTTATTCATGCTTAGTCCCACTACATCCTACCTGTGGGTCCATTTAATTGATTGTCTGCCACTTTTTATTTTGGTACTTAATGAAATTGTGTACCCAAATAATTATTTTTATTGGTTATAGTAAAGGAAATGTAACAGTATCCAACTCCATTACAGTATTGTTCTTTATTTCCACTATTGTTTTTAAAGTATCCCTAAATCAACTATGGAACTCTGCACTGAACTGCTGCTGCTAGATTAAATTAAGTATTTCTTTTTTTCAAGCTTTCCTTTTTGTTCTGCTTGTATTGTGTATATATTTAATTCTATTTATTTGTTATGGTAAAGTAATTATAACTGTATTTTACAGTCCAATTACATTGTGATACGTGTTCTCTTCTTCCTAATGTTGTTTTTATTAGTATCTCATATTATCTGCAGAATATTGTATTTAACTATTGCTGCTAGGTCGAAGGGTGATTTGTTATAACTATATAAGCTTTATCTTCTATTTTAGGTTGATATCATGGTTGTGACTTTATCTGTACAAAATTGTACTTTCATGAAATGCTGCTAGATTTTTTATCCCTTAAAAAGTGAGTGACTTATTTTTCGTCTCTCATAAAAATACAATTTTATGGTAAAGGTCTTTATCTGCACAATGTAAAATGTTTATCTAGTCCTGTGATCCTCTTCAAACTTTTTAAGTGGATCTTTTTTTTAGCTTCATATCTTAATAAAGAATTGCATTGAGTTACCTAAAATCACCACTTTGTGGGATCTTCCAGCTACTGTGGGACACTACAAATGTGGCCGCTTTCAGTGCTTGTGATTTGACTTTAAATTCCAAAAGGTTTCCACTCAACATTATTAAACACACTTAAGAAGATGACAAATTGTAATAGTAGGTATGTGATATATGCTATACTGTGCACTTCGGAATTAATCTACATAGGTCAGATAACTCAACCAGTCAAGTGCCAAATTTGCAATAGAATCAAGTGTTGTGTAATGCACCACTGGGCAACCATTTCTGAAAATTAGGCCACACAAGGAACGGCCTACACTGGCTATTTATTTAGTCCATTAAAGTATCAGTATCAGAGGTGGGGGCATCCTAGCCCAGCTGAACAGTGGGCTTATTACTTCGGAAGAGCGGCACTTGCTCCCAATCTTTGAATAATACATTTAACCTTCTCAAATGAATAGACTTTAACTTGTGGTTCTTTGTTCTTCCCATTTGCATATGAGAACACTATAATTATGTTTTTGTATTAAAATGCAAGCTTTATTCTTGTCTCCACTCAATTAAACTCTCCTGTGTGAGGTTCAGACTTTTTATTCATGGTGTAATGGTAAGTTGACATATTTATTCTCCAAATAAATTTTGATGAGTTTGATAATTCTTTATCGTTGTTATCGTAATAAAATGTGAATAATTCATGGTGAGTCGGCACAGACAGGCAACACCCTCTCCCTTTTTTCTTTCAACCATGTGGCAGAAAGTGGGATGGGTGCAGCCATCTTGGATGTATTTGCAACATCCTCATAGTGCCATCTAGCGGTCAAGGCCTGGAGCATTCAGTGAGGATTGTTACAACTGCGTTCCCTGCTCAAAGGTTCTAACTCATTCGTTGTCAAAGGCTAAGCGTTTCACAATTCTTCATTCTCTGGTGGCTTGATAGCTGGTCCCTACAGACCTCCTTAACTTACTCATATTGTTTAAACCTTTAAGGTCCTTCCCACAGTACGGACTCCAGCAGACCTGCCCACAAATCACTAGGGGCAAGCCTGCTATCCAGGTGGCCTACTCTGACATCTTTGCCATTTTATCTCAACAATGAGGACAACCACAACTGCTGCCATCTTTTAACTTCAAGATTTATTAATTGCAGGACACGCTCTAATAGTGATATTTTTCCCATGTCCCCTATTCACTGTACATATTATGAGTTGCAATTTACGTTAATACAGATTTCTGAGGTATTCTATTCGACAGAGTACATTAAATTATATAAATCTTGAATTCTTTCCAGTCACTAGATATTTCTCTAACATCTCCTGTCCTTTGGATGGCCTGTGGATTTGTTCTTTAAAACTGAACATCAACACAAAGTGAACTTTTTTTTTTTTACATATTTTATTGCGTTTTTTTATCTTATGGCATACAGTTATTTACTGACAGTCCGTGTGTACATTGCAATTCAAAGTATTACAGGGCACGTTGTGTATGTCTCACATGAACAATCATACTTATGTTAAAAAGCGCAGATTGTACACTTTTCACTACGATATTTGCTCAGATCTGTCCTGCTTTTTAATGATATACATAAACAACCAAAAGTTTCCCACAACTCCCCCCGCCCCACAAGTCCAGTCTCTATCTGTCTATTGCATATATATATATATATATACACATTGGCCAGTCCCGCCGGTACATATACATAATCGTCGCATACAGAGGTACAAAATTACGTGTAATCTGCAACATTCACGTTGTATGGGCTTCAGTTCTGTGAAGTGTACAATATTTTAATCTTCTGAGTCTGTGCTATGTGACCTTATCCCTTCTAACATAACTTTCCATTCGAGAGAGATTGGCGTTTTACCTAGTCCTCTAATCTCTTCCCTACGCAGCTCAGCGCCCTCCGCGCCACCCCAACACAGCATTTCTGTATACCAAGCATGTACTTCAGGGGGTTTGCGTGATTTCCATCTCATGGTTATGGTCCTAAAAGCCAGTATTAGTGCAAGGTCTATGAACCGGTATTGTACCTTGTGTTTGGATATATGAATATGGAGACCTAAAATGCATTCCTCTACTGTGTCAGCAATGGCAAGCTGTGCGGCCGCACCAGTCATTCTTCTAACCGCATCCTAGTATCCCCTTATCATCAAGCATTCCCATAACATGTGCAGTAAGCCTGCCCCTTCCAGCATACATCTCGGGATGAGTGCTGTGTTTGGGGAAGCATCTTATCCAACCTGGTCGGTGTTAAGTACGCACGATGTAGGACCATTGTCTGGATAAATTTGAACTTGCCGTTCCTTGACACTTTCTGAGGGTGCTCAAGTATTATTGACCATTCTTTGTCTGTCAGGTCTTTGCCTATGTCTACCTCCCAAATAGCCTTCAGCGCATTCAAGGGTGCTCTTGTGTGGGAGCTAATACCACCATATAGCAATCTAATCAGGTGACACCCTCTTCCCATGTAATATACCATTTTGACCAGTTCGTTATCGGGGGGTGCTCTCCTCTGCGGGGCCCAGTGCGTTTTTACATATCGACTGAATGCTGCTTGTGTTAGATATAGTTGTGCCGGGGCGCCGGTCTCATTTATGAAAGTATCATGATCCAGCAGTGTCTCCTCTCCAAATAAGTCCGCCACTGTACTAATACCCACCTCCAGCCAGGGTGTCAGTTTGCGTTTTGTGAGCCAACCGCTGGCCAATGGGATACCTAATAACGGTATGTTGCCTGCGTACGCGTGGGGTGTATTTGTGTACTGTAGCGTCGCTTTCCAGCATCTCAATGCAGTCTGCAATGTGGGGGGGGGTCATTCGGGGTTCTATTGCCCAGCAGGAGCAAGGCATGTGATGCTCCGTTGTCAAGATCCGTGTCCGTGTAGTCTATTTCCTGCAAATTGTATCCCGCTGTCCAATACGACAACCATTGTAATTGACAGGCGTAATAGTAGCTCGAAAGTCCGGTACCCCCAGGCCTCCCGTCCGGGTACCCAATTGTAACCTTTTGAGACTGATGCGTCTCATACCCTTTCCCCAAATAAGGTCTGTGACCAGAGTGTTCAGTAATTTAAAAGTAGTCTGCGGCACCAGCAGCGGCAAATTCGTAAAATAATATAGTAGTCTTGGTAAGACAACCATTTTTGCAATCGCTGCTCTTCCTGTGATAGATAGTGGCAGTGCTGTCCAAAAAGTGACACTAGACCGTAGAGCTCTAATTGCTTTATTTAAGTTACCTTCTAGCATATCTTCATGCGTTCGGTATATTTGGGTGCCCAAATACCTAAACGTGGTATTGTAGTGTAGTTCCTATATTCCCAATAGGCTCTGCGCATTGGAATAATATATTCAGCAGTGTAGACGTAGGACTGAGGTTATCTAGGTCTCTACTGACTATATTAGACTTAAGGTTTGCCAGCTAGCTCAGAGGTCACTAGAAACTTTCTCGAATAAAAGAGGAGGAGTTTAACCTCCCTGGATAGACAAGAAGGGATTAGCTTCTGACAACCATAAAACATGACAACTTTGCTCTCCCTGAATAAGAGTGTATCTCTAGAGTTGTGTGAAAACAATAGACAGCTATTTCACTCAGTCAAATGTGCGTACTTAGTTTCACCAGAATGCAGAGAAAAGAGAGACGGGCGTTTTCAATAAAAGGTGTTATTTATTGAGCAGTCTTCTTCCTCATACAAGAGAAATGAATTGCCACGATTGTAATACTCATGGTAAAGTAAAGTGCGTACAGTAAAAGGAGGATTATAAAATAATACTGTAAAAGCATTGATATGGTTTCTTAGCCATATGATACTTTAAAATAGATAAAATATATACATACATATATACATTGACTAATCGTACTCAACTGGTGCTTCTAAATACGCCTACCCCGGTGTACCTGACCTAAGCCTAATACGTGGGAGGGAGTAATTAAGTAGCAGTTTAAGTGAAGTTTGTTTTGCCAAGAATCTGACTCAAGAATTCTCTGTAAGGGTTTAGTCAGTTCCGTACCTGGGTAATAGAAAGCAGGAGGTCTGGTATCTCTTTCTCAGGACTCGATATCCCAGTAACCCGCGAAGGTATCTGGAAACACCGGAGCTGGATTTCTCGGCAGGAGAAAAGACAGCGTCTCTCTCAGTGCGTCAGGGAGGAGGGGCAGCGTCCGTGGGCCTTCGCATCAGCTGGGCTCTCGGGCAAGTAGATAGCTGCTCTGCTCCAGAATCACCACCGTGTGTTTGCTTAAGGCAACGTTGGTATATTTATACCTGAAAGGTGCCTGGGTTTGACGTAAGGTTGGACATAAGACGTCAATAAAGATGTCACTAAGAACTGGCCGTTCTTACAGTGCTTTACAGGAGTTCTAGGACGAAATCAAAACAAAAGCAAGGGGGATTTCCCAGGTTGCTGGAGGCTTGGTTTTGTTTAGAGAACTCGGTGTGCTTACTAGGGGGCCAGAGAAGTAGCCTTGCTTAATGTGACAGCATGTGCTACGACTGAATTATGGATATGATTATTATGCCGTTGTATGGATATTATTGATTATAACCGGACAAGGGCATAAAATAGGAATATCGATTCAGGTTTCCTAGATAAAACACTACACCCACTCCACGAATTAATGTCCATCATTACTAAAACTTAAGCAATAGTAAACATAAAAGGTGCATGTGTATACCAACCCACCCCAAAATACATTTTTGCATTTGAAATGGTGTATGCGAAATACATGAAAATGATTATAGGTACTGTACGCTTTTCAAGCAGTGTAATCATTCATTAAAAAGGATGCATATATATATGTCAGCATGAATGATTTGCGAAATTTACACATGAAATGGCTCTTAATACAGAAAAAAGGGTCGAGACCATTCTTTCACACATAAATACAATTGCTGTAATTGTGCTAGAGGCTGACGTGATATATTGTTTTTAGAGTTCCTAAAATAGAAGCCCTGTTCTCTAAGAATAGTTTTACTTCAAGCAGAGTACATGTGCCAAAAAAAGGTAAATATTTTGGAATCGGAAAAAAAATAATTTCGCTTTCAGGGGAGAGAGAAAAAATATAGTTCCAAATATGTTCAGTAGCTTTTGTTTATCAAAGCCGAAGGCCGAATTCAGAGTTCAGGGAACGCTGTGTACTACTTTGCTTAAAAGTTATTCTTTTTGTTCGGGGGAAAACATCATTTCAGACAGACTTTCAAAAAAGTGGTTTACCGCTTCAGGTGAAAGTGCGACCAAGTTGGAAAATGCCGCAACTGTGCAGTCGTGAGCATGATTGCTATCATCGATGACAGGATCAGCAGTGCTCACAGAAGGTCGTACCTGGATGATGTTGCTCTCATCTCGTACTTCACTACCCTTTAATCGCAGTGGTGAAGTCTCAACGAATGCCGTCATCAGGATTGGTAACCGCTGGGGACAGCACGATGCATGAGCCGTTACAGGACTTAGCAAAGTATCTGTATCCAATGGTACTGCTGATTGTAGTGTAAGACAGACGTCCAACACGCATTCTTCTCCGCATAGCATACATCGAAGCACAGGTAAGATACAATTCTGCCAGATGGGTCTGAATGAAAGAAACCAGGTCATATTCAGATCTCTTAGCCGGGCTAATCCAAGGACTTTAGTTATGCGGTCCCGATAGCGTATAGCTAGGATCGTTTCTTCCATTGTTGCTGGAGTCTTGTCTGCGTTTTGGCTTGCCATAACGAAGCAGAAGTATCAAAAATAAAATGCCTGCTACGAGTCTCAACAGGAGTGGTAGGCCGCCAAAGACAGAATGGACAAAATTAGGAAAAATGCCCAGAACTGTTGTGAAGGGTGTTAACAGTGCCGAAAAAATTGTCTTAAATATATGTGGGATACCGCCAGTATCGGACATATTTAGGATTTGGCTTAACATTTCTGCGAAATGTAGGGGGCAATTTGTTGATAAAAGGCTATGTATCTCTGCCGTTGTCCTTGCGACTTGCAGATCATACGTTTCTTTTGATGACGTCAAGGGCACAGTTGTCTGCAAAAGGACAGACTTCATTCTGCTTAAAGTATCAATACGAATAGAAGAGATATTCAAAAATGGCCAAATGTTTTCCTCCCTGTCTGGAGTGCTGTTTGGAAACAATACTTGCATACAGCAAGTGACCATGGAACTAACGCTCACGAGATAAGCTTTTCCTGGCACCATGCCACAACATCTGTGGTCCACTATTAGAATATAGCTCCCGTTAGAAAGCCGTCTAAAGAATGGCTCTATTCGAGTTGCAGGTGTGCCATGCTGGTGACATGAAAGGTTATTTGAAGTCCCCTCACAGGCCCCATGCAAGTTAATACCTTGACACAGAAGTATACCACTTAGTGATCTTTTACAATTATTACCACTAAGAAATGGATTCTGTTCCTTTTCACTATAACATGTGTGTGTGTAAGGTAATTTCCATGATGACTTAATGTACCCTTTACCCAACCTTTCATACTGGCCTGCTGGCATATATTCTTGACAGAATTTAAATTTGAAAGTTGTTATCGGAATAGTTATTATTCCGTGTATTATCCATTCAATGACAGGTCGTTCTGACATTGTCAATGGTATTCTCTCAAGTTTTTCAATGCTCAGAATTGTATATTCCGCTCCTTTCTGTGCCAAGCTGTACAATAGAACCTAATTGGGACTGACCATGTTGTAACATTAGCAAGTCCTGCTCTATTATATCTATAGCAGATGATACAATACTGTCCAGTGAATATATTCTGGAAGACAGTCATTAACCCATTGTCCACAACAGAAAGTGATTTTTCCAAAATAATACAGTCAATTTCCCGTATTTTTTCTGCTGTTTCAATTTGCGTTTCTTTCCAAGCTTCGTTGTAAGGTGCATATATACCGGCCGCTATGAAACGTTTTTGACGCTATTTGCGTGGTCCCATTACGAAATCACGCAAGTCAGCACCGTCTTTAAGTAAAGTCAAGTGTTGCTTAATTTCTGCCAGTGTGGATTTCTGTAGCCATTCGAGGCAGAGTTTTCCTACACTGTATGTAGTGACTATCCCTGGATGTTGTCTCTGGGAGTATCTAGGGTCTGGCCTGGTCAATTTGAACCCCTGTATTTTGTTCAGGAATCTATCTTGACAGTTATTTGTGTCTGTGGGCCAGATCAACCATTTCTTCCAATCAGGATGTGTTCTGTTTTGGTTAAAAATATGGGATACGTCTATTTCAACATCTGTAGTGCTATTATTGTCAGGTGTTGGCTTTGGAATAGACGGTTTGTTTAAGTCTTTAATTTTGGCTAGGCCAAGACAGGTTATCTGTTGAATGGTATCATTCAAGAATATAATTTGTTCTGGGATCATGCAGGCTCTAAATAATGATTCTATACCTTGGACCTGCCAATCTTTGGTACCCCAGATGGTTTTTGTTTCAATATTGTTTTTCCAAAAATCAAAAACAAATGTAGTCATTTTTTCATAAAATGCTTCTGAATAGATTAATTTAGTGTTTGTCAGCATTGCTTTCATTCCTGTCTTATTTAACATTTTGAAATAAAAGACTTCTGCTTCACTTGTGTTAAACCCTGAGAAGTATGGGAATTTCTCATAAAATGTTTTTGAACTGCCTTTTGGTAGAGTTGCACAATGTTCCCACTGATTATTATTTAAAACATTTCTAGGTTGAGCAGATTTATGCAAATAGTGATGTGCAAAATGGTTGTAGCAGTACATTTCTTCATAATTAGATGAACCCTGCAAGTAATCATGTTCTGTACATTTTGCTGGCATTACTAAGTCTGACATCATATCATTAATACTTTCAAAGTCCCAATCATCAGAGAATGTGCTCGGTTTTACAAAGTCACTCAATGAAATCTTAAACTGGTGTGGATACTTCAGGAGCTCGACCGGGCCATAAATATCGTAATCTGTTTTGTCCCAAGCTACCCCACCGGGTATTGGATTGGCTGTGACATTCACGGATGATAGTTCTCTTTTCTCGATGTGAGATGACTTGTGTGGCTTTAGGACCAAGTTGATGTTCTGACTTGCTGTGTCCATTGTACTATATTTTCCCTCAATGAATTTTCCCAAACAAAGAACCATGATGAGCCAAAGCAGGAGGAAAAGTACACCTAACACAATCCAAAATTCAATCCATGGAGAAATCAGATAGGTTTCTTTGAGTTGATGAAAGAGTTCTGTTACTTTGTTTTTAAAAGATTTAGTTGTTGGCTGTTCTTCAGGCTCGCATGGATCCTCAGAAAAGTCATCTAAATTGATGAAGTAGCCAGATGCAGTTCTGTCAATTGTTGGACATCGCTTCCGGATTTTTATTTGCTTTTGGAATTTTCTTTGTTTCATTAGCATAGTCTGTGGCTACATCGTTGTAGACAGGTGTTTCTTGATGAACTGTTTCAATTTGGGCTTCAAGAGGCACACGTTCCATGGCATTATTGCATAGTCCCTTTTTAATCACTGCAGGTTTATCAAATGTGATTAGTCTCTCAGTTTGAACCTCTTGGATTGTAGCAAGATTTGGTCTTCTGCTATTTCTTGGGAGTCCACAGGGCCTACTACTTATTATTGGCCACATGATTGTGGTTTTACCAGGTCGATTGATACAACTCGGTTCTCCTTTTTACCAGCAAGGGGCGGTAGTACAACTGATCTTGTTCCGTTGACAGCTAAGACAGGTACAGCTTTTCTGTAAGAAGGCCCAAATTCCTTCTTCACCGCGATCTTCTCTCTGACCAGATCCCCAATCTTTGGAATCCAGACAGGCCTAGCTGGGACAGGTGGTTTCTCTTCAGTGGCTGTTGGCTGCTGTTTTTGCTTTACGTTGCTCAGGTCTTTTCTTGTTTCATTTAAGTCCTGTAAAATAGCCAAACGATCTTTGATATCAAAGCATTTTTCTTCTACCACTGAAGTCTGACTATCGAGGTCCTGAATGTGCATTCTAGTCCCGAACAATAGTTCGTACGGACTGAAATCTTTTAGAGAATTTCTTGGCAGATTATTAAGACTACGTTGGACACTTGTTAAATGTTGGACCCACCCATCACCCGTACCTAATACCCTCGCCGTTATAGATTGCTTTATGTCTCGGTTTTTTCTTTCCACAACCCCGTTTCCCTCAGGATGGAAGGGACAAGAGTACCGCAATGCAATGCCCATGCTGGTCATGGCCTCCTTATAAGCTCGAGAGCTAAAAGCAGGACCATGGTCAGAATGTAGCATGCCAATTGCGTATGTGCCGATATAGACTTGCAAATGTTTTATAACAGTTCTGGCGTCAGCCGAGCGCTGGTGTCTACATTTTAAGTGAATCTAGTCTTAAATAATATACATAGGGACGCATGTTTCCTGTTTAATCATGCGTATAGATCGCCTTATGCTTTCTATTAGGTGTTCTGGCACTACTTCGGCCGGTTCGCCACTGCGATCTCTGTTGCAGTTTTCACAATTTTTTGCAAATTTGTGATTATCCACGCTCATTCCCGGCCACCAGTATTCTGATTGTACTTCTGTCAGAGATTCCTTGATCCCTCGGTGCCCTAGACCTTCACCCATGTGTGCATCTGCTATTAGCAAGACTCTCCTGTTCGTGTTTGGAATTACTCTATCCCCCACTCCAGGTATTCGAGCAAAAGGAACGGAGTTTGCATCGATTATGTATGTATAATTGAGTGGATAGTTCACGGGTATTGCTGCACAGTCGCCTTTTGAAGACGTTTTTACCGCCAGCATGGTTTCCCCGTCTATGTATTTTTCTGAACGCTTTTTTGTTGCTACGGAAGCCGGCTTAGTTGCTTCTGCTGTGGCTGTTTCAGCCAATGAATTCCCTGCAACGTGAAAGCCATCACGCTGATGACTCAGTGTATGTATCACGTGAGTCTTTTGTAGTTCTTTCTTTACAAGAACTACTTGTTCCCAAAGCGATTTTTGCTTGATTGTGGCACCTGTGTCATCTTTGTAACCGTTTTGAACCCATTTCTGCAAGTCATTATTGTATGATTTGACGCAGGAATGCGAATCGCACACTATTAGTGTCGGGAATTCGCGATCGGCAATGTCGAGCGCCATTTTTAAAGCTATTAATTCAGTTTGTTGACCTGAATTGTCTTTTACAGATTGTGACATTGTTACCAGTGGTCTCAATTTACCTCCGCGCCACCGGCATTTGAAAACCTCGCACGTAGCGTTATAAGCTTGTTTTCCCCAAACTGAGGGTTCTGCATAACTGTTTGTGTATATTACGCAGGCGTACTGTTGTAGGAGCAGAATGTCGTTAGGCAGAGGATATTCTTTTTCATATGTTAGATATTTCAATTTTTTCATTTCCGGGTCAAAATAGTATTTCACTTTTTCTGTAGCAAGAGAATTTTCCCATTGTATCCATTTTGGATCTAATGCCACGGTAGTTAAATTACATGGGCTTGTTAATGCCTCGAAGGCTGATTCTGCTGTTAAAACAGTAATCCGTCTGCCTTGGTCCTGGGCTCTTTCTTTTGCTACAGCTGTTTGAACCGCATTTACAACATTTTTCGCAAGACTGAATGTTTTTTCAGCCTGTGAGTACAAGTGTGATTTGTATGCTATTGGTACCTTTTCTCCCTCATTAGAGGTCAGGTACGTGAATCCGCATCTTCCTGGGATGACTCGGATTACAAGGTTGCATGTATTATCGCGAGTTTGCAATTTTGTTTTTGCTAACATGTCTGTTTGCAAAATTTCTGTGTGTTTTTGAGTCCAATTGATTGGTTTAAAATCAGGTTTTATTAATTCATAGAGAGGTTTAACCCTCTCTGCATAATTTAGGATGTATGTTCTTCCGAAATTCAGGAAACCTAGTATTGATTGTAAGTTCCTCAGCATTTTTGGTGCTTGGAGTACAGCACACTTCTCTAAGAAATTGTCTGCTAGGCTTTTACCTTCACTTGATAATTCATACCCTAAAAATAGGACAGTTAGATGGGCAATTCGTGACTTTTTAAAGTTGAATTTGTAACCCTCTGCTGCAAACCCAAGTATTATGGTGTTCACTCTTTTCAAGTGAGTATCCAAGTCATCATCTGTTAGATAGATGTCATCGACATAAGATAATGCCTCATCATCATACATTTGTAGTAACTCTGTTACTCTTGCTGAGAATAATCCTGGGCTATTCTTGAACCCCTGTGGGAGTCAACAGACATTTTTCTGGGAGCCCATTATTGAGAAAGCGGTCAAATACCTGCTTTCAGGTGCAATGTTTTGACAAAAGAATCCATTAGAGATGTCTAATGTTGTTTTGTATTTTTTTGCGCACAATGTTATTCATTAGTGCTGCACTGTGTGATTTGTGTACTGCAAATGTCTTGCAACATGAATTAAGGTGTCTGTAGTCCAAAACTAGACGATATGAATCGTCTGGCTTGGAGACAGGAAACAAAGGATTGTTCATTTGTGAGGTGCATGTTTCAATCACCCTCTGGTATTCAAGTTGATCTAAGATCTCCCTGACCTGTTTTTTAGCTTCTTGCTTAATTGGGTACTGCCTTTGTGCAGTTGGTTGACATTTTAATTGGATTTTGTGAGGAGGAGAGTCCTCATCCCATCCTACATGATTTTTATATAATGCAGGAGCTTGGGCTATTGCCCGCTTTCTTGCAAGTGTATATTTTTTATGAATTGGAATGTGATTTGAGAAGGCAGGCATAATCATTTCTTTGCCATGAGGGCACTCCCTGACAAACTCTGGTGGCCAGTCCTTTTCAGCTAAAAGGATGTCATAGCCTTTGGAAAGGTTATCCCAAAATAGACCCCTTATTTTCCTAGTCTTATCTCCCTCTATACGTAGTGTTATCTCGTGTATTTTATGAGGTTTGCTAACTCTGCTGTCTGCAGTTTCCACTTGAATGTATTCATTCGTGTCCACTGTCTCCAGATGATTCATCAGGATCTTGCGAGCTATGGTCACTTCTGCTGCGCTGTCTAGCACTGTCTGGGCCCACTCTCCGTTTTTCAGCTGTGTCCTCAGTATCCTCGGCATGTTTGACTATTTTAATGCTGGCTACCTTCTTTCTTGGAAATTGTAATTTTTTACTTTGATGAACAGGTTCTTTGTCTTTGGACTTGACGTGCTCTTCCCTTTGTTCTGACCGTCCTCTTCTTTCCGATTTCTGCGAGGAAGTCTGAAAAGATCGAGAGGGACGTGTATCAATATCTTGATATCTATCAGGTTTCTTTAGATTATCCCTATTTCTAAGGTTGTATCTTTTCTCAGAGGGCTCCCTCTGGGGAGACTTGTGTCCTTGGTCCGGAGATCCTTCTCTCCGCCGAGGAGACCTTCCTCTGGACTGGAATCTTTTTTCTTTGGGAGTGGATTGTTTATTTCCATTCCAGCTCTTTTTTGGAGTGTTTAGATTATTTTTAATAAATATTTTTTCAGGATTTTCAGTTAGTTGGGGTTTTACTGGTTTCCCACCCAAATTATCTCTTCCTAGTTCTTCATAGGATTTTTCTATGATTCTGGCAAGTTCAAATGGTTGTTCTACTATATCTGTTTCTTTCAATTTCTGACGGATCGCCACAGATGCTGCTTCCCCTTTTATGTTGGCTAATAATATAGCCGAGACCTGCTTGAAGTCTTTTAGTAATTTCATACCCAGAGTTAAAGCAGGTTCTGGACCGTATTCATTTTGAATCTGTCTTAGCACTTCTGGTATTACCGCCATGGACGGAACACCATGTGTTTTGTGTAAATGAAAGCAAAGACTGTGCCCCAAGTGTCACAGTCCTCTACATGTGGTGCGATCCCCATTGGAAGGCATATAGTCAGAATTCTGTGTTTCTCAGTAGGGGTAGTATCCGGAAACACCGCCTCTATTTGAGTGATTTTTTGTGCTAACCAGAATGAAATTTGTTCCTGTTTTATTGGTACTTTACCCAGACATGATTGTATGTTCTGTGGTGTAATTTTGTTTGTGTTCCCCTGATGAGGGGTCAGCTGTGGAATGTTAATAGCTGGTTGGACTGTTGAAGTCCGCATTACATATTGGACTAATTGTCTATGAATTTTAATCAGTTGTTTTAGCTGTGCTAAAAGTTCTGGTATTGACATTTTTTCAATGTCTGGATGTGGTGTGTAGCTGGCTAGAACCGGCCACGTTGCTCCTGGTCTACCTAGTGGACCGAGCCTGGTGATGTGATTATTATGTTTTAGGGCGCCTTTAAACCAGAGCAGGTGCTCTTGGTATTTTAATGGGATTTCCACCTCCTCGAAAGGAGTGTATTCATCCGGTGGTTCCTCTATTTTGTAATAGTGGAATTCGTGTGTGACAGCATTCGCTGCTGGAAAGTTTATCCATGAATAGAATACCTCTGTCTGCCGATATTCATGTGCCTCAATTACGAATACGACTATACCACCTCTCGATGTTAGTCCATTCTCTATAAGTTTAAGAGTTATAGTTTTTCTTATGTTGACCGGAATGAGTATAGCATTCGGGTCGGTCTGCAGGAGACTAGTGTCATCCTCTAGGAGTTGAGCTGCTATTCTAGCTGTCTCCCTTTCTTCTTCACTTTCTGTCATTTTTACTGACAGAAAGGTTTTTGTTGCAGATCAGGTTTCAAGGAAACAAAGATTAGGTGCACAATATTTTTGGAACACTGTATCCTTCAACGTTGACTAAACCAAAAACTATACATAGAAATCTCTTCCTACTAAGTTCCGGCGGATTTTTATTCTTTTACCCACTCTAGACGTCTTTTGGAGTATTTACGGGAAAAAGGGTCTGTGTGAAAAAGCACGACTGAGTTACTCTAACGTCTTGCGTTAGATTTATCGCCTTACCAAACGTTGGGTGCCATGTAGTGTAGTTCCTATATTCCCAATAGGCTCTGCGCATTCGAATAATATATTCAGCAGTGTTGACGTAGGACTGAGGTTATCTAGGTCTCTACTGACTATATTAGACTTAAGGTTTGCCAGCTAGCTCAGAGGTCACTAGAAACTTTCTCGAATAAACGAGGAGGAGTTTAACCTTCCTGGATAGACAAGAAGGGATTAGCTTCTGACAACCATAAAACATGACAACTTTGCTCTCCCTGAATAAGAGTGTATCTCTAGAGTCGTGTGAAAACAATAGACAGCTATTTCACTCAGTCAAATGTGCGTACTTAGTTTCACCAGAATGCAGAGAAAAGAGAGACGGGCGTTTTCAATTAAAGGTGTTATTTATTGAGCAGTCTTCTTCCTCATACAAGAGAAATGAATTGCCACGATTGTAATATTCATGGTAAAGTAAAGTGCGTACGGTAAAAGGAGGATTATAAAATAATACTGTAAAAGCATTGATATGGTTTCTTAGCCATATGATACTTTAAAATAGATAAAATATATACATACATATAAACATTGGCTAATCGTACTCAACTGGTGCTTCTAAATACGCCTACCCCGGTGTACCTGACCTAAGCCTAATACGTGAGAGGGAGTAATTAAGTAGCAGTTTAAGTTAAGTTTGTTTTGCCAAGAATCTGACTCAAGAATTCTCTGTAAGGGTTTAGTCAGTTCCGTACCTGGGTAATAGAAAGCAGGAGGTCTGGTATCTCTTTCTCAGGACTCGATATCCCAGTAACCCGCAAAGGTATCTGGAAACACCGGAGCTGGATTTCTCGGCAGGAGAAAAGACAGCGTCTCTCTCAGTGCGTCAGGGAAGAGGGGCAGCGTCCGTGGGCTCTCGCATCAGCTGGGCTCTCGGGCAAGTAGATAGCTGCTCTGCTCCAGAATCACCACCGTGTGTTTGCTTAAGGCAACGTTGGTATATTTATACCTGAAAGGTGCCTGGGTTTGACGTAAGGTTGGACATAAGACGTCAATAAAGATGTCACTAAGAACTGGCCGTTCTTACAGTGCTTTACAGGAGTTCTAGGACGAAATCAAAACAAAAGCAAGGGGGATTTCCCAGGTTGCTGGAGGCTTGGGTTTGTTTAGAGAACTCGGTGTGCTTACTAGGGGGCCAGAGAAGTAGCCTTGCTTAATGTGACAGCATGTGCTACGACTGAATTATGGATATGATTATTATGCCGTTGTATGGATATTATTGATTATAACCGGACAAGGGCATAAAATAGGAATATCGATTCAGGTTTCCTAGATAAAACACTACAGTATGTGTGATTTGAATTCTGGCACCCCTGACTTCTACATCAGTAACGCCCCCCTGGTCCATGAAGAAAAAAGCACGTGTTTTGGAAGTGTTTAAAGCCAGGCCCGATAGAAGTGCGAAATGACGATATGTCTCGAATAATGGGGTCAGTGGTCTGCGGAGATCATATATGTTCATAAGAATGTCGCCAGCATATGCCGAAAATAAGTGGGTCGTATTCCCTATCTTTATCCCCCAGTCTAGAAATTCCTGTCTTAGCTTCATGGCTAACGGCTCTAGCGCCAGAATAAAAATGAGGGGCGATAAGGGGCATCCCTGTCTGGTCCCTTTATGTATGGTGTATTCCTCTGAAATGTGTCCCCCCTTTCTAGTGCGTGCCATTGGGGCGTTATATAACAATCGTAGCCATGTTATGTACTCTTCCGGTATCCCGAATTTCGATAGTGCCTGAAACATGTATCCCCAGTTAATTGAGTCGAATGCTTGCCGTAGGTCCAGCAAGACGCAGCCCGCATGTGGGCAGCGCTTCGGAGTCTCTGTCATCAGGTAGTGTAGTTTCCTGATGTTGAGTGAGGTACTGCGTGCCGGTAGAAATCTGGTTTGATCTATATGAATCAATCTCGATACGTGTAGAAGTAGTCTGTTAGCCAACACTTTACTCAATATTTTGTATTCAGTGGGTAACAACGACAGTGGCCGGTAGTTAGCCATGTCGGTATGGTCTCTGTCCGGCTTTGGCAGCGATATGACCAGGGCTTGTGCTGTTGTGATGTGCAGAGAGCCCTTCTCTCATATTGTTATGTATAGCTCCACTAGTTGGGGCACTAGAGCCTCAGCATACGTGTCGTAAAATTCAATGGGGAGTCCATCCATGCCAGGAGTTTTGTTGCGCGGTAGCCTCTTCATAGCAACCTTAATCTCATGTGGTGTGATGTGTCCTATAAGGCCTTTCCGAACTGATGCTGGTATTTCTGGGAATGTTAAGGTGGACAGGAAAGCTTCCTTTTGTTCCCTAGTGGCAGAGTCAGATGCCCCGTATAATGTGGCGTAGTAGTCTCTAAATGCGGCCTTAATCTCTCCTTGGCTAGTCACTATATCCCCATTACCTTTAACAATCTGGGGTATAACCACTGGTGGGGGGGTGTTGCGTATTATACGAGTAAGCAGTGCTCCCACTTTGTCTGCCTCACTATGCGCGCGTTGCGTATACGCCGCGTAGTCTATGACCCTTAGCGACTCTAATAATTCAGCGCGTCAAATTCTTGCCTCCTGTAGTCGGCCCTTTTGTTCTGCATTATTTACCGCTTCTTGCTCCAGCCTACCCATTCTCTCTTCAACATCCAATAGAGACTTATGTAGTTTCTGTCATGCCCCCACTGTCATGCTAATTGCTTTCCCCCTTAATACTGCCTTAAAGGCGTCCCATTCCACTAATCTAGTTGTGGCCGTGTTGCTGTTTTCTGTAAAATAATGTACTATAGTGTCAGAGAGGGCACCACGAAATACCTGGTCCTCAAGGAGCTGCAGCCAAAGGCGCTATGTTGGAACCGGCGTGGGCACCCTGCCCCATGTGATGATTAACTCTAGTGGGTTGTGATCCGAGAAGGTCTTGGGCAGATATGTGGTCTGGAGCACCTGCATGGCTATCCTGTCAGAGCAGAACACTCTGTCTATTCTTGTGTGAAGATCGTGCACCGCAGAATAGCAAGAGTATTCCCTATGTGTTGGGTGTCTTAGTCGCCACACGTCGCGCAACCCCCATCCGTCAGCCCATCTTCCTAGTGCTTCGGCCTGTTTGAGTATACCGGCGCCATGTAAGGGTGGGTGTGATCTGTCCAAGGAAACATCCAACAGCACGTTGCAGTCTCCTCCCACTATCCATGGATGTGCCTCCCAACCTGCCAATGCCCCACTCACTACATTCCAGTATTTATCCTGATCATAGGGGCATATATATTGCCCAGTACCACCAGCTGACCATCTAATGTCCCTTTTACTAATACATATCTGCCCAGTTTGTCAATTCTCTGTTCCTGTGCCACAAAAGGTACTCCATGTCGTATCCAGATTGTGGCCCCCCTCACAGAGTACAGGGTGGAGAAGACCCGTCCCCTCCATTTCTTTCGGAGTTTTACAACTTCACTTTCCACCATGTGCGATTCCTGTAGATACGCTATCTGTGCCTTACGGCGCTGTAGGTGCGCATGTATCCTGTGGCGTTTTTGTATTGTGCCCATACCCCGTATGTTCCAAGTTATAATTGTGTATTTCCCCAATGTATGCATCGCAATACGAACCATATTAAATACTAAGCAGTGTGTCACACGGGCTGGTTATTAGATCAGTAACAGCAGACAATTTGAGACCGTCCCCCCTCCCAACCTTCCCAATACTCGGTCCGGTCGTTGAACTATACCGGACCACAAAAAATGCTAACATAACCATTACAAACATAATAATCATAAAAAGAGCAATCTGCGATGGATCGCACATCGCTAGCCTCTCCTCCGGATCGCCCCCGATCCGGAGGAGAGGCTAGCGGTGTGCGATCCATCGTAGATTTCTGTTAAAGGGCTCCCATGAGCCCCCACGCTGACAAGCTTTTGGAGACGCACCTGCGCGCCGGAGAGGCATCGAGGCCTGTGACGGTTACTTGGCGGCCTTCTCATCCACCCCAAATACTTTCTCTACTGATGAGGGAAACTATCCCAAAACCCGGGCCATGTGTCGGGTCTAGAGATCTTGGGAACAACAAGTACTTACTTGCACCAACTTTGGTGAACCACTTACGAACCTTGTTTCAACTCTTCGAACTACACGTACTTCACATACCAGAGTGCTTAGGGGTGATCTGGAGGAGAGGCTAGCAGTGTGCGATCCATCGTAGATTTCTGTTAAAGGGCTCCCATGAGCCCCCAAGCTGACGAGCTTTTGGAGACGCACCTGCGTGCCGGAGAGGCATCGAGGCCTGTGACGGTTACTTGGCGGCCTTCTCATCCACCCCAAATAGTTCTACTGATGAGGGAAACTATCCCGAAACCCGGGCCATGTCTCGGGTCTAGAGATCTTGGGAACAACAAGTACTTACTTGCACCAACTTTGGTGAACCACTTACGAACTTTGTTTCAACTCTTCGAACTACACGCACTTCACATACCAGAGTGCTTAGGGGCGATCCGGAGGAGAGTCTAGCGGTGTGCGATCCATCGTAGATTTCTGTTAAAGGGCTCCCATGAGCCCCCAAGCTGACGAGCTTTTGGAGACGCACCTGCGTGCCGGAGAGGCATCGAGGCCTGTGACGGTTACTTGGCGGCCTTCTCATCCACCCCAAATAGTTCTACTGATGAGGGAAACTATCCCGAAACCCGGGCCATGTCTCGGGTCTAGAGATCTTGGGAACAACAAGTACTTACTTGCACCAACTTTGGTGAACCACTTACGAACTTTGTTTCAACTCTTCGAACTACACGCACTTCACATACCAGAGTGCTTAGGGGCGATCCGGAGGAGAGTCTAGTGGTGTGCGATCCATCGTAGATTTCTGTTAAAGGGCTCCCATGAGTCCCCAAGCTGACGAGCTTTTGGAGACGCACCTGCGTGCCGGAGAGGCATCGAGGCATGTGACGGTTACTTGGCGGCCTTTTCATCCCCCCTAAATACTTTCTCTACTGATGAAGGAAACTATCCCGAAACCCGGGCCATGTCTCGGGTCTAGAGATCTTGGGAACAACAAGTACTTACTTGCACCAACGTTGGTGAACCACTTACAAACTTTGTTTCAACTCTTCGAACTACACGCACTTCACATACCAGAGTGCTTAGGGGCAATCCGGAGGAGAGGCTAGCGGTGTGCGATCCATCGTAGATTTCAATCATAACAAGAGCCTTCGCCTTGCGGGGGATCGCGCTAGCTCTTTGCGTGTGGGTGGTACGAGTTACCTCTATAACGCTAAAGCTACAATGGCATCCTGGGCCATAATACCATTATGCCTACCACTGCGCAGTTATTAATGCCTTCAATGAGTCAAACATTAATTACATATTACAATTGCAAAGAGGAAGAAAGATACTTGCACGAGTCCATTTAGCCAAATAAGTCGTTAATCGTTTGCGGGGTGGCCGAAGGGAACAGAGCCTCCAGCGTCTGATTCACGTGGTGTGTCGTCTTCCGAGGAGGATTTAACGTCCAACCTGCGGGTGTTCGTGAAGGTGGCCGTAGCAATGATCGCTTGGGATTTGTTTTGTCGCATCTGTTGTGGTGTGACGAATTTCCACGCCGGTGTACGACGTGGTCCTCTACCCCCACGGTCCACTGTAGCGCCGATAGTAGATCGGTTCCTGTCTGCAGCATTGGTCAATTCCATCACCTCTAGCCAGTCCTCGACGTCTCCTGGACTTTCGAAGAAGTATGTTTTCTGCTTGTACATTATTTTTAGACGTACAGGAAAAAGTAAGGCATACTTCAGTTCCAAATCCCGCAATCATCGTTTTACAGCCATAAAGGAGGATCGCCGTCGCTGTACTAGCATTGTGTAATCCGGGTATAACGCGATTCGTGCATTCTCAAAACTTATTGGGGCCAGTTCCCTGGCTTTCTGTAGGAGAGTGTCTCTATCCCGATAGTTCAACAGCTTGAGGATAAGTGGTCACGCAGAGGCCCCCGGCTTCGGGCGTCCCATTGGTATCCGGTGCGCGTACTCTATACAATATTGCTTAGAGAGGCCCTCCGTCGTAATGTGTTCTCAAAGCCATTGCTCCATATAGCGTGGTGCATCGGTTCCTTCGCATTTCTCTGGCATACCTATCACGTGTATGTTATTCCTTCGCGCCCGGCCCTCCGCATCCTCTACACGGTCAAGCAGAGTGGCCACCTGCGTTTGCAATTGTTTTACGTCAGTCTCGATTTGTTTTTGCTTCGGCACCACTTCGGCTAACGTCGTCGCATGGTCCTTCACCCTGTCCGATGTCTTAGCGTGGTATGCCCGGAGTAGGTCTAGGCCAGTAGTAAGGGTTCCAATCTGGAGCTCTATTGCCTTCCTGGAATCACGTACCTCCTGCAGGATAAGTTCGAGTTTGTCCATTGGTGCTGTGACAGCCGTAGGCGGGATGCAGCTAGGTACAAGTACGCTGTCCGTATGATCCACTTTTTCAGGCGTGGAGTTTGCGCCACTGTGGTTCTGCTGCTTCACCCTGTTGCGCCGCATTGTCCGTGGTCGAGGAAGTGTCAGGGGGGGAGCTCACCGTCCTCCCAGGTGTGACAGCCCTGGCGTCTCGAAGAACTCAGTTCTAGTTATTGCATGTTCAGCAGGTACCCCTGTTGTTCGTCCCACTTTAGGCGCCGGAAGGCGGCCTCGGGCAGATCATATAGTCCACCACAGTGCTGCGCCACAGCTCAAAAATGGCGCCTCTCCCCCAGTTAGTATCTTTTATTAGCTTCCTGGGCTCAGGACTCCCCACTGCTTAGGTCCAGTGTTGAGCTGCCTCCATAGATCCAGATGGGATATAAAGGGATCATAAGTCCCGGCCCTGTATTTTGTTCAGTGCAGGGTACAGGCCACAGGCATGTCAGGGTTAGTCGATATATACCACATTGGCTCTAGCCCTTTGTATTCAGAGCTCATGTTGCCCAATAGTTCTTCTTATGGGGCTCCCTCACCTCTTGTGTAGCTCGCAGAGGGGACGCCGTGTTCAGAGTCTGCCCCACGGGAGCGCCAGGTTCCTGGCCCCGCATCGGGGGGCGCCCTCACTGCCGCTAACGTCTTCTCCTCTCCAGGGCAATCGGGTGTACCAGCAGAATCGCGAACCGTAGGGCACAGGCACCCCCTCCGCACAGGGCCCAACCTCCTCTCCGGGCCTCAGAAGGACCTCGACGCTGGCACCGGTTAAGCAGTCCGAGGCCAGGAGGGGGTCCCTGCTCAACCACCCCACCACAGATAAAGGGTCCAGGGGCAGACCGCCTTCACATATAGGCCTCCGCGTCCCGGGGCTTCGGCGTGCCACCACAGGGGGAGAGGGAGAGGGTGGGGGCGGGATACGAAGGCCTCACCGCTGCTCCGGTCTCACCTCTCCCGCCAGACGTCACGTAGGTTCCCTCCTCCGCCTCGGCAACACTCGCGGTTCGGTGTCTGCTCCACCGCCACAGCACTGTGATTGAGCGCCAGTCCGCCTTCGGTCCGCAGTCACACCTCCTCGTCGCGGCTTCACAGCGAGTACCAGCTCTCCTCTACGCACTTCAGTGCGGCAGGAAAATTGCGCGTCCCAAAGGCGACGGCACCAGGCTCTCACCCCCGAGCTTCGACCCTCGGCAGCGCACCGTATCTTCAGCGGTATTGCCGGGTCCCGCTACCTCCCTGGTAGTCTGGAAGTCAAGTATGACCCTAGTTATGTGGTTTTGACAGGATTATTGCAGGATAATGGCGGCCCAGGTCCAGAGCTCATCAATCAGGCGACCGCCATGTTCAGCGCGTAGCCGCCGCCCCCCGAATATGCTGGCACTTGGTGGAGACACAAAGTGGACTTATTTGTGGGATATTACAATTGATTGTTTTTCCTCTAGATCTAATTATCAACAGAATACTTGTGCATATGTATGTTTGTCACTTTTATATAGTATATAGCGCTAAGACCGTCTACTTTTTGTACTCTTTGCACAATAACTTTTTTGAGCACTGCAAGAAAACACTTGGATATACTTGAATACGTGAGTAGTATAAATGCGAATACATCAATCTGGCTCCAAAATCTTTTCTGCTACATTACCATGAAGTATTATCTTGTATTTTTGCATAAATGAAAATCATAGTATATGTTTGCACAATTGAGTTATTCAAAATGTATTCTATTTTTCCGAACATAACTTTAATAATTGCATGGATGAACCACTATATGTAAGAAAGGCCCAGAAGTGCTATCAGCACTACAAACTAAATTAATTTAATGTTTAATATTATTGTATGTGCTTTAAGAAGTGCTTTCACTCAGCATAGTAATGTGGCCCCTGCTGAATTATTCAAGCAAAATTATAGTCCCCCTCACCTTACAAATGCCAAAAACTGAACTGAATATGGGGCTTAAGAAGTGGGCTCCCAACGTTACAACACTTTTGCTAATCCACCCTACAAACCTGATCACAGAACGCAATGGTATCAATTTGTGAAAAAGCTACAATCCTACACTTGCAGTAGTTCAGATTTTATTGAACAGAGACATTACCTGTTTGCAATAAAACTGGAATAGTACAGTTTCTGGTTGTTATCCAGTCTGCTGTGGTTCCCTTCAATAAACCGTCCTTGCTCCTTGAATGCTCTGATGACACCAACACCTTGCAGGGTTTCATTAAAATGAGTGTACAGTGGCGATTTGCTGACAGACTCCAGCCGTTTGAGCTGCCGTGATGTGGCTACAAAGAATCGCTTAGGAGGAAAACAGCAGATTAGCAAATCAGTTCATTGATAAGCGGCTCAAATATCCAATACCTGATAAAAACAACTGTGTGTATATTCAGAAAAGTCTATCAAATTTGATCTAAGGGAGGTTTTAAACAAGTGGGCATTTGTTGGAACACCAAGCATTGGATTCTTCTGTAAGTAATACAAAGAGCTATCTTGACTATCACACAATTTAGTATCAAATAAGGGGCAACATTAGTGGCTGCATACTAAAAGGGTCTGTAACCTGTGGTAACTGTCCTTTTAAACCACTGCCTGTGTTCTTTTTTTTTTTTTTTATGTTTTAAAGACCTTTATTGTCCAGCATGTACAGTACACAGCATTTCGCTTACAACCCAGCCGGGCCAGCTGCAAGTAATGAATGTTGTAACAAGTGTGGAAAAGGGACACAGCTTTGAGGCCGACAACCCTGGGGTTCGGCAGCGTATATCAACGTGTCATTACAGCGTACAATCATATAAGCATGCAATGTGATGAAAGTGAAGATCTATGGGGTCTTTCTCATTTTATCTGCGAACTCAGAATTACAGCGTTAGGTTGGCACTCATCAGCATCTGCAGTTGAGGCAAAGTCTATGATGACACTCGTGTATCGTCAGGAAGGGTATCAAACGAGTTCGACCTTCAGCCGGGTACTGTGTTTCAGAAATGTGGGATGAGGCCGCTCAGCGTCCAAGTGTGTTGGCGAGCGCGTATCTACTTAGGTCGCCCACCTTGACGAGAGTGACTGATGTATGTGTTGTTACTCAGGTGTGATGACTAGGTCATAACTGCCATTCCCAAAGACCTCATAGTTCATGAAATGCAACACTCTATCTGCAAGGGCTTGGTCTAAAAGGAAATAAGACCAAAGAATCAACAAACCATAAAACCGTAACACAGGTAATACATGGGATAGGTAGGGGTGGATGGGGGTAGAGATAGCCATGTGCTCGGATAAGGAAATGTGGTGTTAGTGCGTCAGTTGTGGTCTAGGGAGTGGGGAGGTAGGAGACCCAGGGAGGGCAGTTATCTCGTATGGCAAGTGTGCAAAAAAAGGGGGGGGGAGCTTCACCATAAGGGTTCGTCGGGCGTAGCGTTTCAACGCTATGTGGGAAGCGTTCAGTAGTCGGATCTATTGTTACAGCGGTGTATGTGGGGACGTGGGTGTGGGAGGGGCTAGACGCCCGCTATCGTTAGACGTTCAAGCAGGTGATACACGGTGGGTAAGGCATGGCGGCTGGGTATGTAGTAATCGGTGCATTGTGTGTGACTCAGAGTAACCATTACAGGTTGGGGAAGGGGGGGCAGCATGCAGTTCTTCATGTGATCCCCTGTTCCACACATTTCTGCTGGAAGGAGTGTAGGATGTCATCCCAGTGTTGTGCGATGGGAAATTTCCTGAGCCCCGCCGTCTCGTCTCGCCATAGGACAGTGCTCTCCGCCCGCGCCCAATTCACCAGGGACAGGCTCCAGTGCCGGATGTGGGGGGGGTGTTGCAGCCTTCCACCGCTTGGTGAGCAGTCTCTTGGCCGTGATTAGTCCGAGATCCCAGTAACGGGCCTGGACTTTGTTTAGTCGTGTACGCTTATACAATCCCAGTATGCAGGCCTCCCATGTTTTTGGCACGTGTTCCTTGGTGCAATGTCGAAGTAACGTAGTCACCTCATCCCAATACTGCTGGAGGGCAGGACATAGCCAGAGCATGTGGAGGAGATCTGCTCCCAATAGTGAACAGCGACCGCAGGCAGTATCAGTGACTGAAAAATATCTGTTTATCTTGTCCGTGGTGAGATATGCGCAATGCAGTATGTAAAGTTGTATGATTTTGAAGCAAGCGTTGTTGGGGATGTTCACTGGACCAGCCAGGATCATAGCCCACTCTTTGTCCGTCCAGTCCCTCTCCCTGTCTGTCGCCCACTTCTCCCGTAATTGCACTGTTGTAGGATGTGTATGGAGAAGGAGTGCCTGTGCTAGCCAATGGATCATGCGTGTGCCATTGCTCATGATATGAAGGTACTGCATAAAGTGATGTGTGGGTAGTTCACCATCCATGTCTCCCCAAGCGGCAGTCAGTGTATGGATGAGGGATGCATGTAATAGGAACTGTCCAGCCGGAAGGGATGTGTCTCTCACAAGATCCGCAAAGGGTAGGAGGGCGCCGTCAGAGTATAAATCTCCCAGTGTTTCCACCCCCACGGTGGTCCAGCTGTCCAGCTTTACAGCCGTCAGGGTCCCCGCCGTGGTCGGGGTGCCCAGTAGTGGTAGTATCGGGGCATATGGTACTGTCGCCCGGGTCAGACGCAAGCAACGGAGGAAGCATCTGCGCGCCACCGCGAGCAGTAGTTGCTGTGGTCGGGGGGTTCGGGCCAATGGATGGAACAACACGTGAATCTGCAACAGGGGCCAGACAGCAGTGTCTGTGGCAGTGTCTTCCAGGTTCTTGCCACCTAGCCAACCTGAACCCACTGCATTTGCGCCGCTAGATAATATAGCTCCATGTTGGGAACAGCTAGTCCGCCCGTTTCAGTAGGCATATAAAGTTTCGTCAACGCAACTCGCGGCCGGCCTTTATTCCAAATCAGGTCACGTATCAGGACCTCGAGGTCCCGAAATACCCGAGTAGGGACATAGGATGGGATATTTGCAAAGTAGTACAGCAACCTCGGTAGGACTATCATCTTTGTTAGGGCTATGCGGCTAGGAACGTTCAGCGGTAGTGTCTTCCAGAACACAGCCTGTGCTCGGGTGGACGCGATCGCCCTCATCAGGTTCCCCTCCAATATATCCGTAGGGTCTCGGTAAATGTGTATCCCAAGGTACCTGAACGTCACGGGGTACCACCGTAATCGCTCGCCCCCGATGCGTATCTCGCTCTCGGGAACGTTTGGGTTACCACTGCCTGTGTTCTTGATATGATAAAGGTATCTTCAAATATACAATAGAGCAAACTGTCCAGGGATGCCTGAAGGTCCATACGTGACCCCCTAGCAAAGAATCTTATATAAGCGTCTATTGCAGGATGAAATCTGGAGTATAATGTTTCCTATGTACTGACTGTGTGCTCCAATACAAATGCTACAGTACTTTCCTATGTTGGAGTTACACTGAAGTGGGTTGGAAAAAATCCAGATCCTTGATAGATTTGCCTTGGCCCTCTGACCCAAGTTACTAGCCTAGAATAAATCAGCAATGGGATTTTCCATCTGCACCATATTTAAGGACAGATTTGTATAGAGATAACCAGATCCTACCAGAGACTTCTTGCAAGGGTATTTCTACTTTATCTGATCGTCCGCTTTTCTGTGAGGAGTCACAAAAGTCAAGACTGTTATATATAAAGCTAACCTAGTCACTAAAAACGTTTAATTAATATAGTCAGTATTCGGTAGATGTTAGCACAGCCAATGAATATAAAAATTGTTAAAAAGAACACTTATGACATCTCAATCTAAGAATTTGTTTACAAACCGTTAAAAGAACCTAGAGAAACATCAATTCATTCAGCATCTCCGTAATTCTCCTTTTGTTCAGACAGCACTCATCAGGTGAATTATTATCCCTAGTTGTGATATTGGGGAAAGACAAACTGATGCAGCGCATGGATACCCTCGCGGGTGATCAGCCGCTCTTTACAAATCTGATTGAATTTAAAAGCTTCAGCTGAATCTCTAAAGTTCGTCATTGAGCAATTACAATTATTAGTATGTTTATAGTGTTGCTAATGCAGAACTTCTTTATATTTTAATATTGCTACCATCTCGAGAGCGGTCCATAGGTTGGAAAGCTTAATCTATCATGATGTAAATTACAGCCCTGGTGTACATGACCAAATATAATAGTAGACTTTCTACCATTAATATAAACTCAGCAGTGTTGTAATGAAAAAAATAGTGACTCCACTTTAAGCAAACATATACATACAGTATGCAACATTAATTAAACAATCATCTTAACTTTTTTACAACTATCACGTTACTATGCACATTACACCTCAGAGATCCGTGATCAGATGTCATAAATCAACAAATACAAATGGGGTGATGTAGAAAGAAGCAAAATAAACCTAGTATTGTTGCAGAATTGTGGGGGCATCTATGTCACAAAATAGAGACAAACTAGTATCTTCTTATGGTATGTGCAGGTTTTATGGCAAATTTTGGAGAAAGTCTGTCACAGAACTGAAACCCACTGCTGCACATGTTTACTCACCACATACTGCAAAATAGACGCAGTAGCAAGTTCTCAGATTTCTTGTAGCATTCCTAAGACACCATAAATGCCTATATTTTTTTAAGAAGAGTTCTAACATAGGTAATTACAGGTAATTATATTTCCTCTACTGACACTTACCTCCATACATTTGGAGATTCTACCATGGTTATCACTGCAGTCAGTTTTAACCCCAAATGAGTTGTTATGATGCTAGATTTGATTCTGGTTACCTACTGATTTCTTGTGCTATTTTGAAGGTAGAAGAAGGCCTGGAAGAATCTGGAGTTAGCAACTTTATTGTACTTCACTGAGAAGGATTGTGGTCACTTCAGCTGGTAAAAATGGTTATATCTTTGTCATTTGTGGATGTTATAGTAGAATACAGCTGTTTAGTGAAATGGCAGCAACTGGAGCAGGTTTGTGGAACAACTTCTTATAACTCATCTGCCAAACTAACGTCTGAACAGAAAAAAAATTCTGGTGGCTTTTTTCTGATCTGGGTCTTTCCATCAACAGCAAATTTTAGAATCAATTATTCCCAGCAAAGTTTGCACGGCACGGCACACAAAATTTTAAAAAGCAGTGACATGCTTTGCTTTTAACTTCACAAATTTGACTCCACAACTCTTCCAACACATTTGCGACTATGTCTAATATTTGCTAGGCAAGCACTTCTAAATATAACCCTCAATGAAACTACATGAAGATATTGCTCAAAGAAACTCCAGAAACTATCTCTGAATAGTGGCTTACCCACAGTGGTTACTTATAGCGGAGTGAGGATCCAGTTGCAGTTGGTCCCTTAGAATAAACTTACTGCCGAGGCACTTTCAGCAGGTTTGGGACCAACACAGGGCACCCAGACTTCTGGCTCCAGCTCTTACCAAACCCAGATCACAGGAGTCTTCAGTGCCAGGCGATTCTGATTGGAGGAAATAAGGAGTCTAGAGCTATTCCTAAAGCTCCAGATGAGGACCCAGATAACAGGGACAGGATCGCGGAGGAAACACATCTGCTCATCCCCTCGTAAGAAATCCACCCACTAACTCAATGACAAAGGAACATAAGACAATCAAAAAAGGAGACCATTAATCTACTCCATGATGGCAGCTGAAACCTTGTATATGTTCTAGACCGCACATTTCTCCCTTAACTCTCACTCCTTCAAATCTTGCGACAGCTGGTCATATCAGGGGAATAACATAGGGCAGTGGATTTCTACACATATTGCCCCTCCTCAAACACTCACCTATTGGGGAAAACAATGTTCTGACATAAGCTGGAAGAAGATAAAAACTGAAAAGTTATCTTGGGATTTTTGGAAAAAGATAACAAAATTACAAAACAAGGAAAGCACTTATTCTTCGCACAATTATATCAAGAGTAAACCTACATATAAGCGAAATCCTGACCCAAAGACAAGCTTCTCTGTTCACAATGTAAAAAGAAACCCAGCACAGTGTCTACCCATATCACTACACAATCTCTCCCATCCCATAAGCTCTCATAGTACAACTTTCTTTTATCTCCGCCACAAACTACTTTTCCACAAGACTTCTAGATCACCCCACAACTCCGTCCCAGGGCCACAGGATGAAGCACAGTAGTCGCCTTCTTCTACATGACTTCTTAGAAAAACCAGACAACAGTTCACATAAAACTACTTTTCCTTTTAATCTGGAAACTCCAAGTCTAAGGGGATGAAAAAGTTTCCAGAAAATGTTATCATCGACCAGTACCACTGCAGGCAAAAAGATTCACTAACTCAGACCTCTTTGTCACCCATAATACTTCCCTTTGGACCTAATCGTCTGGAGGGAACTCTTGGAATCCAGGAAAATGCCTCATGTAATCAGGCTATCAATCTACTCTTGTGCACGATTCAAAGGGCAGGCCAACATCTACATCGATAATAATGGTAACGTCATGATTCAATCAACAAACAATGTCCATAACCAATTTGACCAACAGTCCAAAGTCCACGAAAATCACATATCACTATCTCCACCTCACTCTCAAACCGATACACACCTCCTCTGCCCAACTTTGAACACAGAGGTATTACTATCACCCAAAAGCTCGAATAAACTGATCTTAGAACAAGAGCTAATCCTCTACTAACCCTGCCTCACACATAATTATCCCCCACTCTCTCCACACATAATCAGTCATCCTCCACATACTACATAAAATCCTTCATTGTAGATATAAAAACCAAGCCAAACACTGAGAACCTCAAACTAACACCTCTCATTACATCCAATTTCTCCCAAAACACACCTGCCTCTAGCTTGTCTGCAAAAAAACGCGATCTACTTACATTTGAGCAGAAATCCTTTCGAGTTCACGCCCACAATCAAAAATCATTCTGTTCTCAAAGGAATGCAATATCGATTCCCTCCTATACCTCCTCCACTCCCACCAACCTACAAACTCAAACTTCTGGCTCACCCTCCCCCCACAAATTTAGCTTACAACAAGACTGACAACAGCACGACCTAAGTGCGGACTTTAGACAACCGGCATAGAACTACTCACAAATACGTTCGCTGAGAAGCATACCTAAATGACCACTTCTATTATTTGGATCCCTACACTCTCAGCCTAAGGCAAATAACTATTGACTTGCATTTTGCTCACACCTGATTTAGCTTTGCAGGCTTGCAAGCCACAAGGGACAAAACAAGTGCTGGCTGCTGCGTTACCTTAAAATGTTAATTTACTATTACATGACAAAAAAGACCTGTACATTTGTGTACTAAATGTAACAAAGAAATCTGACACTCTAACACTGTAAAAAACGATTAAGTGTAATCATCCTTAGGGTGAACGCATTCAAACCAATGTCAAAATTCTTGTGAAGCAGTGGGTACAGCTCCTTTGAATGCACCATAATTAACCCATTCACAAAAAGAGATTTAATAAAATAGTTGGCGAATCTGTGCGACACACAAACTGTTGAGCCTCATATGAAACAGAAAGAAAAAACTCAGAACTGCTCTTCCTAAGACACATTGAGACACAACATTCAAACTCAGAATAGGAACTATCTATTAGTTTGAAAAGGTAACATATGGCATCTCACTCCTGGAGCACCTTAATACTTAGCAAGCGCTAAGGGGTGGGGGTACTGACCTCCATCATTCCACCTCATCTCCGACTACAAAGAATATTCTAATCTTCGATATAAAGACTTTCTCTCCCTGTGTGCTAAACCTACACCCATGAATCTGAAACCCTCAAATAGTAATTACCGCCAGTGGTGTAAGTAATCTCCACTAGGGTGTGTTATGTGGTAGCATCATCATTGGGTTTTGCACCTTGGTACTCCCTCTTCCAGGTGAGTAATGGCTCCATCTGGAGGAGGATACTGGTGGGATCTCTGAAGTGAAATATAGTGAAATATAAAGTGTCCTCCTATATCTTAAAAGTGAATTTTAATGAGGAAAAAGAGTATAGGGGTAAGATTAAAAGGTGAAATGGTGATGATGTTCAGACAAACTAGCTGTCCTTAGCATCACACGTAAGTGGTCAACATGTTTCAGCCTTTCTTGCTCCAACAGGTCCTAGGCCTTCATTGGGACCTATGTAATTGTGGTCAGATCCCTTCTGTGATCATTTGTTGTGCGTTTGGTAAATATAGTTTACTTACATGTTTTTGTTATTGTTGTATAATGAGATCTTTTACAGGCATATGTCATGCCTGTTACTCTTAATATTTGAGGGTCTGCCCCATAAGAGTTGTGTGAGGTGAGGGTCTCATGACAATTTGGTTAAATGTAGTCCCTCGGCCTGACTGATAGTCGTCTTATGTTGCCTATCCGTTGCTTCTTTCTTATATCTAACTCTGCTATGTAAAGCACTCGACTACCTAGTGGGTCTGGTTCGCACTATATAAAACTATAAATAAATAAATATACAAAAACTCTTAGCTGTCTTGCTAAGTACCATTTCTAAGAAAAAAGCATACCAGAGAAGCTACTTTTTTTTATACATGGGCATTGTCAAGATACTGCCTATTAACTCCTTCGACGCTCATGACGAGCTCAGCTCGTCATGGAGTTTCCATTGACTTCAATGGAAATTGCATTGAAGTCCAAGTTCATGCTTAGCATCGAAGTGGTTAACAACAGGTGTAACAAGCATATGACAGTTGCTGAGCATGCAGAATCAAATCATTAGTGCTGCAATAAAGAAGTCAAAAAATAAAACAAGGACCACTCACCTGTAAAAAGAAGTACAGCAGCCCCAAAGGTATGAAGGACACTGCAGCCAGAGGGGTGGCTACTGTAATGATAAGTAGGATCTCTAGGATAGTCAGGAACAACATTATGACCATCATCAGCACCTGTGGGATGACATTGTCCACTGTGTCCATCTCCTTGGCGAAGCGATTTGTCAAATTGCCACTAGGGGTCCGCTCAAAGAAACTGAGTGGGCACCTCAAGATGCTATACAGAAGACTGTAGTGTAGATGTTTCGATACCAGTATCCCTCCAAGGATAATTGCGCCTGTAGCAACAAATATACCTAGAACTGAACAAGGGAGAATAATTAGCATTCTATATCTCAAACACATATTTTATTTATTTTAGCCATCAGGCCTCCGGGGATGATTATGAGTCAGGTGGAGTGGTACCTTTGATTCCCATCTGACCAAGTGCACATTCACAGTCTGTAACTTCTCTCCTATTTCTGACGGAAATCCTTCCTACTAAAAGCAGGAAGAATTTCTATGTAGATATGAGCCGAAAACTGAGCGAAAACATGCATGAAAGGACCTGGTAATTTCTGGACCCATAGGTTAGTCTTCATTCTGTGCCCAAAACATACAATGTGTAATTGAGCTAACAGTGTACTGTGCAAACAAAAATACACTGACAATGTGTTCTGTATGAAGAGTGCTTAATTTGAGCTGGTGGTTGCACTCATAATTGCCGACCAACACTTGTTTATCAGATATTAACGAGTGCAAGAGAGTGAATTCAATGAGTAAGGAGAAAGCAGGGATGAAAGCGAAACTCTAAGGGTGAGTGAAAGGTGCAGAGAGTGTCTAATGGAGGATTAAAGAGACATGAAGTGGAATTCAAACTACGCAGCCTTCGTATTCGGCACACCAATCTTTGATAGTGTCGGCCACGAACTTCTCAGCAAATCCTCGGGTCTTGACACTTATCATTTACAAATTAAGCACTTCTGTAAAGCACATTTATATCAACACCAACCATCAAGCTGCTCAGAGTATTACAACTGCTGTCTATTCATGCGCTACAGTTACTTATATATTATGTCATAAATTGTACAGACTGTTCCACAATTATAAAAATCAATAGCCATTCTAGTATTATCAGCCTATGGCAATACCGATAAACATTGAGGAATGCAATTTCACTAAAGGATTTTGTGTTGCTGAAATCAACTTACATTCACCCACAATTGCTAGCAGTTAGTAGCAAAGATTTTGCTATGAAACTTAAAGGCAGAAATATAAAGGCACGTGGATTTTTATTTAAAAAAGTACTGGCAGGGTCAATAGCTTTCGCCTCTGCAAAATCTATTGGTTTTGTCAATGTTTTGTTTTACATGTTACACAGCAGTGCGAGGTGCTGTGCAGCATGGCTTAAAGTAAAAAAAAAAAAAACACTATGACGTGGTCAACTCTGGCCTCAACTGCACGTATTTTAAAAAAGAACTCTAAGCTATGTTGTACAGTATGTTAGCATCGCTGTGCAGCATGTTTTTAAAATGAAAGTGTCCCTATGTCAGAGGTGCTCATGTAAAGCACTCCAGTTCCTTCAGGTTGAGTTTGCGCTACATAAAAGCTAATTACTTAAAAATTAAAGACCCTGAATGGAAAGGAAAAGAACATGAGGGAGGAGGGTGAGGGGCATGATGGAGGAGGGTGTTGGCCTAGAGGGACGGCATGGGAGCAGGGAGGAGGATGTTATGTTATGTTATGTTATTTATATTTTTATAGCGCGCTGATACCCCAGCAAAGGGGCGTCCAGGCGCTCAGACAGGTACTGTAACATAACATGCGGAATAAAAGAAAACTATTCAGAAGCGGAGAACAGGAACGTTTTAATAGTACGCCTAAAAATGGACAAGTCATTCAAGGCTCGGGCATGCACTGGAAGCGAGTTCCATAGTCCCGCAGCCAACACCCGAAAAGAGCGACCACCCGTTCGGCTAAGTTTGAACCGAGGGCAAATCGCCAGATACAAGGCCTCAGATCTAAGAGATCTCAGAGGAATGTAAGGAGTCAGTAAATTAATCAGAGCCGGTGGGGAGGAAAGTTTCAAAATTTTAAAAGCCAGACAGAGTGCTTTAAACTTAATCCTCTGTCTAACCGGCAACCAATGGAGAGAAGAGATAGTGCCGGAGACAGAGCAGTATTTGGGAAGACCAACAATGGCCCGCGCCGCAGCATTTTGCACCCTCTGGAGTCTGGCTACCTCGGCCTGGTTAACCCCTAGCATCAGCGCACTTCCATAGTCCAGCCGAGATAGTATAGAGGCTTGGACTACGAGCTGCCGGGTAGGGGGGTCAAAATATTTAAGGACCGGCCTTATGCCTCGCAGTAAACCGTAGCATGTGGCTGCAACCTTCTTCGTATGCCCAATGAAGGTGAGCACCGGATCCAGCCAGATCCCTACATTTTTCACCTCTGTAGCCGGTATGGGAGTAACACCCAGTTCTGGTGGCCACCACTGATCTCCCCATAGCTCAGCATGTTTTCCTAGGACCATCACTTCAGTCTTAGTAGCATTCAATTGTAGACAATTGGTACGAAGCCAGTTGGCTACTGCTACGAGTCCAGCTCGGAATCTGGGAGCCTCTACATCAGGGTCTCCACTCAGTGTCACCGCTAGCTGTGTGTCGTCAGCATATGAGGTCATTGTCAGACCCCACTGTTTGACGACCACCGCTAGCGGTTTCACATATAAGTTGAACAGAGTGGGACTCAACGAGGAGCCCTGTGGGACTCCCAGATCCAAGGGATGGATAGTGGACTGGCAAGGTGGTATAGCCACTTTGAAGGTTCGATCTGATAGAAAAGATCGAAACCACTGAAGAGCTTTTCCCGTGACTCCGGCTTCCTCAAGGCGTTGAGTCAATATGCAGTGGGACACAGTATCGAAGGCAGCGCTCAGATCTAATAAAAGGAGCGCTGCCGTACGCCCGGAGTCAAGCACCAGGCGTAAATGCTCGATAATGTGGAGCAGGGCGGTCTCGGTACTGTGTCCAGGACGGAAGCCATTTTGACTAGAGTCCAGAATCTGATTACGGGCAAGATGGTCAGATAGAATGGAATTAACATGAGCCTCGGTGACTTTAGCAGTCCAGGGCAAAAGAGATATGGGGCGATAGTTCTCAGGCAGGAGCGGATCTAAATTGGCCTTTTTCAGAACTGGGGTGACCACCGCCTGCTTCCAAGAGGAAGCAGGCGGTGGGTTAAAAGCAGGGGGGTGGGGGGAGGGGGCAGTCAAAACAGCAGCGGATTTACACACCGAGGTGATGAGAAAACGGCTTGAGATGCTCTCTGATGGAGTGCTCCCTAAGTGTCTCTGTGAAATGTAAGTGATACTCATGAAAAGCACTCCAATACCTTCGGGTCGTGTTTGCGGTACATAAATGCATGCAGAAAAATGGGGAAAATATTAACTCTTTCGCTGCCACTTGTTCTACTATTCTGTATTTCCCTAAGTCTTACAATAAAATGGTACCTCACTTGTGTGAGTAGGCCTAGTGTGGGTGACAGTAAATTGCCCAAAATGCAATGGGTTCGCATCACAATTTTTCACTATAAACTGATACTTTTTTTCAATTTGCTTAGGTGTAGATTTTGGGGCCTAGCTCTAACAGCAAATGGAAAAACCTAGCAAACCTGTACATTTTTTGAAAACTAGACACCCAGGGGAGTCCAGGATGTGGTGACTTGTGTGACTTTCACCAGATTCAGTTACCCAGAATCTCTTGCAAACCTCAAAATGTGTAAAAAAAGAAAACACATTTTCCTCAAATTTCTGTCATAGAAAATTCTGGAATCTGTGGGAAGCCACAAACTTCCACTCACTCAGCAATCCCCCAAGTCTCCCGATTAAAATGGTACCTCATGTGTGTGGGTAGGCTTAGTGCCCGTGACAGGAAATGGTCCAAAACGCAACTTGGACACATCACATTTTTCCACAGAAAACTGACCCTTTTTTTGCAATGTGCCTAGCAATGGATTTTGGGGCATAGCCTAGCCACTACCTAGGAAAACCTACCAAACCTGTACATTTTTTAAACCTAAACACCCAGGGAAATCCAATTTGGGGTGACTTTTGTGGCTGTCACCAGGTTATGTTACCCAGAATCCCTTGCAAACCTCAAACTTTGTAAAAAACAAAAAAACTAATTTTCCTCACATTCCTGTGATGAAAAGTTCTGGGATCTGTGGAGATCCACAAACCTACTCCCACCCAGCATTCTCTTATTTTTTCCAATAAAAATGGTACCTCAGTTGTGTGGGTCGGCCTAGTGCTCGCGACAGGAAACGGCCCAAAACGCAATGTGGACACCTATTTTTTTTCCTGAAAAACTGACCCTTTTTACACAATGTGCCTAGCTGTGGAAATTGGACCCTAGCTGAGCCGGCACCTAGGGAAACCTAGCAAACCTGTAAATTTTCGAAAATGAGACACTTAGGGGAATCCAGGATTGGTTGACTTGTGTGGCTGACACTAGGTTCGGTTACCTAGAATCCCTTTCAAACCTCAAACGTTGTCCAAAGGAAACACATTTTCTTCATATTTATGTGATGGAAAGTTCTGGATACTGCAGGGAGCCACAAAATTCCAACAACCCAGGATTACGCCAAGTTTCCCAATAAAAATGATACCTCACTTGTAAGGGTGGGTCAAGTTTCCGCGGCAGGAAATGGCCCATAACGTACTGTGGCGACTTCAAAATTATCGATCACAAAAAGACATAGTTTTGCGAGGAATTCACCTGGGCATTTGGTCTAGGGCTTGGCGGCCATCTAGGGGACCCTACAAAACACAGACATTTCTGTAAACTAGACACATGGGAGAGTCCAGTGAGGTGTGGCTTGTATGGATCCTTCAACATTTTCTTACCCGGAATCCCCTGCAAACCTCAAATTCTGCTAACATTTTTTACATATTCCTCACATTTCTGTGCGGGAATGTTGTGAGATCACTGGGCCAACACAAATTTCCTACCACCCAGGATTCCCCAAGGTCTCCCAATGAAAATGGTACCTCACTTGTAAGAATGGGCGAAGTGCCCGCAACAGGAAATGGCCCAAAACATATTGTGGAGACATCGAAATTATCTATCGCAAAACAACATCGTTGTGCAAGGGGGCACCTGCGTTTTTGTTACCACGCTTGGCATTCATCTAGGGAAATCTAACAAACCCAGACTTTTTGAAAACTAGACATCCAGGGGAGTTCAGGGGGGTGTGGATTGCGTGATTCCCCCAACGTTTTCTTACCCAGAATCCTCTGCAAACCTCAAATTTTGCTAAAGAAAATCACATTTTCCTCAAATTTCTGTGAGGGAAAGTTGTGGGATCGATGGGCCGACACAAATTTCCTCCCACCCAATGTTCCCCCAGATCTCCCAATAAAAATGCTTAGTGTGCTTTCTGCCCCCCTGAGGGGGGCGGATTGGGGGCTATTGCCCCCATCTGCCACCGGGGCGGGGCAGAAAGTCTGTGCCAATGTTTTGGAGGGGTGGAAGCATTAAATAATACCCATTTAGGGTAGCCTCCACCTCTAAATTTGTGTACCAAAAAAGATCCCTGCTGACAGGTGTGCTTTCTGACCCCCAGGAGAGCAGATTGAGGGCTATTGCTCAATCTGCGACGGGGGGAGGCAGAAATACTGTGCCAATATTTTGGAGGGGTGGGGCCAACCCTAGAGTTGCGCATAAAAAATCCCTAGTGTCTAGTGTGCTACTGCCCCCATCGGTCCCCCAGTGAGGGGCAGAAAGACTGATCTTTGCCAAAATTTAATGGGCAGAGCAAATGCCCTTGGCCAAGGGGCCACTCTCCCCTCCATGGTGTCTGGTGGGTGGGTGCCTGCATGGGGATCGCCTTCCTGTGGCAATCCCCAAGCAGGTATCCACTAGGGAAGGGTACTATTGGAAAGGGGGAAGATTCTCACCTTTCCAATGATACCTCTCCAGTTTTCCTACATGCTCGGGGGCCTGGGATAGTCCCCTGTGCATGTAGGCAATGAAACTGAAATGAGCCGCTCTGCTCATTTCAGTTTCAGTTTCTGTATAATGACGTCAGCACGCCATGCATGCCAATCGTCACTACGCTGAAACAAAAATAAAATGCCTCAGGCCGCTAGAGAAGCACTTAACCAGCTCCAGGGGCTCAAAGACAAAAATAGAAATCCCTCTGTTGTAATGGTTACGTCCTTGGCACAGCAGCACTGAAGCCGTGGATGTAACCATTACATCCTCAGCATAGAATGGGTAGGAGGTGGAGACAGCCAGCTACATCTACAGAGTGAAGGCACAGAGTGTAGAAATTTGGCAGAGATCGATGTTAGCATTTAGCTAAAGCCATCTTGTTGACCATGTGCTCGCCATGTGGTCTTTCCTTCTTCACTGTCGCTTGCCCTTGTGCTTTGCTCAAGAACTGGCTATATTTAGCCCCTGCTACTCTGAAGAGTCTGTAGCTGCCCATGCACCTTCTCTAGTTAATCACTGTCAGGTTGTTTTAACTGAGGTCGGCAATCCATGGCCCCTCCTTCTCTGCTGACTGTGCATTCTCTGTGTGATCATCTATGTATGTAACTCTTCCTATGTGTGCTTGTACCGTCTTTCTTTCGAGCTCCTGTGTGGGTATAAAAAACCCATGGTTCTTCTACTCCTTGTGCTACTTCAAACACTGCCGAAGGGTGTTGTGTGAATGTAGTTCCATCTCATGAGGTTTAATAAAATATCTTTTTGCTATTTCAGCTTCTGTGCCAACTTCTATTTACTGGTCTGAGGACTTGTGTGCAGAGAAGGGTGAACCTCTACCACTGGTAGGCCTTGCTGAGGTCTACTTCTACAAATTGGCACCCAACCAGTGGGGCTCATCGGCGACTCGGATGCCCGACTGAGTGGTCTCGACGGAGGATTGGAATCTTGCTGTGGATGACCACTGCCTGAGGAGGCACGTGTCTTGGCAGCAAAAGTATTTTTCTACTTCTCCTGACCTGACCCTCTAGGTGGTGCCGGTCCTCGACTGAGATCCCTTCTGGTGTTCGCCGTGCAGAGACCATTTGGTTGATTCAGAACATGGCACTTGGAATCTGGAAACTTTTGCTTGGTAAGGTCATTTGATGCAACACTTTTTGTATGAAATTGGCCGATAACTTGGAATTTGTTTGGATATATATAAATTGCAATTTATATTGGCAGGTAATGAGGAGACTTTTCTCCAACTTTTGAATAATTCGTAACGGCACATATTGGGTTAAGTGCCACTACTGTATAATATTGTATATGCTACAATATTTTTGGCATGCCTGTTTCAAGCACACTTCGCAGAATGTGTTGCTTCTTTGGAGGTACCAATGTGAATCTTGAGCGGAATCAGCTGGCTCCTCCTACAGTACATTATGGACTAAATATACTAGTAAGGATCCAGAGTTGCGATGGCCTATAAATGGGTCATTTGATCTTAGAAAAATTCAGTATGTGAAACAATGTATGTTTAAGCGCAAAAGTAGACAAGATATGTTTGACTGTGTACGAAAGTGGGAGAAAGAAGCATGTGAACAAGTGAGAAGGGAGCAAGCTTGGTAGTAAAAAGAACAATGCAAAAATATCGATGTGAAAGCGCTGGAACTGAAAATTAAAGAAATAAAGGAGATAAAAGAGAGAGAGGATAGGGAGCGTCATTTACAGGTAAATGGCCAATACCCTGTCTGGCGCCCCCTTTACCCTCTACTTAATAAACCACAGGATGATTCCATTTTGTTAGATCGCTCCCCGCATCCATATATTTTTCCCTCTGCACCTACCCTTGAATCTGATAATGATACTTCTCCTTTAGATCAGGATCAGTTAGGATCAGATGCCCAGCGACAGACTCGCTTTTTTCTGATGGCTGGTCTTGCAGCCACTCTTAGATCTGCTGCTCGCAAAGCAGCCCGTGATAACATTTCTGCTTCAGATCTTACAGCCGATGTCCAACAATGGCAGGATAGAGAGCAGTTATATTTTGTAGAAATGTTTACCACTGAAGTAATTGCACGATTTAGAAAGCATTCCACAGAGTTAGAGCCTGTTGATATAGCAAACGATTATAAACAATTGCGTGACGGTCTTTTTCTCCCCTCCCAGGTGGTTGACTTAATTAGACGCGTGGTTAAACTACGAGCTGATGCACTCCGTTTGCGGGAGGAGAAAAAGCCAGCTTCTGCAGCTGAACAAGCAGTTCACACTTCCGTGCTGCAGGATGACGCTCCAGGGACAGATTGTAGTGTAGTTCCTATATTCCCAATAGGCTCTGCGCATTGGAATAATATATCCTATAGATTTGAAGTAGGACTTATGTCGACTAGGTCTCGATCGAATATATTAGACTTAATTGTGAGTGCCAGCTAGCTCAGAGGTCACTAGAAACTTTCTCGAATACACAAGAAGGGATTAGTTTCTGACAACCGCATAAACATGACAACTTTGTTTCCCCAAGATAAAATGTATTTTCAGAGTCGTGGAAACTATAGATAGATATTTTACTTAGTCATTCAGGCAGGCTTGGTTTCATCAGAGGTGCAGAGAAATAGAGAGATGGACGTTTTCAATAAAAGGATTTTTTGAACATTCTTTCTCATGCAAAAGAAATGAACTGCTACAATTGTAATACTGGCTGTAATGTATAATGCGTACAGCAAGAAGATTATTATAAAATAATACTGTAAAAGCATGGTATGATTTCTAAGCCATAAAATACGTACATAAATAACAAATGCTAAAAGTACTCAACTGGTGCTTCTAAAATACGCCTACCCCAATGTATCTAGTCTAAGTCTAGTACAAGAGAAGAAGTAAGTATGGTGTAGCATAGGTTTAGTTACTTTGCCAAGAATCTATCTAAGATTTCTCTTAGGGTCTAATCAGCTCCTACCTTGGTTTTAGAATGAAGGAGGTCTGGTATCTCTGTCTCGAATTCGATTTCCCAACACCCCACGAGGGGAGCTTGGAAACACTGGAGCTGGATTCTCAGAGAGAGAAAGGCAGCCTCTGTCAGTGCATCAGCTGGAGGGTCGGCTTCCTTCGGCACTTGCTGTAGCGAGCTGCTTCGGGCAAGTAGATAGTCGAGCTGCTCCGAACCACGGTGTGTTTACTGGGGCAAGTGTAGGCATATTTATACCTTGAAGGTGCCTGGTTTGACTTAAAGTCGGACATAATAACCTCATCAAAGAACCCCGAGGGAATGATAGTTCTTTGAAAACGTCATGATTTCTAGGACAAATCAATATACAAGAAGGGGATGTCCCTGACTGCTGAAGCCGAGTTTTCCAAGAAATCGTTGTGGCTTTTTGGAACTAGTGGAAGTAGCCATGCCTGTATTTGGACTGGATGGGTTATGTCTAAATATGGTTATGATTTCTATGCCTATATAAGGGCAATGTGAATTATACCTATATAAGGGCATTTCACTCGGGTCCTAAAACGCTATACTACACCCACTCCACTTTATTATGTTCGATATTACTAAATTCTAAGCATTTAAAACATATCTAAAGCATGATGTGTTAATGACCCCACCCAAAAACCATAAATGCATTCGAAATGATTGTACATGAAAATGAGCATTTGCACTGCATTTTAAAAGCAATGTTCTCATTCAAAGCATATAGTATGACATTAGAAATGCTATCCAAATGAATCACGAAACTACGTTTATGAAATGGCTCTTAAGTACAGAAGAAAGGTCGAGACCATTCCGTGACAGAATATATAAATTAATTCAGTTGTGGACAAGTTCAAATATTGTCACTTGGAAGTCTTTCAAAGAATTCTTGTTCTCTAAGAATAGTTCTACTTTAAGCAGATTACTTTGTGCCCAATTTTTTTTTTACATTTTGGAAAAAGTCAAATCGCATAAAAATAGAGTTCTGAAGTTGGAAGTTTTGTTTTGAGAAGTGAAGGTCGAAAACAGAGTCCCGTAGAACGCTGTGTGCTAACTTCAAAAGTCATTCTCGTTGTTAGGAGAAAACATCAAATCTTCTAAGCCGGCAAAGAAATCGTCTACCACAGTAGGTGAAAGTTGGACCACTTCATTAAGTAAATCGATTGCACAAAAATGTGAAACATCGCCGCCAGCGTCAGCCGAGTTAGCAATGTTCGAAGGAGATGGAGATGGTACCTGTGTAAGAAAATAGCAAATCTCTCTATTGGGACCTAATAGTGTCCTCTTTACATGCCCAGAATACACAGTTAATCTGGAAACAACCAAGAAAACAAAAACAAGAGAAGATGCACAAGGAGAGGAAAAAGATACCCATCAGCCCACTCATAAGTGGAATCTCGTCATCTGGGTATATGTTGGTAAATGGTGTCCTCTAGGGTCTGCCTTGGAAACAATCCATAGGACTGCCTAGTGATGGACCCAGAACATTTCACCAACAGATGACAGTATATGAGCGGGAGGGGTTGAGGTTGCAGTGCTCAAAGAAAAAGAAGAAGAAAAGGAAAATAATCCAAGTGATTCTAAAAATACCTACGATGATGTAAGGAATTGCTACCCACCAATGTTGTTATGGTGGGTAGCAATTCCTTACATGCTATCAGCATACTGTTTTTAACCATACCACTTTGATGGTCAGCCCTAATAAAGTATTTCATGACATCATCATAGGTATTTTTAGAATCACTTGGATTATTTTCCTTTTCTTCTTCTTTTTCTTTGAACACTGCAACCTCAACCCCTCCCGCTCATATACTGTCATCTGTTGGTGAAATGTTCTGGGTCCATCACTAGGCAGTCCTATGGATTGTTTCCAAGGCAGACCCTAGAGGACACCATTTACCAACATATACCCAGATGACGAGATTCCACTTATGAGTGGGCTGATGGGTATCTTTTTCCTCTCCTTGTGCATCTTCTCTTGTTTTTGTTTTCTTGGTTGTTTCCAGATTAACTGTGTATTCTGGGCATGTAAAGAGGACACTATTAGGTCCCAATAGAGAGATTTGCTATTTTCTTTTCTCTCCCTCTGTATTTCTGAGACCTTCTGTACCTTCCGTGTGTTTTAGTGTCTAGTTGGGGGACTAGGTACCAGTAGGTCTATAATAATTTTTTCCCCTCGGACCCCCCCTTAACCGTTTATCTCTCTGATGGTACCTGTGTGCCTGTCGATCAACGCATCTCACCGTCAGCAGTTTGCGTCTGTGAGACCTCAATGAATGCCGTTATCAGGATTGGTAGCCGCTGGGGACAACACAATGCATGAGCCGTTACCGAACCATGCAATGTATCAACATCTTTTGGCAGTGCTGATGGAAGTGTTAGATAGATGTCCAACACGCATTCTTCTCCACATAGCAGGCATCGTAGAACAGGTAATATGCAATCTTGCCAGATTGGTCTGAATGATAGGAACCACGTGGTATTCAGATCTCTCAAATGAGCCAAGCCCAAGATCTGTATCATGCGTCACGACACTTCATTGCCAGAAGAGTGTTCTCTATGGTAATCTGGGTATTGCTGGTGACTGGACTTGCGATATCAGAGCAGAAGGAACAACAATAGTATTCCTGCTTCGAGTCCCAAAATGAGAGGCAGGCCGCCGAACACAGAGTGCACGAAGTTTGGAAAAATGCCGAGGACTGCTTCAAAAGGGGCTAACAGTCCCGAAAAAAACTGTCTTTAATACATGTACAATACCACTGGTATCAGACATGTTTAAGATACGACCTAACATTTCTGCGAAATGTATTGGGCAGTTTGTGGATAAAAGGGCATGTATCTCTGCAGAGGACCTTGCAACTTTCAGATCATACATCTCTTTGGACGAGGTCAGTGGCACAGTTTTTTGTAAAAGAATGGCTTTCATTCTGCTTAAAGTATCAATTCGTATAGAAGAGATGTTCAGTGAAGGCCATACGGTGACTCCCCGTCTGTCTTAGCTTTAGGAAACAATACTTGCATACAACAAGTGACCCTGGCTACACAGTTACAAGATAGGCTATTCCTGGCATCATTCCACAACAGCTGTGATCATTCAACATTATGTTGCTCCCATTGGAAAGCTGCCCAAAAATTGGATCTATCACTGCTGCCAGAGAACCTTGCAGGTGGCAGGATAAGTTGGTCGAAGAACCATCACAGGCTCCGTGTAAGTTAATACCCTGACATTAAAGTGTACCGCTTAGTGCGCTTTTGCAGTTTGTACCACTAAGAAATACTTCTTTTCCCCCACTCCAACATCTGAGTGTGTATGGTAATTCCCAGGTTGACTTTATGTATTCCTTAGCCAACATTTCATACACACCCGCTGGTATATGTTTCAAACAATACTGAAAGTGGAAAATCGTGACAGGCAGAGTGATTGTCCCATGTATTATCCATTCCGTTGCAGGTTTTTCTGAAACAGTTAATGGTAATCTTTCCAGTTTTTCAATGCTCAGTAACGTATAGTGTGCTCCTCTTTGTGTCAGAGTGATTTGTTTATCTGTAAGGTTAAATACAGAAAACAATGACGTGGTGTTGATTAGACACCATGGCACGTATCCAGAACAAACATTTTGTAACGTCCAGTCTAAAAGCATTGTAGAATGTAATTGTGACTGTCCATGCTGTAGCATGAGCAAGTCCTGTTCCATTATGTCAATGGCAGAGGATACTGTGCTGTCCAAAGTCGTTAACCAATTGTCAACTACAGAGAGAGCTTTCTCTAAATTAATACGATCAATTTCTCGTATTCTTTCTGCAGTCTCTGCTTGTGTCGCTTTCCAAGCTTCAATATGAATGGCATATATACCTGTGTATATGAAACGTTTATGACGTCGTTTTGCAGGACCTTGTAAGAAGTCCCTTAAATCAACGCCATCTTTAAGTAAAGATACGTGTTGTTTAACCTCTGAAAGTGTAGCCACCCAAGGCATAGTTTTCCTACATTGTATGTTGTTACTATCCCTGGATGTTGTGAACCCTTGTGTCTTATTCAGGAATCTATCTTGACAATTGTTTGTGTCTGTGGGCCAGATTAACCATTTTTTCCAATCAGGATTAGTACTGTTTTTAAGTAAAATTGTTTTTACGTCGACCCCTCCCTCTGTAGTGTTCTTACTATCAGGTGTAGGTGTAGGTATGGACGGTTTGTTTAAATCTTTTATCTTGGCCAGGCCAAGACAGGATGTCTGTTGCACAGTGTCATTCAAAAACATTATTTGTTCAGGGATAATGCAGGCTCGAAATAAAGCTTCTATTCCCTGCACCTGCCAGTCTTTTATGCCCCAGACAGTTTTTGTCTCAATGTTGTCTGAAACCTAATGATGACAGCTGGGCATAAAAGGCTGCTGAATACATTTGCTTTGTATTTGTTAACATACTTTTCATTCCTGTCTTATTAACATTTGTAAAGTAAAATGTTTCTGGATTTGTGGTATTAAACCCTAAGAAGTATGGACATTTTTCATAGAATGTTCTTGAGCTACCCTTCGGTGGTGTTGGACAATGTTCCCATTGATTAAAAGTATAAACATTTCTAGGGTTTGCAGATTTGTGCAAGTAATGATGATCATAGTGATTATAACAGTACATTTGTTCATATTCTGATGAACCTTCTAAGTATTCATGTTTTGTAAATTTTGCAGACATCTCCAAATATGACATCATATTATTAACAGTCTCAAAGTCCCAATCATCAGAAAATGTGCTGGGTGAAACAAAGTCACTCAAGGAAACCTTGAATTGATGTAGAATCTTCAACAACTCTGCCGGACCATAAATGTCATACTCAGTTCTGTCCCATGCTATACCACCAGGTATAGGAACGGCTGTGATGTTCACTGATGTTAAGTCTCTTTGTTCACGATGAGATGATTTGTGTTGCTTCAGGAGCAAGTTGATGTTCTTTCTTGCTGTGTCCATTTTACTATATCTTCCATTTATCAGCATTCCCAAACTTAATACAAGAATTAGCCAAAGTAGAAGAAAAAATAAGCCTAGTACAATCCAAAATTCAACCCATGGTGAAACCAGATACGTTTTTTCAAGTTGCTGAAATAGTTCTGTTATTTGATCTCTAAAAGTTTTATTTGCGGACGTCGTTTCGGGCTCACTGGGATCCTCAAAAAATGTATCAAAGTTAATGAAATCGCTAGAGGCAGTTCTGTCAATTGTAGGTATTGCATCAGGATTACTTGAAATCGCTGGAGCTACTTGATCCCTTGTCATATTAGTATAGTCAGATGCTATATCATTGTAGACAGGAGTGTCTTGACGAACTGTTATTTGGGTCTCAAGAGGCACAAGACCCATGGCTTTGTTGCGTAGTTCTTCTTTTCGCACTGCAGATTCTTCAAAGGTGATGAGTCTTTCAGTTTGAACCTCTTGAATAGTAGCAAGATTTGGTTGTCTGCTACCTCTTTGGAGTCCACAGGGCCTACTACTTATTATCAGCCACATGATGTGGTTTTACCAGATCGATGGACACGAACCTGGTCTCCTTTCTTCCAGCAAGGGGCGGTAGTAACACTATTCTTGATCCATGGATTGCTAGCACAGGTACTGGTTTTCTGTTAGAAGGCCCAAATTCCTTCTTATCCGCGATCTTTTCTCTGACTAGATCCCCAATATTTGGAATCCAGACAGGCCTTGCTGGGACAGGTGGTTCTCCTTCAGTGGTCGTTGGCCTCTGCAATGTGTTGCTTAGACCTCTTCATGTTTCATTTAAGTCCTGCAAAACAGCCAAACGGTCTTTGATATCAAAGGGTTTTTGTTCTACCACTGAAGTGTGATGATCGAGATCCGGGACAAGCATTCTAGTACCAAAAAGGATTTCATACAGAGTGATTCCACCCAGAGAATTTCTTGGCAGATTATTTAAACTACGTTGGACACTTATTAGATGTTTGACCCACCCGTCACCCGAGCCTAATACTCTAGCTGTTATAGATTGCTTTATGTCCCGGTTTTTTCTTTCCACTACAGAATTTCCCTCAGGATGGAATGGACTCGAATACCGCAATGCAACGCCCATGCTGGCCATAGCCTCCTTGTAAGCTTTTGAGCTAAACGCAGTACCCTGGTCAGAATGTAGCTTGCCGATTGCATATGTGCCGATAAAGACTCGCAAATCTTTTATACCAGTTCAGGCGTCAGCCGAACGCTGAGGCCACATTCAAATGAATCTTGAGCATGAATCCACTGTGACCATGATATATTTATAGTTACCATCCCTCAGTAAGGGACCGCAGTGGTCCAGGTAAACACAAGCTAATGGTTTATCTGAGATTAACAGGGGCGTCTGCGCAGGACATTTCACTGTTGAAACCTTCATTTTTTGGCAGATTTCACATTCCAAAATATAGTTTCTGGTTTGTTTCCTCATGCGCGGCCACCAGTATCTTTGTTTTAATAATGACACTGTGGCAGAAATACCTGCGTGTGCAGAGGCAAGCCCTTCATGTGCTGCTAAATTTAGTCCTAATCTATGTTCCATGTTTGGAATTACTCTATCCCCCACTCCAGGGATTCGTGCAAAAGGAACATTATTTACATCAGTTATATATGAGTACTTGAGTGGGAAGCCTTTTGGTAATGTTTTACCGCTATCTTTGTTGGAAGCGGTGACAGCCTGCATTATTTTGCTGTCTATTTTTGTTTTAGAACAACTGATTGCAGCTACGGAAGCCGTTTGCACAGCTGCATTTGCGGCTTCATCAGCCAATGAATTCCCTGCAATGTGACCGCCATCATGCTGATGACTCAGTGTATGGATCACATGAGTCTTTTGTAGTTCTTTCTGTGATTAAACTACTTGTTCCCAAAGCAACTTAATGCTTGATTGTGCCACCTTGTGCATCTTTGAAACTGTTTGGAACCCAGTTCTGCAAGTATTCATTGTAAGATTGAACGCAGTAATACGAATCGCACACTATGAGTGTTGGGAATTCGCGATCAGTGTTTTCTAGCGCCATCTTGAATGCCTGTAGTCCAGCTCACTGAGCTGTACAATCTCTGAGAGATTGTGTTTTTGTGACCATAGGTCAGAATTTTCCATTGCGCCAGCGACCTTTAACGATTGCACACGCAGCACTATAAGCTTGTTTTCCCCCAATTGGGGGCTGTGCTCATCCGTCTGTGTAAATTATACATGTGTACTGTTCTAGAGGCAGAATCTCAGTGGCCAGAGGACATTCTTGTTCCTATTGTAGAAATTCATGTGTTTTCAAATAGGGGTCAAAAATGTATTCAACGTCTATTGCAGCAAGAGAGTTAAGACATTGTATCTATCTCAGATGTAAAGCCTTTGCATTTGGAATGCTTGCTTTTGTCACTTCCTCTAAAGCAGGTACATGAGTAACGACCATTATGCGTTTTCCCTGTGCGAGAGCTCTCTCTTTTGCTACTGCAGTTTGTACGGCTGTCAGAATTTTTTCTGTTGAAGTGAATTTTATTTCAGCTTGTGTGTACAAGTGTGATTTATAAGCAATAGGTACTTTTTCACCTTCATTAAAGGTTAACTACGTGAATCCGCATCTTCCTGGGATGATTCGGATTACAAGGTTGTGTACGTTTACGCGAGTCTATAAATGTGTTGTTGCTAACATGTCTGTTTGCACTCAACGCAAACTTTCTGTGTGTTTTTGAGTCCAATTAGTTGTTTTGAAATCAGGTTTGATTAATTCGTAGAGAGGTTTAACCCTTTCTGCGTAATTTAGAATGTAAGTTCTTCCAAAGTTCAGGAAACCTAGAATTGACTGTAAGTTTTTCAGACTTTTTGGAGGTTGGAGCAGCGCAAATTTCTCCAGAAAGTTCGCTGCCTGTGTTTTGCCTTCACTTGATAACTCGTATCCCAGAAAAAGGACGTTGAGGTGGGCAATTTTTGATTTTTTTAAATTGAATTTATACTCTTCAGATACGAAGCCAAGTATTATGGTGTTCACTCTGTTCAAGTGCCTGTCCAAGTCATCGTCAGTTAGATAGATGTCATCGACATAAGATAATGCCTCATCATTATACTTTTGTAGTAACCCTGTTACTCTGGCTGAAAATAACTCCGGACTATTCTGAATCCCTGGGAGAGACAACAGAAGTTACCCTCTGTCCCCATAATTGAGAAAGCGGTCAAGTACCTGCTTTCAGGTGCAATATCTTGACAGAAGAAACCGTTAGAAATATCTAATGTGGTTTTATATTTTTTGCGCACAATGTTATTCATCAGTGCTGCACTGTGTGCACTTTGTACTGCAAAGGTTTTGCAACAAGAATTTAAATGTCTGTAGTCCAAAACTAGACAATATGTATTGTCTGATTTGGAGACAGGAAACAAAGGATTGTTCATGGACGAGGTGCATGTTTCAATCACCCCTTGGTATTCAAGTTGATCTAAGATCTCCCTGACCTGTTTTTTAGTTTCTTGCTTAACTGGGTACTGCCTCTGAGCAGTTGGTTGTGTTTTTAACTGGATTTTGCGGTGAGGGGAATCCTCATCCCATCCCACATGATTTTTATATAATGCTACAGCCTAGGCTACTGCCCATTTTCTGGCATAGGTGTATTTTAAGTGAATTGGAATATGATTGGAGAAGGCTGGCATAAGGATGTATTCGCCATGTGGCACCTCTCCGACAAATTTTGGTGGTGAGTCTTTTTCAGTCATAACCCTTAGAGAGCTTCTCCCAAAAGAGTGCTCTTATCTTCCTAGTTATGTCCCCCTCTATCCTATAACTTATGGGGTACACTAACCCTGGTATCAGCTGTTTCAACTTGAATGTACTCATTCAAGTCCACTGTCTCCAGATGATCCTTCAAGATCTTGCGAGCTATGGTGACTTCTGCTGCGCTGTCCAGCATTGTCTAGGTCCACTCTCCGTTCTTGAGTTGTGTCCTCAAGATCCTCGGCATGTCTGATTTTAGAGCTGCTACCTTCTTTTTGGTGAATTGGGTTTTCTTATTTTTTGGAACGTGTTGATCGTTTTTGGACTTCACACGTTCTTCCTTGTGCTCTGACCGTCCCCTTCTTTCCGATTTCTGGGAGGAAGTCTGAAAGGTACGAGAGGAACGTGTATCAGTATCTTGATATCTATCAGGTTTTCTATTATTCTGGGCAGTTCATATGGTTGCTCAGTTACATCACATTCTCTTAATTTTTGGTGGATCACCATGGATGCTGCTTCACCTTTAATGTTAGCTAATATTATAGCTGAGACCTGTTTGAAATCTCTCAGTAATTTCATACCCAGATTCAAAGCAGGCTCTGCCCCGTATTTATTTTGAATCTGTTTCAGGATGTCTGGTATCACCGGCATAGACGGAACACCATGTGTTTTATGTGTAGATTACAGCAAAGACTGTACCCCAAGTGTCGCAGTCCTCCAGGTGTGGTGCGATCTCCATTGGTAAACAGATTGTTAGAATTCTGTGTTTCTCATGAGGTGTACTATCTGGAAATACTGCCTCGATTTGAGTAATTTTCTGAGCTATCCAGAATGGAATTTGTTCCCTTTTTGTGGGCAATTTACCAATGACTGATTGTATGGTCTGTGGTGTAATTTTATTTGTGTTCCCCTGATGAGGGGTGTGCTGTTGAATCCTTATAGGAGGTTGGACTGTTAGAGTCTGCATGACATATTGAACCAATTTTCTATGTATTTTAATTACTTGTTTTAGTTGCACTAATAGTTCTGCATCTTTACTTTACTTTACTTTAAACCATTTTATAACGCGCTCCATTACTGGGGAGTATCCTGGCGCGAGAAAAGGGAAAAAGAAACAGACATCAAGACTCAGAGAGTGAAAAAAAACACATCAAATTGTACTCTTGAAGAGGTGAGTTTTCAGATGTTTTTTGAATGCAGCCACTGTTGGCATGGAACGCAGATGGAAAGGGAGGGCGTTCCAGGCCCGGGCCACAATCACAGAAATCGACTGGCCACCAAGTCTGGCACGTTTAAAGCGTGGAAGAGACAGTTTAAACAGAGTAGAGGATCTCAGGGTACGTGCAGGGACATATCTGATAAATCTCTTTCTCAAATAGAGGGGGCCTTGGTCATGGGTTGCCCGGAATGCCAGCACCAGAGATTTAAACACAATGCGCTGTCTAACCGGGAGCCAATGGAGCGTGCGCATCTCCGCGCGAACGCTCTTCCATCTAGGTATGTTAAATAATAGACGGACGGCCGCATTCTGAATAATTTGCAGACGCTGCACCAAATAGGCGGGTATGCCACTAAACAGTGCATTGGCATAGTCCAACCTAGCCAAGATGAGTGCCCGAGCAACCGACTCCCTCGCATCCCTGGGAAGTAGGGGGAAGAATTTGCGTAGCATTCTCAAGGTGGCGAAGCAAGTGCCTGTAAGCTTCTTAATGTGATGCTCAAATTTTAGGTCCTCCACGAACCAGATGCCAAGGTTTTTGGCAGGTCTCCCCATCTCTCTAGGGCCAGGAATGTTAGAAGGCCACAGTGAGCTCCTGAACGAGGGGGGAAAAGAGCCATAAAAGAGCACCTCTGATTTGTCCTCGTTGCATTTCAGCTGGGCCTGCGTTAACCAGCGAAATACAGAGGACAAACACAGGTGGACCGTGGATGTATCCAGATCAGCATCGGGCCAGGTAAACAGCAGTTGGGTATCGTCTGCATACCCTATGATCTTAGCCCCAAACTGTTCCGCTAGATAAACCAGGGGGGTGATATAAACATTGAACAGTAAGGGGCTAAGAGTTGACCCCTGCGGAACACCTGTGCACAGAGGTTTAGGCTCCGAGGCATGGGGAGGTAGCCAGACCCGCTGGGTCCTATTAGATAAAAAAGAGGACAGCCAATCCAGGACTACACCCCCAATGCCTATAGCCGACAGCCGGCCGAGGAGGAGGTCATGGGGGACAGTATCGAAAGCGGCAGAGAGGTCCAATAAAATTAGGACCGCTCTGCCACCCCCGTCTAAACAGTCCCGAATAGCCTCGGTCATTTCCACCAAGGCCGTCTCGGTGCTGTAAGCAGCCCTGAAGCCTGATTGGGCGGGATGGAGGGCCTTAGAGGTTTCCACAAAGCTCTCCAATTGTTGGAGTACTACCTTTTCACAGATTTTAGTAAGTGCCGGCAACAAGGAGATCGGACGATAATTCCCCGGAGTCGCCACATCCAGTCCGGGTTTCTTCAGGAGCGGCAGAAGTTTGGCATCTGACATTTCTTCAAAGGTAAGATGTGGTGTATAGCTGGCTAATACCGGCAAAGTTGCTCCTGGTCTACCTAGTGGACCGAGTCTAGCAATGTGATTTTGATGTTGTAGGGCGCCTTTAAACCAGAGCGCATTCTCTTGGTATGTTAATGGGATTTCAACATCCTCGAAAGGCGTGTATTCCGCTGGAGGTTCCTCTACTTTGAAGAAGTGGAACACATGTGTTACTGGATTTGCTTCAGGGAAGACAGTCCATGAATAGAATACCTCTGTCTGCCGATATTCATGTGCCTCTATGACAAAAATTACCCTACCACCTCTAGGTGATAGGCCATTTGTTATTAGCTTCATAGTGATTGTTTTCCTCAAGTTTTCCGGGATGATTATAGCATCCAGATCGGTTGCTTGGAAACCTGTAACGTCTAAACCCGGTTGGTTTGCAGTTGCTGTAGCTCCACCGGTTGTGTTGTTGTCGCCGTTAAGCAACATTGTTTAATGAAAGTTTCAAGGAACTAAAGATAAGGTGCACAATATTTTGGAACACTGTATCCTTCAACGTTGAACAAACCAAAAACTAATACATAGGATTTTCGTCCTACTCAGTTATGGTGGATATTTTCCTTTCACCCACTACAGACGTCTATTGGAGTATTTTACGGGAAAAAGGGGTCTCTGTGAAAAGCACGGCTGAGTTACTCTAGTATCTAGCATTAAATGAATGCCTTACCAAACATTGGGCGCCATGTAGTGTAGTTCCTATATTCCCAATAGGCTCTGCGCATTGGAATAATATATCCTATAGATTTGACGTAGGACTTATATCGACTAGGTCTCTAGCGAATATATTAGACTTAATTGTGAGTGCCAGCTAGCTCAGAGGTCTCTAGAAACTTTCTCGAATACACAAGAAGGAATTAGTTTCTGACAACTGCATAAACATGACAACTTTGTTTCCCCAAGATAAAACGTATCTTCAGAGTCGTGGAAACAATAGATAGATATTTTACTCAGTCATTCGTGCATGCTTCGTACCATCAGAGGTGCAGAGAAATAGAGAGACGGGCGTTTTCAATAAAAGGATTTATTTAACAGTCGTCTTTCTCATGCAAAAGAAATGAACTGCTGTAATCGTAATTCTGACTTTAAAGTATAATGCGCACAGCAAGAGGAGTATTATAAATAAATACTGTAAAAGCATGGTATGGTTTCTAAGCCATAAAATACATACCTAAATAACAAAAGCTAAAAGTACTCAACTGGTGCTTCTAAAATACGCCTACCCCAATGTATCTAACCTAAGTCTAGTACAAGGGAAGAAGTAAGTATGGTGTAGCATCGGTTTCGTTTCTTTGCCAATAATCTATCCAAGATTTCTCCTAGGGTTTAATCAGCTCAGTACCTTGGTTTTAGAATGAAGGAGGTCTGGTATCTCTGTCTCGGACTCGATTTCCCAACACCTCACGAGGGGAGTTTGAAAACACTGGAGCTGGATTGTCAGCGAGAGAAAGGCAGCCTCTCTGTCAATGCGCAGACTGGAGGGTCGGCTTCCTTTGGCATTTGCTGTAGCGAGCTGTGTCGGGCAAGTAGATAGTCGAGCTGCTCCGAACCACGTGTGTTTGCTGGGGCAAGTGTAGGCATATTTATACCTCGAAGGTGCCTGGTTTGACATAATAACGTCATCAAAGAACCCCAAGGGAATGGTAGTTCTTTGAAAACTCCATGATTTCTAGGACAAATCAATATTAAAGAAGGGGATGTCCCTGATTGCTGAAGTCGAGTTTTCCAAGAAATCATAGTGGCTTTTTGAAACTAGTGGAAGTAGCCATGCCTGTATTTGGACTGGATGGATTATGTCTAAATATGGTCATGATTTCTATACCTATATAAGGGTAATGTGAATTATACCTATATAAGGGCATGAATCGGTACATTTCACTTGGGTCCTAAAAAGCTATACAACAAGATAAGAATACTGTGGTTCATGGGAAACGCATGCGGGAAGCCGCGCCTTTGTATGTCCCTCCTAGGGGTGCAGGAACTGCTGACAATAAAAATTCAACTGATGCAAAGGGTTATTTTAATAATAATTGGGTTTATACTCCTTGGAGTAGGACGGACGTCATGGCCCTTAAAGCTGCTTTGCCTGACCAGCGGAAAAATCTGGCTGCTTTTTATGAAGAAGTTGAAGAGCCATTAGTTCTTGTACCATGACTTTATCTGATATTTATATGTTTTTGGGCTTATTCTACCCCCTGATATGTGGAGGTCTATTCGTAAAGTCGATGATCATGCATTTTTTGGGGATGTTTTGAAGGAACTAGAGACGATCGATGCAGAAAGGGAACCCGCACAGAAACTTCTTCCAAAGGCTATACTAGTTACATTGAAAACTCTCATTCCTCCTAAAAAGATAGATTGAACTGTTGTTAGCATCTTGTAAGCAAAAGGCAGATGAATCGGTCTCTGACTTATTTACACGTTTTGAGGAGGCATTTCACGACTTTAGTGGCCAGTCCTTGACAGATGACACGGGCAGGCATCTGTTTGTCGATAAATTTGACGCGAATATGTTGCCAGGAATAGCTAGTCGCCTAAAGGCCAGCGAAAGTTCATGGACTACGTCTTCCCCGGTCTCTCTTTTGACTACGGCTCAGTATTATGAACACCAGGAATTGGAAGCCAAGGGTAATGAGGATAAAAAAAATCAGGAGCTGAAAACAAAGGTTATGATTGCTCAGGTTTTTGGCCCATCTTATGGAAGTAGTGGTAGAGGCGGATGTGCAATGTATCGCCCAGGCACACCCTCTTTTTCCCGAGCTACTTTGTCTTCTGATCAGTGTGCTTACTGCAGGGAGACTGGGCATTAGGCTTTTGAATGTCTTCGTTTGCGTACTCAGCAGTATCAGTGTGGTCGGGGACAAATGAGAAGCCGCCCGGGAAATCCGGGACATAGGGGAGGTATGAATGATCCTACCAGGTTTGAGACTGTTGGACATAGTCTGAATTCTTCTAATACTTTTGGTAGGCACACCCAATATCAAATATCTGATTATTTGAATTTGGATTTTAAGGACTCTACTTATGCACAGGAATGCCTAGGATGGGGTAAGGAATCAGTTGAAGTCCCAAAAGATCAGAAGGGTCCCTATGTTCAAGCACATGTTTTGGGTTGTACTGATCGGTTTCTGGTTGATACAGGAGCTACTCGTAGCGCCTTGTCTAAACAATTGGTTCCAAGGGCTCCGCTGTCTGGCTTAACCATTACATCAATAGGTTTCAATGGGACACCTTGCCTTCGCCCAGTCACAGCCACTTGCATTTCATGTTGATACATTTTCTGTTCCATGTCCATTTTTACTTTCCCCTAACACGCCGGACAATATTGTGAGTCTTGATATGCTCAAGTATTTTAGGGCTACAATACGTTGTTCCCCAGAAGGTGTGCGTGTTATTTTGAATGATCACTATCCTGTGGTTGAGAAGTCCTGTCTTATTAGAGAGGATATTGCATTGGCTTCACTTCCTAGTACTCTGTGGGCTACATCAGATACCGATGTGGGGCAAATGGTTATTCTATCAGTGCATATTCAGGTGAAGAAGGGTGCTTCATTACCTCGATTTCCTCAGTATAGAATTTCTCAAGAAGGTGAAGAGGCACTTGTACGTATTGGTCATGATCTGATTGAAGTGGGGGTTGTGGAAGAAGTCCCTTACAATATTTGCAATAGCCCTATCCTTCCCATTCTGAAGAAAGACACTGATACTAAAATGTACAGGTTTATCATTGATTTACGAGAGGTTAACAAGATCGTAGTGCCCCAATACTCGGTAGTCTCTGACACCACGACACTCCTTACCTTGGTTCCTCCAACTGCTGCAACATTTACTGTGATTGATTTAAAGAATGCTTTCTTCTCAATCCCTATTCATCCCGTTAGCTGATATCTGTTCGGCTTCACTTTGAATAATCGATCCTTTAGATTCTGTAGAGTTCCCCAAGGGTATACAAAGAGTCCTAGTATTTACAGTCAAGCATTAAAAAGACAGCTTGATTCTTTCTCTGTGCCGAAACTGCAATGCAGTGAAGCACCACATCTATGTACGTAGTGAAGTCACAGGCTGAACTTTGGCATAATACCAGGCAGGAAGTGCTAGACATGCAGAGATCTGCTTTGGTCTAAAGAAGGAACATTGGATGATGAGGGTTGTTGGAGAAATAAAGACATGACCAAGTGGAGACTGTCCACATCCTATTTACAGCCTATGATTCATATGGCACATGGGCCGGCACATGTTGGAGCCTCCTCGATAACTAAATTACTTACGCAAGTTTGGGAGCATCCATAAATTGCGGCACTGCTAAAAAGATAGTGCAGTCCTGCTTGATTTGTCTTCAATACAATCCTGGAAAAGGGACACAAACTCCTACAGGCGGGTTTGCCACACCAACTGCACCTTTTGAAGTTTTGCAAATGGATTACATCCAGCTTGAACGATGTAATAATCTGAAATATGTTCTAGTGGTGGTATGTGCCTTCAGTAAATGGATAGAGGCGTACCCTACGAAAGATAATACAGCTCTTACTACAGCAAAGGTGCTTCTAAAGGAATTTCCCCCCAGATTTGGTGTTTGCAAACTTTTGTGGAGTGATAACGGACCCCATTTCATTGGGCAAGTTGTTGAGTATGTCCTGAAAGGATTAAGGATTAAGTAGAAGTTTCATGCTGCCTTCTATCCACAATCAGCAGGGCTAGTGGAGAGATACAATGCTACCCTCAAGCTTAAGCTAGCTAAAATTCAGGCTTCCACATCCTTGAAATGGCCTAACTCACTACCCTTGGCATTGTTGTCCATTAGATCAGTGCCACATTCATGATCTGGCCTTACATCGTATGAGGTGGTATTTGGAAGACCTATGAATATTTGGGGAATTCCTAAGCCACGCCCCATACATGATGTACCATGTGTCTTGATGAGTGACTACCTATCACAGTTAACTGACAGTTTGATTTCTATTCATCAACAAGTTCGAGAACCACTTCCTGACAGGTCAGAAGGTGAAGGCCACGGACTACGGCCCGGTGATCATGTAATGATCCGGTCCTTTCAGAGATCGAGCAACTTGGAGCCCAGGTGACGCAGCCAGAGCAGGTCCTCCTAGCGATGAGAACTGCAGTTCGAGTGACAAACAGGAGGAACTGGGTGCATTCTACCCACTGCAAGAAGGTGCTGTCTACCCTGATGGAACCTGCTGCACTGACCGACCATCGAGATATCCTGGATACAGAGACAGGCCAAGCCATATCACCAGAAGAACCTGAGGAAGTCTTCCCGGACCATACGATTCCTGATGCATCTCGATATCAACTGGAGCCCCGGAAAGAAACTGCATTGTTGAAAAAGACTGGTTGAGCAACCGTCCTGGGTTAGTGAGAAACTGAGCTGAAGATGGAAGGGATCTTTTTGTGTAGTGACACCCGTCTTAACCCTCAGTGAAGAAACCAACGGCTGCCCAGGACTTTAGAGATCCAACAGTTTTGTTACTTCAACAACGAGATGAATATGCCTATGGAGAAAACATCAACTGCTGAGAGGGTCTGCGACAAGAAGATAATGTGTACGGTTGGGTTTATTGTCACTGTGATTACTATGGCAGTGACAACTTGAAGAAGTGGCTCCTGCTCGACAAATACTGACTGCCACTACTCCAGCACCCATTGAACACCACTATTTTACTCTCCCTTATCATGAGCAGAAGCATAAACAGTCTTATCGGAACAACACATTCATCCAGATGTTGCACCACACGCACAATGCTACGAACATTACTGATTGTTGGGTGTGTGGAATGATGCCAGCTCATCAGAACAAGCATTGGCATAGCCAATAGGTCTCGCTTTTGGGACCTTATAAGTATTTAGTTATCCAGCACAATATCCTTGGTGCAACTCTCTCAACCATTGCATGGCTAATCACTTATAAGGTCCCAAAGGCGAGACCTATTGTCTATGCCAATGCTTGTTGGCAGTGCAAATGAGCCATTTTCTCAAATGTATTTAAGTTTCAAAGGAACAAAGAGCATGATGTACCAAGACATGTTGCTGTTGCAAGTCACACAATTCACAAAACCACAGCGTATCCGACTGCAATATTATTTTTTGCTATGTATTAAATCCATTTTACCAATTTTCCAGTTTGGAAAAGCACTTTCGGTTGATAAAATAGGTTTTCAAACCCATACCGTGTCACAATTAAGGAGGGTTGTGAAAGAGGAGTCTGCTCCGAATTCCAAAGGAGGTAGCAACATATACAAAGAGGAAGATGTCCCTGTTGAACAGCTTTGACTTTGAGAATCACGTTCGGTGACTTGCATGGGAGAAGGCAGTGGTCCCTGCTTCACCCCCACCAGTGTAGTTTTCTCTAAGGAATATGTGCTGCTTTAAAAAAAAAATCCCATATAGGAATGCAAACACAGGAATTTTGGCCAACTGTTCCTTGCAGGCTACCATCCCTGTGTTAGCAGCCAATTACGGGGGTCGCAATTAGATTAATACTTACTAAGGAGACCGTTCTAGGACCCCTACCGAGTGGAGATTTTGTGGTGGAATCTAACAGTACATAGGTTGCATCACAATATTAAAGACTGGCCACCAAAGTGTGCAATTTGAGACTTCTTTTTGCGAATTATTTTGTATTATATCAGGCCCACTGACATTTAGTAAGGTCTATGAGAACACGGGTACATAGGTGAGTCTTGTAAGAAGCATACCATGGTAAACACTATGCTAGACATTGGCTCGAAGCACTTAAGGCAAGGTGAACGCAGCCTTACATACCTATAAGCCCAATTCATCTTGGTGTGAAGTGCAGAGCTTTTGGTTAATCTCTGTTGTGAATGTAGTGGGTGTTTGTCAAGGCATATTGTTTTCAGTAAACAAATTTAATTTCTATCAAACGCGCGTGATAAACTGTGACCTGTAATAAGTGATTGAAATGTATTCTTAAATCTGTAATACAGAGTTGGCTTTCTTGCAGTTGTTTCTGCTAATTTCACAGCAACAGTTTGACGAACATGCGCTTTGTATAAATGAGTGGTATCATATCACATTGTAGTCAGGTTTTGGAAAAAATGTGCTTTATGGGCCACCGTAGCATTTTTTTTTTTACCTCAAGGGAAGTAGGTAGGTGATAACAGTGTTACCGCTGCCTTGAGGAAAGTGTGTGGGTCTCTCTCTACAGATAGTTACTAGGTAACTTCTTAACTGTTTAAAACTCGTATAGTGAAGTAGCACCACTGACGATCTCCCCCCACCCCCTTTAAAAATCGGCTCCACTGGGAGCAGGATATTGCAGAGAACTGCAGATTCAAGATTTGGTTTTAAGAATTCAACAGTGGATTGCAAAAGACTTTTGTGCCTTGTCATGTAGACCATTATGAATCAGTGTCAAAAGCCTGTGGAGACGGGAGGTGGCAGATTTAAATATACAAATTAACGAAGAATCGTACTGTTGGGCCAGGAGATATTTGAGAGCCCTATCAGATCAAATCTTTTGCTGGTTATATTTGGCCTATTGGAGGGGGTTACAGGCCCTGCTAAGCATCTTCTTTTTTATGCAATTCTACTGGTGAGAAGAGAGATATGTAAAAAATGGAAGGAACCTTCATCTCCCTTGTTTTCGGATTGGCAGTCATCAGTTTTAAAAGTCTCTAGGTTGGAGCTTTTGAGATCAGGCAATCAAAAAAAGCGGGCCTTCTGGAAACTTTTGCAGTGGGGGTAACTACGATAATGTGGACGGGGTTTCCCCCCCTCCCGGTCCTATGATTACACCGCCCTGCTATTCTGCAGATATCCCCGGTGAAAACAGGTGGTGCCCTGATACCAATATGTTGGCTAAATCCGGTAAGGCGGCTCCCCAAGGGTTCCCAATTTAAGCCTTTTGAGTATCCTGTAACACTGGTAGGCAAGGGCTATAACCTCCAGTTGCCTACATATCCAGTAAACTGAGGCAGTGTGTGGATATCTCTAAGGTAAAATGTAACTAGTTGGGTGGAGAATGAGGACAAAAAAAAAAAAAAAAGAGCCCTATCAGAGAGGGCGTGAGTGGGGAAAGATGCCATAAAGAAAAAAAATGTACATGTTCTCGCAGCATGCAAAGATAATATAGGATACAAAAAGACAGCCCGACATGATACTGTAAACACAGTATATGTAAAAGCAATATACTGTGCCATGAGTAGGCAAAAGCTGAATACAAAACACCTGTACGGCTTGATGCAAAAAAAAAGACACTATACTGTAAACACACTGCGTGCAAACATTGCACAAATGTTTAACTGTGTACACCCCACAGAGAAAGAGCATTTGTAAGCATTAGTACAAGGTAGAAATACGTGCAGGCGGGCTACATTCTAGGCACGCATAATATAACCAGCAAACACAGAACGGATCCATTCTATACTACAAGTACTAGGCGACATCCACAAGCAACATACTGTAAATGTACATGATACACAAACACTACAACAATACGGCTCACCAATCGGCAAGCATTCACGATATCGAGTACACAGTAGGAAAGCTCACGGAACACAATGCACAACAAACTAGGCACACAAAATCTGTTCAGATGTCCCCTCCAAGCCACCCGATGGTGTAGCGTTTTTCAGAGTGGCCATGGTTTAGCGTTTTTCGGAGTGGCCCTGACAGATTTACACTGCCAAAATCTCACCGCGCCCTTGCGATTTGAACAGAGTGAGCTACCGAGAATTAGTTGAGGGAGGCGAGGGGGCGGAAGGTGACGAGGAGGCACAATGGGAATCTAGCTTGGCAAAGCGCACTGTGCGCGAGACAGCGCCGCATTCCGTGCAGTCACTTTTAAGTGCGTCATTGAAGTGCTATTAACGAGCTGTAAAAGTGAAATGCCATTTTGCGATCATTGTGGAGATAAAAAGAGGTGTAGCGGCTGAAAAAAATTGTGCGTGGGACAGAATTACAAAGACGGGGGGAGGCTGCTGGTCTAGAAGACCTCACCAGCCTTTACACAAAACAAGCATTGGCCGCGCAGCCGTAAAAGTAATGCCGCGCGGGCGCGCTAAAAAAAAAACGCGGGTGGTGACGCAAGTTGTGCACACGCGCGATGTGAAGAAGTGCTGCGCACTTCTCGCGCACGTGGGCATGTTCTAGCTAGCTGGTCGCCAGCCAGCAGCGCTTTCAAAACTCACCTTCTAAAGTTTCTCCGACCAGCGCATGCGCGCTGACTCAGCGAGACCTAAAAAGGGAGGAACACCTTTCATTCCTCTTTCCTTTTCTCACAATGGCTCTTGTCAAGCCTGGTTTGCACTTTTAGTGGCTTCTCAAGTGGCTAATATTACTGATATGGGTGTAAGGAGATTAAACTACTATCTTAATAAAGCGCGTTATCCTGATGAAGGAGGTGATCCGCAAGCTAAAGGGACTAAATGGGAGATGGAGGAGTACCGACGAGGAAATGCTTCTACACATTATGTTTACCCAAATACTCGAACTGCTAAGGGTAATGGACCATTTGTTATAGCTGTCACTAGAGCCCGAGCAGATTTATGTGTGAGTAGTGTTGTGAAAATTCCAGTGGGAAGAAGCAAATGTACTCTGGTTTTGAACATTGCTGGCACCAACAACAGTAGGTTCACGTCTTCACATAACACGTATTTTATCTGCGGAAATAAGGGATACTACCATCTACCTATTGGATGGTCTGGAATTTGCTATGTGTCCTTTTTGTTACCTCCTGTGTTTCTGGCACCTGCATCATATCACAAGGACTATCGACTGTTTAATGACATTTCCAAGAACAGATACAAAAGAACAATAAGTAATAATGAGGTAGATCAGACTGACACAGCACTGCAGCAATATGCTGATTTTAATTTGGGGCTGTTCTTCTTTGTTGATGTTGCTTTGAACTGTAGGGAAATCAGACGTTTGACTTGTGTCGTAGGGGCTGTGACCAACCAGACAGCTATGGCACTTGGAAACATCACAGAGGAACTACAGATTGCAAGGATTGTGGTGCTCCAAAATCGTATGGTCCTGGACGTGGTTTTGGCTGATCGAGGTGGCACATGTCGCATCATCGGAAGTAGCTGCTGCGTGTACGTTCCAGATCATGCCCCTTCAGTTTTTGATGCGCTCTCTTAGTTGCATATAATTGCTGCTGAGATTCACCCTGATACTGGCACATGGACTTTGGCCAGCTGGTTTTGGACATTACTCACTACCTGGGGCTGGAAACTATTGATAGTTCTGTGTATATTACTTGCAATTCTACTGACATGCTGCCTATGTATTCAATGTGGTCCAATGCTTCGCTCCATCTGTATCACTGCTTGTACACCTTCCAGACGTGATGTTAAACAAATGAATGCCCAGTGTATACTAGACAAAGCAGTTGATGAAATGATGAAAATTGATATACATGATGTATACTTAGACTCCTCTAGATTATAAATGTCTTCAGCTAATACTAAAAGGGTCCTCTGTAGAAATTTGGCTGAGATCGATGTTAGCATTTAGCTGAAGCCATCTTGTTTCCGGCAGCCATCTTGTTGACCATGTGCTCTTTCCTTCTTCACTGTCGCTTGCCCTTGTGCTTTGCTCAAGAACTGACTATACTTAGCCTCTGCTACTCTGCACATGCTCAGAAGAGTCTGTAGCTGCCCATGCACCTGCTGTAGTTCATCACTGTCAGGCTGTTTTAACTGAGGTCAGCAATCCATGGCCCCCTCCTTCTCTGTTGACTGTGCATTCTCTGTGTGACCATCTATGAATGTAACTCTTCCTATGTGTGCTTTTACCGCCTTCTTTTGAGCTCCTGTGTGGGTATAAAAGACCGATGGTTCTTCTACTCCTTGGGCTACTTCATACACTGCTGAAGGGTGTTGTGTGAATTTAGTTCCACCTCATGAGGTTTATGAAAATATCTTTTTACTATTTCAGCTTCTGTGCCAACTTCTATTTACTGGTCTGAGGACTTGTGTGCAGAGAAGGGCGAACCCCTAGCACTGGTTGGCCTTGCTGAGGTCTACTTCTACAAGAGGACTGGGGCATATGAGCAGAAATGGAGGAACTAACTCGGGGTGTGGGGAGGGAGCTAAGATGCAGAATTTGCCGCAAAGAATGTTAGGCTAGGAAGTTAAGTGAGCTAGAGGAAACCATCGAGAAAGAGCAGCAGAAAATGGGGCACTCCAGAGGGATCCTGGTGTTATGACTGTGAATGGAAGAGAAAGGGGTGCAGAAAGCACAGACTCATTAGGTGTCTCTGTGAAATGTAAGTGGTGCTTATGTAAAGCGTTACAATACCCTGGGGTTGTGCTTGAGCTGCATAAATGTGCCTAAAAAAATATCAAACAAAGTGAAAGGCCCTGAATGCTGATTAAATGTTAAAATGTAATTCAGTGCAGGAAGACAACAAACACATGCACGTATATAGAGTGCTTGTTTGGAAATGATAAAAAAATTATTTCTTCTGATTGAGTAGCCAGTGGAAGGACACTAGTAGCCAGTGGCTTGTGACCCGAAGATGTACTTGGGCTAAGACCTGTGCCACGGCATTGACAGCAAAGCAGAGAAGAAAGTGGGGCACCCATAATATTTGCTGCATTGCCACACCTGCATTGCCCTACCTGTTGTTGAAGCTGTTGGGAGCAAAGGAGACTGCCACAGGACCGCTGCAAGGCCACACCTACACCGGCCCACCGTTGCTGCTGGGGAGTTCATCCCCCATCATTCCTCAGGGTGCGCATGCCGCGCACCACGTTTGAGGCGCCACGAGGTGCTTCAAAAAGGGGCCAGGGCTCCCGCAGCGTGGGCGCTCGTAATCTTTGCTGCATTACCACACCTGCATTGCGCTACCTGTTTTTGAAGCTGTTGGAGGCAAAGGAGACCGCCACCGCACCGCTGCAAGGCTGCACCTACACCGGCCCACTGTTGTTGCTGGGGACTTCATCCCCCATCATTCCTCGCGGCGCGCACGCCGCGCACCGCGTTTGAGGTGCCTGGAGATGCTTCAAAAAAGGGCCAGGGCTCCTGCAGCGCGGAATGCACGCAGGAGTGCCCGGGCCAAGGGCAGGCCCGCTCTTCTGTGCACGTCCGTGACTGGTCTGGGCCACCCCTCTAAGAACTGGCATAATTTAAGTCTCATGGTAAGCATTTGCTTAGTAAAAGCCTAAGGGGATACAGCCAACCTTTGCCCCATGTCTATTGATTGTTATTAATTGTAATCCTATTTACGCCTGTTTTTGTGTCCACATATTGGCTCAATAAGGAAATACGGAAATATGAACAGGCGGAAGGGTGCTGCTGGCAGCTTAAACACCTTTATTATTAGAGCTGAGTCACTTCTCACCCATGAAATCGAGCTGGCAGAGAGACGGTTGTCACTCGATCCGGCCAGGCTACCCACTTACAGACAAGCTAGTTCACCAAACCCTACTAACATGTCGCAATCAAATCTAATTGGTCCAACACCAACTGCCCTTGATAACCCTACTGCCTCTGTCTTATCACCTGCTTTGAGTACTCCAATGACCTCTAACCTAGCTGATATTATTAGGCCTGGAATAATTTCAAGGCTATGAGTACCAAGACAAGTAGGAGTCCCAAAAGTGAAATCCAAATAGACAAAGAGGGTTAGTAAAAACGGTTCTAAGAAAAGTGCTTTAAAAAAGAAAACAGGAGGAACAGTTAGCTCGCCCAATGAAACTATAAATGAGCTTGTGCAAGAGATAATTCTATGTAATACAGTTGGTCCTAAAACTGATGTTGATTTTACCCCACTCCCTGTTCTATATAGTGAGGGTGTTGGGCAGGTAGAACAAATTGTCATACCAATCCTCGAGGCTGCATTTGGCTGAATGCTAACCCAGATCGACGAACATATGGCCAGGAAATTCAGTGCTATGGACACAAAACTAGAGCAGATACATTCTGTCATAAACCAATTAGATACCCTATGTCAGAATGTCAAAATAACACTTGAGGAAGGGGTCAAACAAATAATTGAGGCTAAAGACCCACCTACACATATCGAAAGTAGAACGAAGGATACACGTGGTGGGAAAATCACAGAACTATCCACGATTGATACGTTTAGCAGGGGTGGAAATACAAGGAGCAGGACAGAGCTAGCAGATGCTGGTGATGAAGGTCTAAGTGACAGACTATGCGCTAAGGTGGCCGCAGATCCTTTAGAAATGGGTAAAGGCCCAGGGATATTACATAGCCCCGAAGGAACTGATTTAATTCCTAATTCAGACATCCTAAAGCTACCCCCAGCCGCATGTCTGTATGTCTTGATTTTAGCTGGTGTCCCTACTCTTAAAAGAGAACAGAAAGAATCTTGGCCTAATCTTAGAAACAAAACTGTTGATTGGCTCACCAAGTTTAAAAAATTCAATCCACAAAAAATGAACGACATTTTATTGGTCCGTAGGGTAGGGTGGGTAGGTAAATCCCCAAAGAACATAAAAGGGGACTGTATTGTTATAAACTTTAGGCGGCCACACATGGTCCGTAATCTGTTAAGAATCCAGGAGGAGCTGCCCCTACAGAGTACTTGCATTCATGCCTTACTTTTGGGACACTTCTATAGACCACATTCTGGGAGGTTTGAATACGATATTGCTGCCCCTCGCACAACCTGGAATAGATACCAGGAGCTATTGCCTTTAGAAGCTGTTGATTGACAACAAATCACAGCTTTTCATGGGGGAAAAGCACATGAAGCCAGGAAGGTAAAGGTAATTGCGAATCAGGACACCTTTCTAAACGAAGAGGGATTAGAGACTTTACGAAACCAGACACATGATGAAAGGTTACAAGAAGGAGAATCGCAAGAGCGTAAGGAGCAGGAGGGGGGAGGAATCACACATATTGCCCTTTTCGCTATTTCAGAGCCCTTAGATGACGCTACAAGAACTAGTGATATTAGTAATACTAATTGTAATTTGGTAGTCGAGCCCCAGTCAGCTAGTATGACTGATAAACCACCAACATTATGCTTTCTTTCGTTGAATGTAGCAGGGTTTAGTAGGAATCTTAGAGACACAGACTGGCATGAGTACATTGAACAGAGCGATATCTGCCTTTTACAAGAGACTTGGGCCCTTGAAACACCACACAGAGTAGGCTACAAGACATTTATTGTGAATTCAACCCCATCAGCAAGAGGGAGGCCTTCAGGGGGCCTTGTAATATGGATAAGAGTAACCCTCGCAATAGAAATAACCCAACTGAGTATAGCATCACAAGATATAGTTGGTGTAAAAATGACCACCAAGGATGCAAGGATGGAACAGTATTACACTTATTTAATATTTATAATAAACCCAGTCTAGCCTCAAAAGAGTCACTGATAATAGAACATTTTGACTCTATCCGAAATTCCCCAGAGACAAAGGCAAGCGTAATAATAGGAGGCGATTTAAATTGTAACTTTGAACCTGTGATAGGGCTCTGCAATATATTTGAAGCTGAAGACACGGCTAACAACATCCCTGTGCTAGAAAGTATAAGCACAGTACCGTGCACTGTGTCAGTGGTACATATCATGAAATTATTTGTCGGCCTTGGTCTAAGAGCGTGCAATGGACGCCTACCATTGGACACGCCAAAAGCGCATACATTTTGTAGGAGTAACTCTCGGAGCAAAATAGATTACATATTGGTACCATTAGAAGTTTGGCCTTATGTAATTGATCTAACAGTAGACCCAAGAATAGAGAGTGATCATCGTCCCCTTCAATTATCATTATCTGATCAGCTACTCCCCCTTCTTTCTCGGAGTATTGAGGGTTTTAACACCACTTCCGATGATCTTTTAATAAGTAATAACCGTTGTTCCCTGAAATGGGCACACATTCTAGGGAACATTGAGGTATTGGCAAATATCTATAACACATTTGCAGACATTTTTGGATCCTATATAGATTCAACAATAGAAAAAGATCTCTTTTTAGAATTGCACAAAGATCTGTTGGTAGCATTGGCTCCGATAGTTAGTGACCAAAATCCCAAAGAAGGAGAAAGGAGAAATCAAAGGCCATAACAATGAAGTAAACCCCTGGTATGATAAGGGTTGCCGTGATGTCAAGACTGAACTAATAGGGGCAATAAAAAATGGCAATAAAACTAGCATAAAGGAGTTTAGGATTAAATACAAGAAAACGCTTGATAAAGCGAAAAAAATTGGGACGATGACAATTGGTCAGATTTACCCAATGCAGCCAAAAACAAGGACCAATTGGGCTTTTGGAGGCTTGTAGCTAAAGGGAACAAGACAGGGAAGGAAGCCAAAGATATATATCTTGACAAAGTTACTTGGGTTGACCATTTTACGAGGTTGTATGCAGTACCATGAAGTAGGATATCACTACCCGATGAGGGCTTGGTACAGAGCACAAAGGACGTCAAATTAGTTTTTGGGGTAGAAGAAACTATATGGCGATTGGTGCAGTCAAACCAGGGAAAGCCCCTTGACCTGATAAAATTCCAGGTGATTTATTAAAGTATGATATCAGTGCCTGGGGACCTTATATTAACTACTTATGCAATGCCATAGCTTTGTGCGCTGCAATTCCAGAAACTTGGAAAGGGGCTGAAATCATTACAATTTTCAAAAAGGGAACTTGTATGACCCAGCAAACTAGCGCCCAATCAGTTTAATAGATATTTTACAGAAAGTTTTTGCAAGGCATATTTTAAACCGATTAAATATTTGGATAGAGGAAAACAATGTGCTTTCAAAATTCCAGGCAGGTTTTAGAATATAACTTAGTACAAGGGACCAAGTTTTCAGGTTCACATGTTTGAGCTGGAAATATGTAAATCTAAGAAAGGGGCATCTTTGCGTTGCCTTCGTAGATTTAAAGGCAGCGTTTGATCTTATCCCTCTTGTTTTGTTATGGGATACATTGAGACATCAAGGGGTGCCTGCCAACTTACTTGAGCAGATAATAAGGTTACACAAAGACAAGTATGCAAAAGTAAGATGGGGTAAGAGGGGCGAACTAACAGAAGGAATCCCTATAAAAAGGGATGTTCGCCAAGGATGTGTACTGGCACCTACATTATTCTCATTGTACGTAAATGATATCCCAAACTATTTGAATGGTTGTAAGAATAATGATGTACCCAAATTGGGGGGTGAGTTGGTGTCAGCACTTTTATTCGTAGATGACACCATATTAATATCACAAACACCAAAGGGATTACAATGCTTTATAGACTCCTTCCATACATATTGCAAAACAAAAGGCCTTGAAATAAATATTAGTAAAATAAATATATGGCCATAAACCCCCACAAAACCTTTAGGGAAAACATAGTTTTGAATGGCCAAAAGTTGGAGTATGTACAGAGTTTTAGCTATCTGGGTATATCTTTAGATACAAAGCTATCATGGAAGACTCAAATTGAAAAAAGCAAGATAGCTCTGACCCAAAATTCCCTACCCATTATGAAAAGGTATAGGAACAGCCTTTCCAAGGCTGTTTCACCAGCCTTGGAGGTGTTTAAATATAAAGCGCAACCAGCAGCATTGTATGGGGCCAAAATATGGGGACTCTACTGCAAAAAGAATTTTGAGGTGGGGGAAAATACATTTTACAGAATGCTTTTAAGCCTCCCTGTACGTGCACCACTATTACCAATTGCTCAACCCCAGAATTACTACATTACAAGGCTGGCCTAGAGGAAATCATGGAGTTGGACCAGAACAAAAGCATTTTATGGCTCAGACATGTTTGTTCATGGATGAGAAAGATTGGCCTATCGCAGTTTTGAGATGACCCTACTTCATTGTCTTTAACCTCTAAGAAAATGCTCGAATCTACCTTTTGGGCCTATACCCAAAGTAGTGTGTTACATGGTTCACCAAGTGGGGCGTTTAAGACTAGGTTTCTCTTGTTCAAGGATTTAGCAAAATTTGAGCTGTTTCTTGATGAGGTGCGTCCTCAATTGGCAAAAGCTTTATATATGAAATTTAGATACGGTGTATTGAATATAAATGCAATTAAATCATGTTGGGCCAGTAATCATGCTAGAAATGATATTGATCTGTGCTCTCTATGTTTAAATAAGGTTAAAGAAAACGATCTGCACATTTTATTCTTTTGTCCTGCATATGCTAAGCCCAGGAAAAAATTGATTAAACCCATCTGCTTAAACCTAGGAATAAGGGGGCATATGTATCAAACCATCTTTCATTCGCAAGCGCTGCGATTCGCAAAAATACAGCGTTTGCAAATGAAAAATCACTAAACACGATGTATGACCTGTTTTCTCATCGCAAAATTAAGGAATCGCAAAATTTGCGATTCCTTAATTTTGCGTAAGCATTTAAGGAATCGCAAATTGCGATTCCTTAAATGCTATGTATCAAGCACCCAAGTTGTGCGATTTCTCATTAAGAAATCGCTAATTACCACCAACTTCAAGTTGGTGGTAATTTGTGATTTCTTTCACAAATGCACTTTTTTTGCATTTATAAAGGTGCCATGTGGCGCACACACATGCCCTTAGGGCATGTATGTGCGCCATATGCACACACATGTTAATTTCAGGGGTGCATCAGGGTGTCCTTATGACACCTTTGCACCCTTGAAATTATTCTCAATTTGCGATCCTCAAATTGCGGATCGCAAATTGAGAATAACTTCACATTCATTCCTATGGGCCTCCTGGCCCAAAGAAATGAATGGGAAAGTATTCCTTAATTGTGATTTTGCAATTTGCGGATCGCAATTAAGGAAACTAAGAAATTGCTAAAAAATTGGGACTTTCTACATACATCCCTTTTTGCAATTCTCAAATAGAGATTCTCAAAAAATCTCTATTTGAGAATCGCAAACGGGGATTTTCATACCTATGCCCCAAGATCATGTAAAGAGGAGGAAAGAATATTAAAGACTGATACAGCACAAGTAATTGTTTTTAGTGTAAGTACATTTTTACTAACTGTAAGCTTCTTAAGGGCCAAAGCAGGTTTGAAGTTATAGTGAATCCATTTAAGCATCCAGAGAAACTTTTCAAAGAACTATGGCCCAGATGCATCAAAGGAAAATCTGGTCGCAAAGGGGCAAATTCTCAGAATCTGCCCCTTTGCGACCGGTATTTTTGCATTTGGGATGCATCATCCCAAATGCAAAAATCGCAAATTGAGAATTCGCTAAATTGCGATTACTTGCATTTAAGGAATCTCAAATTAATGCATTAAAGTTTAAAAAATAGCGATTTCGCTAATAGGGCAGGCAAATTACCATGAAGTACAATTTCATGGTAATTTGCAAAAACTTTGAAGGGCATGTGTGTGCGCAACATATGTGCACAGATCAATTTGAGGGATGCAACAGGGTGTCCTTTGGACACCCCTGCACCCTTGAAATCGCATTCTCATTTTGCGATTCGCAAATTGAAAATTCTTCCCATTCATTCCTTTGGCCCTCTAGGCCCATAGGAATGAATGGGGAGGTATTTCTTTAATTGCGACTCGCAATTTGCGAATCGCAATTAAGGAATTTTAAGAAATCGCTATTTTTAAAGTGATTTCTTCTTCCATACCATTTTGCTATTCCTTGTTAGCGATTCCTTATTTTTCGCTAATAAGGAATCGCAAAATGGATGCTTGATGCATCTGGGGGTATGTTGTGTATGTTGAATGAAACAGGGAATTTTATTGTACAATTTATGAATCAGAAAATGTTATTAAATGTTTTTATATCCCTCAAGTATGGAAGCACAATCAAACGGTCGCTGAAATAGGATTTTTAACCTTGAGTCATCCTCATTTTTAACTTTTGATGCCTTTTTTTTAACACATTTAAATTTGTATTTATGTTCTTAACAAAAGGGCGATAGGAATACATAAACCCCTTCCATTATATCCTTCATGTATAATTGTTTGCAATGGTTTCACTGCACTACTTGTATTTGTATTTGTAAGCATATGTGTTTTTATGTATCTTTTATGGTTTAAAGAAATCGAAATAAAGATTTTGAAATGTAATGAGAGGAGACGATTTTGTTCTTTCTGTATTTTTGGAAAATGCCAATAAAGATATATTTAAAAAAAAAAAAAAATGAGAGCAGACGACGTGCTGGCTAATCACAAGCATATACATTCGAGTGACATTGGAAATCAATGAATGGTAAGTTCAGGTAAGAATTGGATGAGTTCAAAGCTCTTTTTTAGATTTTTTTTTGTTAATGCAAGAGATTGCGCAAGCGCTGTTCAAGTAGACCTAAAAAAGGAACAGCATTTCCATTTTGTTAGATGTCTGTGATAATTACTACATGTGGAGGGTGTCTATTTAGTCCTGCCACTGCTTGCTGCTGAAAGGAGCTTTCCCAATGTTGCTTGCCTTCCATGCTTGTGTTTCCGCTCTAATTTATTTATTTAGTAGCTTACCCATCGCGCGTTGCTGCGACCTCAGAAGAAAGGAATGTTGCTGCTGCTCAGAAAGATAAGTATCTCTCCGACATCCTTGTTATTGATTTACTCTGCTTTGCTTATCTGATACTTGTATATATGTAAATAGGATGTTATTTAGTGTTAACAGTTTCTATATATGTAAATAGGATGTTATTTACTATTAAGAGTTTCCTATGTCTTCTGGGATTGGCCTATATCTTCTGAATACCTCAGAATGGCCTTTTAATGTGAAATTGTAACTTTTTTCTCTGGTTTGTGTACGCTTTCTAATGATACTTGTGTCTCGCACTCGATATTGGCCCCTGTGTCTTTCACCCTAGGCTACTTCCCCTCCGGTTCTATTTCGAACCAGATTAGGCCTCATTGCATTTGGTATACTTTTGAACGCGAGTGCCAGAGCACAGCGCTTACACGCTCATACCTTGCGCCCCCATCACGACTCGGGTTCATTCCCGATCCCGCACCGTCTCGCCAACACTCTGTCTCGGCACAACGAAGACTGATTCGACATGTTTGGGCAGCTTCTCCGGCCCCCTCAACGCGCCTAGCTGCGCTCGAGGAGGGCCGGGTTACATTAGAGGAATTCACCTTCGGAGCGATTGTCGATGGTCGCTCATTTGAGAAGAACGGGCTTGATCAGTTTGTATTCGAACAGCTTCTAATCTTGCTTTATTTTAAAAAAAATGTATGCCAGAAACCTTCGCGGGAGTGTACTCAACAACTTCCCAAAGTTTCATGACGATCGGATGAATGGTGTAGTAATGCATAAAGGACAAACAGACAGACAGTCAGAGAAACATTCATTTTTATATATATAGATTTGATTTATTTATTTATAAAGTTGTATAGCGTGTATGTGATCCCAAAGGATATCAGATCGCTTTACAATTTGAGGGAGAGGAAGGTAATAGTTGCAGCACAATCATCAAAAGGAATACCAACTCAAACAAATCAAATATGTATGTCAAACAAAAAGGTTACGAACAAAAGGGACAACAAAGGGAAAGATAATAATTGGACCATAGAGAACTGGGAGGGGGGCAAGTGACTAGTAAAGCAGAATTACACCAAAGGCAGGACTTAGGGTGTAAATCCAGAGCATTAGAGCAGACGATCCGAGACCCTTTTAAGGTAGGAACTTGTTCATGAGGAATTCCAATTTGAAGGCAACCTTGGAGGAGATTCTGAGTATTTTCGGTGGGAGAGAGTTCCAGATCTTCGGCGCAGAGCCAGAGAAAGCTAGTTAACTTGTTCTCTTTTTGCGAAAGATCTGTGGTTTCAGGAGGAGAGAATTAGAGAATTAGCACTCTGAGAAGGTCTACCCCCTCAGGATAATTCTAGCTTTTGCGCTAGATAACTGGGGGGGGTTGAAACGGAGGGCTTTGTGAGACAGACAGGCAATCTTTAGCTGAATTCTTGCTTCATATGGCAACCCATTTAGGGATTTTAAGACTGGGGAGATTTGCTCATTTCTTTTGGTACCTGTGACCAAACTGGCCGCTGTATTCAGTGAAGCCCTTAGTGGGGCCAATATATATTTTGGGAGGCCACAGAGCGTAGCACTGTCATAGTCTAACCTCTGCAAAACAAGCGCTTGGACCACTTGTTTGAAGTCCCCTTGGGGGGGAAAGGTTTGAGATTCCTGAGTGTCCTCATTAAGTGATTAGCTCCCTTGCACATATTGCTGATATGATTTTTCATGTTCAGATGCTTCTCTAATAAGAGTCCGAGAGATTTGGCTGAGTCAACAATGATGGGGGAGCAGTTGAAGGCAGTGAGGTGGTTCATCCAAAGGTCTATCTTGGGATGTGATTCTATGGAGACATCAGAAGGAATTCTGTTTTGGAGGTGTTGAGCAAGAGGTAGTTCTCAGTTAACCAGTTTTGAGTATTTATTAGGGTAGAGTTGAGTGACATGAGGTTATTCGGGGAGGAGATTTTCAGATAGAGTTGCATATCATCCGCATACATATGGAAGAGAATGTCCGCGGAATTTAGTGCATTAGCTAAGGGTTCCAAGAACAGATTGAAGAGTATGGGGGATAGGGTGGACTCTTGGGGGACCCCCATGGATACTAGTGATGGCTGGGAGAGAGAGTGGTTCGCCTTAACTCTTTGGGATCTGTGGTGGAGGAAGGACTAGAACCATTGCAGTACCACACCAGAAAAGCCCATCCTCTGCTTCAAAATGGATAGGAGGTTTTCGTGATTAACAGTGTCAAATGCTAAGGAAAGGTCAAGGAGGATAAGGAGGCAGGATTCATTTTGGTCGAGCATTTTTAAAATGTCATCCATAACGTGAGTGAGAGCCGATCCGGTGCTGTGCCCACTCCGGAAGCCAGATTGGTGTTGGTCTAGAAGGTGGAAATTCTCGATTTTTTTTTTTTTTTTTTGTAAGACGTTTATTAGTGATCAAAAGTGCAGTACATATAGCCAAGCCTACAACCCTGCGGGCCGGCTGCAAAAAGGCAGTAGATCTCGAGGGTGAGGGACTGCAAAGGAGGGCATGCTGTTGCGCCCCTCTTGTCGCCGGTAGGTTAAACTTCAGATAATGCAGTCACATCACTTCCTTTCAATAGATAACCAGTTTCATAAGTGACGTCTTGTTTTACAATTTTTCTAGAACTAAACCATGAATTCAGCAAACGAAACCGAACAGTTCGTATCGGCATGTCCCAATGTCGATTCCGCAGCTGCGCCGCGTCGTGTCTGTCCTGTTTGCACGGTGCTAAAGTAAGACCCCTCTATATGGTGCAGTGAACACTGATAATGTGGCAGTATATTAGTGGGTCAGTGGTGCACTCGCGCAAAGAAACGCAAACTTGGAATGGGACAGCTCCAGCGGGTCGTGGTGCCTCGCCAGTCGCCTGCCAGGCTAGTGGCGCGAGTAGCAGTCAAGTGGGGTAGCCCAGCTGTTGTTGTGGCAGATGTCGTTCGCGCCTGGACTCGCCGTCGGGGGCGCGACTAGTGGCGTCTGTCCGCCATGGCGTGAAGGGGTGCTGAGGCTACAGTTGGGACTCAGGAGTCCGATACTTCAAACATGGGAACATATAAGGGGAAGGGGGGGGGGGGGGGTGGAGTGTACCTACGGGAGCGGTGCAGCGGTTCGGAGCTGGGGACGAGTGGTAAGGTGACATCTGCTGGAGAGCACTCATGTGGGTGGCTGTCCGCGTCTGCGGCCTGCGCGCGCGGTGGTCGGTGTCCAGGGCGTGGGGGGGGGGCACGATGCGCGATGGTGATGGTGGCGCCGCCTACTATGCTGTCGCCCCATGGCGCTCGTCCAGCACAGCTTTCTCTACGTGAGTCCTCTGATCGCACCTTCCCCCTGCAAGGACCCCAGGATGCCATCCCAATGCTGCGCGATCGGGAATTGCCTCAGGCCCGCTATTTCCTCCCGGCGAAGCGCTGTGCCCTCTGCTCTAGCCCAGTTGGTGAAGGATGTGAACCAGTGTGCTGTGTTGGGTGGTTCCCGCCGTTTCCAATGCCTAGTGAGCAGCCTCTTGGCTGTGACGAGGCCCAGATCCCAGAACCGGGCTTGTGTTTTATTAAGTTTAGTCCTTTTATATAACCCGAGGAAGCATGCCTCCCACGTGTCAGGCAATCCCGGGCCCGTGCAGTGAGTTAGGAGCGATGTTACTTCCCCCCAGTATGTAGCCAGAGTTGGGCAGTACCAGAGCATGTGCAGGATGTCCGCGCCCAGCAAGTCACATCTGGGACATGCGGCAGTGTTGATCGCAAAATACTTATTTATTCTATCTGGTGTTAAGTAAGCCTGGTGCAATATGTACAACTGGATGATGCGGAAGCGGGAGTTGCGGGGGACGTTCACAGGGCTGGCTAGAACCAGGTTCCACTCCTTATCTGTCCAGTCCCTCCCCCTTTGGGTTGCCCATTTGACCCTGATCTGCTGTGTGGGTTTTTGTGTGTGGATGAGAAGCGCCTGTGCCAACCAGTGTGTAATGTGTGAGCCTCTGCCCATAACATGTAGGTATTGGATTAGATAATGCATTGGTGGCTCCTCCTGGATGTCCCCCCAGGAGTCAGTATATGCCCGCAGTACCGACGCGTGGAGCAAGAATTGCCCTGCCGGCAGGCCTGTGCTCTCCGACAATTCCGCAAATGGAAGCAGGGCCCCATCAGCATACAGGTCGCCCATGGTCTCCACTCCGGCTGCGATCCAGTGTTCCAGGTTGCGAGGCGTTAGCATCCCGTTCCTCCTGGGGGTGCCCAGCAGTGGGAGGGCCGGGGCATACGGTCTGACGGCCTGCGTCAGTTTCAGGCTACGGACAAAGCACTTGCGGGCCACAGCCATGTGCAGGGGTAGGGGGCGGGGTCCCTTGGTTAACGGATGGAACAGGGCGCACACCTGGGAGTGGGTCCATTGGCGTCCCGCGGTGGCCGTGTCGTCGAGGTGGGTGTCGTTAAGCCAGTACGTCACCCATTGTAGCTGTGCAGCTAGGTAATATAGCTCCATGTTGGGGACTGCCAGTCCACCCTCCGTAGTTGGGGAGTATAACTTAGCCAGGGCCACGCGCGGGCGTCCCGTGTTCCAGATCAAGCCGCGAAGCATTGTTTCCAGGTCGCGGAATATCCGCGAGGGGACATATGTTGGGATATTCGCAAAGTGGTAGAGTAGCCTGGGGAGCGCTATCATTTTAGACAGTGCTATCCGGCTGGGCACGTTCAACGGCAAGGTCTTCCAGAAGGACATCTGGGCTCTCAGTGAGGAGATGGCACGCGTCAAATTACCGTCCAGTATGTGCTGTGGGTCTCTGTAAATGTGTAGCCCAAGGTATTTGAACGTGGTTGGGTACCATGTAAGCCGAGTCCCTCCAACGTGTACTTCGCATTCCCCCTGGTCCGGGCTGAACGAGTATATGCCCGACTTGGTCCAGTTGACCCTGAGGCCCGAGACCTCCGCAAAGGTCTGGAAGATGTCCGACAGCTCGGCGGGTATCTCGGTAAGGTCCCGCACATAGAGCAGCAGGTCGTCCGCATAGAGCGAAACCGTGTGTATTCCATCGGCCAGTGGGATCCCCCACTCCGCTCCTCTGTCCCGCAGCAAGGCCGCCAAGGGTTCAATGGCCAGAGAGAAAAGGAGGGGCGATAGGGGGCAACCCTGTCGGGTGCCTCTGCGTACCCTGATCTTCTCTGACAGGAGCCCGCCCGTCCGCACTCGGACACTGGGTCTCTGGTAGAGCAGTCCGACCATTTCCGCGAAGGCATCTCCCATACCTAGTTTTTCCAACACTGCCCCTAGGTATGGCCACTCCACAGAGTCAAAGGCCTTTTCCAGGTCTAAGACCAGACACCCTGATCTCGGCCAATGTGTTGTGGCCGCTTCCTGAACCCGGAAGAGGCGACGCAGGTTGCGGGAGGTGCTCCTCGCCGGCATGAAGCCATTCTGATCCGCATGCACCAGGGTCTGGACCTCTAGGGCCAAGCGTCGGGCCAGGAGGGAGGTGAAGATTTTATAGTCGGTGTTCAGCATGGCTAGCGGCCTGTAAGACCCCATGTGCGTACCGTCCCTGCCTGGCTTCAGTAGTGAGACCAGGTTCGCCTCATTGAGCGAGTCCGGGAGCGTCGAGTCCTCAATTGCGTTGTTGTACAATTTGAGCATCTCTGGGATCAGTGTGTCCGAACACGCCTTAAAGAATTCGGCCGGCAGACCATCCGGGCCAGGGGATTTGCCATTGGATAACGCGAAAATGGCTTCACGCATTTCGTCTGGGGTGAATGGCGCCCCTAGAGCGCCCTTCTGTGCGTCCGTGAGGGAAGGCAGTGGGATGTCCGCAAGGTAATCCGCAATGTAGGCCGTGGAAACCCGTAGTTGTGATTTGTAGAGGGCCTGGTAGTGCCCCACAAACGCCTGATGTATCCTATTTTGGGTGTACACTATGTCTCCCTCAGCCGTGCGGATGGCGGATACTGGTTCCGTGCGGTTCTCCTGTCTGACCACCCAGGCCAATAGCCTCCCGGACTTGTCACTGTACTGGTGTACTCGCGCCGAGTGAGCCGCGAAGTTGACGTGTCGCAGCCTTTCCAGCAATGCTTCATGTTCCGCTCGGGCCTCCCTCAGCCGGTCTCCCGTGCCGCCCACCGCCTCCTGCTCCCAGCGGAGTAAGTCCGCCTCCACCCTGCGCAGTTCCGCCTCCAACTTTTTCTGTATGCTTCCCTGAGTGCTCAGGCAATGCCCCCGCACCACCACCTTGAAGGCATCCCACTCCACTCTCGGGGAGGACGCTGTGCCCGAGTTATCATCAAAGTATTGCGCTGCGCAGGCCTGCAGGGAGTCCCTAAAGGGGCCGTCTAATAGCAAAGCAGGCTGTAGCCGCCATGTAGGGATGGGTGGGTGCGGGCAGTCCCAAGCCACGTGCAGGGTGTGGGGGTTGTGGTCCGAATGTGTCCGGCCTAGGTATTGGGAGTCAGTAACGTGCGGCAATAGTTCCGTCGATACTATGTATCTGTCAAGGCGGACATGTAGCGTGTGTGCCCCTGAGTAATATGAATACACCCTAGCGTCTGGGTTGTGCGCGCGCCAAGCATCTTTCAGGTCCCATTGTGTTGCCCACTGCGTGAGTGCCCTTGTGGCCCCCAGGGATGTTGCCTCTGGCCTGGGCGGGACCGAGCGGTCCTTCGCAGGGTCCAGTACCATGTTGTAGTCGCCTCCCAGTATCCATGGGACTCCATGCCAAGGTGCCAGTTTCTCTGAGATGCGCGCCAGGAAGGTACCCTGATCAGTGTTGGGAGCGTATATGGACGCCAGGACTACTGGTTGCCCGTCCATGCGGCCAAGGTGGAAATTCTCGATGTGGGCGCAGAGTTGAGATTGGACGCATTTTTCTAGGAGTTTGGCTAGGGTGGGGATGTTAGAAATAGGGCGGAAGTTGTTAAGGTCTGTACTATCTGCTGAAGGCTTTTTTAGGATAGGTGTTACCTGAGCAGCTTTTAGGCAATCAAGGATCGAACCTTGTGAGAGAGACGCATTGACAATCTTTGTCCAGATGGGGGTGACAACCTCCATCAGTTCCTTGAAGATGGATGGTGGTAATGGGTCGCTAAAATGATTAGATGTGTTGATGCTCTGAAGAATCTTGTTAGTGTCTCTTTCACTGAAGGAATTGAAAGGGCCCCATGAGGCATTGTTCTTGGTGTTCAAGCTAGTTGGTTCGACTTTCTCTGATAACGCCGGGGGGGGCGCAGGCCCCCTGGATAGCAATAGTGTCTTCCTGGAGTCAAGATCAATATTGATTAGTCTGGATTTCTCAGCAAACAAGGCATTTATTCCTATTTGCAATTTATTTTATTGCTGACATCTGATGAGCATGCCAGTTTATGAAATAAGATACAATACCAGGCACAATGCGCTTTCTCTGTAATAAGACATGCAATTTCTGACTTATAGGAAATTAGTAACAGCTGGAATACTAATGTGCCTGGAAGCCAAAGAATTAGGGGCTAATCATACGCCACTTTCTCAGTGAAACAACAAGATATTTTCATATTAGACCTCAACTGTCAACAAGTGCAGGCAATGATCTGGATTTAATGTGCCAACACATAAAACCTAAGTACATAAAAGCCAGCAGAAACAGAGATGCAGGGTTATAGCTGTAAAGTAGTCCCTAATGCAGATGAATGAAAAGCTTGAGGGGAGCCTGAAAAGGCTACATACAAACAGCCAATAGCATTAGGTGAAATATGGATTCTCCACTGGGCTTAGCCAAAGTGTCAGGCCAATGGCTGAAAGATGCTAATTGAATAAAGCAAATGTTTAAAAGGAGTGAACCCGAAGTCCACTTTAAGTATATTGTAAGCAGGGGGTGGGGCCAAGCAACATGGCCGACAGGACCTGAGCCCTACAGCTCCTGGCCAGTCATTGAGTTAAACCTCACTCATCCTGCATAAACCTGCTCTTAGTGTTATGAAAGAAATCGTCCTTGCCACATTGTCTGTGTGGTGTACCCGAATCCTGTTGATACATGACGAAAGTCTACCTTTGAGGGTCCCGGTCTGCATGAATCAGGTGGACTGAGCTGGAGACAAGTATGTGGCCTGCACACTGCAGCATGATGTAAGCCGCGGCCTCCAGTAGTGAGCGGAGCCGAAACCCTGACAACCACGGTGGATGTGCTAATCGGTGCGCGGCCCAGGGGATAAGCTACTTGCCCTGGAGCTACCCTGGAGCCGCACCGATGCTAGACGAGAGGTGAGGGGGCCCGACGATGGTGGAGATGCTATCTAGAGATGCCCAGGGGGCACCAGTGTGGAGGGTTGAACCCGGTCTCCACTCCACTTGAAGGAAGGTGCCGTGGGTGCTGCACTGGCTGGTGTACACTGGGGCTCGTGAGCACGTCACTCTGGTCACGAAGGACGTTGGAGTGGGCTGGTTCGCTGCAGCTAGGGTGTTCCGTCAGCAACATTAAAGAAGCGCCTTTTGCAATCCTCCTGTCATGGGCAGGCACCAATTGATGACTGCTGGGGGCGGGAGTTGTTGCTGATGTTGTCTGTGTGGTGGACCTGGGCCCGTTGGGGCAGGAGGGTCGCCGGTGAACTGTAACCTGTGGGGATCTCTTGAGCACCTGCAACCTACATCACGAGCCAGCAGATGGTGGAACTGTGAGCATCGCTTGTGTAGCGTGTGGTGTGTGGTGCTTCTACTGAAGCGGAGCCAAAGCCCTAGGTCAGACTACCCCCACAACTTAACAGAGATCATCCTGGGAAAGCTGCTACAGATCTGGCCCTTGGGATAATGCAGCGGCCCTGAACTGGTGGACCAGTAGGCTGGAGTGCAGGAGAGAGGGGGGTTACTGGGCAGCACCAGCAGTGATTCTTCAGCAAACTAGATGCCTTACATTGGACGGTGTCTGGGGGCCTGCCTCTGATGGCCACATCAGATGGACGATTTCTGGCAGGGCTCAAGACACGCTGCTTGGTTGACCCAAGTGGAGAACACTATAACTTAGTCTGCTGCCTCTCTATTGTCTGCTGGGGGGTGGGGGTAGGCTGCCTCAGGGTGGAGGGACATTGTTGATGCACTAGTGGTCTGGTGTGAATGGCCTTTCCCTGGACACGAACTGCCCCATAACACTGCCTGCCAGGAGGGTACAATTGAGGGCCCTGGCTCTGGTGTTCGCCATCAGCTCTTCCCACAGAGGGAAGATGCTGCCGGACATTGCTGTAACTGAATATTGAGAGTGCGCTCAGGAATACCGGGGTGTCTCCCTCCCCTTGAGAAAATGTTGGGATCTTTGGGGATGCACTTTGCTCTGCGCTTACCTCTGCACTTTCCATCCAGTGTGGCTCTTCAAGAACTGAGGTGGTGCAAATACTGTGGGAGACCGGACGGTGAGGAGTGACGCTGCACCTAGGAGCGGTAGGTGTTGTGGTGGGCCCCATTGAGGAGTGGGGTTGATTTGCATTAACGGCCCCAACGGCAGTGTTTTTTTTGGCTGTCTGTGGGTGGTAGCTTTCGCCCCACGTTCCAGACGGCGCTGGTGATCAGTGATGCCTGCTTTGTCGGAGGACGGGAGGTAGGGGGATGGGATAGGGTCCCTCTGCGCAACATGGTTAAGGATAAGCCAGCTTGTTCGAATCCAACAAACACCACCACCCAACATATCACACCGCGGCACCCCACCCAAAGAATAATGCCGCAAACAGATCTGAGTGATATGGGGGAAACACAGGAGGAGGAGATGGAACCATCCTGTGCTGACCTACTGGCTGCCATTGTGGGCTCCAGAAATGCACTGGAACACAAAATACAGATGGTATTGATTGATATTAACCCATTGCAAGTTGACCTGCAGAAAGGCACGACCAAAGACATGAGGAGGGTGAAGTGGTGACCCTCATACGCCAAATGGCCCAGGTGATCAAGGTCTCAAAGAAACTGGAGAGAGGGGCGGAGGATGCAAATGAACACTCCCAGCACAGTAGCATCCACATCCTGGGGTTTCCAGAGAGTGGAGGGGGGCACAGCTGAAACATTCATGGAGGACTGGGTGTGCAAAGAACTCAACCTGCTGGGCCTTTCCGATTTCTTTGTGGTGGAGCAGGCACACCGGGTTCTGGTGCCACCACCGCTGTCGGGCACCCTCTCCCAAGGGCCATAATCGCCAAAATCCTTGTTATCTGGATCGGAACTGCATCCTTTCAGTGGCCCGTAAAAGGGACGATCCCCCATCTTTTGCAACAGTCTATCCGGACTACACTAAGTAGGTGCAGGAGCAATGCAAGTAGTTTCTTGGTGTCAAACTGAAATTGAGGGTGCTCTAACTTCAGTACATGTTACTGTATCTGTCAAAACTGAAGGTCATTGCTCAAGGGAAGGCGCAAATCTTTGAAAGCCAAGAAGAGGTGTGGGAATGGTTAGAAATCCATGGTGAGGTGCTACCACCTCACGCTGGACATAGCCAAAAACACACTTCGGGCACACGTGCTAGGGGAGGATTTCGTCACCGCAGTCTGGCCGCTGGGGGGACAGGAGGGTCACAGCTTGGGAGAATGCCACAATGCAGCTCTGCACCGTGAAGACACAGCGACTGGTACAGGACAACGATATTCTGCAGACAACTGATGGGACTGCAATTGGGATCCTCAGGCCTATGTTGAACTGCATGTCCGACACCCTGGTTGGTATGGCAGGTGTGCGGAGGGAGGGGAGATGGGTGACTGAAAGATGCTGATGAGCGTAATGCCAGCCCTGTGGGTTTCAGGAATGCCTGGATTCGGTATACCACCGCAAAGGTGTGATAGCGTGCTGTGTGGCCGTAGTTAGGTATAGACGCTAACTGGTGCACCTTGCTTGGAGATGTCTATGTTTACAGATGTCTAAGTTTACTGGGCACAGTCACTCATCCTTGTGACGTGTGGCTGACTTTGGTGGATCCTGTCCCCGTCTCATGCATAGACGTGAGAAGCACACACATCCAACTACCAGATTCGGTTCTGCAGTACATGGAGACACAAATCTACTTGTCTCAAAGCGCTTCTTTTCCGTAGCGTGGCCTATCCTGACACGCTGTTCAACAAAAAGAGAGGTAGGGAAAATGTAGTAGTACACTCTTAATCCCCAAATATATCGTTCAAAACAAGAGAAGAGTGTAGAGAAACTCTAAATAAGACAACCAGAATAGAACTGATATACAAAACCAGTTGGGTTTGTATAGAAGGCCCTCACTCACCAACCTGGTTGGTGACATGCTTCATTATCGAGCCCCACTGGGAGAGTCCGAATGCCTCCCCAGTGTGCTTCAAAGCCAGATTTACTGCGGAGCGGGTAAAGTGAATTTGTGAGTGCTAAGTGATAGTGTTGATGGTGAGATTAAAAATGTCTAAAAGTATCAAAAAACCTTTTATTAGTTGATCAATTGGACATGTCTAAAAACAATGTGTTGGAAATTAAACCAAATAAATTGTTTGCTTGTTTCCCATAGACTTAAGTGGTGGTCAACATGTTTCTGCCAATGTAGGTGTAAATTTACCTGGCATTCGTCAGGACCTATCGTGAAGTAAACCCTGGCAGTATGGGCACGCTAAGGCCCACCCTGACCTGGGGACGTGAAAGTGAAAAATTTGTAAAAAAAATGCATGCTAAGAGAAGAAAAATTATTTCCCTTTGGGGGCTCGCAATTGTGGAGCTCAAAAATTAAAAAGCACCTGTAGAAAGATAGCAAAGACACACATGGAGAGACGAACACACAATTAACCTTAGACATAGAGAGCCTTTACACCAGCATCCCCCAGGATGATACCATCAAAGTCCTTGGCTCCGCACTAGACTCAATTGTCTGGAACTATAACACACCTAAAGAGTTTATCTTGGCCTGTGCTACCATAGCATTGAAACAAAAAGTGTTTGCCTACAAAGGACAACTCTACTTACAAAGCACAGGCACATCTATGGGTAGTACTTTTGCCCCTAGTGTGGCGGGCCTCTATGTCTACAATTTTGAAGCTAAACACATCTTACCAACTACAAATGGGTTTGCTCATTCCATCTTTTTTTGGAGGAGATATATCGATGATGTGTTTTTAATTTGGAGAGGTAACATGGCCCACCTAGAAGAATTTCTGAAATGGATCAATACCATTGATACTAACCTTAAGTTTACCTACACTGTCAGCCATACCGAAGTGGTCTTTCTGGATGTGGTCATTACAATTAATGGCACATCATTAACAACCAAATCCCATTACAAACCAACTGCTAAAAATAATCGGTTGGAATTCACCAGCTTTCACCCACGACCATTGAAAGAGAACCTACCCCATGGTCAATACCTTAGAATCAGGCGCAATTGCAGCAATATTAAAGATTTCAAGGAACAAGCCACGGGCCTCACTGAAAAACTACAGGCGAGAGGGTACCCAACTAACATTTTGAATAAAGGATACAAACGTGCACGTAATCAGCCACGCAAAGTCCTCCTTGAGACCAACCACAGGAAGCACCCCTGACATGTGTAACAACATACAGTAGCCTATCTAACCTAATGAAGAAATCAATCAACAGGAATTGGAGGATAATCTCTAGCACAAACAAGACCTGGCAAAAGCCATTGTTTTCCTTCAGAAAGGGACGCAGTCTAAAAGATGCCCTAGTCCACACCAGACCAAAAGAAGTCATGCCACCAGCGACTCGCAGCATTACAGACATGTGGGGTCTGCCCAGAATTGTTGGCCATTTCCCGTGTTCTAATTGTAGCATCTGTCATCTAATGACTGCAACTAAACAACTATCCTTGTAACCAGGCAAAGTATGGACACAAAGAGTCCACACTAACTGCAACTCGACTAACGTCATATACCTAATCACTTGCCCCTGTGACTTGCGCTACATAGGGATGACCACCAGGAAGATCAAACAAAGAATCTGTGAGCACAGAAGCAATATAAGGTGCCACAAAGCCACCACCAAAAATGAGCGACCATTTCCTTCAGGGTAACCACACCACCAACGACATACGATGGACAATAATTGAACAAATCTCCGGTGGAATCAATATCAATAACAGACTTTTTGAAAAAGAACAGAGATGGGTGTACCGTCTAGGAACGCATAAGCATGGTCTCAACGATGAGATCCCTTGGTCATCCATACTCAAGTAAACTACGTGTGTTAACTAGTTGATATCTTAGGTTGGGGTTAAGTCATCTACTGAGGGTGCCACTCTGCTCCGACTACCCGGATTACATGCTCTGCATAATAATAACAATAAGTATGTGACCAAAGCCCTTTGTTTCCTATTGACCTAAACTGATTTCAACCCTGCCCCATTTGTTGAAATAATCGTTAACAGTGGCTCTTCCTAAACTGTGTCTTAGTACTAGGTCATAACACCTCCCGATCACATTAGTTGTTTTGCATTCCATTTCCTGAGAACATGGAAGCAACTGTACTTAGTTGCGTTGACGTTCCCAAGTACCTGACACCTCTGCGCATTTGCCGTTTATTGAGGTGATCCTTGTTATTCCCTTAATAATTTTAAGTCCTTCTGTGCCTTTGCGCAATTTCGGATCATACCTACCTTGTAAGTATAACACCAGTGCACAGCAGAGTACAATAAAGTTTTTTAACTGCTCTCGACTCAGTAGCATACGGTCTAGTTGCTGCATTGAGATTCCCCCATCCTCACCTCAGTGTACCTAGGGATTGGCTAACGCGGCGCCTCCTGACGCTAGCCACGCCCACCCCGGAACTCTACACTTTCTCACTATCGGCTTATTTAGACCGGCGCACCCCTCCGAGCCCCATCTCCGGGACCCGGTTATCGAGGGTGTATACAGGTTTCCAGTGGGTGCCTGGCGTTGAGGGCGTAAGTTCCCCGTTTTTTGAGGCTGAGTTCAGCTAAGTACCGACTGTTTGTTTTGTTTCCTCTGATACCCTCCTTCTTTACCGTTCAAGGGTGTGCCGATTTCGCCATCACCCCCCTCCCGAGGTCCATGATGTGAGATTGTCTCACTATCTAAGTGAGAATTTTAACATAATTTTAAATTTTGTTATTTTGTTACTCCTTGACACTGAGTGCCGGGGTCCACAGGCCTTTGGCCCATTGATCCCTCTATGCACACGCGCCTTGCTGGGTCTAAGCAGTTAATTGTTCATCGTCATTGACATTATTCATTGATCGACTAAGCACATAGCTACTCACTCTTGGAGCAGAGCGATACCCACTATATGAATATATAATTCACTGCTATTCATTTAGGGGTGTTTTCCTTACGACCAGAACACTAAGTCATTATTATTTATCTGACTTACTAGGCATACCTCTGAATAGAGTAACCTAATTGTGTGTTTGTCTCTCCATGTGTGTCTTTGTTATCTTTCCACAGGTGCTTTTTAATTTTTGAGCTCCACAATTGCGAGCCCCCAAAGGGAAATAATTTTTTATCTCTCTGCATGCACTTTTTTACGAATTTTTCACTTTCACGTCCCCAGGTCAGGGTGGGCCTTACCGTGCCCATACCGCCGGGGTTTACTTCATGATAGGTCCTGACGAATGCCAGGTAAATTTACACCTACATTGGCAGAAACATGTTGACCACCACTTAAGTCTATGGGAAACAACCAAACAATTTATTTGGTTTAATTTCCAACACATTGTTTTTATACATGTCCATTTGATCAACTAATAAAAAAAATGTTGATACTTTTAGACATTTTTAATCTCACCATCAACACTATCACTTAGCACTCACAATTTCACTTTACCCGCTCCGCAGTAAATCTGGCGATTAAGCACACTGGGGAGGCATTCGGCCTCTCCCAGTGGGGCCCGATGATGAAGCATGTCACCAACCAGGTTGGTGAGTGAGGGCCTTCTATACAAACCCAACCGGTTTTGTATACCTGTTCTATTCTGGTTGTCATATTTAGAGTTTCTCTACACTCTTCTCTTGTTTTGAACTATCCTGACACGCTTCAACTTTCTGCAAGGCTACTCCCCATCACTTTCGTTCACTGGGCGCCCGGTTGGGCTCCATGTGTAATCCTTGTGTCCTCAGGATTGAGTATAGAACCCTACCACCCCACGTCCGTACCTTGAAATGACTTAACAGAATCAGTGATGCTGTTAACCGAGGATTTATTCACAGCATATAAAGAACATCAGACTATCAAATACGGAGGAGCGTAGGGGCTGCTGCCCTTCCTTCCAACCGTCCTCTGCACGAATGTCGGTCCCGACACTCTCCAACAGAGGACACCGTGCTAAGCAGTGGCCGACAATGCCACTCGATTGTTCTTGGGGGAGTAAGGATGTTTTCCTGTTTCGTCCTCCGCATTGATGTTATGCCTAACACCAGCCAACGGAGGGCAAATGTGTACACCTTTCCCTAACCCGGTTTTCTCCAATCGGTTAGTCTCTTGAATCCAAAACAGTGAAGCAAAACTATATTCGCGTGAGTCTCACGCTCGATACCCTCGAGCGGGGACTGTGGTCAATAGCGCTTTAGCGCGAGTCTCCAGGCTCGATAAACCCTCGAGCGGGGACAGCTGTAAATAGCGCCTTAGCACGAGTCTCCAGACTCGATAAACCTTCGAGCGGGGACTGCCGTGAATAGCGCCTTAGCGCGAGTCTCCAGGCTCGATAAACCCTCGAGTGGGGACTGCCGTGAATAGCGCCTTAGCGCGAGTCTCCAGGCTCGATAAACCCTCGAGCGGGGACTGCAGTGAATAGCGCCTTAGCGCGAGTCTCCAGGCTCGATAAACCCTCGAGCGGGGACTGCCGTGAATAGCGCCTTAGCGCGAGTCTCCAGGCTCGATAAACCCTCGAGCGGGGACTGCAGTGAATAGCGCCTTAGCGCGAGTCTCCAGGCTCGATAAACCCTCGAGCGGGGACTGCCGTGAATAGCGCCTTAGCGCGAGTCTCCAGGCTCGATAAACCCTCGAGCGGGGACTGCCGTGAATAGCGCCTTAGCGCGAGTCTCCAGGCTCGATAAACCCTCGAGCGGGGACTGCAGTAATTAGCGCCTTAGCGCGAGTCTCTAAGCTCGATAAACCCTCGAGCGGGGACTGTGGCTGAGAACAACGGTTCTCACAAAGGTATACAGAACACGCCTCGCGTACAAACAAGGCTGTGGCACGATACAGGATTCAAGGGCTCACCTTGTTGAAGGTGTCAATTCGGTCCACGAACGGCAATAACTGACGCCTTCCTCTGTGTCCGTTGTGGGCTTTATGCTTGTGTGTTTGACAAACGCCGGCTCGCCGCTCGGCATTCTGGGTCCAGTAGTTCTCGCACCATGCGCTCTGGGGGTTGTAGTTCCTTCATCTGTCCGTCGGCGCTGTGTCGTCGTTCTGTGTCCTAACAGTACATCCCCCCTCACCCGCGGTGCCCTCCACCGGCAAGGGCTTGGATGGATGTTTTCGGTGAAAGGCTGCCACCAACCGAGGCGCGCATAACCCAGACACTGGTTCCCACGAGTCCTCCTCCGGCCCATAGCCTTTCCACGCAACTAGGTACCACAACTTGCCCCTGCGCCATTTGGAGTCCCTGATGCCATCGACCTTGTATTCCCGTTCCGCATCCACCACCACCTTAGTAGGGGTTGTACGCCCTGCCGACCTCGCCGGTTTGAGCAGTGACACATGAAACACCGGATGTATTCTCATGCTGTCCGGCAATGCCAACCTCATGTTCACCGGGCTCACGCATTCCTTGATACGGTACGGGCCGATGAAACGTGGGTGGAACACGCTGTGTTTGCGAAACCGTAGGTTCTTCGAGGAAACCCACACATAATCCCCCGTTTTGTACAAAGGACCCTGCCTTCGTTTCCTGTCTGCGTAAGCTTTGTACACCTCCTTGGCCCCCTCCAGGCATTTCTTGGTTCTTGCCACTGTGTCCTTGATATGGGCTACTCTTGCTTTGGCTGCAGGCATGTCCTTCTGGGCCTGAGGATATACCAAAGGAAGGAATCTGGGGTGATGTCCATAGTTGCTGTAAAACGGCGATGCTTTGGTGGAGCTGTGCGTTGCGTTGTTGTACGCGATTTCAGCCAGCCACAAGTGGTCAACCCATTCCTCCTTGCCCTGTTCTACGAAACAGCGAAGGTATTGTTTCAACGTCTGGTTGAGGCGTTCTGTCTGGCCGTCTGTCTGTGGGTGGTAGCTGGTGGACAAGGCCGTAGTGACGTGTAGAGCAGAACACCAAGATTTCCAGAACCGCACCGTAAACTGCGACCCACGGTCCGACACGATCACGCTGGGCAGGCCGTGGATGCGTACCACCTCCTTCAGGAGCATGACCGCCAACTGACCGGCTGTTGGTACTCCCGCACAGGCGATGAAGTGACCCATCTTAGTCAGGTAATCTACCACAACCAGAATGGCCGTACACCCCTGGTCCCTTGGCATGCCCACTATGAAGTCCAAAGATATGCGTTCCCATGGTCTTGCTGGGGTGGGCAAAGGTCGTAATAGCCCCTGAGGACGGCTGTGATCCGACTTCACGGCTGCACAGATCCATTCCCTCACGTCCGCCCTTACAGACGGCCACCAGAACTGACGCAACACGTAGTCCACCGTTTTCTCCAGTCCCAAGTGCCCTGCACTGGGTGATTCATGACACCATCTGAATGCCTGTTTCCGCAGTCGAATCGTGGGGACCAGGACGCAACCACCGTGAACTGGGATTCCGTCTTTCACGGTCCATTCGTTGTGTCGGCGTAGCCACGTCCTCCATTCAAAGGAACAGATGCCTCTTTGTATGCCATGGAGAAAGGCCCCTGGTTGTATAGCTCCAACCACCACCTTAGGGGAAATGATGGCCTTGATGGTGGGTGATGGACGTCCCGAGTCGTTGGACTGTCTCGACAGTGCGTCCGCCTTCTTGTTTTCGATGCCCGGCCGGTATGTGATGGAGAAATGAAAGCCGGAGAAGAACAACATCCATCTCATCTGACGAGGAGACAGCTGTCTGGCCGCCGTCATGAACTGGAGGTTCCTGTGATCAGTAAACACGGCCACCACATGTCTGGCCCCCATCAGTAGATGCCTCCATTCACCGAATGCGTCCTTAATTGCCAACAGTTCCTTTTCGGCAACATGGTAGTTCCTCTCTGCATCGTTCAGTTTCCTGGACATAAATGCCACTGGATGGAGCACCCCAGACAACGGATTCCTTTGGGAAAGGATGGCCCCCACTGCCAGATCAGATGCGTCTGCTTCAACCACGTACTGGAGATCAGGATCAGGGTGAGCCAGCACAGGTGCTTCCGTGAAAGCTCTCTTCAAGGCTTCGAAGGTCTCCTGGGCTTCAGAGGACCATATAAATGAAGACGCTTTCCGTAGCAACTGGGTGATGGGAGCCACTAGTCCAGAGAACCCTTCGATGAACCTCCGGTAGAAATTGGCAAAGCCAAGAAAGCTCTGCACCTCCTTAACATTTGTAGGGGCAGGCCAGGCTACCACTGCCTTCACTTTTCTTTTGGCCATTGTTTGTCCGTCAGGGCTTAGCATGACCCCCAAGAATTCCACAGTGGTTACGTGGAAGTCACATTTGCTAAGTTTACAAAATAAAGAGTTGTCCCTTAGTATCTGTAGGACTGAAGACACGTGCTTCACGTGTTCTTCCATGTTGTCGGAATACACCAGAATGTCGTCTATATAGACTACGACGTACACATCCAAGATGTCCCTTAGCACGTCGTTCAGGAAGAACTGAAACGCCGCAGGGGCGTTGCAAAGCCCGAAGGGCATCACTTTATACTCGAACAAGCCAAAGCGCGTCTTGAAGGCGGTCTTCCACTCATCCCCGCGCCTCATGCGGACAAGGTGGTAAGCCCCTTTCAGATCCAGCTTGGTGTATACCTTTGCGCTCTTAACCTGTTCCAGAAGCACGTTTATGAGAGGCAACGGGTATCTGTTCTTGACCGTAATGGCATTGAGCGCCCTGAAGTCCACGCAAGTGCGAAGTTCCCCATTGGCCTTAGGGATAAAAAACAGAGGTGAGGCAGCAGGAGATCTCGATGGCACTATGAACCCCAGCTTCAACATCGTGTCCAAGTAAGCCCGAAGGTGGATATTCTCAGGCTCAGACAGCGCATAAAGCCTCCCGCTGGGTATGTTTGCCCCGGGAACTAGATCGATCTGACAGTCATAAACCCTGTGGGGGGGGAAGAGTCTCTGCTTGCTTGTCGTCGAAGACGTCTCGAAAGTCCCCATATGCATGAGGAAGGATCACCGCCTTCTCCGCCGCAGTGGCTACCGCCTGCCCCATTGAGTCACCGGACTCCGGAGGCTCAGAGGACCACCCGCAGAACTGGGAACAGTAGGGGGAGTCCATTCTCAACGTCTGTGACTCCCAGTCTATGGACGGGTTGTGTCTTTTCAGCCATGGCAGCCCCAAGATGATACCGTATTGAGGAGCACAGATAACGTTGAAGTCCATGATCTCCTTGTGTTGAGTTCCGTACCCCACCTCGATATCCCCTGTGTGGTGGCTAATGGGTCCTGAAACCAACCGGCGCCCATCTACTGCATAAACGTCCTCTGGGGTTAAACAGGGCAGCAGCGCGATCCCTATACGGGAAGCCTCTTTTTCGTCCATAAACAACCCAGTGGCCCCTGAGTCTATCATTGCTGAGGCTGAGACCCACCTGTCTCTCACCCATAACTTCAGCGGAATAAACAAATGTCTTGAACCTGTCAATGCACGTTGCTGGATGGAAGGGATATATCCTTGACTCCCTGAAACCCTTCCTTTGTTCGGGGAGCCCACTAGTTTTCCGCCTCCTTGTCCACAAACGCAGAGGCCAGACGGCTTGGTCGTGTACGCCCTGTCTTGGGTTTCGCTGGGCACTCCCGAACGTAATGGCCCTTTTTACTGCAGTAAAGACAAAGGCCTTGTTTCCTGCGAGACTCTATTTCTGCTGCCGTTAGACTGGCTCTCACCGCCCCGACATCCATTGGTTCATTCCGAGTAGTCGGAGTCGGTTCTACTGACCCCTGCTGTCCAGGAGCGGGTAGCGACTTATCCTTCCTTGGGCCACCACCACGGCGTTCGCTTAACCTATGTTCGAGGCGAAGGGCGAGGCTGATCAGGTCTTCACAATGCGCTGGTTGGGGATCGATCTGCGCGATCACATCCTTCAGCTCTTCGCTCAATCATTGGTGGAAAAGCGCTGTTTGTTTCGTGGGTGGCCACTTGGTCTCTGCGACTAAACGCCTGAAAGCGTTTAAATACCTGACAAGCCCGGTGGACCCCTGTTTCAGCTCCAGGAGTTCTCGGTCTGCGGTGTACGAGTCAGCTCTTCTGTCAAACACCTTGACGAATTCCTCTTGAAACGCTTCCCAATCGTACAATAGCGGGTCGTCTCTGCTCACCAAAGGCACAGCCCACTGAGCTGCGTTTCCTGCCAAATACGAAATCATAAATGCTACCCGTGCCTGATTGGTAGGGAAGGATTTCGGTTTGCACGAGAAGTGAAGGGCCACCTGTGTAATGAACACCTGTACTGTGGAGGGGTCTCCACTGTACCTCTCTGGTGTGGCCAGAGGAATAGCAACTGGCATTTCTACTGTCACCGCAGTGGGTTGACTGGTGCTGGGCGTTCCTGCGCTGAAAGGGTTCCTCTGAAGGAGGTCCATCCGTGCCCTCAGGTCCGCTGCTTCATGTCGGGACGCGGCCAGTTCCGTTTGTACGTCCAGTAAGGCGGCCAAAACGTCATCCATAGCAGCCATGGTTCAGTACTCAACCGGGAGGGTGATTATTTGTAAGGTCAGTTATTATGTAATCCTTGTGTCCTCAGGATTGAGTATAGAACCCTACCACCCCACGTCCGTACCTTGAAATGACTTAACAGAATCAGTGATGCTGTTAACCGAGGATTTATTCACAGCATATAAAGAACATCAGACTATCAAATACGGAGGAGCGTAGGGGCTGCTGCCCTTCCTTCAAACCGTCCTCTGCACGAATGTCGGTCCCGACACTCTCCAACAGAGGACACCGTGCTAAGCAGTGGCCGACAATGCCACTCGATTGTTCTTGGGGGAGTAAGGATGTTTTCCTGTTTCGTCCTCCGCATTCATGTTATGCCTAACACCAGCCAACGGAGGGCAAATGTGTACACCTTTCCCTAGCCCGGTTTTCTCCAATCGGTTAGTCTCTTGAATCCAAAACAGTGAAGCAAAACTATATTCGCGTGAATCTCACGCTCGATACCCTTGAGCGGGGACTGTGGTCAATAGCGCTTTAGCGCGAGTCTCCAGGCTCGATAAACCCTCGAGCGGGGATAGCTGTAAATAGCGCCTTAGCACGAGTCTCCAGACTCGATAAACCCTCGAGCGGGGACTGCCGTGAATAGCGCCTTAGCGCGAGTCTCCAGGCTCGATAAACCCTCGAGCGGGGACTGCCGTGAATAGCGCCTTAGCGCGAGTCTCCAGGCTCGATAAACCCTCGAGCGGGGACTGCAGTGAATAGCGCCTTAGCGCGAGTCTCCAGGCTCGATAAACCCTCGAGCGGGGACTGCCGTGAATAGCGCCTTAGCGCGAGTCTCCAGGCTCGATAAACCCTTGAGCGGGGACTGCAGTGAATAGCGCCTTAGCGCGAGTCTCCAGGCTCGATAAACCCTCGAGCGGGGACTGCCGTGAATAGCGCCTTAGCGCGAGTCTCCAGGCTCGATAAACCCTCGAGTGGGGACTGCCGTGAATAGCGCCTTAGCGCGAGTCTCCAGGCTCGATAAACCCTCGAGCGGGGACTGCAGTAATTAGCGCCGTAGCGCGAGTCTCTAAGCTCGATAAACCCTCGAGCGGGGACTGTGGCTGAGAACAACGGTTCTCACAAAGGTATACAGAACACGCCTCGCGTACAAACAAGGCTGTGGCACGATACAGGATTCAAGGGCTCACCTTGTTGGAGGTGTCAATTCGGTCCACGAACGGCAATAACTGACGCCTTCCTCTGTGTCCGTTGTGGGCTTTATGCTTGTGTGTTTGACAAACGCCGGCTCGCCGCTCGGCATTCTGGGTCCAGTAGTTCTCGCACCATGCGCTCTGGGGGTTGTAGTTCCTTCATCTGTCCGTCGGCGCTGTGTCGTCGTTCTGTGTCCTAACACCATGTGATTACATTTACTTTTTTCTCACTGGGTTCTATGTGCACTCCACCTACTAAGCCTTTAGAATGTTGAGATTCTACAGGTGTCCCTCATTTTCAGGTCCTGATGAGACTCCTCATTAATAGTTGGGTTGAAACGTCATTGACTTACATAAAGAACGTACCATTTCCAGTCTTTGTAAAATAATAACAAAGCTCCTGAATCATTGTTTAATTTAAAATGGTTGTTTCCATATATTGAGAAACCACATTGTATGTCATTATTTTGTGACTCAAAGTGTGTTGGTTCTATTTTCACTTGGGACACTGAGAAATTTTTATATGTATTTTCAAAATACACATTTGATTTTGTGCAAACAGTATTTGGTTTGCATTTTAGATTAGTGTCTCTCTTTCAACATCCTTTTCTAGAATTATTTGCCAATGTGCATGGTTATTACCAAGTATTTTTGTATTTTCCACAAGAACCATTATTTTTTCTGTGTACATGCATGGGATGGACATCGATAGTCGCATGGTTGTACTATGTTTGTCCGTGGCGGGGGAAGGGCATTGCACATTTCTGTTTTATAATATGCAGCAGTCTGCGGGGGTAACACATGGGGGAGGCAGGGGCCCACTACTAAGTGCCACAAATTATGATGGGGTTGACATTAGACTCCTGATGTGGAACCTCAGGGGGTTGCGGACCTACACTAAACGGTATAGGGTGATCACCTTTTTTAAAACGACATAGTCTGCTTACAGGAAACACACCTGGACGATGCAGGTGCCACACATCTCGTTAAGAAGTGGCAAGGACAGGTGTTCCACTTCTCATTCCCAATGGACGCCAGGGGAACACTGATCTGGGTTGCACTGTGGGTCCCGTTGTCCCTCACCTATAAGGAGGCCAACGTCAGTGGCCGATTTGTCATGTTGAGGAGGGCACTTGACGGACGTGATCCGACCATTTTGAAGACGTATGCCCTAAACAATGATGAATCCACATTCTTACACAACATCCAAGATCTGTTAACACTTGACGTTGACACACCACTCCTGTGGCTGGGCAACTAATTGTATACTGGACACAGACTTAGACAGGGTGCCACTTGGAGCGGGTATCAAACTTTTAATGACAACAGCGCTTTGCATGGTGATAGGGAACCTGGGCTTTGACGATATTTAGCAGTTGAGCCATCCAACACAGCAGGTGTACACCTGTTACTCAGCTACACTTATAGTAGGCTGGATAAGATACTAGTGGCATGCTTCTCGTGGGTGGAAGACAGAGGTGACTCACCAGGCACGCTTTCTATTGGATCACTTTCCAGTTAGCTGTGTCATGCAGTGGGGAGTCTCCGGGGCAGAGGCTCGGTCTTGAAGGATGTCGGATGACATTCTGTAGGACCCGGTTGGTAGGGAGGCATGGGTTATTTAACAGCCAACTGGGGTACAATGACCAGTAGGGCCATGGAATGGGAGGCCCTAAAAGTGGTATTCAGGGGCATTTGTATGGTCTAAATCTGCAGAGTGCATAGGCAGGTACATCAGGAGCTGGACAGAGAGGAGGACATCCTGGCCGCGCTGCAGGCTGGGGAGCACTCACAACTGGGCATTTGCAGAAGGGAGCAGGTAGTGTGTAGGTGCATTTCAGAAATATGGGACAAACTGGACAAGTATACACTTACACTTAAGCAATGTGGGCAGAGACTGCAGAGGAAATGGGATAAGTCAGGTAAGCACCTAGCATGGATACTCCGCAGACAGCACCCTGCTGACTACACACTTGATATCACTGGATGGCACCAGACTTAACCACCTGGACTGGAATATTGGGCACCTTTCAACAGCATTTTAGGCACGTATATACAGTGGATCCTAGCATAACGCTGGCTCAATATATCCCATTCCTGGATGGTCTAGACCTCCCAAGGCTGGTACCAGTGGCTGTGGAGTCCCTGGACACTCCCATCAGCCTGGATGAACTTTGTTCGGCCTTGATTATGCTTTCACAAACAAAGGCACCAGGCAGAGATGACTTTCCACCTGAGTTCTAGCAGGCATTTTCGGCAAGGCTGCCCACTCTTGCTGCTTCTATTTGCTTTAGCAATTGCACCCCTGGGGATCTGGGCACATTGGAGACTGTCAGACTGTGGCATACATCTGGGGAAATCTCGTCATCTAATCTTACTTTATGCAGACGACACTGTGTTCTATCTTGCATCCCCACAGGTAGCGCAGCCCATGCTCTTGCAACTCTTTGATGAGTTTGCCGATCTGTCCGGGCTCCATCTTAATCAACAAAAATCTGTACTATCCCTACTGGCTACCTTGGTTGGTATACCGTTGGATAGCCTCTCAAGCCTGGGATTGCATCGGGAATTGGAAAACTTTCAGTATTTGGGGATGCAGGTCGCCCATTCTGAGATGCAACAGCTATACCTTAATATAGGTAGCATACTGGATGCCCTACAGTCGGCTACCATTTGGAACATGCTGCCACTATAACTGATGGGCAGACTGACTGTGTTGAAATGGTGTTGTTGCCTCGATGCCTCTATACTCTTCAAAACTCCCCCTATCCCTTACCCACCCAGGATGGTGTTCGAGCAGTTGAATTCCGTGCTTATTTTATTATTGTGGGCCAGGTCATCACAGCACGGTGCCCTTGACCACATTTAGCTGATGATACGATGAGGGGGGCTTGGGGGTGCCTAGCCGTGACCTGTACTATTATGCTGCACACTTACAACATGCGGCTAGATAGCTGGATGAGGGGATAACTGGGAAAGGCGTCTACTGGCAGGATCGGTGGCTGCAGATCATCTACCCATGGCACTAATGGAGGGGGCGGGAGTGGCTAAGGATCTGCCTTTTGTTGTTCGACACATGGCATATATATGTCAATGCTATGTAGAACTAGTCATAAAGCAGGCCCCCTTTCACTGAGAACCTCCAATCTGGAAACTAGAGTCGGTGGGGCAACTGATGGACAATGTGTCTTTTCGGACGTGGAGGGACAGTGGTTGTGCACCATTGGGAAGCCTGTATCCAGGCAAACTTTTTATAACATTTAAACAAGCTTGCAAGAACTTTGCACTAGGACCTGAACATTTCTTGCACCATGAGGGATTGACCTGCCACACATTTCCTGCTGCGCCTCCATCCTCTAATATGTTGGACGTTTTAATGTCTTGCAGAGCAGGTCGTCACCTTTTTACACTGCTCTATAAGGCAACGAGAATAGATGCTGCGAGTTCGCCGGTCTGGGCATGTGCTGCATGGGGCAATATCTGGACACTCCATTAGACAGGGTGTGGACTGCCATTTGTGAACCCACACACAGTGTCTTGCAATGCCGGCTTTAAGCTGGTGCACTATAACCTCCTCCACAGGATGTATATGACTCCTAAGAGTCTCCACCGCATATCCCACTCCCGACCGGACAGTTGCCCGCGCTGCAATGTTAGTGTAGAAGACTTCCTGCATTTGGCATAGTGGTGCCGGTCAGTGCAGGTGTTGATGGACGTACGGAGGACTACACATATACGACTTGACTGCACACCATTACATTGTTTGTTGGGATATGTCACTAGTCCCAAGAGTTGCAAAATGACCTACAAATTTCTAAAATTGGCACTAGTCCTGGCCCAGCATAGAGTAGCTGTCACTTGGATGGGTCAGTGTGCTCCCACAGGTGAGCATAGGGACGTGCAGAGTGGCCACAGGCTGAGGAAGTGTTCATGAAGCTGAGTAAGCCTCAAGCTATGGTGGGATGGGGGGCGTGGCCAGCAACATGGCCGACTAGACGTGCCTGAACAGAGCTCCGGCCGAGCCTGCTTATAATCCGGCATTCACTATCCCCCAAGACCCAGAACCGGCACCAAAAGTGAGGAGCTGGTGCCCGGACACCTGCCGAGGGCTGCTGCAGTCCCGAAACGGAGCCGACCCCGCCTGGCCATTGTGCGTGACGGTGTCTCCTCTATGCCCCGGAGATCGTCCTGACGGCCTGGGAGACGGGAGGAAGAGGAGCGCGCCGAGTGCCGGAATTCCCGCAAATAGCAGTTGCGGGTTGATGGAGGCTTGATCGGGTGCTCGGCCAACGGGCGGACGATCACATACCGCCGCCGCCGGACAGCGGGAGCAGGACGGAGGAGACCGCCGACCACCTACTCAAGATGGCGACCGTCGTGGCGATGGAGAGGTAGCGACGGCGAGATCCCCGCATTGGTTCCGACGCGGTGCAGATTCTGTGCCTGGGAGCAGAGACGGAGGGCCGGTGAGCCTTCCACCGAGGTGAGGGGGGCCGCACCTGTCCTGGGCCTGGCGCTGGGGTTGATCTCGGTGGCGGCGCCCGCCTTTACCAAGATGGCGGCCGCGCACTGACGACCCACGGAGAGACGGCCCTCGAGCCGCGACAGACTACGGAGGCCTGCTCCTCCTGCCCTGGAACTCCTGTGGCCCGCTCCGGCTCGGGAGCGGCTGGTGGTCACCGCCGGCACCACCCTGCCTGTGTCCACGCCTGGTGATCCGACACTGCGACAGGGAGACTCCTGGGGGGGACGTGCACGAGGCACAGGCTGAGGAGCACCCCCTGGCCCCCGCGGCGCGGACAGGGGTGAAGACGGGGCCCCCTCCAGTAGTGCAGCCGGGGTGAATCTGCGACCAGAGCCCGGCCCCAGCGCTCCACATCAGGACGGGGAGTGTACGTGGGCCCCGGCCCAGAGGTTCCCAGGACCATAATTAGGGGCCGCCCAAGGGCATTGCGTTGTCGAGGCGCTGCTTCACTCTGCCTCTGTTCCCGGTGCACGGCCGAGCCCAGCGATACCGCGGAGGGAGGCAAGTTCAGCCCAGAAGCCCCTGGCCTCTAGCCAACGCCGCTATGGGTAAGAATGCAACGGCACCCAAGACCAAGGGGCAAGGCCCAATGGACAATTTTGCTGCTCCGCGACCCGCGGTGGAACAACGGCCCGTGCAATCAGGAGCACGCAATGACACAGACATGCTGCTGGAGGCCATACAGGCGTCTAGAACGGACATCCAAGCTTCACGAGCGGCCTTGGAAACCAAAATCGGGGAGGTAGGATCTGAGGTTACGCTGCTACGCCAGGACTTTCGTAACTTAACCGACAGGGTCACGGTGACTGAGACAAGGTTGACGGACAATGAGAAGTCGGTGGCTGAGCTAAGGAAGGACATGGCAGAGCTCCAGGCCTCCCACCGTCAACTTTTGTGGAAGGTGGACGATGCCGAGAACAGGTCAAGGCGGAACAACCTGCGCTTCGTGGGCTTTAGAGAAGGGATTGAAGAAAGGAGTATGACCGCCTTCCTCCTTGACTGGCTCAAAAAGACCTTCCCTACGGCGCGGTTTTCCCCGTGTTTTATCATAGAGAGGGCGCACAGGGCGCTCTTGGCCAAACCACCGGAGGGTGCGAGACCAAGACCGGTCATAGCCCGGTTTCTGAACTTTGCCGATCGAGATCTGATATTGCGAGAGGCCAGGACACTGGGTGAGATCCGCTTTGAAAACGCCACCATAATGATCTTCCCGGACTACAGTCAGGAAGTCTCCAAACAACGCCGCTCCTTTGACGCCGTGAAAGCAAAGCTGAGGTCCCTCAACATCCAGTATATGCTCCTCTTCCCGGCCAAGCTCAAGGTCATTTATCAGGACAAATCCATCTTTTTTGCACACCCGGACGACGCGTGGCAATGGCTGGAGGAGCGGCCTATCCTGAATAGTAGGGAGGCGGCGGGCCGGGCAGAGCTAGACCGGTCACTACGGGAACGTCCGACATGGGAGAGGCCGAAGCCGCAAGGACGGAGATTGAAGAGGACACAGCGCAAGACGCCGCAAACTCCATACAGGACCAGCAACCAGCAGGAAAGGAGGCGAGGCAGGTCGGCGTCACCGGGCTCCGACTCCGTGGCAGGCTCGAGGTTTGGTAGCCTGAGAAATGGAATCCGCTCGGAGGAGGAAGAAATAGAGGAATCGGAGGGCCGCGCATCCGGAGGAGAGGAGGATGATACAAGGAGTGATTCGTTGCACCCTCTGGCCAAAGAGATCCGGCAGCTAGAGCAAGACTCTACAGGTCGTGAGGAACGGATGGACACACAAGACTCACACTCGTGAACAACGATGCACTGGGAAAGGGAAAAGATGACGGCTCGGCGATGCAGAGCAAGCAAGTTGGCACCCCCCTAGTACTGTTTTTTGTGTTTTTTAGCACTGGTTGAGGTTTCTTGAGGGTGGGATGTGTGGGAGGGCGACAGGCCTACTCCCGTGGATAGTTGAGACCCGGATGGGGATGCAACTGGAAGGGGAGGGAGGTGGGGTGGGGGGAGCGGGATGGGGCTTTGTTACCATGTTACCCCACGTTGGGGTTGTTGAGAGAGCTGGGGAGGGAGGGGGGAAGTTCGTAAAAAAACAGCAGCAGCAGCAAGTTCGGGAAAGTTTACCCTTGCCACTGTCCCGGCCCTGGGGCCCGGTGCTGGATAGTCCTCAAGTGGAACAATGGCGAGTACACTAGCTACACCCCACGGTGAAGGCGCTGGGGTTAAGGCGCTGACCTGGAACGTAAACGGACTGGGTTCCAAAATTAAGAGGAGCCTGGTCACTGCATATATTAAACGAGTGGCACCTGACATCGTTTTCCTCCAGGAAACACATTTGAGGGGGAACCGCTGTGCCTTTTTAGCGCGCGGGCAGTACACAGTTCTGGCACACGCGGGTTACACCATGGACTCACGGGGCACGGCAATACTAGTTAGGAAAACAGCACCTTTCGCAGTTACACGTACATGGTTAGACCCACAGGGCTCGTTTGCCGGGGTGCAGGGGACATGGAGGAGGCGCAGGTACACTCTACTGTCGGTATATGCTCCACCCAAATTACAAACACGAACAATGCGGGAGATCTCGGCCATTCTGCTAGACACGGCGGACACAATACAGATTGTGGGGGGGGATTTCAACGACGTGATGAACACGACACGCGATAGATCTGGGAACCCCCACACAGTGGCTGCAGAGACGGCTTTGGCGCGCAGAATGGACACGATCGGTCTTACTGACGTTTGGCGGTGGCTACATCCTGCCCATGTGGCTTACTCATTTTACTCTGGGGCCCACAAGGTCTTCTCTAGGCTAGATTACATTTTCACATCTAGGCAGGAGCTTTCGGCGGGAGACGAGGCGGACTATAGGGCGAGGGGTATCTCGGACCATTCTCCGCTGTTCGTACACATAGGTCGGGGAAGGGGGAGGGGCCAGGCACAGTGGCATATGTCGCCATGGGATTTACAGACTCCTGAGATTCTAAGGGGCATAAGAGCGGATATCAAAGTTTTTATGGCCGAAAATGAGGGATCGGTACAGTCCGGAGTGACACTGTGGGAAGCCATGAAAACGGTGTTGAGGGACCGCTTCCAATCCAGGGTAGGGGAGGCCAGAAGGAAACGCACGGAAGCCATAGCGAAGGAGGAGGCAAACATCTTGACCCGGGAGGCAGAATATCACAGAACGAAGGAGGAGGTTGATCTTAGACTACTGCTAGATACGCAAAGGCTGTATAGAGAACTAAGTACGGACGAGGCGCGTACACAGGCGCTGGCCACCCTACATCGCTTATACGATGTTGGCGACAAATCTGGTAAACTCATGGCATGGTTGAGCAGGCGCGAGAGAGCTGCCAGGTGGGTGGATTGGGTTGAGCTCCCTAGTAAGGCGCGGGCGTCCACAGACGGCGCCATTGCAGAGGCCTTTGCGACCTATTACGAAGACTTCTACAGGGCGAGAGACCTAGGGGACTGCGAGGTGGCGCGATCGTTCCTGGGTGACGTGGACATTCCGCAGTTGACCCCTGAAGATAGTGAGGCTTTGGAAGCCGCCCTGTCCCTAGATGAAATCGCAGAGGCGATGGCTGCCCTGAAACCGGGGAAGGCTCCGGGACCTAATGGTTTCCCGGTGGAGTTCTTCAAACGAACGGGGGACCTCCTTTCGTGTCACATGAAGTCGCTGTATGAGGGTGCGTTTGCCTCCGGAGGCCTCCCGCCGGACCTGGCCCTAGCTACCATAATCCCGATCCACAAGGAAGGCAAGCCCCTTGGAGACTGTTCCTCCTATCGCCCAATCTCGTTGCTAAATATTGAGACCAAAATCCTAGCCACTATTCTTGCAAGGCGCTTGCGTCAGGTAATTACGGGCCTGATCCACCCGGACCAGTCCGGGTTCCTGCCGGACAGGGCCACCAAACTCAACCTGCGGCGCGCCCACAACTGGCTCCAAGAAGTCTGTGACAGGAGGGAGCCACATTGGTTCCTCTCCTTGGACGCGGAAAAAGCGTTCGATGCGGTCCACTGGCCTTTCCTAATGGGGACCCTTGAACGGTTTGGGTTTGGGCCTAAGTTCCAGCGCTGGGTGAAACTTCTATACTCGAAACCTAGGGCTAGAGTGCGCGTAAACGGGCGAATGTCGAGAGAGTTCGCGATAGAGCGGGGGACGCGACAGGGGTGTCCGCTATCCCCACTCCTTTTTACCCTCACGATCGAGATCCTTGCGATCCGCATCCGGCTCAACCGAGCTGTGACTGGCTTCCACTGGGGGGAATCGGCCACTGACCAGGAGAAGATCTCCCTTTACGCCGATGATGTGCTGCTATATGTGACCGACCCGGCCACGACGATACCGGCCTTATTCAGGGAACTGGACGACTTTGGGGCGGTAGCCGGCCATACTATAAACTGGCATAAGTCGGTCCTATACGACCCACAAGGTGCCCCGCGAGGGGAGGAGCTGCCTGAGCTGCTCATTCACACCACGGCAGGCTTCCGGTATCTGGGGGTCTTTATCACCCGAGATGTGCAGCGCTCCTACACGGACAATGTCGATAGAATTTTGGTGGCGGCAAAGGCGGAGATGGATAGGTGGCGGCCGCTCCCGCTCACCATTTTGGGCAGGGCTGCCCTGTATAAAATGATCCTACTCCCAAAGTTTTTATACGCCCTGCAAAATGAGTATTATCCCCTCCCGGCTCAGACTCTGCGGAAAATCCATACCGATCTCCGCTCCTTCTTGTGGCTGGGGAAGCAGGCCCGGGTGGCACTCACGACTATGCAGCGCCACCAATATAGTGGGGGTCTCTCATTGCCTAATTTGGAGGCCTATTACTGGGCGGAACACCTCACCCCGATCAACGATTGGATACACGCCCCGGCGGACCACCCCACCTATGCACTAGAGAGGTCTAAATGGGGCAATAAGACGGTGCTCCACTTTTTATATGGGGGGAGGGGAGGCCGCCAGCTTCTTCCCGCGACTAGGATCACCCTGACGGCGTGGCGCAGAGCGTCGGTTAGAATGGGTTGGCATGAAAGGCTCCCCCGCCAAACCCCCCTATGGGCATGTAGGTGGCTGACGGAACTGAACAAGTTGCGCGGGTTTCAAAGGTGGGATGACATTGGCATCTCCACAGTTGGGGATGTCATAGCAAAGGGGGAGCTTAAAACATTCCAAGCACTGCAACAGGAGTTTGGACTCCAGAGAACCCAATATTACAAGTACATACAGCTGCGACATGCATGGGGAGCCCAACACATATCTCTCACTGACATTCCCCAGTTTGCGCCACTTGAGGGCCGCCTACTGCAAGAACTGATGCAGAGGGGGGCGGTATCCATGACCTACAAAACACTGACAAATAACATGTTGGGTGATCTACAGGTCCTCAGGGAGAGGTGGGAGGCGGATGTGGGCACGCTGGAGGACCTAGACTGGGAACTCATACTCATGCACCCCCGAGAAGTGGCCATAAAATCGAGGCTTCGCCTCATTCAGTTTAAGGTCCTTCATCGGGCATACTTTGACAGGGTGAGGCTTTTCCGGATGGGGAGGGTTACTAGCACCGCGTGTCTACGATGCCAGCACCCAACGGGCGACTTCTTCCACATCATCTGGGGATGCACAGTGATACAGGAATATTGGGACGAGATTTTCAATGAATTGAGTGAGGTACTGGAGGTGGAGATACCCAGGGACCCCAAATTGGCGCTCTTGGGAATGTCCACGGAGGTGGATATCACGCGATACTTGCTCATTTTTCTGCTGCTGGCCCTGGTGGTCGCAAAAAGGGACATTGCAAGACTGTGGGGGGCGCCTGGGAAACCAAATCTCGAGGAATGGAGAAGAGGCCTGGATATGTATATGGCAGCTGAACGTGTTACGTATAAAGCTAGGGGGTGCCCCCGAAAATTTAGAAAAATATGGGCCAAGTGGAGACACTACCATGGACTGGAGTAGGAGGGCGGGACCGGGGGGGGAAGTGGGCGGGTGGTAGGATGAAGCACAGACATGGTGTGTAGGTCGCTGATTCCAGCATATGTGCACTTGAAGGCTACGGGCCATGGGGAGTGCTTATACTCATTGACACACAACTTTGAGGACCGAGAGAGCCATGAGGGGCGGGGGGGGAGGGAGTGGTTGGAAGGGTTCATGCTGCTGGGGGGGGAGGGGAAGATGGGTGGGGGGGGCTTCGAGGAGAGGTCCCTCAGTTACTGCCTTTACTTATAGTTGATGGGGGGGGGGGGAGTTCGGGGTGAAAATGAAAAATAACAAGTTCGTCAGGATGAATGCAATGTAACTGCCTATTTTAAAAAGTTGCGTAACGGCGGGTAGAGCGGAATGTTGACGCTCCCCCGCGATGTCTTGTTCATGATACTAATGATTCACCTGATGCAACAATAAAAAGAATTTCAAAAAAAAAAAAAAAAAAAAAAAAAAGAAAAGAAAAAAAAAAAAAAGCTATGGTGGGATGTGTGTGATGTGTTTTTAGATCACAGGCGGAAATAGCATTGGATGAAGGTGACGATACGGATGCTAGTGTGGATGAGGGCACTGAATCGGTTGAGGAAGGGGATTGCTCTTAGTAATATGTGTTTTCAAGCCTGGTGTGTCACTATGCAATGTGACATGCTGGCGATAACGCAACAGAGCGTTTTTTGGCTATCTATTTGTGCTCTTTATTATAAACCGACATGTGCTGTATGGAGCCTTACTCATACTGCTGTTTTTTATTATGAAAAACTGTAAAATAAAGGTTTACAAAAAAAAAACTATATTGTAAGCAACAAGTCTGAGCTGTCAAAAGCCAGATCCATAAAGGGGTTTTGGTTAGCCCAGACCACAATGCCTTAGGGCTCTATGCTTTCAAATAATATAATATTATAGCAGCAATAATTCAGGAAATAGCTCTAAACAAAAAAATACTGAAAGAACAACACAATCGGATAATTTAAGACAATGAATTGAAGAAAACTTAGAACAAATAAAAAAAGGTATCCACAATAGTTGTATGAAAAACATTTGTTATTGAAAAATATTCTTAAGAAACAAAAATAATACAATAATCAACTGGTGCTCACAAAGTTGCACACTACATACACAATGAAATAATACAATATACAGTGTAAAGAAAAAGTTAATGGCAGAGGGAGAGATAACACAAAAATAAGTCTGTCAAGTGACAGGAACAGAATGTAACATATGCTTCCTCTTAATTTGCCAAAGGAAGGTGTTGACAGCGTTTCGTTCTTTGTTAATTCAAGTAATCATAAAAACAAAAAACAAATGTTGAGAGCAACATTCAAAGTCAATCTGAAATTATTGACAATTGAATTTGAGGAGGTACCAAAAATACAAACTATGTCATTAAACAAAACACAAGACCAATCATCTTGTTGGAGTGCATGTCAAGCTAGTTGGGCAAGGGCTGCAGAAAATTAGATAGAGGTAAAAACCATCACCAACCTATAACCAAAATCAAAATTAGAATTTAACTTCTCTAAATGTATTCAGTTGACTCTTGCTCAGAGGGATACCCAAGAGAGTGAAAACAGGGTCACTACCTTCAGTAATGTTTTCCGGTGAAAAGAAATTAGGGATAAATGTATATACTTGTAAGTCAGTCAAGAAAGAAACTCTGACTCAAACAATTATCCATGGGTTGAGTCGGTTTTATTTGAATACACAGACCAAAACTAACTCAGCTGTCGAACAGGGACTTACATCAATAAAAAGGCACTCGCCAAGTAAGGCATAAGTCAGGTTAACTTGGCTTATGTGGGTCCTAACAACAATTTTTAAGAGAACTCAGTCACCTTCCAGCATGATGCTATTAAAAGGAAGGGTCAAATCAATTCAAATATCAACTAAAAAATACTGTAAATGTTGTGGGCCACTGAAGTGGCGAATTCAATTAGCTGGATGTTTAATCAACTTCCCTTGCACGCGTCTCCCAGGGAAATTCAATGGGGATGCGAGTGGCACAGTGTATGAATTAGTACTGCTCTCCATAGAGGGAGGAAAATAACTATGCTTGTATCAGTACATCAAAATCTTTTTTCACTGTGTTGCTGACACATATTCCCTACATTCTAAAGCACACAATTGAATCAGGTGCAATAAGAAAAGTGTGGGGTAACAAGTCCCTGCTATACCACATATGTAAAGCGTGTCTTAGGAGAACATCACCAACAATTCTGTTAAGTGTGGATTACGAACAGAGGACTGCGGCATGTTGCGCATGCGCAGACCAAAGAAAACTTACAACCGCTAAAGTGTACTGGTATCAAAGACACAGAATAAATTGAACATAAACAAGAGAATACCTATGCAACATGTTTGTTGAAAGAGGTAGAGCATGCATAGTAAAAATAGCAAATAGAAAGCTAGTTGTTCTGGTGTTCTGTTAGACCCATCAATGACACATCTAGGGACTAACACCACCCTAAAAATGCCAATTGCACTGGAGATAAGGATATTCCACATATCATAGACATAATACATACAGTTAAATATAAAAATACAAGCAAGCACTTGCCTAAATGAGGTGATATACATTAGTCATATACAGCATTACGGCCAGGAGATTAGAACAGAAGGAACATTAATGCAGAAACACAGAATCACATTCGTCAACGTTAATGGAGAACCACAGAATTACATTCCTCATGTTTGTTAAGACCTTTGTTATTGCTATCACATTTGAGAATACAGCAACATTTACCCATGATCAGCATCATCTGACTGTCCCCACTTTAACTGGTTTCCATATATGTTCAATAACCTGACATCTGATTCTATTCAGGGAATGGCCATGCTCTTCAAAGTGTGACACCAGAGGGGCGTTAAGAGTTCTACAACGTATGCGGCTCTTATGTTGTGATAGATGGGTTTTGATTGTTTGAGTTGTCTGTCCTACATAAAGACGGTCACATGGAAACCAGATTACATAGACCGCATTCTGAAAGTTACAGTTAGTATGACTTCTCAAACTGTGAGCAATGTAGGACATGTAGGAATTGTTTGGTGTTAGCCGTGCATTCACATATAATGCAGTTACCCAATTGAAGTGGCCAACAGTTTTGTAAAGGTCCGATACAGATGTCAATTCCGTAGAAGTGGCTTTGAGCACACAGGCATGGACCAAGTGGTCCTTTATGTTGCCAACCCTCTTAAAAGAAAATAAAGTTAACTTATCTGAGATTCCTATCGAGGGGGACAAACAATTCTTTTTACAATAATAGTGATGGAATTAGTCTGTGTGCACAAAGTAGTCACACATACTACCCTCTCCATAGGTTTTTTAGGGTGTGGAGTCAGCAGGAATTCATGGTGGTTTTACCACGCCCTCTTTAAAGATCTTTTAATTAGGCGCCAAGGGTAACAGGTCCAGTTTTAGGCCAAAATGTTGGCTTCACAGAAGTAATCACTCCAATAATTACAGTTTCTTCTAATGCAAAGAAACTGTTCAAATGAGAGCCCAACCCACAGACCCTTGGGATGGTAGCTCATACACTGAAGTAGGGTGTTTGCGAGCGGTTGGTTTAGTGTAGAGTTTAGCCGCTAGCTTACCATCATTGGACATGAAGGTAGGGTCCAAGAAGTCATCCATATCATTGCTGGAATTGGAGGTAAAATTCAGAGCAGGTGAACATGAGCTCAACCATTAAAAAAAACAGATAAGGATACATCATTGCCACTCCAAATACAAATGATATAATCAATGTAGCGCCTACAGTGCCACACATTGTTAAACAAAAGGATTTGCAGTTGTGTTGTTTACATATTTCTTCTCTAAATCATCTACAAATAATATGGCAAAGATTGTGGCATAAGAAGCCCCCATGGGAGTCCCATTTATTTGCAATTAGTACTGCCTATCAAACTCAAAATAAGTGCAAGTCAAAAGATAAATTATAGATTCAGTGGGGACAATAAAGTGGCCAGGTCTAGAATTTAAAGTCTCTCTTTTACCTTAATTCCTACCAGCTGGGGAATGTTGGTGTACAATGACTCAGTGTCCATTCACACCAACAATTCCATGTCCAGATCGTAATCAATGTCTTCATTTTGTACAATCATGTCGCTACTGCCATGCCTGGTGTTTTTTGCAATGTCCTTTATAAACACATAATGTACTTGCACAATGGCACAAGTTTTGAGTTGCACCCCAATGCAATAAATTCAATGCATTTACCAATGGAATGTAACATATTTATCAAGAATGATTAAAATTGGCTGCAGTTGAACTATAACTTATGCGTATTCTTTTACCAACCTAATGAACAAAGGAACGATTGATACACCAACCCCTGCTTGGGATGCATTGTATTGCACATAAGGCACGTCGTTCACAGGTTGGGAGGGTGCTACAATTCCAGTTACTAATGTTACCTCATATTATTGTAGAAAACATTGTATGTAATTTTAATAAGTGCTATGGTTCTTTTTTACCGAAGTACTTATTTAGACTGTGTGATTTTAATTATTTCCTTTTTATTGGATTATATGTTACGTGTATTAGTAAAGTTGTTTAGAAAATGTTCAGACATACTATAAAAGTCTAAGTCATCTCAAAGTCACACATGCATCTTTTCAACAAATGCCAAGCAATTTGATTGGAGCCTCTTCTTACAGCTTGGGAGACCTTCGAGGGACGCCGCCACTCACCTTCCTGTTTTCTCTCAACGACTGGCCGCACCCGCTCCGCGGGTGCCGCTGCGCGGTCAGAGACACCGCCTGGACGAACTGCCCTGGGACCTGGAGTGTGCGTGGGACGAGAGGAACATTGACCAGCACAGGAGAGCAGCGCTGCAGGGACTCGCTTCCCCAGGAGTCCCTGCCTGACCTCTGACAACAGGTCAGCGCCCCCTGTTAGCCCCGCCCCCCGGACGGCACACACCTTCATAAACAGACTTTGATCCCTGGCGCAGGTGGGAGCCTCTTCTTACAGCTTGGGAGACCTTCGAGGGACGCCGCCACTCACCTTCCTGTTTTCTCTCAACGACTGGCCGCACCCGCTCCGCGGGTGCCGCTGCGCGGTCAGAGACACCGCCTAGACGAACTGCCCTGGGACCTGGAGTGTGCGTGGGACGAGAGGAACATTGACCAGCACAGGAGAGCAGCGCTGCAGGGACTCGCTTCCCCAGGAGTCCCTGCCTGACCTCTGACAACAGGTCAGCGCCCCCTGTTAGCCCCGCCCCCCGGACGGCACAATCTCCCATTTAATCAAGACAGGAACTCGCTGCGCGAGAGCGCGCGGGAGCGCCGGGCTAAGCCCGGGCAAAGGGCGGGCCCTCTGTGGCCCTCCGTGGACCGAGGAGCCGGGCCGGGGCCATATCCTTTACGTCCCTTTAATCATCTTACGAGCAGCTTCTTAATGTGAGTGAGAACTTATCTGTCTTCTTATTCTTCTCGTATTAAGCCAGCATTCAACCATCAGCCACTATGATTACTAAAGTGGTTACTATGGACAACTTCCTTATAAAGAAGGTAGCGCAAATTAACAGTAACAGGAGGGCTTCACTGGGTTTGGAACACTCACCTACTATTACTACTGTACCAGAACTCCTAGTAACTGATCCTGATAACCCTGTGGCTATGGAACACTCAGTCCCTGCAGGCAAAGTAACCATTGTAACAGCTATGGTCCATGCAGGCCAGTCTGATAACTTTTGTGCTCCAGTTCCCACAGTATTGGCTATATCATCAGCCACAGGAATACATGATCTCGCAACTAAAAAATCTCCTAGAAAATACAAGAAAGCCCGAGTGAGACGGAGGGGGAAGCAAAGTAAGGCAAATTATAAAATTACACAAGGAGGGGGGAGTGTGCCTGAAACTGCACCTCTTCTTCTTGAGTTGAGATCCTCAAACCTGGGAGGAGTGGGGGATGCTATCTCACAGAGTCGACCCACAGATTCTGTGATGCTTATTGACTGTTTACAATCAGGGATTATAGACAATACTGATAATTTTCCCCTTGACCCCACTACAATGAGTAAGCTTCTTTTGTCTAGTACGCCAACTAGCTTTCCTTTACCAGATTCATATACAGGGAACGATAATGGAAGGCTATCAGGATCTCCAGAAATGCCCATTGAGGCATCTTTTAGGTCTTCCATTTCACCACCCACTATAGGATTAAGTAAAAAAAGGGGGGGTGAACCACTGTGTAATAGACCTCAGAAGATAAGGAAAGGGGTAGCTCAGTCCCCACAGCCACATATTGGTCTAATCCCATTAGGTGAAGAGGCCATGCTGGCCAAAATCTTAGAATTAATTAGGGGTGTGTTGCAACCGATTTTGGATAAGACCGACTTGATGTCCACACATTTGGACATCATAGAGAAAAAGGTTGAACAGAACTCCGTCCTTTTACATGAATTAATAAAAGGCCCGGAAAAAGTTAGGACGAATCCCACAGTTAAGATTAACCCTCCTGCAAAACCTAACGCTGTAATGCCCCTTATAACATCTGCTCCTATTACTCCAGTAACTAAGACATCAGCACCCGTGTTTAAAAAAAGGAAAGTAGTCCAAGAAAAGGGTAAAGTGGGTAGTCCAACGACTGTGCCATCAGCTCCCACATTGCAACCGCCTGCTATTCAGCTGGCGGCCCCATTAACTAAAGAACAAACTCAAAAACCTGGGGGATCCCAAAATCATGGTGGGAGAAAAGACCCTTTAATAACTAATCCGAGAAATAAGAATCCCCCAACTATTGCCTTAGAAAAACCGAGTCATACAATAGACTTACCCCCAGATTGTGCCCCTTTTGTCATTGTAATGGCAGGGGTTCCAGAGCTACCTACAGGTAAATGGGAAGATCACGTTGCCTTACGGAACAAGGTTACATTCTGGCTCCGAGACAACAGACCGTTGCCTGCATCCATCAATGGAGAAATCGTAAGTGTAAGACGTGCCCATTGGGTGGGAGTCAGACCTAAGGACAGAATGGGTGATGTAATAGTCATCAATTTTAAGGATTATAGGGCCGTGAGGCACATTGGAGATTGGTTTGATGCCAGTAGCAGCGATGCCATCTCCACACATCTTTTATCCTATTTCTATCCCTATGCACCATCAAAAGACAATAATAAACAGGGTTGGAATAGGCAGCTATTTCAGAAACCACCATACCGACAGCGGGGTTTTAGAAAAGTGGGACCATGGGATATGCCCGGTTTAATGGGGCCACCACCGTTGAGGGGTTATCCTCTTTACGTAAATGCTCAGGAGCCCCATATTCATATGCAAAGCTCGGAGGAGTTTTATCCCAGACACCAGGTATTAGATTATCAATACCCCCCTATAAATAGCCGATATCCACTACATCCTGAGTCCAACCTCCTGCAGGGGAGGCGATGGTATAATAAAGAGTTCCACCCGCCCATGTACAATTTACCTATTCAAAATCGTTTCCAGATTTTTAATGGGCTGGACGGGGTGGATTGACAACAAGCTCAGATATCCCAAAAAAATTTGGCTGGGAATAAGTTTTATCCTTTAGTCTCTTACCCCTTTATTAAGGATATAGTTCCCCTTAAAGGTACTGAGACTCTGAGTAGGATTCCCCAAGATTTGCCAACTTTACAAAAGACCCCTAATACTAACAGCTTATTGCTATGTAACAGTAATATCCAGGAACAGATACAATCCCCCACAGTTGATATCATTATTAGGGGTGGGGAACAGGCAGGTGAAGGCCTGTCCCAGAAAGAGAATGATTTATGTGCACTGTTGTTTTGGAATATAGCAGGGTTTAGGCAAAAAATCACAAATCCGGCATGGGAGTCAGTAATAAATGGTCAGGATATAGTGGCTCTGCAAGAAACCTGGATACAGGAATCAATTCATGTAAGTGGCTATAGAACTTTCTTTACACCAGCTGTCGGAGGTCATTTTGGAAGAGCTAAGGGTGGGTTGACAACGCTTGTTTCAAATCAACTTAAAATTAAACAAGCTCACTGCCATTTAAGTTCTTGTTATTTCCAAATTATAACTTTACGGAATTATAAAGGAGCTGTGGTGCTAATTATTAATTTTTATAACAATGTCCCGAGAGATGATATTCTGGTTGTAATGAAGCAGCTTAAAGATGAAATTCAGTTAGAGGTAGACAGAAATGAAAGGGACCTGATAATCATATGGGGGGGGGATTTTAATTGTTCATTATGTACTAAAAGGAATCAGGGCCTATGTGGCCTTATGACTGAGAGAGATATGTACTTGACACACTTTGATCATACCTTGATGGGGGACTTACTAAATGAATTATTATTCATGTTTGACTTGGGGTTTGCCAACGAATCTGCCCCAGAACCTACACCCTTTGTTCCGACTTTTGTTGGTAGAGGCTCATCGACAACTATTGATTTTATTATCACTTCCAGTAATCTCAATCATAGACTCCTGGGGGTTACGAATATCCAATTACCCATAAGTGACCACCTCCCACAATCTCTTAAGGTAGTAGATTTGTTCCCAGACCCATCGACGGCCGCGCCTCTAGTAGAGACAGCGGTTGATGTTGTCCTTGGGAGACAAAATGGGTACACACTTAAATGGAGTAAAGTAATCCCCACAACCTTTTTTGAGAAACTGTGGGAGGCGTGCTCAAATAGTTTTAGGATTTGCCTAAGTGATAACTCCACTAAAGATCAAATTATTGAGCACTTTGGAACAATTGCTGCAAATATAAAAAGCAGCCTAAGGGTGGAGGCAAAACGCAGAGGCAGGGGGCCAAAGAGCTGGTTTAATACTGTATGTACAAGGGCTTTGAAAAATTTAAAACAGGCAGTACATAGATGCCCTAAGGATAAAAATGAAATAAGAGAATGTAGGAATACATATACTCAGGCCCTGAAAGCAAGGAAAACCGCATTAAATAAGGAGGCTTTAGATTCCCTCTGTGAGGCCTCGCAATCCAAAGATTCCGCTGCATTTTGGAAAGCAGTTAATACTCCTTTCCCTTATGAAACCCACACGGCGCGAATCGAGATTGCAATAGATGAAGATAAATGGGTAGACCATTTTTCAAATCTTTATAAGGCACAGGAAGACATCCATGTTGGGGGTATTAACTCTAGCCTGGATGTACAACAGAGTTATAACTTGGTTACGACAATTGAGGAAGTGCTCTTAGCCCTGGGATCAACTAAATGCGGTAAGGCTGCCGGACCTGATGGGATTCCGGCAGATTTATTTAAAGCTAATATTGAAATTTGGGGGCCAATGTTAGTACAACTTTTTAATGCAGCTCTCTCATCGGGCCTGAAAGAATCTTGGTTCACCTCAGTCATTGTCCCGATCTACAAGAAGGGGGATAGGAATAGCTGTGCCTGTTACAGACCAATCTCCCTTCTTGATTCCTCAGTAAAAATTTTAGGACGTGTTGTGTTGGCAAGACTCCAAAGCTGGGCAGAGGATAATGATATTATTAGTGATTTGCAATTTGGTTTTCAAAAAGGGATTGGTACAATTGAGCAAGGGTTAAACCTCATGCTCTTGCAGCATAAATATATAAGGATAAAATCCGAGCGCTTGTATTTTACTTTTGTCGATCTCTCTTCAGCGTTCGATTGTGTATCACACTCTAAACTGTGGGATATAATGAAAGGTTTGGGAGTGGATAATAACATTATCTGTTTTTTGAGGGAACTCTACAGTGGAGCTACAGCCTCTGTTCGTTACGGCAGGGGGGGAGAATGCTCCAGACAATTTAGCATAGGTCGCGGAGTGCGGCAAGGTTGCGTACTGGCACCTTTTCTATTTCTTCTCTATATCAATGGGCTCGAGCGTCACCTGCTGCATGAGTGTAGGGATATGCCCAGGGTGGGGAGGAGGGAAATCCCTGCGCTCATGTATGCGGATGACGCAGTACTCATGGCACGCACTCCTCGTGCTCTACAAAAACTAGTAGTTAGCTTTGAGAAATTTATGTTGAACCTGGATCTACTAGTTAACTGTAGTAAGACTTTCTCAATGAATTGCGGCCTAAAACCAGGCAAATCAATGAAGCGTATTGTTTTAAACAATGTCCCGCTGGATAACACCCCAACTTTTTCTTATTTGGGCATTTTATTCCATGAGTCAGGCTCCTGGACAAGCGCTATTAAGGCTAGAACTCTTTTATTTATGAAAACGATCATGGCCTTACAGAATTTTGTTAGGAAATTGGGCAGGAAGCCGATAAAAGAAATGTTAACCATCTACAAAGCTACATGCTTGTCTGTGGCTATGTATGGCTCTGGTCTGTGGGGATATGCAAATGTTGATCAAATCCAGCTGGTAGAGAACAAATTTCTGAGGGGAGTTCTAGCAGTCCCACAGTGTGCAGCCACATTCAATTGTCACGCTGAACTTGGCCAACCTTACATAACGGACATTATCAGAATTCAACCTATCCTATTGTGGCATAGGGTATGGACTACTAATGAGTGCGTTATGAATCGGGCTCTGCTATGTGACACCCTCAGTTTGGACCATGCGGACAGAATGGAATGGTTGAGTTACGTAAATCATTTCTTGACCGAGATTGGACTACATTCATATTTTTCGGACCCAATCTCAATGGATAATATTCCTAGGAAGCTATTAAAAACTATCTGCCTGGACCACCTGATGAGTAAGAGGAAGAGAGTGGAAATTTTGAAATCTACAGTACACTCTCACCTTCCTACCCTCTGTGATACTAATACTGTACAGCCATATTTATCCCTGCCCATGACTAACTATGATCGCTTTCTTTTAACTCGTTTTAGATTTTGTATATTTTTTAGATTAGTGTCTTTTCCATGCATGAACTCATGGACTCATATTCTGCCCACTTGTTTGTGTGATGGTACATCACAACAATCTGATATTCATATCCTTTTTTTCTGCAAATTTTATACTGCTATACGTAGGAAAATTATTGTCCCTTTTTTAAAAAATATGAATTTAACCAGATGTCGCCCAGCTTTTTTAGAAGTACAGAAAATGGACACGATTTTAACTGTTACTGTGATTTTAAATTATTTAAAAAGTGTTTTTAAATTCAGAAAACAAATTCAAATTGAAATATCATAGATTCCTTATTGATCTACCTCACTGTATTATCAATTATGAGAAGAATTTATTGTAATTACTGTACCTTGTTTTATGTTTGCTACTTTTATGGTTAATTGTTTTTTTAACCGAATAAAGTTTATTGAATGAATGATTGGATGCTATTGTCCACAGCACTGGTTCCCAAATTAGAAGCAGGCTATAAGAATAGTTCCCTAGCAAAAAGCAGCAACTTCATCTTCTAACTTCATCCCATGATGTGTTTGGAAGTCAGTTGTAGGTATTCAAAGGAGGCTGTCCATTTCTATGAGGGTATCTGGATACTTTTTGAAATTTCATCCGGATAATCCTAATAACCACTGATCTTCAAGTGTCACTCCCACATCTCTCACCTGAACAACCCCCTGGCGGTTCGGATCAACCCCCATGCTCTTCATTTCATACGATATGGCATCTGCTATGGCTGCAAAACAATCTGTTGGCCACGGAGTGATCTTTATTCCTCCTCATCATACTACTCACCAGATAACCTGAACAACTACTCAAGTTCCATTGAGTGTCACACACCATCTGTCCTCATATAATAAACCCCACAACCCAACGTGAGGGACCCAACGGGTCCTCAACCAATCCCATCCTCTGCAGGTGCAAAGGTGTATAAGATAAGGCCCTAGATTGAGTGCAGCAAAAAGACCACTGTTCCTCACTTATTTTAATACTGAGATCCTCTGTCCAGAGCTGTTGCACATGGGCGACCCTAAGTGGGGCTGTTCTCTGCATGCCAGTATAAATGCGGGTTATCAAGCCGCGTAGTGAGGAGTTAGTGAGCATTTCCTGCAGTACACTGAACACAGGTGGAGCTACGATGAAGGTGTTGTGGAGGTCAGGTATAGCTGCTCAGACCTGGTGATACACCATGGCATCCAGAAGTGATGCCGGGTTGTCCTGAAATTCATCTTGATAGTCAAGTCAAGTCAAGTCAGAGAATTTGTATAGCGCACTACCTACCCAGAGGGTCTCAAGGCGCTTAGAAAGGGGAGGAGGATTACTTGTCAAATATCCACGTTTTAAGTTGTTTTCTGAATGCTAGGTGGTTCTGGGTGAGGCGAAGGTAGGCGGGGAGTGAGTTCCATGTCTTAGCAGCCAGGTATGAGAAGGATCTGCCTCCCATGGTGGTCTTGTTGATGCGAGGTACAGTGGCGAGGGCTTGGCTGGAAGAACGAAGTTGGCGGGGGGGGTGTAGAAGGACAGTCGTGAGTTGAGGCATTCTGGTCCGGTGTCGTAGAGTGCTCTGTGTGCGTGGGTTAGCAGTCGAAAAGTGATTCTCTTATTGACGGGTAGCCAGTGGAGGTCTTTCAGGTGACCAGAGATGTGTTCGTTGCGCGGGATGTCTAATATGATCCTGGCTGAGGCGTTTTGGATTCGTTGGAGTTTCTTCTGGAGTTTTGCGGTAGTACCTGCGTAGAGGGTGTTTCCGTAGTCCAGTCGGCTCGTGACTAGAGCATGGGTGACTGTTTTCCTTGTTTCGGTGGGGATCCAGCGAAATGTTTTTCTGAGCATGCGAAGAATGTTGAAGCAGGATGAGGATACGGCGCTGACTTGTCTGTTCATTGAGAGTGAAGAGTCCAGGATGACGCCTAGGTTCCGTGCGTGGTCTGTCGGGGTGGGTGCTTTTCCAAGGGCTTCCGGCCACCAGGAGTCGTCCCATGCAGAGGGGGATGTACCTAAGATGAGGACTTCTGTTTTGTCTGAGTTCAGTTTCAGACGGCTTTGTTTCATCCATTCGGCAACTTCTTTCATTCCTTCGTGTAGGTTAGTTTTGGCGGTGCTGGAGTCATTGGTGAGAGAAAGGATTAGTTGAGTGTCATCCGCGTAAGAGATGATGTTGAGGTTGTGTTGGCGGGCGATGGCCGCGAGGGGGCTCATGTAAACGTTGAAGAGGGTGGGGCTGAGTGAGGATCCTTGAGGTACGCCACAGATGACTTCAGTGGCCTCGGACCTGAATGGTGGGAGGCGGACTCTCTGGGTTCTTCCGGTGAGGAACGAGGTGATCCATTCAAGTGCTTTTCCTTGTATTCCGATGTTATTGAGGCGTTGTAACAGGGTGCTGTGGCAAACTGTGTCGAATGCTGCAGAGAGGTCGAGGAGGATGAGGGCGACTGTGTCTCCATTGTCCAATAGAGTTTGAATGTCGTCTGTTGCTGCGATGAGGGCGGTCTCAGTGCTGTGTTTTGCTCGGAAGCCAGATTGTGAGGAGTCGAGGGATTTGTTGGCTTCGAGGAAAGCGGCGAGTTGGTTGTTCACGGCTTTCTCGATGACTTTGGCCGGAAATGGAAGGAGCGAGATGGGACGGTAATTTTTGAGTTCGGTGGGGTCCGCTGTGGGTTTTTTCAGAAGGGCGGTGAGTTCAGCGTGTTTCCAGTCTTCCGGGAAGGTGGCGGAGTTGAAGGAGCAGTTGATGACGTCTCGGAGGTGCGGTGCTATGACGGAGTCTGCTTTGTTGAAGATGTGATGAGGACATGGGTCTGTGGGGGATCCTGAGTGGATGGAATTCATCAGGCGGATTGTGTCCTCAGTGGAGATTGGGTTCCAGTCGTTGAGGGTGTTCACGGGGGGAGGATGTTCAGCAAATGGTTGGGTGGGTTGGTCTCCGGGTTGGTTGTTGAAGCTGTTGTGGATGTCTGCAATCTTGTTGTGGAAGAATGAGGCTAGGGAGTCGCAGAGGTCTTGAGAGGGAGTGATGTCGTTGGAGTTGGCAGAGGGGTTGGAAAATTCCTTGACGATGTTGAAAAGTTCCTTGCTGTTGTGGGCGTTGTTGTCAAGCCGATCCTTGAATGCTGTTTTCTTGGCCTTTCGAATTAGTTGGTGGTGAGTGCGGGTGGCGTTTTTGAAGGCGTCCTTGGTGCTAGTGGTTGGGTCTTTTTTCCAGGCCTTTTCAAGGGAGCGGCAGAGTTTCTTGGACTTCTTAAGATCATCGTTGAACCATGAGGCCTTCTTGCTGCCCGGTTTGCTTTGACGTTTTTTCAGTGGTGCTAAGGTGTCGGCGGTGTTGGATAGCCATAGGGTGAGGTTGGCGGCGGCTTGGTTTGGGTTAGAAGAGTGGGCTGGGGTGTTAAGAAGGAGCGATGCGGAGATCTGGTCGGTGGTGATCTTGTTCCAGTTTCTTTGCAGAGTTGGTTGGGGGTAGTTGGTGGGTTTTGGCTTGTTGTAGGTGAAGTGAACGCAGCTGTGGTCAGTCCAGAGGAGATCCGTAGTGTGGCTGAAGGAGACATGATTGCTGGAGGTGAAGATGGGGTCGAGTGTGTGACCTGCGATGTGGGTGGGGGAAGTGACTAGTTGTTTAAGTCCGAGGTTGGCGAGGTTGTCCAGGAGGGTGGTGGTGTTGCGGTCGTTGATTTTTTCGAGGTGAAAGTTGAGGTCTCCCAGAAGGATGTAATCTTTGGAGGGGAGCGCGTGTGGAGTGATGAAGTCCGTGATGTCTTCACTGAATTTTGCGCGGGGTCCTGGTGGTCTGTAGAGGAGGGTGCCTCTGAGTGTGGTCTTGGGGTCGATGTGTATTTGGAAGTGAAGGTGTTCGGAGTTGGCGAGGTTGGCGTCAGAGCTGGTTGAGATGCGGATTGATTTCTTATGGACGATAGCGATGCCTCCTCCTGTGTGGCTGGTACGGTCCTTGCGTGTGATCTTATAGTCTTCAGGGATGGCAATGGTGATGTCTGGGGCGGAGGAAGCGTTCATCCATGTTTCCGTTAGGAAGGCGACGTCTGGAGAGATGGTGTCTAGTAGGTTCCATAGGTCAATGGCGTGTCTGTGGACCGAGCGGGTGTTGAGAAGGATGCATTGTAGGTGGTTGGGGTCGGGAGTCTGTGGTGTGGTCGTAGCGGAGATGTTGTCGGTGCCGCTGAATTTGCAGGAGTAGCAGGAGAAAGGTCCATGGGTGTGTCCAGGAGCGGCTTGGATGCAGTTGGGGGCGCGACCGGGGTTGAGGGCTAGGAGGGTGGCGGCATCGTAGGTGATGCGGGAGGGCAGCGCAGCGCGAGGGCCAAGGGGTCTGGCTCTGGGCGCGGTCCAGGCGCGGACGGGCGTAGACGGGCTTACCTTTGGCGCGGATTGGGCGCGATCGCTGCGCGTAAACGCTGCGCGCGGGAAGAACTGTCATATATGGAGAGTGGAGGGGGAGGGGCGAGGGCTGCTCAGCTGGGAGGCGGGGTGGGTGTCCTCCGACCACAACAATCAACAAAATGGCAGCGGGGCGCTGGTGGATACGCGCAAGCACAGCCAAAGTTACACAGTCAGTTACAAACAAAACAGATCAAAAAGCGGCAATGCAAGTTATGACAGAGCACAAAGCGCTAAACGAGGCAGAATGCAGGAAATGGCAATGAGGCGCTGCACAACGATACCAGGTGTCGTCAAGACACTGGGGAGCGACCACTCGGCTCGGGAGAGTAGAGTGAGTCACAACGAAGCGAGGGAGCGGAGCGCTGTAAATACTATGTGGGAGGGCTGCTCAGCTGGGAGGCGGGGCGGGTGTCCTCCGACCACAACAATCAACAAAATGGCAGCGGGGCGCTGGTGGATACGCGCAAGCACAGCCAAAGTTACACAGTCAGTTACAAACAAAACAGATCAAAAAGCGGCAATGCAAGTTATGACAAAGCACAAAGCGCTAAACGAGGCAGAATGCAGGAAATGGCAATGAGGCGCTGCACAACGATACCAGGTGTCGTCAAGACACTGGGGAGCGACCACTCGGCTCGGGAGAGTAGAGTGAGTCACAACGAAGCGAGGGAGCGGAGCGCTGTAAATACTATGTGGGAGGGCTGCTCAGCTGGGAGGCGGGGCGGGTGTCCTCCGACCACAACAATCAACAAAATGGCAGCGGGGCGCTGGTGGATACGCGCAAGCACAGCCAAAGTTACACAGTCAGTTACAAACAAAACAGATCAAAAAGCGGCAATGCAAGTTATGACAGAGCACAAAGCGCTAAACGAGGCAGAATGCAGGAAATGGCAATGAGGCGCTGCACAACGATACCAGGTGTCGTCAAGACACTGGGGAGCGACCACTCGGCTCGGGAGAGTAGAGTGAGTCACAACGAAGCGAGGGAGCGGAGCGCTGTAAATACTATGTGGGAGGGCTGCTCAGCTGGGAGGCGGGGCGGGTGTCCTCCGACCACAACAATCAACAAAATGGCAGCGGGGCGCTGGTGGATACGCGCAAGCACAGCCAAAGTTACACAGTCAGTTACAAACAAAACAGATCAAAAAGCGGCAATGCAAGTTATGACAGAGCACAAAGCGTTAAACGAGGCAGAATGCAGGAAATGGCAATGAGGCGCTGCACAACGATACCAGGTGTCGTCAAGACACTGGGGAGCGACCACTCGGCTCGGGAGAGTAGAGTGAGTCACAACGAAGCGAGGGAGCGGAGCGCTGTAAATACTATGTGGGAGGGCTGCTCAGCTGGGAGGCGGGGCGGGTGTCCTCCGACCACAACAATCAACAAAATGGCAGCGGGGCGCTGGTGGATACGCGCAAGCACAGCCAAAGTTACACAGTCAGTTACAAACAAAACAGATCAAAAAGCGGCAATGCAAGTTATGACAGAGCACAAAGCGCTAAACGAGGCAGAATGCAGGAAATGGCAATGAGGCGCTGCACAACGATACCAGGTGTCGTCAAGACACTGGGGAGCGACCACTCGGCTCGGGAGAGTAGAGTGAGTGACGAAGGAGTTGTCAGGGTATATTAATCCAAAGGAGGTGAGCTTTAGCCATCTGAGTCACACCTTCACTCCAGCCTACGAGACCGCGGGGACCAAAGGATGTCTAAGGATGGGTACAGAGGGGGCATATAGATCGAGGAAGGTCTATAAAGCACAATCTGCAGGGGACATGGAGCCGCATGGTCTGCCTCGGGCGCCGTATGGGGCTGAGATTGGATCACTGAGAAAATAAGAGTTCCATATTTGGCACCCAAGGCCACCCTGTTCCATGGGAAGGGAGAGAAGCTCCCAAGACACATGTGGCTGTTTCATCAGCCCAGACCAAATAAACCAAATGAAATTGAAGTTGGTATTGGAAACAAGCCATGCTATGAAGAGGTAGATTAATAAAAAAACAAAGGAGCTTGGGGAGGACTACCATTTTGGTTACTGCCAGCCTACCAGTCAGAGACAGCGGGAGCCTTGACCATACAGGCCACGTTCTTCAAGCCATGACATCAGAAAGCTGAAATTATCCCTCCATAGCACCTTTGTACTTCGGCTTAGCCAGATCCCAGATAGCGGACTGAGTCCGCAGCCCACACCACAGTAAAGTTAGGAGCAAAGATCTATGTAGTTTCTGTGAGTGGGAATAATATAGATTTCACCCAATTGATATTGATGCCTGCTATGCTCCCAAAATGGATGAACTCCCGAAGAAGTAGGACCAAGTTGTCCAAGGGGTTTCACATATATAGTGTTACATCATCTGCGTACATGGAGACAAGGAAAACTCTAGAGTCTGAATGCAAGGCCTCGATGTGAATGGTGCTGTCGCAGCCGGGCAGCGAACGGCTCTAGCTCAATAGCGAAGAGAATGGGGGACAATTGGCGTCCCAGATGGGGCGACCAGAAAAGGGGATAATATCAACCCTTAAACCCTAAGGGGGACAACCAGCAAGGTGTACAGCAGGCAGAATAAACAAATAAATCTGTGGCTCACACCAAGGCGCTCAAGGAGGTGATAAAGTTTGGGCCATTTGAGTGAGTCTAAGGATTTAGAGGCATGGAGAAATGCAACTGCAGCCTGCAGGTTCAGGTTGAGATTATGGAGAATGACAAAAAAGATGCAAAGATTATGGGCTGTAGAGCACCAAGGAACAAAGCCGATTGGTCTTGGTGGACCATGTGTGTAAGGAGCTGCAAGAGTTGTGAGGCAACACGTTTGCCAGGATTTTGTTGTTGATGTTTATCATGGAAAGTGGTCAACAGGACTCACACTCTTTAGGATCCTTATCAGGCTTGAGAATGTTGCACAAATTCCTCATACATGTCCAGCAAGGACATTCCTTATAGAAAGCTGCAGTGAGGCCGTCAGGGCCGGGGCCTTGTCACTGGGAAGCCCTTTGTGACTTGGGTTTGCTCCTCAACCATTAAGGGCTCATCCAGAAAAAGTCAGTGACCCTCCTCCAGCTAAAGGAGCTGCACAGAGTCCAAATAAGGACCCAATTCAGAGGGAGGGGAGGATTGAGAGGTAGAATACAGGGAAGTGTAAATATCAACCATGGTGCGCTGCACAACCGCGTTCCCAACCTGCAGGTTTTGATGATCATCCAGCAGTTCGACCACTTTGTCGCTCACCCAGACCTTGTGAAGCAGACCCGCTAAGGTTTTACCTTCTCTCTCTCCCTCCCCATACCGCCTGCCTCGGACTTCCTTTCTTGAATAATGAATCTCCCGGAGTGCCTCTTTCTCATACTCCGAAGGTTAACCACGAATCAACACAAAAAGGTCCGGCTCCACAATTTTAAAATAATGGAGCCGAATGTCTGGTTCTGGGTGAGATAGAGTCACCCAGATTGTCCTTAACACCCCGGCCTGTTTGACAATAAATAAAGTTTGGGCCATTTGAGTGAGTCTAAGGATTTAGAGGCATGGAGAAATGCAACTGCAGCCTGCAGGTTCAGGTTGAGATTATGGAGAATGACAAAAAAGATGCAAAGATTATGGGCTGTAGAGCACCAAGGAACAAAGCCGATTGGTCTTGGTGGACCATGTGTGTAAGGAGCTGCAAGAGTTGTGAGGCAACACGTTTGCCAGGATTTTGTTGTTGATGTTTATCATGGAAAGTGGTCAACAGGACTCACACTCTTTAGGATCCTTATCAGGCTTGAGAATGTTGCACAAATTCCTCATACATGTCCAGCAAGGACATTCCTTATAGAAAGCTGCAGTGAGGCCGTCAGGGCCGGGGCCTTGTCACTGGGAAGCCCTTTGTGACTTGGGTTTGCTCCTCAACCATTAAGGGCTCATCCAGAAAAAGTCAGTGACCCTCCTCCAGCTAAAGGAGCTGCACAGAGTCCAAATAAGGACCCAATTCAGAGGGAGGGGAGGATTGAGAGGTAGAATACAGGGAAGTGTAAATATCAACCATGGTGCGCTGCACAACCGCGTTCCCAACCTGCAGGTTTTGATGATCATCCAGCAGTTCGACCACTTTGTCGCTCACCCAGACCTTGTGAAGCAGACCCGCTAAGGTTTTACCTTCTCTCTCTCCCTCCCCATACCGCCTGCCTCGGACTTCCTTTCTTGAATAATGAATCTCCCGGAGTGCCTCTTTCTCATACTCCGAAGGTTAACCACGAATCAACACAAAAAGGTCCGGCTCCACAATTTTAAAATAATGGAGCCGAATGTCTGGTTCTGGGTGAGATAGAGTCACCCAGATTGTCCTTAACACCCCGGCCTGTTTGACAATGTAAACCCCCGGATGACTGCCATGAAGGCCTTCCAGAGAGTGGATGAGGAGGCCATGGGCTGTGCATTTATAATGAGGTAATTACAATAGCCTCCTGGACCTCGAGGCGGAACACCTGGTCTCGTAAGGCTCCAGAAGGAAGCTGCCAAAACAAAATACCATGAGGCAACATCTGGTAGACGCACCTCCAAGAACGGGTCATGGTCAGACAACGTCCAAATGAGATGCCGAATGTCAAGGGTCCAGGAGCTACGTCTCTGGTGACGAGCGACAAGTTTGGTAATACAGGTCCCTTCCATGCTGAAAAACTTTATTAGCCCGCCAGACGTCTGTGTCAGGTCAGGTCTCAGAAGCTCAGCCAGCACCAAGCGAGATTCCACAGGAAAAAAGATGCGTTTCCCACTCTCCTTGAAAACAACACCTGGATAACTATAAGAAGACTCTCTCACACATAACCGTTCCTAATGAGCTGGGGAAATGATTTATAGAGTGACAACCACTCTTATCCAGTAGTAAAAACAGGTGTTGCTCTTGTGAATAAACAGGATACAACAGAGAGGTGTACATAAAACATACAGCTTATGTATAAAACAAGTTTTGTGGCTAATACCTCAAATAACAATGATAATGCATGTCAAGTACCGACGTAATCTAAATTCCACGCACCAGCTTATTAGTCCACAACCTCCTCCGTATTGACAGGCTGGAGTTAACTTCACTCCTCTGTCAGTGGAAAAAAAATCAAGTTTAGGGCCACTCTGTGGAGTAATGTTGTCAGGGTGAAACAAAGATCGCTGCTCAACTCAAAAACAATAACTGGATGTCAGTGCTTAGGTATCTTGACAAGGAGCACAAGCGGAGAGTTCTCATAGGAACGTGAAGAAAATTTGGAAAAGGGGCGGGACACACAAACTATGTGTTTGCCGGTTAATATGAGTCCTCAGATCAGGATAAGAAGGGGAAGGTAGGTGTAAGAAAAAGAATTCACTACGTAAAGGAATGAAGAAGGGAGTGAGCCAGGAAGGAAAAGGGTGCGCACTGCCGTTAAGGAGAGGAATGGTGCCTCTGAGGGCGGTGAAAACGGCTGGTAACTCAAGCAGCCGTGGAGTTACGGGAAAGAAAACGCGCTGTCTCAGCTCAGCGGTGGAGGGCAAATGAGCTGAAGCGCGTAAGCGTTGAAGACATACTCCGGGAAAAATCTCGATGGGGAAGCATACGTCGGATCTTTCACGGAATAGGCAGGGAAACGCACTCGATCTGGATACAATGGTGGATTCAAGGCTGGATACAATGTTGCAGGATTCAACCCGGGGAACGGACCAAAGGGGCGTGGTCACATGATCAATTCAGTAAGCCAAGCGACGGCTTGCTGTTGATGTGTCCCTTTACGTGACTTAGGGATCGTGGCAAAAGAACTGCTGGATATTCACTTGGTGTCCTAAAAGGGGAGGTCTAAAAAGAGCAGACCGACCAACACTTTACATGTATTAGCACTCGGTCTGCTTCCGGTCCAAACATACTATGCATGATGCCTGAGCTCTGACAGTTCTCCCAGCCAAATGCCTATTTATAGGACGGGGTTTTGAGGGATGGAGTGCATGAAATCTGCGTACTAGAACAGGAGCATGAACGTTTTCAGCAGGTTCCCAGGACCTATCCTCTGGAGTGTAACCCACCCAATCAATGAGATAATGTAGTTTACGCCTGTATCTGCGGAAGTCTAAGATGTGTTTAACTTCATACTCTTTTTCTCCGTCAACAGTTACGGGAGGAGGCGGGTTCTCAGGTCCATGGGGTGGAGTATATTGCTTTATTAAGGAACTGTCGAATACTTGGTGAATGCGCATTTCATCGGGCCATTGTAATTTCAGGGTGACTGGAGTGATTACCTTTTGCACGATATAAGGGCCTATAAATCGTGGTTGTAGTTTTCTAGGTCCCTCTAACCATAGATTTCTAGTGGACAACCAGACCTTTTCTCCTGCCACTTAAGTGGGCTCAGGGCGACGATGTTTATCTGCCTGATGCGTCATTGCTTCTTTGGCTCTTTATAATTCTTTCTTGGCATTCTCCCATATAGACAAAAGGGATTCTTGGTGGGTTTTGACTGCAGGGATGCTCTCAAAACTGGAGGGAAGGGAGATGGGTAGGAACCTGGGGTGGTGTGCATGGGAAAAGTAGAAAAGAGAAATACCAGTAGAAGAATGTGTAGTGTTGTTATAAGCGAATTCAGCCAGAGGAAGAGCCTGCACCCAGTCACTTGTGATGGTGGTCAATAAAGAGCGTAAAAACTGTTCTAAAGTTCGGTTGGTCCTTTCAGTCTGACCGTCGGTCTGGGGGTGGTATGCGGTGGATAATCTGTGTTCAATTTGAATGGCTGTACACATGCCTCGCCAAAATCTAGACACAAACTGCGCCCCTCTATCAGATATAATGACAGAAGGGAGCCTGTACAGCTGGAGTATCTGCTCCAGAAATATATGTACAAGTTCTCTACAGGTGGGTATCTTTTTTAGAGGAATAAAATGTGCCATTTTGGTGAGCATATTCACTACTACGAATACCGTGGTGTATCCTTGACTTCGGGTGAGGTCTGTGATGAAGTCCATGCTGATGGAATGCCAGGGTGATGGGGGAATAGATGTAGTTCGCAGCAACCCTGCAGGGGCACAGTGCAGTGATTTCTGTCTTGCACAGGTCGAACATGAGTTGACGAAAGTTGTTACATCTTTAGCCATCTCCTCCCACCAGAACCATCTTTGGGTTAGAGTTTTATCACTTCCAGGATGTCCGGCAAGGGAGCTGTTATGACACCATTGTATCAGTTGGAGTTGTAATGCTGAAGTGGGTACAAACAACTTGTTATCATAAGAGTACAAACCGTCCCTAATCTGATGCACAGGATTACTTTCCCATTCCGCTGCCGGTATTGTTGCATAGTGCTCCTTCAACTGATCAATAAAAGCCAAAGGTTGGGTAGCACTAAGGTCTAAGGGTTTCCTTGCCCTATTCGGGATAGTGCATCGGCCTTTCCATGCTGGGGCCCAGGGCGATAAGTAATGATAAAATCATACTCACTAAAAAATTAGACCCATCTTATTTGGCGGGGTGTGAGTGCGCGGGCAGATCAAAAGAACTGGAGGTTCCTATGATTTGAGTAGATGGTGATTATGTGAAGGGAGCCCAAGAGATAGTGGCTCCATTCCTGGAAGGCAAGTTTTATAGCCAGCAATTCCCTTTCTCCTATTGTGTAGTTCTGCTCGGCGGGCAAGAGTGTTTTAGAAAAATAGGCAACAGGATGCATCTGTCCGGTGTCTCTATCTCTTTGGGAGAGAACCCCTCCCACAGCATATTTAGACTCGGAGGTGTCTGCTTCTATGTAGTAGGGCTGTGTATTGTCAGCGTGTCTGATGACAGGAGCCGTGCTGAACCGTTCTTTCAAGGTAACGAAGGCCTGTTCTACTTCCTTGGACCATTCAAACAAGAATCCTTTCCGAAGTAGCGGTGTTATAGGGGATAGGATTTCAGAGAAATGGTCTAGAAATCGCTGATAAACATGTGCAAGCCCTATGAAGGATTGTACTTCTTTTACCGAGCAGGGACTAGGCCATTTTACCAGGGCTTCGATTTTCTTTGGGTCCATATGGACACCTTCTGGAGTGATCACAAACCCAAGAAACTCCACTTGTAAGGTATGGAATGTGTTTTTGTCGAGTTTAGCAAACAGATGGCTTTCTTTCAGTTTTTGCAGGATTTTCTTACGTGGATGATATGCTCTTGTTCTGATTTTGAATAAATCAAAATGTCATCAATATAGATGATCACGAATATGTAAGATCTCGTTGACATAGAATTGGAACCCTGCGGGGGCATTACAAAGGCCAAATGGCATTACGCAGTATTCGTAAAACCCGAACTCGGTGCGAAACGCGATCTTCCACTCGTCCCCCTCCTTTATTCGAATGAGATGGTAGGCCCCCCAGAGATCAAACTTGGTAAATATCTTGGCTCCTCGTACTTGATCTAAGAGGACCGAAATAAGAGGAAGGGGATATTTGTTGTTCATGGGGACTTTATTGAGGGCGAAGTAATCCAAACAAGCGTGCAAACCTCCTTCTCGCTAAGGGATAAAGAAGATAGGGGAAGGCACAGGCGACATAGAGTGTCGAACGAACCCCTTCTCTAACATTTCCTCAGTGTACTTCTGCAAGTACTCTGTCTCTGATGCTGCTAACACGTAGATACTACTGACTGGTAATTCCGCTCCTGGTATGAGATCTATTTGGCAGTCATAACTACGATGGGGTGGCAAGACAGTGGCTTTCACTTCATCAAAGACTTATCTGTACTCTTCATATATTGCCGGAAGGCTGGATATGTCGGATAAGGTATAAAGGTATTCACAGCACAGCACACAAAATTGTTCCATTCACTGGCCTCCTTGTAACAGTGCAGCATGCAGTGGTGGGATTTTAGGGTCGCTCTTCGGGAGATCCAAAGACCATAACTATCAATGGAGTTTGATAAGTGATCAACTCTGAAGACAGTTCTTTTCCATCTACCGCTCTCACCGGTTCTGGATGTGCTTTCATCACAAAAGGGATTCCTGCATCACGTGCCAACTTGATATCAAGGAAATTTCCGGTGGCTTGCTGTTGATGCATCCCTTTACGTGACTTAAGGATCGTGGAAAGGGAACTGCGGGATATTCACTTGGTGTCTTAAAAGCGGAGGTCTAAAAAGAGCAGACCGACCAACACTTGACATGCATTAGCACTCGGTCTGCCTCTGGTCCCAATATACTATGCATGATGCCTGAACTCTGACAGTCTGTCAAGTTGTTGTAAGTTAAGATTGCATGAAGCTGCACAGTAGACAGGGGGTGCGGTTGACGTGTTTTGCTGGACCTGTTAACAGAGGCACCCAGCACCACATTAAAGTCTCATGCCCGCGCAATGCACCAGGTCCCATGGTACTTACTAATCACCAGACTTCTGTAAAGAAGGCAGGATCATCTGTGTTAGGCCCGTACAGCGTCACAAGTATCAGCAGGTGGCCTTGGAGGATTCCGGCCAGTATGAGGTATAGGCCCTGTGGGTTGCAGAGCACTTTTCGAGTGCTCTGCAGGCCCCTGCACAGAACTTCAGCCACTCCCCCAGCATAGTTTGAATAGCAGGCCACATGCTTCTCACCCGCAATGCACCCTCAACTGTGTCAAGGTCGGGGTCATCAAGTGAAATTCCTGCAAGAAATAAATATCAATGTTATGGCGTTGCAGGGAGGATAAGACCTGTCGGGCCTTACATCTGTCATTCATCCCCTAATATTCCATGTCAGACATTTAATGGATGCCATCATGGGGAGTAGCGAGTGTTACAATCAGTCTCATAGGAGCAAATATCAGCATTGTAGGAGGATAAAGCAGATCTCTGTGTCTAGCAATACACAGGGGAAAATAAACAAACATTAAAACATGTCAGTACATAGCCCCAGTACCCGACTCCCACTTTGGCCGCACAATCGGGCCAACTAGACCAACCCATCCAACAAACTCTCAATGACAGTTAGCTAAGTCTTACAGGTACTCATACCAAGGGAGAAGTGAGACAGCCTGGCTCTCTGCCAGCTCAGTAAGAGCCGGGTGGCCAGCGAGCGAAGTTGTGGCAGCAGCGGGCAGCACAGCTAAGACAAGTAGGGCAGTGGAAGGCAACTGCCTTAGGATAATGAGCTGTAGAGGAATTTAGTCATGTGGCAGGTGAGGTATTAATGTAAGTCGCCGGCGTTCAGGTATGTTTAGTGTTGTCGGCTGCAGATGTGAATGGAGTCAGAACATTCAATCATTATCACTGAGCTGGTCATGGCCCAGGGTAACAGGTGAGGAAGCGTCCTAACAGCTGGCAGACCATCAGCGAATTTGGCAGCCCCTTAGGATCTGTGAAAACATGTGATTTGCCTTGATGCTGTATGCAATACTTGGCAGGGTAAAGCAGGGAGTATTCGACGGCTGTTTTTGAAGAGTCTGTTTCACTGAGAGGAAATCTTGCTGGGTGGACTGAATGGCCATGGTGAAGTGCGGAAAGAAGGAGACCTCATTGTCCTGAAACTGGAGCGGTTGACGTTCCTGGCAAGGCGTAGTGTAGTATCCCTGTCTTGATAGTTCAAGAGCCTTGCTATAATGGGCGTAGCAGAGGTACTAGGCGGAGGACGTGGCCCCAACGATCTGTGGACTCTTTGGACAATTAGTTTGGAATACTGAAGATTGTACTTAGCAGATTTTTGAGTAATCTTCCATTCCGCCCATTGCGGTCGACTCCAGGTACCCCTAAAATGTGTAAATGATTGTACCGAGATAGCGCCTCCAAGTCTTCGCTCTTTGCCCAGAAAATTCTCCATCTGTAGCAATCTCTCACCTGCTGAGGAGTGTGAGTTTTCCACCTTTGAGGTAAGGTGGTCTAGCTGCTCTAGCCGCTACTTGTTCCTGTCTACCTTTGCTTTCAGATAGTCGAAGCAATCAGTCAGCATGTCTATTTTGGCGTCAGTGGTGTGAAGGCTCTGCTTATGGTCCATAAACTTGGAGCGGATATTCAAATCTGGAATCGTGTCACCCTCAGTTCCAGTGTCCTGTGCAGGGCCCTCCTGAAAAGTATCCGCAGCACGTATTGATTTGCGTGATTCAAAAGGCAGCTTAGATTATCTAGTGTCAGCCTTTCCCATTGACTCCAAAATCTGACCCAAGGTCTAGGGGCAACGGCGAGGCTCATCAATGGAGGACGGGGAACAAAAAAATAGAGTGGCACAGGCCTCCCTCCAGGTAGTAGGGCCCTCTGGGAGCACAGGCAAGGCTGCCAATGAAACATCAAAGGAGAGAGCCCAGGTTGCAGAAGGCTGTTAGTGGTAACACTCTGGCGTTAGTCCGCAAGGAATCAGGGCCAGGCACCTGGGGCAATAGAGTGTTGCGGGGATTCTGCACATACACAGAACTATGCACAGGAAAACAGGACCTCAGTGTATAGGGGCTGAACCTTCCTACCACCTTAGCACCCAAAATCCCCAAAACGACTAGCTATAGTGTCTCATTCGTTCTCCTACATAATCATGAAGCTACAAATGATTAGACAACCCAGAACACAACATTCCAGACTCTATCAGGAATGGCGGTAGCAAGACACACCCTTTTGCTCACTCACTCCTACTTGTCCACAGTAAGAATTGACAGTCACTGTTATAGTTCAAAATGTTTATTTTAACTAGCGTGCTCTATAATGCAGTATACGAACCACTACCAGCAGCAAAATGAATAAACCTAAAACAGTTAGCATTGTTGCAATTTCATCGATTACAAAGGGGGATGTCATCATACACAGACATTTGATAAAGGATTAAAAGGCCCAACCACCCTCCCCTTGGTAAGAAGAACTTTTATTATATAAAGAAAGATCTCTGGGCTTTGTTAGCAGACCCCATACCTTAGTGCCTAGATGGTATTTCTACATCATAGGAACAGCATAGCTCTTCGCCCTGGAAAGGGCCCTCTCCAAGTGTTTTTTGAACAACATGCATCCCCCATAATCAAAGCACGAGTTTTCAGCAGCGCAGCTGTGTTAGCATGTTTTGTCTAGGTGCTAGGGAATGACCATTGTTTATCGACCTTGCACATCGTGTTCAGACTAAACTCCAGGAACAGCCAGAGAATGCAGAAAGCAGACAGTTCTCATGTGAAAGGCACAAACAGAGTCTTGCAAAATAAAGTCATGTAGTAATGTGCGCAAAAGTAGCATCATGGCAGCAGAGCTCATGCTATCTAAGCAATGTCAACAATGACCCTATGGGCCATATAACAAGAGCAGGGTCCATTAACAGATGTGGGGCTGTCGCTGTAGAGTCCTGCCACACCTCAGGGGTCCTCCTTTTGAGGGGGGGCACAAGCAGACAGGCCACAGACCACAAGGGACTATCAGAGTGAGAATCTGCTGGGTGCCCACTTCCTCAGCAAATAGCCTGGCACCTACTGTACTGCACCATATATCGTTGCATTGGTCTATCACAACACAGGGCACCACAAGGCTCCAGAGCCTGTCCATATATACCTATCACTTCCCTTACTCGCAGAGCATAGTGGTAGTACCATCTGCCCAATCTCTTAGGTTAGCCAGAGACCCCATACCCAGATGAATTGGTCTGGAGTGGGATTGCCAATCCTTCTCTGCAGGATAGAAATTCAGCGTTAGCAGATATGCATGTGGAACACAGCATTTGTTCCAGGACTGTTGTGGCTGGAGTGCCCCTCTGACCCAAAAAGGGACAGTGAACTGTTTAAATAATAAATCCTCTGTGTTAGAGGTACAGCTCTGATGCAATGATGGGTCTAGATGTTAGAATCTGTCTCCTAGTGGGCAACGCAAGCACTAGGAAATCTTGTTCTAACCCTAACCTTGAACGGAGTGTTCAGATTATGTCACAAGAAAAGCTTAGTCTAAAATCAAGTAGCATGTATAGCATTTTCTTAGAATAATATTGTAAAACATGTAAATGTGATGTATATCTTCTCAGCCAGTTCAGAACGATTGCATCGCAAAGCATCCCTGATGCCAAACCTCGCAATGCAGCTTGAACCATAGCTGCACAGCACATCCTCGACACAGGCATTTGCATGTCACGTCCCTCATCCACAGCATCTTCAATGGTGATGTAGGATTCTGTAACGCAGCCTCACAGCTTCTTCAGAACCGCCGGTGCATGATGCATCTTTGATGCAGGACTTTGCCTCACAAGCCCCTCATTGATGGCATCCTCACCAATAACTCAGGAATCCGCATTGCAGCCTCGCAGCTCCTCGGAGCTGCTGCTGCATGACGCCACCTCGACAAAGGATCAAGCAAAGCTCTGCAAACCAGGATTTAAGGTACGTTCAGCGGGATTAACTGGGTCCTGTATACGGCCCATCCTTCATCATGGTCAGCCTGAACTTGTGGCTTTGTCTGGGTACGGAGTGATCAGATAACCACAGCTGACGCTTTGTTCTTCTATGCACTATAATTGATTTAAACTTTGAAACTGCATATTTCCAGCCCTACTGTTTGGATTTTAGTCATTTTTATGTCAAATAATTCACTAAATTGTATTATATTTTTTCTAAATTGGCATGGGATTTTTCTTGTGTTGAGTTTTTACTCTATTACTGTTTGAAGTTCTGCATAAACACTTTACATATTGCCTCTAAGTTACGCCTGGCTGTTTTTATGCCAAGCTATCACAGGGTTAAGCATGGGTTAATTTGGGGATGTTTGTGTTTCACCCTGACATAGATTGTGGTTGCTGTTGAGTAGGGTTTCACTACCCTCAATCAGTAACCCAATTTCCAACACACCTTAAAGGAGTCTTGGCGCTAGAATGGCAGTAAGCCCAGCCGATGCATCTAGTTCTGAAATATCCACATTTTTAGCCCCTTTCTGAAGATGGTGAGAGAGCTTGCACTTCTGAGCTCCATTGGGAGCGTGTTCCAGAGTTTTGCTGTGCCATATGAGAAGCTTCGACGGCCCCAATTTGAGGACCGTATTCTAGGAAATTTTAATAAGTCTAGACCTGTGGAACGTAGGTGTCTGGACGGTTCGTACCAGGCACAGAGATTCCTGAAAAATAGTGGTCCTGTATTGCTCAGTGCCTTGTATGCTAGACATAATGACTTGAATTTAATTAGTCGTGTCACCGGAAGCCAGTAGAGTTTATGAATTTCCTTGGCCACTGATTCATGCTTTGGGATGTTAAGCAGAAGTCTTGCAGCTACATTTTGAACTTTCTGAAGCCTTTTCTGATATTGCTTCTTCATGCTCAGGTAGAGCCCATTACAGTAATCCAGTTTTGACTGCATTAGTGTAGTTACTACCGTCGCTCTAGAGTCAGTGGGGATTTAAGGTAAGATCTTCTTAAGTTTCTTAATCAAAAAGTGGGAGGCAGAGATGATGCCATTTGTCTGGTAAGATAGTGTTAGTTTATTATCAATCATAACTCCCACATTTTTGGCCTTCTGAGCTGGTTTTGGCGTTTCACCCATCTTTGCCGGCCAGAAGAGGTTGTCCCATCTGGGCTGCAGGTTACCGAAGACTACTACCTCGGTCTTCTCAGAGTTAAGCTTAAGACAGTGTTTTCCCATCCAACTGTTTATTTCTCTCATACAATACTGAAACTGTCATGTGGGGGAGGCTAGATGTTTGTAAGCTGCCACCACTATCTGGGTGTCTTAGCGTAAGACCTGAGACTAAAAGCGAACTCTCGGATAAAAGGGGCGAGTTCAGATACGGGCACGTTAAAAAGGGATAGACTCAGAGATGATCTCTGTGGAACTCCGCATGGGAGGATGTATGGATCTGATTTATACTTGTCCAATGTCACTGTTTATCTCCCTTCTGAAGGAAACTAACCAAGTTGTAGCTTGGTTAGTTTCTCGTCATCTGCAATGTAACTGATAACTATTGCGTAAACCTTTCAGTTCTGTTATTATTATTTGACACTCTTTGGTTATGGTTGTCTGGTGAGCTCTCTTTTACCTTATTTGAAGAACTAGAAAAGTGCCATGAGCCAGATGTATATATTTCCATTATTTAATACTTTTTTTTGACACAGCTGAAAAACAGCATAACAAGAAATAGCTGGGAAGTTTCTGAGCTCTGTTAGGACTGACTAGTGTAAGTAATATTAGATTCTTCTTAATGCAATGTGTGGGTTACACCGCAGAGGAGCCAACCAAGCTATTTGGTGCAAAGGCTCATAAGAAATTTTCCTTATATCTGTTCTGGTCATACAATGAAGACATTGTTTCCTTGAATATATCATTCTCTCTTCAGTATTTTCCTTCTGTGAATGGCACAGTTTCGTTCAGTAAGGTAGTTACAGTCTGGAACACAAAGATAGGCAACCATTAGGATTCAGCTAGCTTTATGTCACGTTTTAGGTGTTTAGTGATGGACTACGTCTCCCAGAATGCCTGCTGTGTAGTCCTTCCTCTTTCTTTCCCTATCCGCTATGCTCCTGATTTCTATAAATATCCCTCTCAGTAAGCCCTCGGTGCTTGTCACCTGTGGTGTTGCCCATCTCTAGTGCCTTATCGGATTCGGAACCTTGCAAATCAGAGTGCTGTTCCACTCTGCCTCGGATTTAATCTCTTCATCTGGAGCCGCGCTGTGAGAGCCGAGGGAGAAGCTCTCTGTTACAGCGTTCGCGATGCTTATTGACCCTTGACCCCATCTGGAGCCGAGTTGGAAGAGCAGAGAGTAGAGCTCTCTGCGAAGGGGAAGGAACGGACTTGAACTTGACATTGGATTGTATAAACGTACAGAAATACCGGACACATGTTAGCAGAGCTTTGTTTCTTGGCAATTATTTTGGGAATCAACATTTTGCTGCACGTTTTGGCTTACCTCATCTGGTGAGAGGCTCGGATTTATGCCTAGTGAATCGCTACAGAAGCAAGAAGTATTGACTCCAAGCGATATCCTGGGATTTCGAGACCCGTGCAGCTGCGCAGAAAGAGACTGCATTCATGAAGCTAAGTAGCTTTTCACTCATATGACATTTCACCATTATAGCTAAACAACTTTTAGCTTTCCAGAACCGTGGTTCTTGAATAGCTCCTGTTTCTTTTGCATTTACTTTATTTTTACCTTTTTGTGCCCTTTTCTACTGGAATGCTTGTGGAAGCTTTACTAAGTAAGTGATTACACACACATATGTATATATAACCAGTAATGTAGTCAGGGGGGGAGTGCATTTATGTGTGTTTCTTGTGTCTCTCTGCAGGAATCAGAAAACAGATCTAACGTATGGTGTCTCTCCTGTCGCCGCGCTCTGTAGATGGTTTCTGGCTGCCAGTCCTTTATGTTTTATTTCTCCACTTTTCCCCTTCCCTGGGTGAGGTCCTCATAGGGAGTATTCATGTCTATGACTCCCTTGAGGCGCCGTTCCTAGGGAGGAGAGAAATTAGCAACTACATCGCTCCTGCTGTACCTGATGCTCAAGGTTAGTCAATCTGCCTTACTTTGTGACAGAATGACAAGCCCACGTACTAATACGGCCTGAGCGATGGATACCAATACTGTCCTGACATCTGTGTTAGACGCTCTTACAGCTTTAAGGGTGGAAGTAGACGCAGTCAGAGGGGAGAATCACGAAATGAAGAACGAAATGAGTACCCTTAGGCATGAGGTTGCTGGGATAGCTCGGTCCAGTCCCACCAGTTCTAGAGGAGCCCATTATATCAGGGAAGCTACATTACCACCCCCAGTGCAGACTCATTCTCCCTTAACTCAAGGAGTGCAAAGTCCCTCCACCATTCAGGTTATTCAACCAGTGCAATTACCATTGGCTCCACCAGAAAGGTTCTTAGGGGATCCTAAAAAATTTGGTACATTTCTGGGACAGTGCAAGCTGCACTTCATGTGCAAACCCACTGTCTTTCCCGATGATCATTCTAAGACGGCATTTATTGTTATCATATTTAGGAGGTAACGCAGCAAGTTGGTCATTCCCCCTGATCAATAGAAATGATCCGGTACTAACTAATTTTGACGAGTTTTGTGAGGAAATGCGCAAATTATTTGACCGCAAGGCTCACATGCTTTCCCTAGATAGGGAACTTATCACGCTCAAACAGGGATCACAAGACCTTTTGTCCTACATAACTAATTTCAACCGTCTTGTTGTTGAAACAGATTGGCCATCCGAAAAGAGAGTCTCCTTGTTCTACCAAGGATTGAGAGGAGAGTTAAAGGACGTTCTGGCCCAGGTGGTGAATATGCCTTCTTCTTGTGAAGAGCTAATAGATCTTACAGTACAGTTGGATCACAGACTGCAGGAACGCAAAGGCGACAAACATCGATATGAGATGCGGTTTCCGATATCTAAACCGAGAGCTGTGTTGGAGGGTGCCTCATCGTCTGACACTACCGAACCTATGCAGATCGGAGGAGTAAGGGGTTCTTTAAGTCCTGAGGAACGAACCCGAAGACGCAATCAGAAACTCTGCATGTACTGCGGGAAGTCGGGGCATTTCATCAAAGACTGCAAATCGAAAACCAAAAATGCACGAAACATTCCAGCAGTTGATTATTCCTCTAGTGCTTCGGGAAACGAGAATGCTCAAACAAGCCAGAGACCCCTTGTTTGAGCCAAAAAGTGGAGAAAGAGGTCTATCACGCAGTAGCAAACACGATGCAACCGTCTGTGCCCCATATGAACTTGTGTGTCACTATAAAATGGCCAGGAGAAACACCCGTGATGGTACACGCAATGCTGGATTGCGGAGCTACAGGCAATTTCATAGACCTACAATACGCTAAAAGACTGGGAGTTCCATGCATTCAGAAGGAAACGCCTGAAGCCGTGAAAGCAGTAGATGGTTCAGACCTGACATCGGGGCCGGTATGTTACCATACCCGCCAATTGGTCATGCAAGTAGGACAAAACCATTACGAGCACATTACCTTTGATTTAATCGATGCTCCTCAGTTCAAGCTGATCTTGGGGATGCCGTGGTTAACGCAACACGATCCTGTTGTTAAATGGGCAGCTCGTACGATCATGCTCAGCTCGGACTACTGTGCTGATCATTGTACCCTTCAATGCATACATGAGGAAATCCGAATGGAAACCCCTGCAAGCACTCTAGCAAGCGGAGTGAGAACATTGAGTGTCAACGCTGTCACTACTTTACCAGAGGTCTATAGAAGGTACCAGGATGTCTTCAGTGAGAAAGAAGCCAGCAAGTTACCCCCACACAGGGAATACGACTGTGTAATCGAGTTGGAACCAGGAGCTAGTATTCCCTGTAGCAGGATTTACGCCCTTACTGAGGCAGAGAACACCTATCTTCAACAATATCTGAAGAAGCTATTGGAATCAGGATTCATACGTCCCTCTACATCCCCTGCATCGTCTCCTTTGTTTTTCATCCCTAAGAAGGAGGCAGGATTGCGCACATGCATCGACTATAGAGCCATCAATAGGGTAACCAGAAAGAACAGGTACCCTCTCCCTCTGATACCGGTCCTGTTAGATCAGTTGAAAGACGCAAGGATGTACACCAAGCTTGACCTGCGGGGTGCGTATCATCTGGTGAGAGTCCGCCGTGGAGACGAGTGGAAGACAGCTTTCCGCAACAAATACGGGCTTTATGAGTACCAGGTCATGCCCTTTGGCCTGTGCAACGCCCCTGTGGCATTTCAGTTCTTTATGGATGAGGTGTTGAGGGGCTTGCTGGACGTCTCATGCATCGTCTATATCGACGACATTTTGATTTACTCTCCTACTCCAGAAGGCTATGTGAAGCACGTGATGGAAGAACTGGAATGGCTGCAGCAACATGAACTATATGCCAAACTGGAGAAATGCTTGTTCCACACTACCGAAGTGGAGTTTCTGGGATACGTTATCGGCCCGAATGGTTTACGGATGGACCATAAGAAAACACAAGCAATCATTCAGTGGGAATCTCCCTCCAGTGTGAAAGCTTTGCAGAGCTTTCTAGGCTTTACAAACTTTTACCGATGATTCATCCAAGACTTCTCCAGGATTATACAGCCCTTGACCCATCTATTGAAGAAAGGAGCGGTCTTCAAGTGGACTGACCCCGCCGAACATGGCTTCCAAGCCTTGAAGAACCGCTTCATCACTGCGCCCATCTTACGGCATCCTGATGCCAATCAACCCTTCGTGATGGAGACAGATGCCTCTCATTATGCCATAGGAGGCATATTATCGCAAAGGAACCCCGAATCAGGCCAACTCCATCCCGTGGCATACTTTTCCAGGAAATTGTCTTCCAGTGAAATTAACTATAGTATCACTGACAAAGAGTTGCTGGCCATAAAGAGAGCATGAGGAATGGCGACACCATCTCCTGGGGGATAGACACACTGTTGAAATATTCACGAATCACCGTATTCTACTCTTTCTGAAAAGTGCAAAGGCCTTAACCCCACGCCAGTTGCGGTGGTCTTTATTCTTCTCAGATTTTGACTTTGTAATTAAATACCGTCCAGGCCCACAAAACGGCAAAGCAGAATCCCTCTCAGGACCGGAATCAGTATTGAGGGATCAAGTAACAGAACTCGAAGACCCTCCCATCATTTTACAAAAGGCTTCTTTCATTCCATCTGCATCAGCGATCACATGTTCCTCTGAATTTCTGAAGCAAGTTGAAGAAGAAAACGAACACGTGGACGCACAATCCTGGATAGCCAAAGAACCGTTACTGAGAACATTGAGAGACAAGTTACTCTTTAGGGAGAAGCAACTGTACTTACCTGAGACAGGACTACAGACGCAAGTCCTACAATGGACACATGATTCTTCCTTGAGTGGACATATGGGAGCACAAAAAACGTTCCAGACCACTTCCAGATACTTTTGGTGGGAGACGATGCGGAAGGACATCGAAGAGTACATTGCCAGATGCCCCATATGTACTCAAGCTAAGGCACAGCACCAACGAAGCAGCGGATTACTCCGTCCCATACCGGTACCTCCTGCACCATGGCATACGGTATCCATGGATTTTATAGTGGAAATGCCTCTCAGTTTCGGCAACAACACTATCCTAGTGGTGATAGACCATCTAACTAAAATGGGTCACTTTATTGCATTGACTAAGTTGCCCACATCAGGAGAATTGGCCATAGTCTTTTTGCAAAACGTCGTACGGTTGCACGGTGTTCCCTCTGTTCTCATTACGGATAGAGGAACACAGTTCACTTCCAAGTTTTGGAGAGCTCTGTGCGACATCATGAAAATCGATGCTCGTTTGTCAACAAGCTATCATCCACAGACAGACGGCAAAACAGAAAGACTGAATCAAACGTTGGAGCAGTATTTGAGGTGTTTTACCCTCCAGCAGGATGAGGAGTGGAGAACGTTGTTGTGGATGGCGGAATTCGCCTACAATAACACTACTCATTCTTCTTTGGGTTGTTCGCCCTTCTTTTGCCTTAACGGGTATCACCCCAATTCACTGCCTTTTGAACAACCAAGTCTTTCCTCCCATCCTACCATCCAACAACACCATGCTCACCTTCTCTCTGTTTTGCAGGATGCCAAAGAGCATCTGGCGGCAGCCAGAAACCGCGACAAAATACAGGCCGACAGAAGGAGAACTCCTGAGCCGGCATACTCAGTGGGTGATAAGGTATGGCTGAGTACCAGACACCTGAGATTTAAGGGGAATACACGTTTACAACCGAAGTTCATTGGTCCTTATCCCATAGTTGCGGTGGTTAATCCTGTAGCCATGAAGTTGAGACTTCCTACGTCGTGGCACATCCACCCTGTGTTCCACGTGTCCCTATTGAAACCATATGTGAAGTGTACCAGGGCTGCAGTGAGGCCTCCTCCTGTGGAGATTGAGGGGGATGTTGAGTATGAGGTGAAGGCTGTGCTTGATTCCAGGAGAGTGAGGGGTGTCTTGCAGTATCTAATCGACTGGAAGGGGTATGGGCCAGAGGAACGCTCTTGGGAACCGCTCGCTAATCTACACTGTCCTGGGCTTTTGAGGCGTTTCCACTCCTTGTACCCTTCTAAACCTGGTGGACCGCCGAGACGTCGGTCGTTGAGAGGGGGTTCTGTCACGTTTTAGGTGTTTAGTAATGGACTACGTCTCCCAGAATGCCTGCTGTGTAGTCCTTCCTCTTTCTTTCCCTATCCGCTATGCTCCTGCTTTCTATATCTATCCCTCTCAGTAAGCCCTCGGTGCTTGTCACCTGTGGTGTTGCCCATCTCTAGTGCCTTATCGGATTTGGAACCTTGCAAATCAGAGTGCTGTTCCACTCTGCGTCGGATTTAATCTCTTCATCTGGAGCCGCGCTGTGAGAGCAGAGGGAGAAGCTCTCTGGTACAGCGTTCGCGATGCTTATTGACCCTTGACCCCATCTGGAGCCGAGTTGGAAGAGCAGAGAGTAGAGCTCTCTGCGAAGGGGAAGGAACGGACTTGAACTTGACATTGGATTGTATAAACATACAGAAATACCGGACACATGTTAGCAGAGCTTTGTTTCTTGGCAATTATTTTGGGAATCAACATTTTGCTGCACGTTTTGGCTTACCTCATCTGGTGAGAGGCTCGGATTTATGCCTAGTGAATCGCTACAGAAGCAAGAAGTATTGACTCCAAGCGATATTCTGGGATTTCGAGACCCGTGCAGCTGAGCAGAAAGAGACTGCATTCATGAAGCTAAGTAGCTTTTCACTCATATGACATTTCACCATTATAGCTAAACAACTTTTAGCTTTCCAGAACCGAGGTTCTTGAATAGCTCCTGTTTCTTTTGCATTTACTTTATTTTTACCTTTTTGTGCCCTTTTCTACTGGAATGCTTGTGGCAGCTTTACCCAGTAAGTGATTACACAAACATATGTATATATAACCAGTAATGTAGTCAGGGGGGGAGTGCATTTATGTGTGTTTCTTGTGTCTCTCTGCAGGAATCAGAAAACAGATCTAACGTATGGTGTCTCTCCTGTCGCCGCGCTCTGTAGATGGTTTCTGGCTGCCAGTCCTTTATGTTTTATTTCTCCACTTTTCCCCTTCCCTGGGGGAGGTCCTCATAGGGAGTATTCATGTCTATGACTCCCTTGAGGCGCCGTTCCTAGGGAGGAGAGAAATTAGCAACTGCAATGCTCCTGCTGTACCTGATGCTCAAAGTTAGTCAATCTGCCTTACTTTGTGACACTTTAAAAGTGTTACAGAGGTGCTGTGGTTGACTGAAACATATCCTGATCACTCCGTGGACAAGAAGACTAGTTATACCAGCCATTCTATTCTCCAACTCTCTCATACTTGGGAATCAGTAGAATGTAGTTTGATAGAATCAGGTCAGAAACCAGTCAGAAGATGATACTTAAGTATTACTTTAACCGAAGTTCTAATAAAGTATTTTCTATACAATTAATATTAATCAATCCAAAATGGTGGTTATTTTACTATTGAAAGATGAACATTTTATTGGACTATGGCAGGACTCTCTAACAACTATAAACCCCTGGAATCCATTTGTGGCTGTGTAAAAGGTAATCTTGTGAAGCACATAACAAACATTTTGTCTAGGTTTATTATTTTAGGAATTCTATTAGAAGATGTTCTGCTTCACTTGGGTTTAATTTCACGAAGTGCATGGCCACCGATCTCTTAACATCCCTCTTGCACAAAGTTTTTTATTTTAAGAAAAAAATCTCAAAGCACATTGGTGTCATATAATGCACAGTTGAATGGTTACTAACAAGAAAAAACATAATGCAGCCCATGGATTGAGATAAAATCTCACAGCAAAAACGCCTCCATTACCACCTCAAAATTAGCCTTGCCAAGTAGCCTTTCAATAGGAAGCAAACAGGGTATTGTAGGGTGTCATTAACATACTGAAGGAAGATTGACCATGCTTTGTGACTAGATGCTCCAGTGCACTACCAGGGCAGAGGATTGAATGGAGATGTAGGGTACACCACAACAGAGGGTCACAGTCGTGGACAAGTTCTGATGTGTAGAGCAAGACACCAATATCAAGAAATCCCCCTACAATCTTTTTTTCTAAACGTTTTGAGTGTATCATAAGGTCACTCACAATAACTTGTGCATCAATCTACCAGCAGGACTACTCTCCTGTTCCCTATTCACTGAATCGCCCCACAGATGGCATTGAGTAGGACAATCATAATGAGGTGAGTTGATGTTTCTGTGCCAATGGATGGGGCTTGCCTCAAACTAGACTATGACAGCACTTGAGGAGATTACCTTTTCTAGAAGGATGGCGATCATCAAGACCTGCATGGCGATTGACTCTGGTTATCAAACAGATCCAGCTTTTGGCACTAATTCTGGTCTAACATCTGTCTTTCAAAACAATCTACTAAAAAAACAAAGTAAAAAACATCAAAAAAGCAAACATCAATCTCCATACCATGCACTGATCCCAGAAAGCCATACACTCCAAGCCGCAGCTTCTTGTTTTGTTGTGTCCCATTGATAACTGGATCATCGGTCCATAAACCAATCCAGTAGTTACTGAAGAAGGCAGCTGTCTGCTGGACCATGTAGAAAATGATGATCAACATCAGATGGTGGCCACCCATGGTCTTAAAGTACTTCATGTATACGGATAGTTTCACCTACACATACATAAAAAGAGATAATTTATTTTTCAGCTTAAGATGGAAGGTTGCAAGCTTCTTTCTAAACGTTTTCACTAAAAATAGTTGTGTGTGTGTGTGAGAGTTTTATTTTGTATCGTTTTATTTGCACCAACAAATGAAAACTGCACTCTGTCGTGGAACGGACTGTCATTATGTTTGTTTTAATCCCAGTTGAACATTTTTAAATAAAGTGGTTAAAAAAATACTTGTGTCACTTATAAGGAGAACATTTTCTATTGCTTTTTCTGCCCCATGGAGATTTCTACTTCTGATTATCAATACAATGTCAGCTCTAGCCTTGCATGGCAGCAGAACATGAATCTGTTTGAAACAATTAAGAACAAAGGTCCAGATTTCGCAGAACCTTGATCCCATTATTGAAGATAAACTTTGACAGTAAAATTTGCCAAGTAATGTCATTTGGTTAGAACTACTAAATGGCAAATTATCTTTAGTATTTCTAATCTATTTTTCTTAATGATTTAAATGTTTTTTTTTGTGATGATCAGAGTAATTGTATATCATACTGGTCTCTTCGCAGATCAAATCCTGTAGGAGGAGAGATCAACATGTGGATCCCTAGCTCAGTGCTCCTTAAAGTTTTTTTTTTTTTTTTGTTTTTTTTTGGGTTATAAACTTTTATTCGCCTTCAGTATACACACACGGCTCCACGCCTACAACCCTGAGGCCGGCAGCAATGTAAATGCACATCAATACGAATACATTGGATCAGTCAATCAAGCAATACATCCTAATCTCAAAGTACGTTAGCAGCAGTCTTACTTCGACACCACTCAACCAACGCACCAAAGGTATCGTAGCCTTCCAGCCCCGACCCCTCCTACCTCAGAACTTGCGCTCTCAACAGCACTGTGTGGACATGTGCCTAGTGTAGTGTGCCTGTCCGCGAACAACACCCAGTCCTATAACCACTCCTACAAACACCCCCCACAACCCACCCCTCCCCCTTTAACCACTCCTGTGCTTGCCTCAACCTCACACCCATTGCATGGCGCCTCACCTCCCCGCCTACCCAACGAACACCACCCCTGCCACCCGCCCTACGCCACTGTTTCCAACCTCTGCCTGTACCCCCCGCTCTGCGTGTGGTCTATATGAATTGTTCCCGAATGTCGTGTGGCCACTTGTACCCTGAAAGCCCTCGGGGACTTACCACCCATCCCACTCAGGCCCTCACAAGTCACTCAATCCGACCGTATTGTTCCCCTACTCCTCAGCACTCTCTACCCTTTCCCGCCTCTCCTCCTTCTCCTCCTGCACCTGCTCCTCGGTATCGACAGTGGTAACATAAGTTAGATATAAGTCCCAGAAATTTTTGGGTCTACTGACAGGGGGCAGGAGCTCGCTATAGAGCTGTGTCTGGGTGCAACCGTACAGCATGTCTCTGGACCAACCTCCTTTTGTCGGGAGTGGTCCCCGCATCCAGCAGCGTGCCACTGTTCGTCGGGCCACAATTAGCCCCATATCTGCCAGGCGACGTATCGCCGGGGGGAGAAGCCTGGAATATCCCAGCAAAGCCAACGCAGGATCGACTGGGAGCTCAGTCTCTAATATGCGACCTAGCTCCCCAAAAACGTCTGCCCAGAATTTGTTGATGCCCGGGCAGGACCACGCTAGGTGCATGAAGTCCGCCATCGGGGCATGACAGCGCTCGCATTCCGATGATTGTCGGAGGCCATATCTATGCAGACGCTCAGGAGTGTAATACACCCTTTGCAAAAAGTTGAAGTGGATAAGTCTATGCCGAGCATTAAGTGACACTTTTTTAGTGTTGCGACAGCAGTACTCCCACATTGAGTCGCTTATTTCCGCTTGCAGGTCTCGCTGCCATGCCAATCGGGCTTTAGAGGAAGGTCGTTCCCCGCCGAGTTGGCCCACCCTATACATTCGTGAGATTAGATGGCTGGAGGACTGGGTTTTAATAACATATGTCAATTCTGGCAGTTCAGTAGGCTCCTGCATGGACGGGCCCAATAGGGCCTGTAACGCCGCACGCACCCTGTGAAAGTGGAAACGTTGCAGCATCGAGGCTGGTGGCTGGGGGGGGACTAACTGCGTCCAGGTGAGTGCCGTCCCGTCCCTGAATAGATCTCCCAACTTGAATAGGCCTAACTGTCGAAGCGCGAGTACGACCCCCTTCTCTCTCAGTGGCGAGAGCCAAAGTGCCCAGTCTATCGGGACGAGTGGGGAGTACAGAGTATCATGTCCGTGTCCCCTGGCCAGCGAGTGCCAGGCGTGGTTTGTCGCAGTGATGGAATCCAACGTGCCTACCCGACGTGTAGCCGGTGCAAACACTGTAGCTGGCGGAGGGAGGGGGTCAGTGAAAAGGGTCTCCAGAATCACGTGCGGGATATTGCGATCCCCGTGCGTCCAAGTATGCAAATGTGCTGCCTGAGCGACCCTATAGTATCTTTCTAGGTCCGGGGCCCCCAAACCTCCTTGTTCATACGGGAGCATTAGCACCCGCCACTGCACTCTCGGTTGCTTGACCCCCCACGCCAACCGCGTGAGAACCTGTGTCAGTGTCTTGAAGAATGCCTTCGAGAGGGTCACCGGGATGTTATTGAATAGGAAGAGAAACCGCGGTAGGACGATCATTTTTATCAGGGCTATGCGGCCCGACAGGGACAACGGTAACTTGCACCATCTGTCCACATCATCAGACAATCTAGAATATGCCACTCCGTAATTTTCCCTGACCAGAATGTCCGGGTCAGAATGCAATTGTATACCCAGGTAACGAACCGGATCCTCTGACCACTGTAGTGGATAGTCCATCGGGAATCTGCTCGTCACTGGGGTCAGCGGGAAAGCCACCGATTTATTCCAGTTCACTTTTAGTCCCGACAGCGCTCCAAACTGTACCACTTCCCTTAGCACCGGGGAAAGATTGTGTTCCGGGTCTCTGATGTATAATAGGGTGTCGTCTGCATACGTGGAAATGCAGATCCTGTAAGTAGGGAAGTTGATGCCCTCGTGGCTGTGGTATTCTCGCAGAGCACACGCCAGAGGTCCCGCTACTAGCGCATACAGCAATGGAGAGAGGGGGCAGCCCTGTCTGGTGCCTCTGCTGATTGCAAACGCATCTGTCACTCTGTTGCCCAGTCTGATTCTGGCCGACGGCTTATAGTACAATGCACCTATCATTTGTAAAAAGGGTTCACCCAGGCCCAGCTTCCGCAGTACTCTCGACATGAAGGGCCACTCGACTGAGTCGAACGCCTTCTCCATGTCTAAAAATACCGCCAACGCCTTATTCTCGGGTTTCACGTGCTGCATTGTCCCCAGCACCGTACGTATGTTATATGTGAGATTCCTAGTGGGGATGAAGCCGGCTTGTTCTGGTGCGACCAGTTCCGGGGCCAAGAGAGCGAGACGCGTCGCCAGTACCTTTGCATATAGTTTCGCATCGACATTTATCAATGAAAGGGGTCTGTATGATCCCCGTTCATTCGAGGGTTTCCCTGGTTTCAGGAGAGTGACAATGAGCGCCTCCCGCATGGACGGGGGCATACTACCTTCCAGGCATATGTCGTCAAACAGTGTCGATAAGTATGGTATCAACTGGTCTTTGAAGGCCTTGTAGAAACCAACCGTCAGCCCATCTGTCCCCGGGGCACTTCCAGACCTCATGCTATCTAGGGCGTCCACTATTTCCTCCTTCTGGATAGGCATCATCAGGAATTCTCTCTGCGCATTCGAGAGCTGTGGCATTTTGATAAAGCCTAAATAATCATCAATTGCCCCTTCCATCCCTTTAGACTCAGAGTCGTAAAGAGTGGAGTAGTAGCGTCGAAACTCTTCGAGTATCAGCTCTTCATCAGTGAGGACCTCTCCCGTGCTGGATATCAATTCCCCTACTATGAGCGGGCGTCGTTCGCTGCGCACTAGATTAGCCAGTAAGGAGCCAGGCCTTTCTCCCTCACCGTAAGTACGTGCTGTGGCGTATTTACCCATGTGCTGGACCTCCCTGTCCGCCTCCGTATTATACTCAGACACCAGTTGTTTAATCCGGTCTAGCGCGTCCCCCCCAGAGTCAGCCTGTTGTTGCTTCTCAAGCTCCGTCAGCTGTGTTTCTAGGTATTGAAGCCTCTGTCTGATAGATTTAAGGACACTGGAGTGTTTGGCCATCGCCACCCCACGCACATACACCTTGAACGTCTCCCACAATGTTTGGAAGCTGTCCACAGAGCCCTCGTTGGCGTCAAAAAACTTTTCGATCTCATCTGCGAGTTCGCCCCGGAACACCTCATCTAATAAGGAATACGGGGGAAATCGCCACGTGAAGGGGGGTATCCTGGGCGTTGGCAACTCAAGGATCAGGAGGAGAGGCGAATGATCGGACAGCGTGCATGGCAGAATACGGCAATCCCTCACCCAATTCGATACGCGCTGTGTTGTGAGCCAATAATCTATTCTAGTGTGTATCTCATGATAGGCGGAATAGTGCGTGTACCCACCTCTGGATTGATGTCTGCTGCGCCAAACGTCTGTTAAACCCAAGCGCACCATTTCAGTCTGAAGGACTGTGGCTGCACCCGACAGGCTCCTGTGAGGACCCGCAGATCTATCCAAGGTCGGGTCTAAGACCAGGTTAAAATCCCCACCCCAGAGCATTCCAGAACATTCATACAACCTGCACTTCTGGGCTAGTGTTGAGTAAAATTCTGGGGAATCAAAGTTAGGGCCATACACATTAACCACCATGAAATCAAGCCCCCTACCCTTGCATCTGCAGAGAACATATCTACCCTCAGCATCGACCTCCAAGGGCGTTAATGAGAGTTTAGAGCCGGGATTAACCCAAGTGAGCGCCCCCCTTGAGTGCGTGGTGAAGCCGGACGCTATACTGCAGGCAGCCAAACCTCTGTGTGTAAGCATTTTGCTGGTCAGTGGCAGGTGAGTTTCCTGTAAGAGGGCAAGGTCTATATGATGTCTACGCAAATAGCTAAGGACCTTACGCAGCTTCCTGAAGTCATTCAAGCCCCTCACATTCCAAGTCAGGACCCTTAATTGAGCCGGCTCCGGTCTCTGCAAAGACGCGTGAGCATCTGTCTCATTCCCGTCCCCCATGCTGAGCGGTAAGGTCATAATGTGAGTGGCACAGGCGAACTCTGGGAGCACAGGCAAGCAATCGGTTCTGCGAGGCAGCAACAGTAAAATGCACAGTAGGAGTTTCCCATATAACTCGGCAAAGCACGTTATCAGTCAATCGTAAAAAACAACTCAAATTCAAGAACACACCCCAACAATCCACCCCCCACCCACAGCTGACCCACCCCAAATCGGTCATGCAGGTCCCCATCCCGCCCGCCCCTCCCCAACCACAAGTCCAAATGTCCCAGTAGCAAAAAGCACGTGGGCAAAGGTAGCTAGCCAACTCAGTCCCAATTGGCAAGCCGCTGCTCTGGGGCCTAGCACCCCCACCCTCCGTCGTGCGCCACCAGAAATGCATCATCACACCAACCTATGCAACTAAACAGTCATTTACCCCAGCACTGCCAGGAATATTGCCCTCCCACTCCTGCCACCCCAAATGCGACCCCCTTAGATCTCCCATTATCAATTCTACCGAAGAAGAAAACAACTATTGCGGGTGTAGACCTAAGCAAAGGGTAGACAAAGCCCGTGCCAAAACCCCATCCCCTCTTATCTGTTACATCACATCTGCGGAGATCTTCTTCGGCATCAGTCCTCTCGATCTGCTCAAGTCCCTGAGTGAAGAGTTGGAGACCATCGTCCCCCCTGGCCCATCGCACAGAGTCACTCCTGATCGCTCGCGTGGCGCTGCTCAGCCTCCTCCTGACCCTCCGCCTGGTCTTCCGGCTTGTCTCTGGCCCACTTCTTCATGGCTTTTTGCAGCTCAGCAGGATCCGTGAAAATATGTGAACCCGGCCGCAGCTTGGCCGGGTACAACATTGCATAATCGAGGCCCATGTCTCTGAGTCGTTTCTTGTGCGGCGCAAAGTGTTTGCGCGCCTCCTGCACTCGAGCCGTGAAGTCTGGGAAAATGGAAATCGCTGATCCCTCGAAGTGCAAGTCGCCCTTGGACCGAGCCAGCCGAAGCGCCGTGTCCCTGTCCCTATAATTCAGCAGTTTCGCTATTATCGGTCGAGGAGGGAGACCCGGGTTGGGCCTCGGGCCAAGCGAACGATGCGCGCGTTCGACTACAAACATTGCCGAGAACACGTTGTCCCCCAGCAGCTTGGTGAGCAGGGTTTCGACGAACAGTTCCATCCTCCCGGTCTGGGTGGTCTCCGGCAGGCCAAGAATGCGGAGGTTACAGCGACGGGACCTTGCTTCCAAATCCTCCGTTTTGTCCTGTAGCGATCTGATCAGCGTCTCTGCCCGGCGTCTCGCAGTGTCCAGATCTGTTTGCGCCTCCTCCACCTCAGTAATGCGCCGTTCCGCCATGTCGTGTCGTTCCGAATGTTTGTCGAGTCTTTCCGCCATGCGGTCCATTCTGTATGACATGGCGTCCATCTTGGCCCCCAGCGCCGTTATATTCGTTTGGATGTTAAGTTCCATTGACCTGAGCATCGATTTTAACTCCGAGTTCTCTTCCTGCGGTTCTCTCGCCGGCTGCTCCTCCTCCTGATGTGTCTGAGGACTCTGCACCGGCAATCGTCTTTGTGAGAATGGGAGCTTACTCTGGGTCCTGTCTCCCTTCCCCATGATCTCCTATGTACTGTGTTTCTCGCGCTTCTGCGTGTCTAGGCCCCCGGCGCCAAAAAGCTGCAAGCGCCGCCACCAGACCACTGAAGCGCCGCTCCGGGCACACTATAATTACGGTCCGCCGTCAGGTAGGCGCCTCGGCGCTTCCCGTGCCTCAGATGTGATTAGGGAGCTGCACTTCCGTCCCCAACAAAATGCAGGAGATCAACCAGCAATATTTGTAGGCCTGGGCCACGTGGGGAGACTCCGCAGCAGCCCGCCTTTGGGTGGGGGGCGGGGGTGCCGTGCAATCCCGAGTGTCCGTGCTTTCCGGGTCCCGGAGGTAGCCCGTCTCCGAATCGGGTAGCCAGTCGTTGCTCTGCTCAAGAGGCAGGGAAGGGGGTCCCCAAGTCGATCTGCGCCCCCTACCCGCTGTCCGGCGAGGCGCTCTTCTCGTGGGGAGCAGTCCTTGTGCCTCAGTCTCCCACAGACCTCTGGCGCACCCGTGCACTCCCCAACCGGTACCTCACAGGCTCACGCTGGGTCACTTCTCGGCCAGGCTCCGCAGATCCGCTGGCCGCCAGCCGCTATCGCCGCCTCGCCTTCTCCGTCCTGGCTCCGCCCCCTACAGGAGAACAAACAATCGCCGCCGTGTCCGCCCGGCCGTGGCCGCACGCCCCTTCACGCAGCACGGCTCCTGCACTGCCGGAGGTCGCGGTCTCCAGGCCCTCCCGGCGCTCCGGTGGACCGGCCCGCTCGCACCGTCAGGGCAGGCAGGATCTCCTTCAGGACGGGTCCTCCAGGTCCCAGCGCGGTCCGCTATCCAGCGGGATGCAGGAGGTGGTGATAGTGCAAGGTTAGTGCAGGATTAATTAGGATGGTGAGAGTAGCGCCGACGGAGCTCAGGGACTATGCGGCCATTTCCCTCGGCTGCTAGCTCCGCCCCCAGTGCTCCTTAAAGTTCTTTTTTCTGACGTTGACATAAGTCTAAAAACAGCTGCTCAGTCATGCCAGACCGTTACAAAAAACCCTGTAGTTGTCGTGTTGTAGTGTGTCGTGTTTATCTCCCCTGAGGCGGAAGCCGGGGGTTAGGCTGCCTGTAAACTTTTTAAAACATTTTGTAAATTCTGTTGTGCCTCATTACTATTTTGTTTGTTAAACTTTTAATAAGGAACCTATCTGCCCCTTGTAGGAATTGAACCCCGCAGGGCGATTAAGGCTCTGACGCAGTCTGAGACAGGGCCGGCAGACATTTTGGGGGGGAAACGAAGTGAGCGCACTAGTTGTTGGGCTACCTCCTGTTCCCCTACACCTCATAAATGGATGCTGGTTTCTGTCCGCGAAGCGGGTGGGCGCAGCGGGCGCGCCGGCGGGGCGCCAAAGGTAAGCCCGTATGGCCCCGTCCGGGCCAGAACGGGCCCAGGGGCCAGTTCCCCTACATCTACGGGACCAGAGAGATCCATGATAAGGTACAATAGGGATCAACTCCTGAAATTAAGAGAGGGGAGAAGCCCTAACTGTAATCTGTTACTCACTCATCAGAAGGGCCATAAGCCGTGCACAAGGTGTGATTATGATTTTATCCCTGTTATGGGAGTCCCTGATGTGTGCTCGTACTCACTGGCACTACTTAACTGTAGATCGCTACATAAGCACGGCTGGAGATTTCCCTGCTCTTGGAGGAAAGAGACCTAGAGGTTCTCTTCCTCACTGAGACATGGACTAATGATAGCTCAGACCCCGATGTTGTACGAGTCCTGCCTCCAAATTATGCAATTGTGAGGCAGGACCGGACAGATGGGCGGGGGGGGGATTGCCATAGTATATAAAAATTCCGTGGATTGTAGATGTGAGAAGGTTACCATCGCAGGTGCAGAGAGTATGACATTTTCAATAACACTGTCTCCTACGTGCACATGCTCGGGGCTCTTGGTTTATAGGCCTCCGGGGGCACTTGGGCAATTCTGCGAAGAGCTCTTGAGCTGTGCTATTAATCTCTCCTGCAATGCTTCCAACTTAATTATGCTGGGAGACTTTAATATACATTTAGATGAAGTTGATTCCCCGGCATGCCAAAGTCTGACGACAGCACTAGAGGTGGTCCAATTTAAACAAATCATTAAAGGTCCCACACATAAAGCGGGACACACTCTTGATCACTGCTATACCAACCTAAGTACGCTGAAGTTTGAAAACTCGACGATAGTCCCTTGGTCTGACCATGCCCTTCTGTACTTTTCCCTTACTCACCAAGAACAGCCAGACCAGGCTAACCTTTCTAAAAAAATAAGTCGAGTTTGGTCTAAACTGCCAATGGACAAATGGATTGCTGACCTTAGGAAAACTAAGCCCGAGGCCAGCAATGATCCTATAGAAGCGAATGCTCGCTTTAATCAGTGGTTGGAGGTATCATTAGACCAGGCCCTCCCTAAAGCCGAACTCTCTCATCGTAGTGGGGGGGCAAATAAAAAAGCTTGGTACACCCCAGAACTTAGAGTCCTTAAGCAGATTTGTAAGCACAAGGAGAGGAGGTGGAGGAAAGACTACTGTGAAGATAGTAAAAATATTTATAGGTTAGCTTTACGCAACTATAAACGGACTATTAAAGTTACCCAGTCCAATTACTATCAAGAGAAAATTACTTCCGCCGCTAGTTCCTCTAGGGAAATTTTTTTAATTTTTAAGTCCCTAGTCACTCCCCCTACTCCCACCAACAACCCGCTTCTGGCTTACACTCGCTGCAGGGAATTGGCAAACTTTTTTGCTGCAAAGGTAGTAAACATTTACTCGTCATTTCAGGTGACCCCTGTAGGTCCATCCCTTCCCCCTGCCCAAGACCTGATCCTGCTCAAGGAATTCATTCCCCTCGACTGTGCGAAGGTTCAATTGCTCCTGGGGAATCTGAAATTAGGCTCACCAATTGATGTAGCTCCACCAACTGTCCTTAATTTGGTCTCAGACACGGTGGCCCCGGTGATACAGGATGTGATTATTACCTCCTTGGTAGCTGGGTTAGTTCAACCCGCATGGAAACATGCAAGAGTAAGGGCGTTATTAAAGAAACCCAATCTTAACCCTGATGATTGGGCTAACTACCGCCCTATCTCCTTGTTGCCTACTATTAGTAAGATTGCCGAAAAATACGTTAACTCCTTGTTATCCACCTTCATTGAAAGTAACAATCTACTACATCCCGCCCAGACTGGGTTTAGGTGCAAACAAGGCACGGAAACTGCCCTTATTGCAGTAGTGGAGGAAACAAGGAAAATTGTAGATGGAGGTAACTGTGTTGCCATACTATTATTAGACCTCAGTGCGGCCTTTGATACTGTTAACCATACTATACTGACTCAAAGATTGAGTAATCTAGGTATCACTGGGACCGCACTGAGGTGGCTTCAATCCTTCCTTTCCGATCGGACCTTTTCAGTGTTCGAGGATGATGCTGTATCTCCACCAATGCATCTACAATGTGGTGTTCCCCAGGGTTCATCTCTCAGCCTACTTTATTTAACATCTATATGAGACCACTGGCTGAGGTGGTGTTACCCTCGGGGGTGCAACTGGTGACTTATGCTGATGATACTCAGCTCATCATCACTCTGTCCGGGCAGGAGTCGACTCACAACAACCTGTCCTCCTGTCTCAGCAGAGTTTATGAGTGGATGAATGAGTCCTTCTTGAAGTTGAATGGAGCTAAAACCGAGGTCATGATGCTGGGCCATAATGCCCCTCCTCTGTAGAGGAATGGTGGCCGGATATTCTGGGCCAGCCTCCGCTCCCAAAAGATCAAATTAAGAGTCTAGGAGTTTGGCTGGACCCAGCTCTCAATTTTCTGGTACAGGCTCGGAAGGTAGCAGCAACCAGCTATGCCCTGATCAGATCACTTAGAAAAATCATAGGGCTACTTCCGTTTGAGGCGAGGAGGATACTAGTACAGGCGCTGATTTTATCACGCCTAGACTACTCCAACGCAGTCTACCTAGGGGCTCCAAAGGGGACACTTAAGATCTTACAGACTATCCAGAATTGTGCAACTCGGATGTTATTGGACATCCCACGAAGAACCTCAGCCAAACCAGCACTCCGGCAACTCCACTGGTTGCCCGTACAGCAAAGTATTGAATTCAAGGCAATGACTATTGTTCATAAAGCCCTGACTAATTTAGGACCAGACCTCCTCTTACCTTTGTTTCGCCCCTATCAAACATGCAGGACCCTAAGATCTAGTAATAAGAATCTACTGGCAATCCCAAGGATTAGGAGGATCCGTATGGGCGGTAGGCGCTTTTCTTTACAGGCTGCAGAGCTCTGGAACAACCTCCCTGATGCTATTCGTCTGGAGGAGAACCACCTCAGGTTTAGGAAAATGTTGAAAACATTTCTGTTCCTCTAATACATCAGAAATGAATGGACCACTTAAGCGCAGGGATGCCTCCGGGTAACCATGCGCTATACAAATGTGTAGTCATTCATTCATTCATTCAGTTGTGCCATCATATACTGTAAAACACCAATACACTTCTCATTTTAATGGGGAATCTTCTCACATCTTTATTTTTCTTTTCTTTAGTTCTGTACTCCTTTCTAATGTCTCATTCAGACTGTCTTTCACCTAGAATCGACTTGTAGTTGAGGAAACGCACATATCATGCCCACAAAAAATAGCATAGACCAGGGATTTTTTTGTAGGTAAAGTTTGTGACATGATGTCTATTTTGTGAAGACTGTTCATCGAATTGAGAAGGAGTAACTGATATTCATGGAGTATGTAACAGATGATATGACTGATTAGGTTAGCTTGTTATTTTCGTCTGCTCCAATGACATCCTCTCACCCAACTGCTACCTTGTTCTCAGGTAACAAAAAGTGAAGATTCCATAGCATACTTAAAATTATGACTAATGAAATGTAATACAATACTTGAAACAGTTACTTTCATGCCATATCCACAAGTACACACAGGGAACTATTAAATCTGCTATGAAGATACCATTCAATCTTCAGAATACTGTGTGTGGAGAATTGAATATTTGTTAATGCACTTCTTTTTCATAACTTCAATCCAGACTGAACTAGAATGTCTTCTTGCTCTGTTGAAGATTCAGCAAAAGCAATGTGTGAAATTATAATTATGTTTTTTCCCCAGAATACAGGCCCACATGCAGTACTTTATTTGATCTATTGCAATAAGAGGATGTAGCTTCTCTGCAGCATCCCAAGTAGTGACACCATTCATCCACATTATACAAATGACCAAGAGTTACTGCTACATAAGGCTGTACCCAGATTCGACTTACTAAATGCCACGAAAATGAAAAGGTAATTTTAATTACTGTACTGCTGTGTAAGTGGTTCTTTAAGACGTACCTTTCCAGTGAGTGCTTTGTCAGCTTCTGTCAATTTCCCAAATGCTTGTCCTGCCTCCTGATCTTGGTGAGTAATATTTCGTTTCAGAGGACTGTCTGTATTGTTCCTGAAAATAACAAGGATAAATACATATATTCTGAATCAGCAAATACACCATTTAGTACCCCTAGGTGCTTTTCAATTGATCTTTATTCAAATGCACCAATGTCACACATTTTCCTAGCACTTTGCCAGCAGACAGGTGTTTTGCTATTTGGACAGCCATAACAACTTCTTTTAGCATTAACAGATTTGAAAAATGCTCTACACAAATGGCAAGCTGAGAGCGGCAACCTACCAGACAGCTGTTTCATGGGCCACTTCTGGACCATTCGCAGAGAACTTTCTGTTTCTTAAATCTTTGGCTGGACCTATAAGATTGTAAACATGAAGGTGTTATAATTTTTGTCAATCAAACTAAAACAATTACGATTAAATCTGAAAAGGTAATGAAAGAAACAGTGCCACACAAATCAGGTATTAGGGGCAGTACCTCTGAATGAGATCTGTTAATGCTTCATTTAGAGATGTTTCGTTTTTTTACTCCTACCCCAAACAGATTAAAAGTGAATAAATACAAGTACGTACTACAAACTGAGTGCTGAGACAGTGTGTACAATTCTATTACAGGACCGGAGGCTTCGGATTATGCTATCTCTTTCTTAATGTAAAACACAGCAGCCAATGAAAAACATACAATTAGTCAATACAAACTACATTGTCCATGATGCTTTGCATCAGTCTCGCCTTCTCAGCCCTCCATAAGAGCGATGAGCACAGCCCCATCATACTCTATCTTTGCTGCTCACAGCAAGAGCTAAGTACTCCTTTATGATACTATTACTCATTTTATTGTACTTTGATACGTGCCAAATATACATAGCACGTTGCGCTACAGTGTATAGTTTTAATATGATTTGCTAATCGTTTCTAACACATGTTAAGGATTTGAAGTTTTTTACATATTGGGTGCTTATTTCCATGTTTCTCGAGGGTGCGCTTCGCGCATTGTGACGGAGCTCTACTCTGGTTGCCAGCGATGCTGGGCTCATTATTTTAAAAACGCGCTTCTTGGCGCGACGGTACCAAACCGCCGGGCGGTTGACTGGGACCGGTTTCACAGTTGCGCGCTTCACGCACTGGTGTCTTGGGCTTCCCTGCTCGCCCGTACACACCGCAGGAGCAGGGTGGCTTCCGTTCGACGTGCGCAGCACAAGCGAACCCATTTGGCTCTCTTTGGGCTCCTTTTGGGCTCGCGTTGGGCTGCGCACGCCGAGATCGGTCCGTTTTAGTGTTTTTTGCCACATTAGGGAACAAAGTTTGCTGGGGAAAGAATGCCTGACTGGCTGAAAGAGACGTCCCCTGCAAGAGTGAGTACATGCTCCAGATACTTCAAATTTCGGCTCCTACGCCTTGAACAGGCTGAAATAGTTTAAGTACAGCTTTGCTGAGGGGGCTTGGTACTTACAAGTAATTTCAATTGTGTGCACGTTGGCTGGCCGTCCCATTACTCCTCCTATACTATTTTATATTGAGACTTGATTATATTAACATTGATTATACTGCATCACTTCATTAGAATGGAAGAGTGGGTACGAAGATGAGGAGGATGTCTATTAAGAGGGACAGCAGGAGACTGTCATAGAAGATAACATAGTGGAGGCTCTGGACGCCTCTGTCCAATCCTCAGTGAACAGGGCCATTGAGAGCACAGTACCTAACACTATGCAACAAGCATTGGCAGCTGTACTTAAACCAATTACTAAGCAGCTTGAGAGTTTTGCCAAATGTCATAGGTTCACTAAAGAAAAATCAAAAATGTTTAATCCTCCAGCTACAGAGGCAGTAAAAGAGAGTCAATGGCTGCATGCTAGTGCTTTAAATTCACTACCCCCAGCTTCCAGTGGTGATCATGAGTACTCAGAGGGAGGCAAGGCGAAGAGTAAGCAGAAGGTCTATGTGGATACCGATACCACTAACACCGATACCACTAACACCGATACCGACACTACCACAACGGATGAAGAAGCCACTCCCAGGAAGAAAGCTAAGAAAGTGGCTTCTTCCACCCCGGAAATTCCATCTAATACTCCCTTCACCTTCAACCCTAGTGATATTGTACATCCCAGAGCTTCACACCACTTGATAAAGAACAATCAGACATCAAATGTGTCTTTCAGCAAGGCCTTTTCAACAGGACCGGATGAGGCAGGGGACGCTCGTCAGGCCGCTTCTCTAATCATGGTCCTCCCAGAGGTGACTATGGTTGCGGAAGAGGAGAGTGGGACTCAACTAGAGGGGGTACCTTCTACCCCACTCGTCGATTCAACAGACGCCGATTCCACGGAGCAGGATCCAGGCGCAGAATTCCGCAGGTAAGCGTGGCAGACTTGTCTCCCTTACCATTGGGGGGTCAAACACAATTCTTTGTTCACATTTGGCAAAACCGGACACAGGATGCCTAGGTTCTGCAAACGGTTCAGGGGTTCCATCTGGAATTTTATGAACCACCCTGTCAGGACACATTCCCCAATTCTCTCCATTTTTCCCAACAAGAGTGCATTTTTATAGACAACAAAATAGCCGAATTACCGCAAAAGCACGCAATAACACCATGCAACAACAGGCCTCATGGGTTTTGCAGCAATGTCTTTTTGGTCCAGAAGAAGGCTGGTGGCCACAGACTGGTTCTAAATTTGAGGGAATTCAATCAGTACCTTATTTACAAATATTTCAAGATGGAGGGAATCCATCTTTTGGCGGATCTCCTGAAAAAGGGAGATTGGATTGTCAGGCTAGATCTCAAAGATGCCTACCTATCCATTCCCATTTTTACTCCACACCGCCGTTTCCTTCAATTTCAATGGAAAGGTCAGTGGTTCGAGTATTTGGCCCTTCCTCTCGGGCTTTCCTCGGCTCCTTGGTGCTTCACCAAAGTGATGAAGCCGGTGGTAGCTCACCTTCGGGAGCAAGGGGTGCGCATGATTATTTAACTGGATGACATTCTGATCATGGCGCAGAGCCCAAAAGTGGTCTTGCAACATCTCCAAATGACAATGTCTCCATTGCAGAGTCTGGGGTTTGTAGTCAACCATTCCAAGTCATCGCTGATTCCAGCGCAGACAACAGATTTTCTGGGTTTTGCGATAGATTCCCACAGATTTATCTTATATGGACCTGGTCCCATTGTCAAGAAGCGAGAGAGGAGATGCAGTGGTGGCTGGGTCACGTGGAAGTGTGGAACGGCTGAGCGATATTCGGTTCACAACCAGAAGTTATCATCAAATCCAACGCCAGCCGTTGGGGCTGGGGTGCGCTCTATGGAGATATCTCCACAGGTGGAAGGCAGTGGCGTCACTAGGGTTGGTGTCACCCGGTGCGAGTAACTCATGGTGTCAAACCCTCACGACTTACCACATGGACCTCCTCTGAGACAGAGCCCAGGCCGATTCGTCCGGCACGCCTTCCCGGTGGTCATCCTGCTACCACGTCCTCCTTCCTGTTGTCCTCCTCGGCTCTCCTGCTTTCACCTCCTTGCATCCGAGTTCCCCTCCACAGTCCTGGGCCATCGGAATATAAAGTCCTTCCTTTCACCGGCAACAGAGGAAGAGACCAGGAAGCAGGTCTCCTTGGTGCCCCCGGGGCTCCGCCACAAGCCCCCAAGGCATTTTCCTTACAGTACACCCCTACCAGGCTTGGCTGATGGGGCAGTGCTGCTAGCGCAAAAGGTGGGGAAAACTACATTTTGCAGTGTAAAGAATTCTATGGAAACAGACGGTTCCTTCCTCAGCAGTGTTCGGCTAAAGCACAGCATGACAGAACCACTTTGCTCCGCTGATGTAAAATGCCAGCTCAGTTGCTCGTAACTTAAGTTTACAAGGACCGCCCGTGAAGGCAACCTGCTGTCCAGTATTGATTTTTTAACAGTAAATAACACGTCTCCGTATTGTCACTACTTCCGGGTCGACAGAGAGCCAGTTATATGTCTAAACATTTTCTAAGAGAGTGTGGGACTCGTAATGTGTAGAGTGATCTAGGATTTAAGCAGGCGTGGTTTGTCCATTGGGGCGTGGGGCGTAGCCCCCCCTGCCCGAAGCCGCCCGCAGCTCCTTCGGCGTTTTTGCGTTAAGACTGTGACAATCATGTCAATGAATCAACATGACGTCAGACCGCCGGGCGGGCGGCATGTTGATTGATTGACATGATTGTACAGGCGGCAACACAAGTGCGCATGAGTGGGGACGGAGGATGAATTTTTACCCGTGCCCACGCATGCGCACTTGTGTTTTTGCGGCGTTGCGCATGCCCATCAGGAGCCCTAATGGGCGTGCTGCGGGCGAGAAGGTACCTGTGCCCCTGGCGCCAGGATTGGCCAGGGGCGCTGTGAGCCTGTGACGTGTGGGGAGCAGAGCCCAGAGGTGGCGCGGACCGGGACAGGCAGCAAGGTAAGAGTGTGTGTTTTTCTTTTATTTTAAAGTGTTTGGTGCGAGCGTGCGTGTATGCATGAATGTTTGGTGGAGAGTGTTGTGAATGGATGCGTTTGTGTGTATGCATGTGTGAATACATTTCTTTGAGTGTTGTGTATGTGGGTGGGCGGGGGTCGCCGCCGGCCTGAGTGGCCTGGGGCCCGCACTCGCAAATCAGTTTGCGCCCCACCACTGTAAAATGTCTCCAGCTGCCCCTGGATTTAAGTATCCTTTCACCTCAGCCAACTGAAGTGTTGATTGGCTGCAGAGTCCACTCTTAACAGTGATTTCGGGAAGGTGGGGGGGGGTCGGCATGGTTGTTAAACTGCGGGGCGCATTTCACTACTTGAGTTTACCGTGTCTCTCCAATCCGTGATGGTTTACTGCTGCCTCGTTGAGTCTTTCACGCAGTTCTGTCACAGCTGAGCAAAGGCGTGTTGCCCTCTCCCTGTCACCCCTTCCTCCACCTTACAACTGCACACTATTGTAGGGTCCAGCAAAGAGAATGCGCCCTTCTGCATCCATCTCATGCAAAGAACAGTCAGGTTGTGCGCCTGTAGCTGAGAAACTAAACACAGTGACCTAATGAACCATAAATCGTGTTCATTGCCAAAAGAAGGTCTTTGACGCCTCGTCAGGGGTAGTAAGCGCTATATAAATGCAATTACAATACAATACAATACAATAGGGTAAACACATGCACTGAGAAACTGGTTTCTAAATGTGACTCATCAACAGTATCTAGCAGAGAAAGAGGCCAGGAACCATGTGAAGATACACATTTTCTACTTCCCAGTTCACTTCCTGATCCAGGATGTAAAAGCATTTGTGGGGTTTGGAATCACACTCCGAAATGATTCAGTCTGGGCATACGTGAACATTCTATGCATTTATGTGGAACACCAAGAACAGATTGCACATGGCTGAACAATCACTCCCTCCCTCCTTCCCTCATGAGTCAATTTCTCCTAAGCCCTCCATGAGCCCACCTGGAGTAGGTCTGTGCTTTAAGTCCTATGCTGTAAAAATGACCCGTGTGGCCGGAAGTGCATAAGGCTGCTGCCGTATGTTTTTGTATTTGAGCAAAACACGCTTTTTCAGCTCCATGCATGGCCAAGGTTTTAGATTGCTTATGTGTGTGACATAATCATAATTTCAGGGTAATTGAGTGACATTTCAACGGACTATAAGTGACACTATCGCTGTCACCACTGACTAGAGTGCGACTTCAACTATGCCGCTAGGCGCAGGGCCCCTGAAAAGTACTGTGTATTGCACAAAGAAGACAGTAGACTGTGTGTGAACGTCCGGGCATTGGCAGGCAGCTTATTATGATGACTAAGCTTAAACCGCTACTATTATAAACCTTTACCAATCAAATTTAGCAGACACAGGGCGAGATTATACACCCTTAAGTATTAAGTAATGAAAGGTTCTTGTCATAAAATTCCACCGGACCGCGAGTGAGGAAGTCTTCTGAAAGGACAGCAGCGCCCATTTAATGGCAGAGGCGCGAGGCTGCAAAGTTTGGCCAGCAGCCAACACAGCATAACCAGATTGGTGTCACCCCCATGTGCTGGTGTCACCCGGTGCGGGCCGCACCCCCCCGCACCCCCCTAGTGACGCCACTGGTGGAAGGTGGTCTCCCCAGGAATTGTCACTACACATAAATTGTCTGGAACTCCTAACGGGTTCCTTTGCAATTCGGACTCTGTCTCCCAAGCAGACCTCATGTAGTATCCTCCTACGGATGGACAATGTTTCAGCGGTGAGGCACATCAACAATTTGGGAGGAACGAGATTGTCTCTTCTAGTAGAGATTGCCAAGGATTTTTGGCACTATTGCCTGAATCATCAGATCACGGTAATAGCGGAATACATCCCAGGCCAGTCCAACCTGATAGTGAACTGGAATTCCAGACACCTCGGAGATTACAGCGATTGGCAACTGCTTCTGAGCATATTCCAATGGTTGCAGGACCTTTGAGGTCCTTGTCAGATGGACCTGTTTGCTTCCAGGCTGAACTGGCAACTTCCCAACTTCTTCAGTTGGAGGCAGGTTCCAGCAGCGATGGCGATGGATGCCTTCCTTCACGATTGGGCGGGGACATTGAATTGTGCATTCCCACCTTTCCTTCTAGTTCCCAGAGTGACATCACACATTTTCAAGCAGCAAGCAGAGGTGATTCTAGTAACGCCCCTGTGGAGATCGCAGCCCTGGTTCCCGGTGTTGTTGGAGATGAGCTGCGATCTTCCCAGGATGTTTCCGTAGTCAAAGTCCCTACTCCTGGGACCTCACAAGGAACAACATCCTTTGATCCTATCGGAGCGGTCGTTGCTGATGGCTTTGCGACATTTCAGGCAACAGTGGGAAATGCCGGGATTTTCGGAGACAACTACAGCTTTCATTAAGTAAGCTTGGGCTCCTTCAACCAGGAAACGGTATTCTTCAGCCTGGAAAGGCTGGATGGGTTGGTGCCTGGAATGGAATTTGGATCCCGTGGGGGCAAGCATACCCCATATTGTAAATTTCCTTTCGGACAAGGCAGCTGAAGGTTTGGCTTACCGTTCAGTAAATAACTTTAGATCAGACATTGGGCGGGCCTTAGTCAGGTAGACGGAAAAGCGGTTGGTATGCACCCAATAATATGTACATTTCTTAAGGGCATAAGGGTGGCTAACCCTCCTAAGCCTAAGTATTCAGGCTTATGGGATGTCTCCTTAGTCATTTCTCTCTTTAACAACTGGCCAGCGAATAATCTTCTATCGAGGAAACACTTGTTTGCCAAATTGGCGATGCTGTTATGCCTGTCAGCTTATAGGCTATCATCGGATGTGCGGGCCTTGGACATTACAGGTAGGGTATTTACTCCGGAAGGAGTTTCCTTTACTATTACAGGTCGTACAAAGACTCTCTCGACACACATTGAGTATAATGCTTTTCCTAGCAATGATAAGTTATATGTTGTACGATGTTTAAAAGCATATGAGGACTGTACTCGTTCTTTGAGACCAGAGGGTTCTACTCAACTTCTAATTGCTTTGCAAAAACCCTTCAAGCCTGTGTCTGCTGCAAAAATAGCCAGATGGCTTTGTTATGTTATGAAAGAGGCTGATATTGACATTCAAATGTTTGGTGCACATTCCGTGCGTGGTGCTAAGGCATCAAAATCGTATATGTTGGGTTCAAACACTCAAGACATTATGCATTGTGCTAATTGGTCATCTGAATCAACTTTCAAGCAAATTTATTATAAGCCGGTGGGAGATATAACATCTGTTGTTTTTGATATAGCGTTAAACTAGCATAATCCGAAGCCTCCAGTCCTGTAATAGAATCAAAAATTTGCTAGCATTCACACCATGAATTTTCAATTCTACAAAGGACACGGAGGCAAGGATTATCCCACCCGGCTATGTTACAATATTATTGTTCATGCTTACCCACCCGTGTATGATGGAATGTTGAAAATTTCAATAAGCCGAGATTACGGGTTGTTTATATTTTTCTTCTAGGAGCAGACAAGAAATCTGAATAAGAAGTTTCTTCAAGTTGAAGTCTTTCAATGGATCTTGGTTCCGTGTTAACTTACATGTTGGAGGACGTTATCGAATTATTTCTGGTTGACTTAGTGGACTTTTAAGTTCGAGCAACGAAAGAGGATGATGGGACTGTACTCATAGCTCTTATGGAGGGCTGAGAAGGCGTGGCTGAGCAAAGCATCATGGACAATGTAGTTTGTATTGACTAATTGTATGTTTTTCATTGGCTGCTGTGTTTTACAGTAAAGAAAGAGATAGCATAATCCTCCGTGTCCTTAACAGAATTGAAAATTCTTGGCGCGAATGCCAGCAACTTTTTGATTCTGCCCTACTATAACGCAGCCACTGGAAATATACAAGAAAATACATATTATGCAGCACAATGGCACTTTTCTTCTATAAAAGGAGTCAATTACAGTGTGATTTTGGCCAATGGCTTACAGTTTTGGCGGGATTTGGGGATCATGAGAAAAAGACCCTTTACTCGGAGTGACATTCACCATGAAGGTAACATTATCCTAAGCCTTCTTCCTGGCTCTTTCCCATTATCAGTGTGAGGGTGGTTACCACAACATTTTGATAGCGAAAGAGAGAAGGAGAAGACAGCATCAGGCAGCTCAAGCCTTGAAAAAAAACTGAAATAGGCAAACTGTATATCCCAATATGCCAGAAAATATTTAATAGTTTCAGAATAGATTACTTACTTTCCGGAATGGAGTTGCCATTTTGTTCTGTGCAGGCATACGTCTGAAGGAAATCTGCAAATGCACCGTTCTGGAGTAGAAGCTCAGAGTAGGAGCCCATCTCTGAAATTTTGCCATCCAACATCACTATAATTGTGTCCATCTGTGGTAAAAAGGTTACCCCATGGGTAACAAGGACTCTGGTCTGAAAGACAAAAGCAAAGCGCAGAACTGTTTCTCTAGGCGTCTGAAACATTATGGCACATCTACTTATATTTTCTTAGGATATCAAAAAGGCAAGGGTGGGGTGGACAGAAATCTATGGGCCAAATGTGATGCTCATCTTCCTGAGTAGCAAGCTAATTAAGCAAAAATGTGAAAAGAAGTTATTAAGAAAAGGTAGGCGACTAGTAGTGCAATGGAAGCATCCTACTAGCACAAGCAGAAGAAGCTGCTCTTCTTTACCGCATTTTGGTTTTCCTTCAATAATAGTGGCCCCTCCATGAGACACATTGCTCATTATTGGCAATTTGTAGACCATCCATGGCATAAAAGTGCCCAATCTTGACATATGTGGGTATATCCTGACCACATTATGACTTTCTCCATCATAAGAGAGGCTCATCCATTATTTATTGTGGGATTTACTGGTATTATTCTGACTAAACAAATTTGTACTGGAGGAGTTGCTGATGCCTAGAGCAAAGGGACTTGTTCCGAGCATTTGATGAAACTACTCTGATGTGGTGAGTAGATTTCGGTTTACCTGGAACCGCACTTGAACAGGAGGAGGGAGGATTATAAATCACTAGTCAGCTTTATCCTAACATAACTCCTAAGTGGAAATATTACATTCTTGAGATTACAGTGAACACCAAGCCTAAAATTTGAAGAGGTCCGATTGTATTTTTTACGAAGAGACGAAAGAGAAGTCCTTGTGCTAGGTGTTGAGGCTGACGATCAAGTTTAGAAATCCACATTACTACATTAGTATCTTGGCGAACACCGCCAACAGTGATTATTCATATATCTATTATTTCGATGTGGGAGTGAAAAAACCCTTATCTAGTTTTCCTGGTGGGATTTATTTAAGAACATCCGCCGAAACGCGTTGATGCTAAGCTCTACTAGATCTGAACACAGGGAATCACTAGGATGAATTGAATTTTGTATTCACCAGGATACTAACTTGATGTTCAAAGTCAGATCAGATTATGCAACAGTGCTTTAACAACTGTGCAATAGAGTCTCCCTGTTAGGATTTGTGGTTTTTACTTTTTATTGTTTGCCTATATTTGTTTACTGAATAAATTGATTTTTATAGTGTATGTTTTAGACTAATTGTTTTATTATTGATTAGTTTGTTTTTAAACGATGTGTATAATTACATTTTTATGATATGATATTAAAAGAGCTCATGATGTTATATTTCTAATTTGGTGGCATATTGGTTTTTAGTTGGGACTCTGGTAAACATATTTACCCTCATGTGATGAAGTGCAATCTTGCAGTGAACAGTGAGTGATTGTGGGTAAGTATTTTAGTCTGCAAAGGGAAACGTTTTTTCTTCTATTATTCCGACTACTCCAAACTACATTTGGCCTAGTCTTTACATACTCTGGGAATTCTTAGTGACATTATCCTGTTCCCGGCATAAGTTCTATATAACACTGAATCACAGGTAGACAGAAATTAACAATGTTATAAGGAAATTTACATGTGCAATAACAGATGCTGAATTTTTAATGTGATCAGAAGTAAAATCCTACCTGAAATAGATGAGTGAGCAAGTTTCCCTGACTGTTCCATGAAGTGCCGGGGATAGTCCTCCGGTGGATACTCTTTAAAAAGCAGAGCTAAATAGTGCATTTTTCACATACATTAGCTAGAATTCCAGAGTATCAGAATAAACTATTCCAATACATTTTTGTTGTGTCATGCAGCCTCGCCATCCCTAGAAGATTGGAAGGCTCATTCTCCTAAAAGAAAACTTTAAAACAATGGTGATAAAATAATGGCCCTATCAGCAGAATTCCCCTCACAACATGTTAAAGATGTGCATATTTTCCAAGCAGTAACCATCTTGCTATGCAATGTCACATGGCCTATTACTTTTCAAAGTGTACATAGCTTTTTTGTTTATTTCCCCAGCTTGCATCTTTCGTGTAGAATCACAGCCCTATGTTATAACTGAGTTTATACTAAGAGTGGGCAGGATGCCAAAAACAATACATTCCTCACAATCACATGACAAAGACTGGAGAGCTAGTTGAATCCTATAGCCTCATATAGCAATGCTCAATAACACATTGTTCTCTGGATGGAAGCGGTTACACCAATTGTTAATTGAAATAATTTAATACACTTAAAACACACTATCCAGGCAAAAGAAAGTTTTAAAACCAATGGAGTTCACCAATTTGGACAGGGGGACCAAATAAATGTTTTAAAAAAGTAGTTCTCGATGGGGAGCCCCATGGGACTCCACAGGCAGATAACTCATAGGATGAGTAAAAAGGAGGTAAAAGTACCAATTGAGCTCACCCGGTCGAAAAAGAACATAATCATTTTAGGACCTGTTTCCAAATTACCAAATTAAAAAGATGAGCTACAAGAATGGTGGTATCAGATTGTATCGAATGCTGCTGAGAGGTCAAGTAGGAGCAGAGCAACACAGCTTTCCCAGTCCTTGATTATCTAAAGATCATCTGTGGGAGAGAGCAAGGTAATTTAACTACTTTGTTGGGGTTTAAAGTCCAACTGAGAACTATCCAATAGGGTATTGGCTCCCAGATATTCAGAAATCTGCCTATTAACAGCTTTTCCATAGTTTTAGGGATATAAAATAACTAGGATAGTAATTAGCCATTTCAGGATCCGACAAACAGCTTTTTAAAAAAGGAATTTGCTGGGTTAGCTTCAAGCTAATAGGGACTGAAGAGATAATACAGGGACCCCAGTATTTTCCAAGTTAGAGATAATATATTATCACACACTATCCCACATAGTGGTCAAACAAGGAACTACACGGAGGAGGAAATCATTCTAAAGGAGGGCCACACTTCATTATTAATGTATGTTGGGATATATGTATTTTTGTGTTATTTCAAAAGTGCAAATTAAGTAATAAGGCAGCAGAGGGATGATCAGACTCAAAGATAAGCATGAAATTAATAAGTGAAAGAATTGGAGCATTCCTGGTGTAAACAGGGATGATGTTTCAGGTCCTGGGTGCATGGGTGTAACAGTATTGCTGCTTTGTATTTTTCTTGTTTACACTTCTTAATGTACAGTTGGGTGGTGACCTGGCAGTGGTTTTTCTGCAATATTAGCAGGTGTGCTGGTCATGATGGCTTTGTAAATAATGCTGCAGGTTTTGTAAATGGCGTGGGTCAGCAAGGGAAGCTAACAAAGATCCATCAGGATGGGGGTGATATGAGCATATTTGTTTGGGCCAGGTAAGAGATGCGCTACTGCATGTAGGATGTCCTTAAGCGGTGCCAGTGTTAACTCTGGAAGGTCATCAAGCAGGGCGATACCACTATCTAGATACAAGACTAGGAAGATTTGATCTGAAACTCTGATGTCGCTTCTAATTAAACAATTTCACGTTCTTTAGGCAAGAGATATGGTATCAGGCAATCTTTGATTATTTTGGCAATGTATTCCTTAAGGAAGAGATTGGTGTCCAGGGTGTATTCAAATGACTTTTCATTCAGTGAAAGTTGAAGTTAGAAGCCATCAAGGTTCAGGTCACTAAGCCAGGTCTGTACTGTTCTTGATCATTGTTCTTAGCAATTAACAGGCATTCTGTCTAGACTGGATTGCGCTTCAGGCAGGTGCTGGATATCCAGGTGTGGATGATGTGCATGCACTGTTTGAGGTTTTAGATGTCTCACATAGAGGAGACACTCAGTTAGAATTATATATAATTGTTATATTGGTGAATCTGAATTCTGTTATCTGTAAGCAGAGCACAAATCAGCTCCTTGTAGAGTCTAAAAATGACGGGGGACAGTGTGAAACCCTGGGGTACACAATAAGTGATATGAATCTTTTGGAACCTAGAGGTACCACTGTGAACAAACTAGTGTCACTGCCGGTTCGATTGGTGGCTTTCTTGATGGTATGGTGGTGAGTGGGCAGTGGCAGGGCCCATAGCTGCTTGGGTGGCGCCAGCGCGCTGACTTTTTAAACGTGTGCATTTGAATTTCGAAATCTGTTGACTTTTAAATTTGGCAGTGTATTTTAATTTAGACTCTGGTGGGGCCAAGTTAATAGCGGCTGAGGCTTCCCATTCCCCCCCCGCACTCCCCAGACTTACCTTGGACGCATACGGGGTGGCTGTCTTGTCTTTCCTTCCTTCACGCCTCGTTCCGACAGGGTGGCTAGCACCGTTGAGCGGAGGGTGTGGAGGTGAGAGACAGTCACTTCCGGTGCGCGAGGGGGCCGGTTAGCGGTCTAGTGGCTGGGAGGCAGACGGGCTGAGGGCTACAAAAGGTACTGGAGATTCCGCCCGCGTTGTGGTGAGTGGGCAGTGGCAGGGCCCATAGCTGCTTGGGTGGCACCAGCGCGCTGACTTTTTAAACGTGTGCATTTGAATTTCGAAATCTGTTGACTTTTAAATTTGGCAGTGTATTTTAATTTAGACTCTGGTGGGGCCAAGTTAATAGCGGCTGAGGCTTCCCATTCCCCCCCCGCACTCCCCAGACTTACCTTGGACGCATACGGGGTGGCTGTCTTGTCTTTCCTTCCTTCACGCCTCGTTCCGACAGGGTGGCTAGCACCGTTGAGCGGAGGGTGTGGAGGTGAGAGACAGTCACTTCCGGTGCGCGAGGGGGCCGGTTAGCGGTCTAGTGGCTGGGAGGCAGACGGGCTGAGGGCTACAAAAGGTACTGGAGATTCCGCCCGCGTTGTGGTGAGTGGGCAGTGGCAGGGCCCATAGCTGCTTGGGTGGCGTCAGCGCGCTGACATTTTAAACGTGTGCATTTGAATTTCGAAATCTGTTGACTTTTAAATTTGGCAGTGTATTTTAATTTAGACTCTGGTGGGGCCAAGTTAATAGCGGCTGAGGCTTCCCATCCCCCCCCGCACTCCCCAGACTTACCTTGGACGCATACGGGGTGGCTGTCTTGTCTTTCCTTCCTTCACGCCTCGTTCCGACAGGGTGGCTAGCACCGTTGAGCGGAGGGTGTGGAGGTGAGAGACAGTCACTTCCGGTGCGCGAGGGGGCCGGTTAGCGGTCTAGTGGCTGGGAGGCAGACGGGCTGAGGGCTACAAAAGGTACTGGAGATTCCGCCCGCGTTGTGGTGAGTGGGCAGTGGCAGGGCCCATAGCTGCTTGGGTGGCACCAGCGCGCTGACTTTTTAAACGTGTGCATTTGAATTTCGAAATCTGTTGACTTTTAAATTTGGCAGTGTATTTTAATTTAGACTCTGGTGGGGCCAAGTTAATAGCGGCTGAGGCTTCCCATCCCCCCCCCCGCACTCCCCAGACTTACCTTGGACGCATACGGGGTGGCTGTCTTGTCTTTCCTTCCTTCACGCCTCGTTCCGACAGGGTGGCTAGCACCGTTGAGCGGAGGGCGTGGAGGTGAGAGACAGTCACTTCCGGTGCGCGAGGGGGCCGGTTAGCGGTCTAGTGGCTGGGAGGCAGACGGGCTGAGGGCTACAAAAGGCACTGGAGATTCCGCCCGCGTTGTGGTGAGTGGGCAGTGGCAGGGCCCATAGCTGCTTGGGTGGCGCCAGCGCGCTGACTTTTTAAACGTGTGCATTTGAATTTCGAAATCTGTTGACTTTTAAATTTGGCAGTGTATTTTAATTTAGACTCTGGTGGGGCCAAGTTAATAGCGGCTGAGGCTTCCCATCCCCCCCGCACTCCCCAGACTTACCTTGGACGCATACGGGGTGGCTGTCTTGTCTTTCCTTCCTTCATGCCTCGTTCCGACAGGGTGGCTAGCACCGTTGAGCGGAGGGCGTGGAGGTGAGAGACAGTCACTTCCGGTGCGCGAGGGGGCCGGTTAGCGGTCTAGTGGCTGGGAGGCAGACGGGCTGAGGGCTACAAAAGGCGGATGTCCCCTCGGAAGTGCAGCGGACGAGCGCAGCGGGCGCGACGAAGTGTCGCCAAAGTCGAGCCCATCTGCGCCCGTCCGCGGCCGAGCGCGGGCTAGGGCGACAACCCCTGCTCCAGACGGCAAAATCTATTGGGACAGGGAGCTGCTCCTCAGCCTGCGTCCGGAGACCACTCACTCGTGCAGGCATAGTATGACAGCTGAGGATGCGGGATGTGCACACTGTCGGTTCCGCTTCGTCACTGCATTGCAGGGTACTGGTGAGCAAACTGCGCTAGCGTGTGGCCTACTCAATGTGAGGTCACTGCGGAAGCACAGGCTTGATATATTCGATCAGCTTACGGAAAGACAGTTTGACCTGCTGTTTCTTACGGAAACGTGGCTGGACCAGTTCTCTGATTCGGATATTATTGAGGCTATGCCGGAAAACTACTCAATGGTTAGGCAGGACAGGCCAGTGGGGAGAGGAGGGGGGATTGCGATTATTTTTAAAAAACATCTCGAATGTCTAATGGAGATGGCCCCAGTCGCAGATAGCGAGGCTGGAGCCTTCACCATAAAAATCAATGGGGGAATGACGATCAAAGGCTTCCTTATATATAGACCTCCGGGGCCTTGTACCAAATTTAGGGAGAGTCTGCTAGATAACGTGACGGAGGCAGCGTTACGCAGGGACAAATTCTTATTATTGGGTGACTTAAACCTACACCTGAACAGCCCAGGGGATAAAGGAGTGGAGGAGTTCTGCAGGGACATCCAAGCCCTTCAGTTAGAACTGAAGATCTCAAGCCCCACTCATCGTCAAGGACATCTTTTGGACCCGATTTATGCCAACTGGGGAGGGGTCGAAGTCTCCGCAGCTGAGCCGATCCCCTGGACAGACCACTTCCTGGTGGTGTTTTCCATAAACAGCATTAAGGCCATAAAACATATTCAGGCTCCCCTGAATTATCAGAGGAGGAAGTGGGCTAAATTCTCCTTAGGGGAATTTAATAAAGCGCTGACACGAGGAGGCCAGCCAGGAGGAGAGGACATAGAATCAGCTGACCTGAATCTGAATAGGCGCATCACGGAGGCGCTAGATCACACTGCGCCACTGAGCCGGTTATCCGCGGGCGGCCGCACGAAGAGAACAGCCCCATGGTTTAATGGAGAGCTGCGGCTGACCAAGGCGGAATGTAAACGGGCGGAAAGATCATGGAGGGTAGCGTATGACAGTCAGGCCAGGGAACTGTTTTTAGAAAAGAGGCGGATACATCACAGGCTGATTAAGAAATCGAAGGCGGCCTTTTATGCAGGAAAAATCCTAGGGGCAAAAAACTCGGCTAAGGAGCTCTTCTGTGTTTATAAGTCCTTGACAGCTATAGAATCATCTGCAGACCCGGAGAACTGTTCGGTGGAATCATGTGATCGTATCGCCGACTACTTCTCTATAAGGTTGCAAAGATCTACTCGACCTTCTCGAACCCTCCTACTACAGGGGTAGAGATTGATGTAACATCTGGGGGCACGGAGAGCCTGGGGCCTCTTACAAATTTCATCATCCCCCCTCCTGAAGAGTTAATCAGGATATGTCTTTCTGTAAAATCTGGCTCTCCTCTTGATCCGGTGTCCCCTAAACGCTTGGGGGACAGCCTGGAGGTCCTGGAACCCTACATAAGGCATGTCCTGGATGTCTTTTTTAAGACTGGCATGTTACCTAAGGGATGGAAACAGGCAGTGGTGCTCCCCCTTCGGAAGAAACCTCATATGAGTTTTGAGGTGTTAGAAAATCTACGGCCCATCTCTCTCCTGCCTTTTATGTCTAAAGTGGCTGAGAAGGTGGTAAATGGCCAAATCATGGAATATGTGGAGGAGGCAGGGCTACTCCACACCACGCAGTTCGGCTTTAGACCTCGCCATTCGACGGAGTCTGCCCTACTGATGGCAACAGAGCATCTGAGACAGGGTGTAGATGAGGGGCAAACGATGGCCTTGATCCTGTTGGACCTCAGCGCGGCGTTCAACACTGTAGCACATTCCACCTTGCTACAGTGTCTGAGCAGAGGTGGCATTGCTGATACTGCGCTGAGGTGGATCCAGGCCTTCTTAACTGGCAGGGGCTTTCAAGTGAGGCAAGGAGATTGCTACTCTAAGAGGGTTTCTTTGGGCCAGGGTGTGCCTCAGGGCTCGTCCCTGAGCCCGACCCTTTTTAACTTGTATGTAGCGCCTGTTGCCTCCATTGTAAAGAACTATGGCCTTCAGATAGTATCCTATGCCGACGATACGCAGCTGCTCATCTCCCTGTCGCACGCGCCCTGTCTTGCGGCAGATAGTTTCCGGTCGTATATGAAAGATCTTGCCGACTGGATGGCTATGAACTGTCTGAAACTTAATGGTAGCAAGACAGAGGTGCTTGTGGTGGGGAGAGACCAGTCTGCTTGGTCGTCGGCATGGTGGCCATCCTGTCTTGGGCCGACCCCCACCCCCTGTCAGGAGGCAAAAACCTGGGGGTGTGGTTTGATGCGGGTCTCACCTTTGGGCCCCAAATCAACCGTGTGGTGGGTATGTGCTTTGGAGTCTTAAAAAGGCTGAGGAAAATTCTGGAACTGCTGCCCACGGAGGCCCGTAAAACCCTGGTACATGCACTGGTGACCGCAAGGTTGGATTATGGGAACCTGCTGTACCTGGGGGCACCTGGGAAAAGCTTCGGTTGCCTCCAAGTGCTGCAGAACGCGGCAGCACGCCTGATCCTCAGGCTGCCCAAAAGGGCGCCCTCGATGGAGGCCTTGCAGAGGCTACACTGGCTCCCCGTGAGGAGCAGAGTAGAGTACAAGGCCCTTTGCACCTGCCACCTGTATCTTGAATGGCAGGGCACCTCGGCCACTGCAGAGCCTGATTGAGCCCTATTAACCTGCTCGAACATTAAGATCTGCGGGTGTGGGACTGTTAAAAATCCCCATGGTGAAGAAAGCCCGCATGGGAGGAAGATCGTTCAGGTACTTAGCGGCAAATCATTGGAACAAACCTCCGGTGGAGCTACGACTAGAACCGGCTGAAACTAGGTTCCGAGCTAAATTAAAAACATACCTATATGTCAGGTAGAATGCTCGCTCCTCAGTTAAAATTCTAGCTTCCGCCTCTCTCACCATAGCGCGGGGACACGCCGGTGTGCGTAACTCAGCGCTTTACAAAAGCCCCTATTATTATTATTATATTACTTTGCTTTAGCCGATGTGATGAGCTGCTTGTGTGTTGCGCATATGGACTTCAGTATCATGATGTAAGAAAAAAGTTACTTACCTGTAACTACAGTTATCCAGTATTGGTATCTTTCATAGATTCACATGCCTGAATCATTCCCCGTCGTCGTAACAAAGTAGTAAATAGCACATTTCCATAGGCTATTATGGTAGCAACCATATACTCTATAGCCTATTAGTCTCATTTTACAAAGAGGACCAAACTGAAAACCTCTACCAATCAGCAGCCAGCAACCTGTAGAACCTTCACAAGAGAGGCTGAGTCCCTCAGATTTTCCAGCACGAGTGTAGTTAGTACCTTTCCAAACTTTTGGCCAGATCAGTTTCGCTCTTTTCCTGAAAGTTTGGAGGTGATTGGTCAAGCGGGGGCCGAGAAAAAAGGGGGTCCCAAAACGTGTTTTCCCCATGCAATTTCCCATAGGACCTTTAGCCATGGCTACAGCCCAAACGGCTGAACCGAATTACACCAAAATTGGCAGAGAGGTAGTCCTCAGTTTCGACTTGTGCCTTTTGCTTATATGGTGTCAATCTGTTCAGTAGTTCCTGAGAAAATTACGGTTAAAGTCATTTATATATCTATGGGCGTGGTGGGTCCTCAGATTGTGCGAGGATTGCGCTCAATACTAATTGGCTGTTAAGCGGTTGTAAACATTCGAAACCAGGAACTGTTGGCAGCCATTTTGTGCCTCAGTATAAACGAGGCTGAGGAAATCAGTGGAATATGTGTTCAAAATGGAGAAAGGGGGCAAGGTAGAAATAATTTTACCCTCTAGACCTGCTTAGGGGTCCCAGAAGGATCCTCAGGGCCCACATTTTCTTTTATTTTTTTTAAACAGGATGGGTGTAGGGTGCGTGGACTATGCCGTAAAATAAATAAAATAAAAAGGTGCTTTTTTAATAATTCGTCTCTGGGGGGTTAAATACCGGGGGCAAAATTATTACCTTTTATGTGGGGTTAAATACCGGGGGCAAAATTATTACCTTTTATGTGGGGCCCAGAGGGGCCTCCCATACTCGTGGAACTATCTGCCCCCGGGGCTAAAAAGAAAAAAAATGGTGGGGGGAGGGGTCAAAGGTCCTGAAAGCCGCGGGGACCATCACCCGTCGTGGATTTATGTATTGTGGGAGGGGGACTACGTGGCTCCCCTCCTGGAACACTCGAGGGCACCGTTTCCCACCGGGGCTACAAATGGCTGGGATGGGGCTGCTGTAAGGTCTTCAAAGCCCCGGGGACCACCACTCCCCGGGGTTTTATGTATTGTGGGAGGGCCGGCTTTTACAGTGTCCCGGGGTGTCTATCCCGCCCTCCTATAGCAAGGAAATCTGTTCTCTCTTTCAAAATCAGATTGCTTTTCCACATGGGGAGTTGTATGTTAGTAGCTCGTGATGTGGAAAAGTAATGCCGACTCCCAAACGCGTAGAAGATGTGCATCAAAGGCGCTGGAGTCACGCACCCTACAGATTATGAGTCGTGCATCCAGCACGTGCACACCAGGGGGCCGCACTGAGCACTGCGCTGGGTGCGCAACTTTTAATTTTACCATAAAAAATAGCCCCTATCAGTAATTTCTAATATCCCCGGGGACCCTATCCCCCGGGTCTTATAAAAAATGGTGGGGACCGCGAGGGGAGCCACAATGCCCCCACGGTCCCGCCGGTTTCCCGCGTTCTTCGGGAGCCGGCATTGTTTTTCCGCAAGGGGAGATGCTAACTTGTGTGTGGAAATGCAATCTGCTTTTTATTTTGAAAGTGAGAACAGATTTTTCTACTCTGTCTTTCAAAATGCAAACTAAGTTTGCTATGGGAGGGCAGGAGCTGTGAGAGTCTTGCTTTGTCAAAGCAAACAGCAGTGTCCCAGGGGTAGGCACCCTGGGACACTGCATGAGCCGGTCAGCGGGCGTTGCGGTCTTGAGGGCTCTAGACATAGGGTCACGCAGTCTGTCTCTCACAATACACAAATTTCTGGGGGTGGTGGTTCCCGGGGCTTGAGGGGGGTCGTTGAGGCCCACACACTTCTAATTTTGTAGGGGGGTGGCCTTGGACGCGGAAGTGGTGCAAGGAGGTTGTAAATCTGGTACACAGTGTTTTGTTTTACTTTGCTTTCCTTTTTGGTCTTGTAGAGGATCCACAAGTCTGTAGTGTAGATGAAAAGGTAAATTCAAGTTGTAAACCCTACTATGCACAGTGTATCTGGAACCTAGTAATCAGAACAGTTATAGAACAATGCTTTTTTTCACTTGTTTTGAAAAAATCTGAATACATACAGTATAATTGTCTCTGCATTAAATAAATCAAGGTTGAATTTCGTACTGTCTATAGTGTAGATGCAAAGGTGAATTGAAATTGTAAACCCTGCTGTCCACAGTGTACATCTAAGGGTGCAGTGCATGATCAGCAATCATAGTGGAAGTGGAAGATCGAGCATGTATGGAACGTGCATTTGATTATTCAACTAAATCTATAAGTGATATAAAATAAATTTAAAATAAATAATGAAGAAAATGTGAGGTTCAAATTGTGACTTATGCTATCCACAGTGTAGACTATCATTAAGTGTACCTTTGCACAAGCAGCATGACATTTATTATTCAAGTAAATCTATAAGTGATATAAAAAAAAGTTGTTCAAGGAAGCATAATAAAGGGATGTTGTATAGGTTTTGATAAATGTTATACTTAGTTTGGTATTGTAGTCTGCAAATAATAAATCAACAGTGCAATTAATTATGAGCTCTGATAACTGCAGGGTTGGCAGGAGGCAGTGGTTAGCAAGAGCCCATGACCACGTGGCATTGATTAGAGCAGCACAGTATTGGTAATTTAGTGTGTGTGCAGGCAGTGATGATAAGTGGTGCAAAGAGTTAGTGGCACCTGAAACAACAAAGTTCTGTGGAGCCTGCATTGATGCGTGCTCCAAGCAGGACGCACTGGTACCAAAGTCTTTAAAATCAAGTTTTCTAATAAATATTGGTTGTCCTTTCACGGAAGTAAGTTGCAGTACATTTCCTAAAACAATGAAATATTTTCTTATAAATAAGACATGTGACTCAATACGGTTACGTGGCGATGATTTATGGTACACTGAGTTAGTAGTACTTTTGGGACTGAGCTTGTACGTAACCTGCGATGATGCGTGGTCCGGGCAGGCCGTATTGATAGTAATGTTTTTTGTCTTGTGAATTCTGCCTTAGTAAGGACACGTGGAAATGATTTTTGATGCACTGAGTTACTAGTACCTTTGGCGATTAGCGTGTACATACCCTGCGATGATGCGTGGTCGGGGCACAGTAATTGGAGTAATGTTTTTTGTCGATTGAATTCTGCATCACCATTTAAAAGTGATAGTATGCCTCATTGCTGACATAAAACTGTTCATTCTTCTTTGCGATGATTTATGGTGCACTGAGTTAGTAGTATCTTTGGCGCTGAGTTTGTACGTACCCTGCGATAATGAGTGGTAAAGGGGGGACCGTATTCTGACCAATGTCTTTTCTCTATTGCTTTCTGCTTCAATACGGCCACGTGGTGATGAATTATGGTGCACTGAGTTAGTAGTACCTTTGGGATTGAGCGTGTACGTAACCTGCGATGATGCGTAGTCCAGGCAGGCCACACTGGGAGCAATAATTGTTGCCTAGTGAGATCTGCTTTAACAAAGCCACTTGGAGATGACTTGTGGTGCAGTGAGTTAGTGGTACCTGAAGAACTCAGCGTCTTCTCATCCTGCGATGATTCGTGGTTCAGGCGGGTAGCACTGGTACAATGTCTCTTGGCTATTGGAATGCGTCATGTGCAATCGCCATTCCACCTGAATCGTGAGCCCTCACAATGTAGATCGAAGAAAGTTGTCAGCACAGATATCAACGAAAATTTTTTGTGACTTATGTAAAAAAAATCTGAACACATACAGTAGAATTCTCACTACATTACATAAATTAAGGCTGAATTCCCTGTTCAAAGTGTGGATGGAAAGTTGAATTCAAGTTGTGAACCCTGCTGTCGGCAGAGTAAACTTTGGCAGAAACATCGACAAATGTTTTTTTGACACATACGTTAAGAAAATCTGAAGACACAATAGAATTGTCTCTGTCTTTGATAAATCGAGAATGAATTCAATGTTGATTTTAGTGCTTAACCATTTCTGGTATCAAGTGGTAAACTCTGTTGATCGCAGTGTACACTTGAAAGTGGGACTTAGTACAGACATAGATTAACGTTTTTTGTGGCATCCATTAATGAAATTGACTCTTGCCTTCAGAAATCAAGGTTAACTTGCAAGCTGTCCATAATTGTCTCTGCATTAAATAAATGAAGGCTGAATTTCCTACAGTTCAAACTTTAACAAAATCTGAATACATACGGCAATTGTCTCTGTTTTAAATAAATCAAGACTGAATTCAGTGTTTTCTGTAGTGCTGATGCGCAACTGTTATCAAGTTGTCAACTCTACTGACCGCAGAATAAGTTGAAGGCAGTTCTCAGCACAGATACTGAAGACAAATTTAGATCCAAAGTTGAATTCAAGTTGTGAACCCTGCTGTCCACAGTGTCGATGGAAACCACTGGTCGATACAGACATAAGTTTGCAGTACTGTGGAGCTGAGTTAGCAATCGGCCTGTATGGAGGAAGCACGCGGTCATGGCGGCAGCCACATGGCATGGTGGGGACCTTCGCTGCGGCGCAGTCTCTTCTCTTTGCAGAAGTGAACCACGCCCAAGGCGTAGACTAGTTATTTATAGTCTTACATTGACGTTGTTTACGTTGGACTAGCCCACTCCGCTTCTGTTTCAAAGGAGGGGGGTGAACACAGGTACATGACCGTAATATTCCCTAGTGTCTGAGGTAATATGGTTGCGTCCATTATTCAGTAGACTACACGTATCAATGGTATATGTTCACACTGAAAGGTTTTTGATTTCTATAGTGAATTGTGTATAGTATTTCACCGGTAGTCTTAGCGTTGTGTATATTATTGTTGATGTTCGAGTTCTTTCCCTTATACATACCTCGTTGCCACATCTCTGTAGATTGAGCTAGTGTACTATTGAGGCGATATATCATTTTGGAAAGGTCTGTAGTACTGTTTTGCACTGCCTCTGAGGTAGTAGGGGGGAGGGGTCCGTGGGTATGGTTGTGGTGATCGTGGCGCTGGGTATTTTGATTTTGTTGGGTGTGGGAAGTGTATAATTAGAAACTGTATCACATATTGATCTTTAAACATGGGTGTGAGTTGAATGTAATTCACACAGTACATATTCGACGTTCTTACAGTACTTAAATGGTGATGTTAATTTGTTAGTGGTAAGTGGAACTATTGCCTGATTTTTTAGGTAGCATTGCAGATTTGGTTACTTGTTTCAAAATATGGGAAAGTGATCAACATTATAAGTAGGAATCGTCATTTAACCTCTTCCATGCTCATGACGAGCTGAGCTCGTCATGAGCCACGGCGCTCCGGTGCTCATGACGAGCTCAGCTCGTCATGAGCCGTGGAACGCTCGCATGCGGGGATAATTCCCCTGCTGTGCTGAGCGTTCCACGGCAGGTAATGCACCTGTGACGAGCTGAGCACAGGAGCGCCGTGCCTCATGACGAGCTCAGCTCGTTATGAGCATGCGGGCGCCGTGCGTGCCCCCCTCTCCCCCAACACAGCGGGAAATTAACCCCCGCAGCAAAGGGGTTAAAAAACCTTCAAAATTCACTGAAAAAACCATAGGTTTCAGGCAGGTTATAGTTAGGAATTAGCATTTAAAAAACCTTTGAAATTCACTGAAAAAACCATAGGTTTCAGACATGTTATAGTTAGGAATTATCATTTGAAAAACCTTAGAAATTCACTGAAAAAAACATAGGTTTCAGGGGTGTTATAGTTAGCTGGACATTTCACTCATACAAAACCATTGAAATTCCTCTGTTATAGTTAGTTGTACTAACTGTAACTCTTGCGCCCACAATCCACTGGTGATGATGTCACATATTACATCATTCATGACATGGTCAGTGACATCACTGATGACATCACTGATGCCATCTCAAATGACATCACTGTTTATTTAAACGTTATGCTGAGCGCTGTATGTTAAGAATCTCAACTTTATGCATTGAGAAAGGATACAGGCTGGAACGCGTCTGCATTAATAAAGCTGATTGAAATTCATCCCGAGAGTGCCTACGTGTGCTATAATTGCACATGCTGGAGCTGTGATATTTACGTGAGCACCCATTCTCACCCTCCTTAAGAGTTCGGCAAAGCTGCTTAATGGGATTTCGACCTGTGATATATATATATATATATATATATTCACTGAAAAAACCATAGGTTATAGACCATATATAGTTAGGAATTAGCATTTACAAAACCTTGAAAATTCACAGAAAAAACATAGGTTATAGACCATATATAGTTAGGAATTAGCATTTAAGAAACCTTTTTTTACTCACACAAAACCATTGAAATTCCATATATAGTTAGTTGTACTAACTATATATCGCGCACCCGCAATCCACTGCTGATCATGTCACATATTACATCATTCATGACATGGTCAGTGACATCACTGATGACATCACTGATGACATCTCAAATGACATCACTGGTGACATCACTGATGACATCTCAAATGACATCACTGATGACATCACTGATGACTACATCCAGTGACTGTATAATTCTGTAAAGTTAAAATATGTCTTACAAATTGAATAATGAGTGGATTTATAAGTGTCTGGATGAAGGATTTAGTAGGTGCATGACTGACTGTATGAGTGAGTGATTAAATGTGTCTTACTGAGTGCATGGGTTAGTGACTAAACTGTCTTAATATAAAACCGTTCAAAAAATACAAAAAAAGTAAAAAAATGTTCAGAAAAATAATAAAAAAAATATAAAACAACAAAAATAATTAAAAAAAAGTTCTTTTCAGAACTACCTCCCCTTTATAAAAAAATTGCTAGAATGTTTGCACTCTGGCAACCTCTATTTCTTTTGGTTCGCTTCCGGGTTCGCTCGCCGGTACGCGAACCGGGAGCGAACCAAAAAAAAAAAAAAAAAAAAAGAAGAGTAAGTATAAGGGAAGTAAACAGAGAGTAATGTTAAAAGAAAGACAGCTATAGGGACTAAACCAGAGATACTGTTTAATAGATCTATTTACCGAAGAAAAGATGGAAGAGGGTATAATTGTGAAAAACGAAATAGATAAGGAAGTGAAAGAAAAAAAGGAGAGTAGAAGAATAACAAACAAGAGTTTCTTAGAGAATGTGACTGAATGATCAAATTAACATTAAAACATTGGAATAACAGAGAGAAAAAACAGAATGCAGAAAAGAAGAAGTAAGAGAAAAGGAATGATTGAAACAGCAAAGAAATGTAAATAACATAGGGGCATATTATCAACATAGGCGATAAAAGTTTCGCTGCTTTTATCGGCAGAAATCTGCTGCTAAAGCCGCTTTTGCGGCAGAAAACTGCCGCTAAAGCCGCTTTTGCGGCAGTTTTCTGCCGATAAAAGCAGCGATAATTATATTGCCTGTGTTGATAATATGCCCCTTAGTGTACTTGAACTACAGAGAGAAAGCATAATGAACAAGTAGTGAAAGAGTGATCAGTCAGAGACAGTGAGAGTAATAGAGACGGAGTGAGTGAACAAGAGTGAGGAACTATGAGAAGAGAGGGACTGAGAAAAAGAGTGGAAGGAGTAGAGTAAGTAAGTAATAGAGAAAGGAATGAGGGAAGTAGCAAAGGCAGGAAAGTGAGGGTTAAAGAAATGAAGCAGTGGAATTAATAGAAGTTAAATGTGATACAAATGTAACGAAAAGAGTATAAAACATTTACCTTATAATTGTCGTTAACTTAGTCACTTGTTATTTTTATACTTTCAATCTGTGAAAGAGAGAAGAAACATTTGAAAAATATTAAAACATGTATTTAAAAATTAGAAAAGACAAGGGAAAAGATTGAAGGACAAACAGTTTTTCAACAACTTTGACACTTACAGAAGCCTCTGCTTCTCCATACCCCCTACACAGTCCTAAAAATATACATTTTAAACTAACAGTATCTTGATGCAGATGAAGTGAGGCCTATCTTGCAACATGGTGCATCTTTTGCACTGCTGCTGTCTCACAAAAGTGACGCAATGGCAGCGCAAAAGAGGTGCACAGCCATCATAAAACTGTCCCTAACATTTTAAATGATTGTTTCAGGATGCCAATAAGGTGTGTCCTATCCAGAGGTTTGTTTGAGGTGAGGCCTACTCAGGGTTGCAGATGAAATTTAGAGTTGTTGAAGAGTACAGAGGAGATAATACATGTCCATGCCTACCAATGAAGTGAGTCATGTCCACTTCACTCTTGAACAAAGGCCACACCTCCTCTGTTTCCCTGGACAGGCCTAAAGTTGATCTGCACAATGTGATTCGTAATGTTAGGAAACACAGGTGATGTAATTGAAAAACGTGCAATTTCTTTTGCTCATTTCACAATCACATCACTTGTGTTTCCTTTGCTTAGGTATCTAATTGTGCATATGTAGTCCAGCATATGAAAGAGTACGCAGAAGTGCAGCACTGCATGCAACAACTTTGACACTTACTGAAGCCTCAGCTTCTGCATGCCCCCTACACAGTCCTAATTATATACATTTTAAACTGACGGTATCTTGCTGGAGATGAACTGAGGCCTATCTTGCAACATGGTGCATCTTTTACACTGCTGCTGCGTCACAAAAGTGACGGAACAGCGGCGCAAAAGAGGCACACGGCCATCATAAATCTGCCCTTAACATTTTAAATGATTGTTTCTAGATGCTGATAAGGTGTGGCCTATCCACAGATTTGTTTCAGGTGAGTCCTACTCAGGGTTGCAGATGAAATTTAGCCTTGTTGAACAGTACAGAGGAGATAATACATGTGCAGGCCTACCAACAAAGTGAGTCATGTCCACTGCACTCTTGAACAAATGTCAGACCTCCTCTGTCTCCTGGAACAGGCCTAAACCTCATCTACACAATGTGATGTGTAATGTTAGGAAACACAGGTAATGTAATTGAAAAACGTGCAATTTTTTTTGCTCATTCCACAATCACATCACCTGTGTTTCCTTTGCTTAGGTATCTCATTGTGCAGATGTAGTCTATCATATGAAAGACTACGTAGAATGTGAGCACTGTATGCAACAACTTTGACACTTACAGAAGCCTTAGCTTCTCCATGCCTACTACACAGTTCTAAATGTATAACATAAATACAAAAAGTACATAATTAATTATACATGTTAAATGGTTTATTTTTGCTGTTCTCAGAATTTATCAAATTTCACTAAAAACAGTGACTTGAAGGTATTCATCATATAACAGCGGGGAAAAAAAACCACAATCAAAATGATTGTGTTTAAAAAACCCATATAACATAACCAATCAGAAATCAGAACTCGTAAAAATGAACTTACTTTCCATGACGTCGAAGGATATCCTATGAACAGCTTACACTCTGTTGTGCTGTTATTATTTTCAGCCCGCCACTTTCTGAAAGAAAAGCTCCATCGTTTTGACAAATATGTTACATACAATAAATAACTTCTCGCTCTCTACCACACTTTTCCACAAGCCAAATCGTGTAAGAGCCATTTATAACTCTTGGAATTCTTCTAAGAAAATCCCGTCATTTTGTATTTCCGCAACTTTCAGAAAGAAAACGTTCAAGATCACTTTCACAATCCTGTACTAGTAATATCTTACCCTTCTTGCTCACTCATGTTCCACATTTCCTATGACACTGATACTGCTTACTATGAAGCAGACTTACACTACCTCTATGACTACTACAATTATTTAATTCTTTACATCACTATTAATCACAAAGCAATTTAAAACAGTACATAAAATTATATCAAACCCTAGAATCATTATAGGCCAGTTACCTACCCTAAATTCTTTCTTCTGAAAACAGAAAGTAAGAATATTTTTAATAAGATGTGTAATAAGTGGATGTTGTCAAAGGACCATCATGTCATATAATAGCTGCAGTTAGAAATGGTCTTCCTAAAATCAACGACTGTGTAGCCATAACATTTGTAATTAAAGTTGAAAACGTATTTTCATCAGGTTTATATAGTTGGAATTTTTAAATGACATTATAACCAAAAGTTTGTTCAAAATATGTTGACAGCGTTGCAGACTTACATTACATCTACTCCATGTTTTGATTGGCTGCTTGAATTAGCTTATTAAAAGAAACAGTTTTTCTGAACTCATTCAAAGTGCAGTTATTTTTCCATGACGTCAAGTGTTATGGTAAGAACACCGTTTGCTTTGGGAAATACTCTGTTGTCCTTTAACTAATCCGTGCCTACCACTTTCTGTAAAAAAAACTTCTTTTTTTTCAGGAAATAGTTAAAATTGAAAAATAACTTTTGACTCTGTACTACACTTATCCTCAAGGCCAAATAGTGTAGGAGCAATTAGAACCTCTTGAAATTCCTCAGAGCAAATCCTGAGATTCTTTCCCTAAAATTTTGGTTGTAAAAACAACAGGTAAGAATTTTTAAGGTCAAAAGGCATTTTTTTTTTTTAAGTTAAAACAGAATCATTGCAGAATGACCAGCCGTTTCTAGACTTCAAATAAGCTGTGTAATGTCCTGATGTTGTTGAAGGACCGTCATGATATATAATTGCTGCAGTTACAAAAGTCCTTCCTGATATTGACAACTGCGAAGCCACAATTTTTTTTATTAAAGTTGTCAATTTTGTTCCATCAGGCCTACATCGTTGGAACATTAAAATGACATACTGGCCATATGTTCGTATAAATAATGTGGACAACATTTCAGACTTACATTGGCTACACTCCATGTTGTGATCAGCTGCTTTTACTAGCTTATTAAAGGACACTGATTTACTGTCTGGCAAAGTTAAATATATACATTTTTCTGAGTCAACACTAGTAGTACTTGATACCCAACAGTTCTCGCAGTCATGCTGCCATTGATAAGAAAGCCCAAACAGGTGATCTACATCTACACCTTCATCTTGCAATACATCAAGCATATACATTAAAAACTCCTGACAATCTTGCTGAATATTTTGAGAGAATTGTGTTTGACCTGAACATTTGTCTAACAGATTTCGAATTTCAGATACACTTTCTATTTTTGTTCTATCAGTGCTACATTTCTCTAACACAGAATTTAACAAACTGCAAAATCTTTGATCCGAATTGACCACAATCTCTTCTTTTAAATTTTCTAGAGAAAACAAAACATTAACCACTACATTAGCATAGCAGTTGACACCAGAAATGTTTTCAAATTGAAAACCAACAACATCTTCAACAAAATCCTTTTTCTTTCTGCTTATAATTTCTGATTCATCGACTTTTCGTCTTTTTGCTACAACCTCTCTACTATTGGTCACATTTCTTCGTTTCCGGCCCACCACACGTTTCTCAAACAAAGGATATTGAGGCAAATGTGGCGCATACTCTCTTCTTATCCTATTGTATTCCTTAACACAATCTAGATCCGCACAAATGTTTGTGACAGCACACTCAATCAAGTACAATCCCGATAAAGTTCTGACTCGTGACAATGCCACATATGCCATACCCTCCTTGAACACCGAACTGCCAATATTCACCAATGCACTGTCTACACTTAAACCTTGCGATTTATGGATTGTCACCGCATATGCCAAGCAAACAGGAAACTGCTTACGGCGAACATATAAGTCTTTTACAAGCAAAAACCTAGCAGAGCAACGACCAATTAGCTGTACTTCCTCAATGCCATCAAATTTAATTTTTAAAAATTCAATTCCATCTCTATTTCTGTATTTCACAAAATCAACAACATTACCCATTGATCCATTTACCAGACCTCTTTCAACATGTAAATTCCTTCTTAAAATTATACGGCAATTTAAGCACACATTCAGGGGTCGATTAGGATCGCGGACGGAAACGTGTACCGTCCGCCGCGGAAGGTGGCAAGATACTCCGGACCTGTCCACGGAAAATCCGCAACAGCAATTAGGATAAAATATGCTAACAACGCCGATCGCGGCGTACGGAGCACACCAATCCCCGTCCGCGGCGGTCGGAGTACACCTGAGTCCGCGGCAGGCGGACGGAACAGAAAGAACACCGACCGCCGCGTACGCACATGACCGCGAATACATCCACTTCCCCCGCGATACCTGTGCAGTGTCCGTGTCCGCAATTAGGATAACTCCGCAAGTACCCCGGTAGTCACCGCCATCCACGTCCGCAGCGGTACCAATGCACCGAGAATCCGTGCTCCACAGCGGAACGCCAACACAAACAACATCCCTACTGTCAAACCAATGCCATACATTGCGACGGAACTTATCACCAAACATACGAAAATGAACGACCACCCACCGAATACATCCAAACCAATCACAACACACAATGATCCATCGCCAAGCATCACACAATGCACACCTGGCAACACTCCCACCTAGCACCTGACTGCCAATAACCATTCAGACACGGCCAAGACACACACCATAAAATAACTCCCACCCACTCCACAAATCCTCTGCATCACTGCATAGCTGCTAGCAGGATACACGACTTAACTGACAGCAAAGACATATATCATTCACATAACCCACACTCAAACACACCCACCACACAAAGACCCACCACACCATTCCTACACACCACACACCTGCACCTCCCCATTCACGCAAATCCACACCCCGAGCACCACACACCATGGCACCAAAAAAAAAACCAAAATTCACTGACACCGAGTTAAAGGTTATGGTAGATGAGATAATCCGTGTCGAACCGCACTTATTCGGGGCCCTAGTGCAGCAGACCAGCATAGCCAGGAAAAACAGCATGTGGGACCGGATAGTCACCAGGGTGAATGCCTCCGGGAGCATCCCGAGGACGAAGCAGGATATACAGAGGCGGTGGCATGATCTCAAGACCCGAGTGAAATCCATTCGAGCCAAGAACTATCTCCGGGCAAATCACACAGGCGGTGGAACCCCCCCGGAGCCCTTACCCTACACCGAGTGGCAGGACAAGGTGATGACCATCATCCACCCTGAGAGCCTTGATGGACTTGCTGAGGGAGAAGAGGCTGGTAAGTACAAACCAAGCACCACAAGCACAACTACATGGTGTGCCTCACACAACTGTGAAGACACATCTCCCAGACCCCAACCCATGCATGCAGTCCACATACTCACCAACGTCGAAATCACTCCAACAGGCCCCCATGTCCATAGGGATGGCGGTGGTGGTGGTGGGTGGTGGGTGTGAGGGGACGGAACTACAACTCCCAACAGGCCCCCAAGTCCATAGGGATGGCGGTGGTGGTGGTGGGTGGTGGGTGTGAGGGGACGGAACTACAACTCCCAACAGGCCCCCAAGTCCATAGGGATGGTGGTGGTGGTGGTGGGTGGTGGGTGTGAGGGGACGGAACTACAACTCCCAACAGGCCCCCAAGTCCATAGGGATGGCGGTGGTGGTGGTGGGTGTGAGGGGACGGAACTACAACTCCCAACAGGCCCCCAAGTCCATAGGGATGGCGGTGGTGGTGGTGGGTGGTGGGTGTGAGGGGACGGAACTACAACTCCCAACAGGCCCCCAAGTCCATAGGGATGGCGGTGGTGGTGGTGGGTGGTGGGTGTGAGGGGACGGAACTACAACTCCCAACAGGCCCCCAAGTCCATAGGGATGGCGGTGGTGGTGGTGGGTGGTGGGTGTGACGGGACGGAACTACAACTCCCAACAGGCCCCCAAGTCCATAGGGATGGCGGTGGTGGTGGTGGGTGGTGGGTGTGAGGGGACGGAACTACAACTCCCAACAGGCCCCCAAGTCCATAGGGATGGCGGTGGTGGTGGTGGGTGGTGGGTGTGAGGGGACGGAACTACAACTCCCAACAGGCCCCCAAGTCCATAGGGATGGCAGTGGTGGTGGTGGGTGGTGGGTGTGAGGGGACGGAACTACAACTCCCAACAGGCCCCCATGCCCATAGGGATGGCGGTGGTGGTGGTGGGTGGGGCGAGTACCAGTGCAGACAGAATCGGCAACAAATTGAAAACAACCTGTCAAGTCCACATTACTCATCCTCACATTTTCGTTTTGCAGGACATCCTAATCTGACAGCTGGAACCAACACCCGCCCTCCAGACTCGCCACACACAGAAGTCTCATGGGACGATTGGGCAGCCACCTCCGGGGCAGAGGATGATCCCGGCACAAGCAGGCAGCCAGGGCCATCTGGCTCCCAGGTCACACCTGCACCAACGACTACGGCCTCTGCCATTGTCACAACACCGGCCACTGTGACCTGCACAGCCACCACCAGCTCCACCTCCACCACCACCACTACTACCACCACTTCTGCCCCTGCCACCCTGCCCAACCCACCGGCCAACGCCGTGCCAGCGCCATCCCAGCCACGCAGGGAGAGTGTGAGGCAAGGCAGAGATGCAAGGCCAGATCCGGCAGGCAGGAGCATAGGCCAAAGACGACATGAGGATACCAACACACACAATGCTGTGCAACAGTCATTGGAAGCACTGGGCAGGGTGGAGGTAAGCTATCAATGTGGTCAGGCACAGGCAGACCGGGCCCACCAGGACTTTGTTGACAACACTGCTATGTTGGGGGCCATTGAGAGGCGGCTTGGCCAACTAGTGGACATTTTTACCATGACAACCAACATGCGGATGCCATGTACATCCGCCAACACCACCCTCCCCACAACCCCACAAACAACGCCACCGCCACCTGCGGCGGATGTGGTACCTGATGCGCCAGCGCACCCAGCTGACTCCGTACCGTCACAAAGACGGAGGGGCCATCCGAGGCTGGAAGTGGGCGAGTGCAGTGAGGAAGCAGCTGGCACACGCTCCAAGAGGAACCGAAAATGACTATAACAGTACCTGAGCATGCCATTCACCCTGCCAACTATCCGGTCCCACCTGCCACAGGCCTGCTGCACTAGGCAGACACCACCCTATGTGGTGTCAGCACGGACATTTCATCTGCCATAACCTTCTACTCTCACTCCCCCACCCCTTCACTCATTTGTAAATATGCACCTACACCCATGCACAATTTGTAAATAAATGCCACTTACTCACTCAATCATGTGTTGCCTCCATGTTTATTCACATGAATGCATCAGAAACAGATGTTACTAGGTACAGGTATCCAACTGGTACAGAATCATGGCGCTGCGGGAGTGACCTAGGGAAAATAGAAACCGCAAAGACACGTCAGGAAACATGATCACACTCATCAGAACACACTGCAGTGCAACATTGAACAACCCACACGCATCACAACAGTAATGGATGAGACAACACACATCATGGAGACGTGCATTGACCAAAAATTAACACACACACACATGCATGCATCACATAGCAGAACACAGAGATGAAGCACACCACAATGCCACAACACCAGCACACATTCACAGGGCATACCCAAGCAGCACAAGAGGAGCACACTCACAATCAAGGGAAGTAGCGATCAATGATCTGGCGCCTCTGGTCCACACCTTCCTCCTCACCACTATCCTCATCAGTTGACATGGGTGGGTCGGGAGGGCGAGGAACTTGCAGTTCATCAGGGTCCAAGAGCAGTTCAATGTTATTGCGCACAGCCAGGTTGTGGAGCATGCAGCACGCTATCACGATCTTGCATACTTTGCCTGGTGAGTAAGGCAGGGCCCCTCCAGTCTTATCCAGCCACCGAAACCTAGACTTGAGCAGCCCAAATGTTCGTTCTACCACTCGACGTTTCCTACCATGGCCATCATTGTATCTCATTTCTCCAGCTGTAGTGGGATTGCGTATGGGACTGAGCAGCCAAGGCCTGTTTGGGTAAGCCGAGTCGCCTGTGTTGGTGGAAGAGAGAGAGAGAGAAACATCACAACCTGCATTGTGGGGCGCACCATGCCACACATATATCACTCCTGTCACCACAGCATACTCACCAACAAGCCACGCTTGTGCCGGACGCAGATTAGCCATCAGTTGGGGGACCATGCTGCTCCGCATGATGTGGGCGTCATGTGCAGAGCCAGGGAATCTTGCACACACATGTGAAATGATGTTGTCGGCCTGGCACACCACCTGCACGTTGAGGGAATGGAAGTGTTTCCGATTCCTATACACCTGCTCACGTGCCCGTGGTGCAATGATAGCGATATGCGTGCCATCAATGGAACCCACAACGTGTGGTATACGACCCAGGGCATAGAAGTCAGCTTTGACAGCTGCCAACTCCGCCGCCTGAGGGAAATGTATATAGTCATGCTTGTACAGCATCATGGCTGTCAGTACATCCGGGAGTACCGTGCTGAACATGGCCTGTGACATTCCCCCGGCATGTCCAACTGTGTACTGGAATGTGCCTGTTGCAAAGAAATGGAGTGCCGCCATCACCTTTTGCGTGGGTGTCATGGAACCTGGATAGGTTCTTCGCGGCTGCAGGTGAGGAGACAATAGGGTCACAAGGTCCAACAATCGACGGCGATCCAGCCTGAATTTCCGGATCACCTCCTCGTCCACCATATCCTCCAGCACAGTGTATGGGCGATGGACATTTGGAGCCCTCCTGTGTGGGAGTAGATGGAATGGAAGTCAATTCACATACAACGCATGTGTGTGCAACTCACTCACATGTCAACGCCCTCTACCAACATGTAGTATCCAGTGTATGATTGTCATATGTGTGACTTCTCTGATTGTCAGGACAACATGGATTGACGTAGCAACAATGTGCATCCACTAGCAACATGATGTTTAGCAACATGTGCAATGCACAGTGTCTCACCTCAACATTACTGCCAACCAGACATGTGACATGACCCACATGTGTAGGCCCAACATCACATGCACACATGCAAGTACATCCACACATACTAAAATAAACACCCCCCCCCCATTTCATGATGCACCAATGGCAACACCAATAATGGTGGCCATACGGAAGTCACATGCATGGGGACACAATAGGCAACACACATGTACAGTACACAACAGAACCCCCACCATAGTCATCATCTGACACATACCACTCACTGACAACTGATTCACAGGTGCCCATACATACGGAATCTACTGTGTAAATGTGAGGTACGACAAACTTGTGTAGGGTACTACCCGATGTGGACATGCAGACGTGATGGACACTTGTGGCTCACCGATGGCCATGGTATGGACACACATGGGATAGAGCATGACATGTGTAGCCACGCAATCACGCACACAACCGTGAGCAGGCAGCTGCAGACAATGGTACAAGGTGCATCATCAGCGAAGATTCAAACATTGACCCCGCCATGGCGGTGCACTGCTTCCGCTGTTTACGTCTGGGCATACGCGGCCCGCCTTCGACATTCACATTGTCTGCACGTGCACAGACCGTCACGCTCACACACCGGCAAGTGCATGTGCAAGGTTCCGGGACGGATGGTCGATTTGCAACAATGTTGTATTACTGGCGCCAACATGGCGGGGCACGTGTTCGGCGGGGGACCTGCAGGCCAACACATCCATTAGCTGATGTCAATGCACATGGCAGGTCATGCCCCCCCTTACAGTGACATTGCATCATCCAGCCTTCACCGGCCGGCCGGCCCTGCCCTGCCCAGGACCGCCATGCCGGCCATGCCAACCACTGCCGTTGCACGGCCCTTCCACTACCGCCATGCCAGGCCCTGCCAACCACCGCCGTTGCACGGCCCTTCCACTACCGGCGTTCCCTGGCGGTCCGTGCAACGGCGGTGGTTGGCATGGCCGGCACCGCGGTCCTGGGCAGGGCAGGGCCGGCCGGCCGGCGAAGGCTGGATGATGCAATGTCACTGTAAGGGGGGGCATGACCTGCCATGTGCATTGACATCAGCTAATGGATGTGTTGGCCTGCACGTCCCCCGCCGAACACGTGCCCCGCCATCTTGGCGCCAGTGATACAACATTGTTGCAAATCGACCATCCGTCCTGGAACCTTGCACATGCACTTGCCGGTGTGTGAGCGTGACGGTCTGTGCACGTGCAGAAATGGGAGGTGCGAACAAGGGCGGCGTGTGCCCAATAGAATGTACCGTATGCTGTGCAGCGCAACACCAGGGCCAGTCATTGGCCCATTTCCAAACACGCTTGTAGGGCTGACCAATGGCTGTCGCCGTATGCCACTGACATGGCCACAGGGCCCTATAAATGTGTCATGTGCAATACCACACATTCCACGATGACCACCGACTGCTGCCTGTGACCATCACCTCCAACTGCTGCTGCGGAGCTGACCACCGACTGCTGCCTGTGACCATCACCTCCAACTGCTGCTGCAGAGCTGACCACCGACTGCTGCCTGTGACCATCACCTCCAACTGCTGCTGCGGAGCTGACCACCGACTGCAGCCTGTGACCATCACCTCCAACTGCTGCTGCGGAGCTGACCACCGACTGATGCTCTAGTGCCCTACTCCGTGACCTTGCCATGTCGAGAGGCAAAGAGATCCGGTCTCGTCCCTTCACCGCCGCGGAGCTGGATGTCCTCGTGGACGGTGTGCTCCGCAACTACGGACGCCTGTACGGCGCACCCGGACAGGTGGTAAGTGCAGTGGGGGACAAGTTGGTGTGCATGAGGTGTACCATGACACCTGGGCTCTGGGATCTTGGCGGTGTGATGTGGGACCAACACATGATTCGCAATGTGCATGGCTGCTGAGAGTAACGTGTTGCCCCAATCTGTGTGACTGGCCAACTGTCCACTAACTTGCACCCTTTTGTCTCCCATCATGGTAGGTCAAGCTGCACCTTCGCAAGAACGTGTGGAGGAGCATTGCACGTGATGTACGAGCAGTGGGGGTGTCCAATAGACGACATACACACTGCCACAAACGCTGGGACGACATTTCCAGGCTGAGCAGGAACGTAGCGGAAGTGACACTAGGGATGATTCCAAGAACGGCACGACTGGCCCAACGCTCAATGACCCCTCTCATGCACCGTATCATAGCTGTGACGCATCCTGCCCTGTCCGAGCGGTTGCGTGTGGATGACCAGCAACGTGGCGGTAAGCATACTGTCAGTGAATGTTGCTTGTGAGTGCAATGCATGTTATGTTGGCCAGACACATTAGTGACTTCCGTGAATCGTGCGTCTCGTTGCAATGCCATGTTGGTGACATTGGCGCAGTTAAAAGTCACTTTCCGGTGCGGCATGTTGAGACGGCACTCGCTAAGCAGTTGAGTGTTGATGCACATGCTGTAGTGCTCCGTCACCCCATGGCAAGACTGGTGTGCAGATGTAGTTGCTCATGCCCTGTCCGCATGCTGTACATGTCGCACGGACTACGCCACTTATTTCGTGTGAGGATGACTGGTAGGGGTGGCCCGTGTGCAGGTTGGGGGATCGAAGTACATCGTCAGCAATGGCAATAGGGATTCCGTACCAGTACTGTACGTGAGTGTGGCCGTGACTTACACCTCTTTTCTGTGAATTTCAGCTTTGGCAGAGGACACTCAGTCACAGACCGAGGAGATGTTTGAAGCCAATGCATCCGGATCAGACGTCGGGCACACGCAGACTGACACAGAAGGGGGCAGCGCCGGAGAGGGGGACAGGACCGTCCCGGAGGACTCGCATGTGGAGACAACATCGTCAACATCTTCCGACAGTGTTGGTGAGTCAGCACTGTTGTCACAGACTGGGAGTGGGCAATCAACACCTTTGGTCGGGACACAGCACACAGGGCCCACCCTGCCGCCAACTGCACCATGTACTGTTCGTGCACGCAGGAGTAGGGGGAGCAGAGTAGCGTTCGGTGCCGGAACCGCTGCCCCGGCCTCCGTGAGCCAAAATGCACTGTGTGCTGAGGCTGTTGATCTGCTGCGACAGCTGTGTGTGGGGCAGACCAATATGATTAATGCTTTCCAAGACCACGATAGGAAGTTGGGGCAGGTGGTAGCTTTCATGGAAGGTATGCATGGCGATCTGGCTGCTCTACACAGGACAGTGCAGTCATTGGGGAACAGTGTGTCGTCTGCCATTGTACAGTCGCAGGGACTGGGTGCAACTTCTGTTCCACCATCTACAACACTGGATGTCTCAGGGGGGAGTCAATTGTCTGACCAGAACTCGAACACAGGTCATTGCAATAGAAGCAGCGTCAGCCAGCACGTCAAGTCTCGGAGGGCTCAGACACCATCCCCTAGGTCAGCTAAATCTGTTCACAGAGACACCGTCAGAGACAGTGGAGTACAGACACGTGATCCAATAGAGGGTTTGGGTTCAATGGCAACACATGCTGCACAGGCATCCCACACACAAGGTACTCCCAAGGCAAACCTTACTCCCAGTTCCATTGACACTACCTTGGACATGGACAGTGAGAAGAGGAAGGCACCTCATGAGAGCAGGGACACTCCCAGGGGCAGGGAGACTGGGAAGGAAGGAGCCACTCCCAAGGGCAGGGAGACTAGGAAGGAAGGAGACACTCCCAAGGGCAGGGAGACTAGGAAGGAAGGAGCCACTCCCAAGGGCAGGGAGACTAGGAAGGAAGGAGCCACTCCCAAGGGCAGGGAGACTGGGAAGGAAGGAGCCACTCCCAAGGGCAGGGAGACTAGGAAGGAAGGAGACACTCCCAAGGGCAGGGAGACTAGGAAGGAAGGAGCCACTCCCAAGGGCAGGGAGACTAGGAAGGAAGGTGTGGTATATAAATAAATAATACCGGATCTAGGTTTTACTGGACATAGTAATAACAGATAGCTCAATAAATAAGAGTCAAGATTCGAGGTAGTAGGAGTTTGCAGGTTTTAATACAGCATAAAGGACAGGAACAGGACAACCTGCATAGGAATAGGATGGCAGGGCCCGGCAGCTGCCGGGGCTGGATATGGGATGAGCGCGCTAATATTTAATAACAGTACACAAGCATATATACTAAAACAGTTGCATTACAATGAATACAGTAGGCGGAGCAGTGGGTGTAACAAGAGGCGTGTACATAGACATGTGATGTAAACGTAACAGAATATGTCATAAATGGGGCGGAAACATGGAGGGGGCTACCTGAGGAGCCGGGACCTCTAACCTAATGGTGCGCGCAAACTGACAATGACGTGTTACTAGGAGAAGCTGGGGGCTATGAACTCTGTGCTAGGAGCAGAGACTGAAGTCTGGAGAGTCAGGGTGACATGTGCCTAAACAATATCTAGTATCTGATGTTTAGAGAACATGTTGATAGAATCTAAAAGTTATCGGGGTAAAGGCTAACAGACTCTAAGACTGGTGCATACATTATTCTACATGTAGTGCGTGATGAAGAATATTAAATGACCATAAATACAGTATTTCTCTTATGTGGAGACGTAAAGGCTAGACGATGACGGAAACTATTGATGCGATTCAGTAGTTTAGGAATGCAGAGAAGGAGGGCTGGACTGATAACTAGAATCATAACATACTCTTGGCAGACTCGTAGGCAGAGCCAGGCTGAACCGGGCACTGTGAGGCAGGAAGTAAGTGAAGGGTCGAGGATACAGGTGGGGGCTGTATCGCTCCTCAGCGAGGGCTCAGGAGACAGGAGCTGAATCTGGTGTCCAGGCCCTTTTGAGGCCTAGAAACGGGGACTTTACAATGGAATAACGTGCACACTGGGAAACGTGGCAACGTAGCTTTACATAGGCCCAACATTCGTAGTATTCACGAGAACTGGAAACTGGCATACTAGAGATGGACACAACTGTAATTGCGTCTTTAATCGAATCATGGGGAATACATATGCATATTAATCATGCACACATAACATAAGATGGGGAACACGTAGGGACACAGAACATGGCAAAATTTACTTTTCCACATTCCCTCCTTGTCACTACGTTTCCATCAGGAAACATCAATATTCATGATACCATCTATCATTTCATACAGTATCATTTGCTCGTCTCGAATTTTCTTGGAACTGGATTTAAAACGGGACTTGGGGCTAGGAATACAAGAGGTAGCACAAATGCCGCAAATCGCGGGGCCACATTGTATACAGAGGCAGCAACTGAATATGATCGCTACTGCAATACCCAGAAATGACAATACTTTCCATCCCCAGGCGGAAATTATATTCCAGAACCAACCGGACCATGTCCAGGTGCCTGGATCTTGGTGTAACATATGGGCAATTTTATGGAGTCTGGTTATAGCTGAATAAACAGACGGTGCGTTATTAGGAATGAAAATGCAGCAACTAGATCCGATGACTCTACATGCCCCGCCCCTATCGGCCAGTATGACGTCAAGGACGAGACGATTCTGGAGCACGACAATTCTCATAAAGGATTGCTCCTCGGTTAAATTACCTAGAGCAGAAGTAGTCTCAATCACTACTGCTTCGAGGGTTCTGGTTAATCTACGTATCAGTTTACTATTCACAACAGTACCTAAGTAGGGGAAGACACCTTTATTGATATCTATGTATTGTTCTAGAGCAGTTTCAGTATAATCGACAATCGGGAGGTCTCTCTTGTGTCTAGTATGTACTAGGTGGGAATTCCTATGGTAGTCAGGTGGGGCTAGGAAAACTGGTGGCAGTAGGAAGGCAATGTAACAGGTTCCCTCCCAATCGAGGGGCAGACGAACATATGCGGTCTGACCACAAACAAAATAAGAATGACGTGAAGCTTTGAAAATAGATTTCCTACTGTCACTATACTTGACAATAGTAGTACAATCACTATGTCCTACGTGTATGGAACCATTATTTCGGACACATAATTCGCCTTTAACTGGTAGTACTGACATAGCAGGTAAGTCTGGAGTAGTGTCAGACTGAACATTCAGGACCATGAAATTCGAAGAATAATTACCTAAATTATAAACTTCATTTTCTAGATCTAACCCTATTCTGTGGGGAAGACCTTGCTTGTCTGGAAAACATGTACTGTTAAGAAAAGACATATCTGTTGAGGATGACGTTAACGTGGACCATGCTCCACACGAACCATTATGTGAAAATGGATAAGGAAAGAGTGGCAGAACTCCCTTCGGTATCTGGAAAGGGGGGAGTCGACCACACACCCAACAATTAGTGGCATTGCTGGTCTGGTGTGAATAATGTAACATGCGGATGAAGGAATTATTACGCATAGCAAGACGATAAGATAGTTCATGAGGAGGCAGATCACTAAACGTGTGCTCTACTGTAACATTAGCAGACTTATTTACATGAGGAACTGGAGAATACAAATAAAAGGCATAACTTGTGCAGGAAATCATAATGCTAAAATATAGCAGAAAACATAAAATAATAGTGCAACTTTTAGAGTTCTCACTAACTCTCTCTCTGTGGGGGTCTATTATATACATGTCAGAAACCGGTCTAACCGTTTCACCTAGGGGAGGACTTAGACAATCAAACTGGCTGACTTATTTTACTAGACCTTAATTTAAGCTTATACTCCTGCTGCGGAGTTTTCTCTAACAGGGAGGGTTTAGTATCATTGTCTTTTGCGGGACAGTCCTTAAGAATAGTACTTTGGCAGTCTTTCAAATCCTCGGAAATGTTCTTAGAAACAGGCTTTAATCCGTAAAACTTCTTCACATGTGACAAATGGACCCAGCCCTTCCTGCCTTCCAGCTTGACGGCAGTACGGGTGGCCAGGAGGACCTGTCTGGGTTCCTTCCAGCGAGGCTCCAGCGGACTTGAACGATCAAAGTTCCTCACAAGAACCATGCATCCGGGAACGATTTCATGCGGTGCCACCTCGGTATTGTCTGGAAATGCGGCAGCAACCTGTGAACGACAAGAGTTGAGGGCAGACATCAAGGAAGCTAGGTAATCTGTCAGCTTATTACTTGAAACATCGGTAATACTTCGGGGTCTAGGTGTACCCCACATGTTGGGGGGGGCGGCCGAATACGACCTCGTACGGGGACAGACCTGATCTGAAATGTGCGACCATGCGCATAGAAAACAGAGCAACTGGCAGAGCTACTAGCCAGTCCACACCTTTCTCTTTACATACTTTGGCGATGCGGATTTTCAGGGTCTGATTATGTCTCTCTACTAGACCAGCTGCTTCTGGATGGCGTACACAATGGAACTTCCACTGGTACCCTAACAGAAGGGAAACATGTTTCATAAGCTCAGATGAGAATGGCTGGCCGTTGTCAGAATATACGACTCTAGGGAGTCCATAACGGGGGAAGAATTCACGAACCAACTGCTTGGCAGTGGTCGCGGCTGTGTAATCTGGGACCGGATATGCCTCTGTCCACCTGGACAAAGCGCATACAACTACGAGGACATACTTGAAACCTCGACATCGCTCCATCTGAATATAATCCATCTGGAGGACCTCAAAAGGGTGGTCAGGGGGTTGGAATCCACCTTGTTCCACCGGGACACTTTTACCTGGATTAAACTGACAACATATCATACAGGTACGGACTTTCTGCTTGGCTGCAGCTCGTAAATGCTTGTTAAACCAAATGTTCTGGATACTATCTAACATAGCTTTTTCTCCTAAATGTGCTGGACTATGTGCGGTATTGATAATGACTTGAACCATGGAGTCGGGGAGAAACCATGTGGCTTTTCCCTTCGTCAACCATCCCTGATCTGTCTGGACCCCTCCTTGTTCGGACCATTTCTTAATTTCATCGGGAGTAGCATGTAACTGGATATCTATGACATCTTGAGTAGGGTCCTTAACTGTCATACATGTAGTCGGATCTGGAGTATGTGTCTGTGTCGGATTAACTGGAGTGTCTGGAGTCTGTGCTGTAAGCTTGGCTGTGCGATCTGCTAGATCATTACCTTGAGAAATACTGTCTGTAACTTTCGTATGTGCTTTGCACTTCATGATAGCAATAGATGTCGGTAAATGTATGGCATCTAACAGAGCTTGAATAAGGAAACCATGCTGAATCTTGGTTCCATGAGAAGTCATGAAACCTCTCTCCTGCCAGAGCACTCCGAAGTCGTGTACAACTCCGAATGCATAGCGTGAATCTGTGTAAACATTAACTTTCAGGTTCTTGGCGTGTATGCAGGCTTGTGTCAGAGCAACTAGCTCTGCTGCTTGAGCAGACAGGGTATCAATACGGTGTGTTTCTATAACTTCAGTGTCAGTAGTCACTGCATAAGCGGCTACTAGTTCTCCTGTACTCGTTCTCATACATGAACCATCCACATAAAGTGTCAGGTCGGGATCTGGTAATGGAATATCTGTCAGATCTTGTCTTGGCTTAGTCATAATGTTAACTACTTCCACACAGTCGTGTGTGGCAGGATTTGAATTAACTGATGGTAACAGGGTAGCAGGATTTAGAACGTTGCAGCGTCTGATTTCTATGTGTGGCTGGAACAATGTCAATTCATAACCTGTTAAACGTGCAATTGTCAAGTGCTGAGTTTGTGTTCGGTTTAAAAGAACTTCCACGGAGTGTGGAACTTGTACTGTCAAGGAATGTCCTAATACTATGGAATCACTTTGTCTGATAGCTAGTGCTGTGGCTGCAACTGACTTGAGGCACGCAGGCAGAGCCTGGGCTACAGGATCTAGTGTGCTCGAAAAATAAGCACAAGGCTTGTACTGTCCTGCTTGATCTTGTGTGAGAACAGATAATGCTGTACCTTCACGTTCAGTGACGAAAAGTGTAAAAGGCTTATTGTAGTTCGGTGTAGCTAGAACTGGAGCTTGGCATAGAGCTTTCTTTAATTCATTGAAACTAAGTGTATGTTCAGATGTCCAAGGGAGGACAGTCGATACGGCTGCCTCCTGTGTCGTTAACTGTATCAGTGGCTTGGCTAGAAATGCATACTGAGGAATCCATTGTCTGCAATAAGAAGTAAGGCCGATAAAAGCACGTACCTCCTTCTGTGTCTTGGGCTGTGGAAGACTCGCTATTAACTGGATACGGTCTGGTGTCAACTGCCTACCCCACTTGGACAGTAAGTGGCCTAAGTAGATCACTTGCTGTACACAGAATTGAAGCTTCGAAGGGGACACCTTGTGCCCCATCTCGGCAAGGAAATACAAGACTGTAAGTGATGCTCGCTCGCAAGCACGTTCAGAACGGGCTGTGATCAGTAGATCATCGACATACTGGAGCAGGGCAGTGTCAGTTGGCATGTGAATGTTGTCTAATTGTCTCTTAAGTGCTTGACTGTAAATACTAGGACTTTCTGTGAAACCTTGAGGAGCTCGTGTGAACATATAGCTTCTTCCATTTAAACAAAATCCGAAAAGAAACTGGCTGTCTGGATGAATGGGGACACTGAAAAACGCGTTCTTGAGGTCTATGACTGTAAAAAATGAGGCTTCGGAATCAATGGCTGTCAATAGGGAAGAGATATCTGGGACAACTGGGTACTGGGGAATAATACATTTATTAAGTTCTCGAAGGTCAATCACTAATCGATATACTGGGGGTGCATTTGGATCAGTACGTTTCATGACTGGAATGATCGGAGAATTACATACATTGGAGTCAGTTTCTACAACTACTCCTTGAGCCATGAGCTCGTCAATAATTTTGGATAAGGCTGCTATAGCCTCAGGTGGCAATCTGTACTGTCTGATTCGTGGTAACACTACACCTGGTTTGAGAGTCACACGATGGGGTGTGATTTGCATATAACCAACATCAGTTGGACCTTGTGCCCATAGATGCTGCGGAACATTGGACAATCTTAGATCAAAATCTCGTAATACATAGTGACCCTTGAAGTCACGTAGGAACAAGCGTATTCCTTCTGGGGAGCAGCAAATAACTGCACCTAATTCTTTCAGTGTCTTAATACCTAACAAATTTTCTGGACATGACTTCGTAAGTAACAGATCAGTAGAGCGGGACAATGGACCTACTTCTAGAGTAACTGGCTTAGATATCTCGTTTACAATAGGCTTTCCTGAAAATCCAAGGGAAACATTTCTAGAGCCTGAGAGCGGAGCCCCTGGAACTTCGGCGTGACTGATGGTCGTCCTACTTGCCCCTGTATCAATCAGAAACTTTCTGTCTTTCCCTAGTACTTGACTATGAACATAGGGACCTTCTTGATCTACAGGAATCTCGATGAGAGGCAAGCCTACCTCCCTCTCTAGGCTGTTTCATGAATATGGCTGATACTCTGGATACTCTGTCTGAGCATACTGATACATCTGCTGTGTAACATGCTGTGTTGCAGCAATAGGCTGCGGTGCTGGAACTGTCTGTTGTGCATTCTGTAGCTGAGAAGTCTGTGAAACTTGTTCTTGTCTAGGCGGACGTGGTCTTTCTTTAGTTTTACCAGTTGCTATGTTGTGTTTCAGAACTGCACACTCGTTTATAAAATGACCTGGCTGTTTACAATAATTGCAGGTCCCTTTAACGGGAACTGCAGGATGACTGGCTTGATTCGTACCCCTCTTCGGACTGTCTTGAGGAACAGATTGTGCAACTAGTACTTTCATTTTCGTGTCTTTCATACGTTTCCTTTCATGATCTTGCTCTTCTCTGATTCTATTCTGGTGGTACTGGAGCATCTGTAACATCTGGGACGGAGTACTAGCTTGCCACGTACTTTCGACTTTCAAAACTCGATTCTTAACTTGTGGACTTGAATTCTCGACTAGTTTAGTAACAAAAAGATGAGGGTATGACTCACTACTTGTCTTGAGGCCACTGTTTATGATAAAGCATTTCTCAAATCTAGAATAAAAATCACTAGTGTCTTCGTCTTGTTTCTGTTTACAGGCTGAGATTGCATCCCAGTCTTCCTTTTTAGTGGTTAATAATCTGGGCAAAACTTGTATTAACAGTTCTGGTAATTCTTTACATTTATCTCCAAGACCGGTACCTGGTACTCGTATCTTATCTTCAGCTTCTAGAACTGCCCAATCGATCTTTTTCTCTCCCACCTCCCAATCTTTTTCCTTGAGTTTCTCGTATACCCCTGCGGGCAACAGGACTTTTAACATTTTAATAATATCTGGATACGTGTATTCTCCCATACGGAGCATGTCTTTTAATTCTCGGTGGAACCCTGCTGGATCTTTGTCATGACAAGGAATTAATTTCTTCATCTCTAAGAGTTCCATCTTTGTAATCGGGGTGTAAACAAACACTCGTTGCATTTCACCACCTGCTGTCCTAACTGGGTGTACTTCTCGTAACGGGTTCTGTCTATCTATGTAAAACGGTTTACTTTCTGGAGGTGAGACATGAACAAAATGAGGGTTCAAAAACATACTATATTTGTGGCGCTGTTCTAGAATGACACTAATTAAATCGGTACCTAGACCTTTCCATCTATACTGGAGTAACTCGTTCAGGACATCATGTAACGGACCTGGATCAGAATGTTGACCTTCATACAATGTAATGAGGTGCTGGATCATATACATACCCACCAGTCGTTGCTCGGCTGGGGGCAATTTCAGAAACATTTGTGCCACTATTTCATCTGGAAAAGTGGTAGAATCAGTAATCCATCGGACTGCTGATCGGACTAGTTCTTGTTCATGCATAGTACTTAACTCACTGTAACCGATTCGTGATTTCAGAATATGATCGGTAGCTTGAAATACTTGTTCTAGAGAACCTTGTTCTGGTGCTGGATGAGGAAAAACTGACTTGTGTTCTAGACGTAAGTGGCGGTCTGAAAATCTAGATTTTCCTACATACGCTATTCTGGCGGGATTCTCGTCCTCTACCTCTTCCGTAGGAGAGTCATTCTCTTTCTCGCTCACTTGTGCTGCTTTACGTTGTTCGTGTAACCTTATTATTTCCTTACGAATTTTCTTGTACATACTCTCTATACTACTGATAGTTCTGTGCTTACCCTCGGCTATATTATCACTCCACCTTGTCAGGATTCTCATTTCGCTCGGATCTTTGGACGGGTAATCTTGTTCCCTTATTAAACAATTAATCAGAAACTTTAATATCATGAGCTGGATTTCAGCTTTCCTTTGAGACATGGCTTCGCCAATACTTTCTGGATCATTCCCTGTACGGATGAAACGATATATTCTGTCTAGATCTTCTTTCATATCTGGTAGGGTGTCCAAATACCCGGTCACCCGTCTTACACGGATGGAATATATAACTGTACTATCATCACCTGCGACTGGATCATAGCGGCATTCAGTAAGAGCTCGTCGGATATCTGCAACGGACTTATATTTGGGCGTACGCTGTAACGCACATTCATGTAACTCGGCCAACGTTCTACGTTGGTGTGGTGGCGGGGTACCAGGAGGACCTCCTCCTGCGGCCCCTAAACCGGAATCGTCGACTGATACTCGTCGTACCGGCGCGGCGGAAAATTGTAATGTAGGCTGGACCGGGGGTACCGTAGCGGGTACTGCGAAGGGTGCCCCGGTGTCTGGGGGAGCAGGATTTACATTATTTACAGGAGCTGGCGGAACAGGATTTGCATATTCTGGGACTGTGTCGTCCAAATAGGACGAAATGAAAATATCAGCTGCGGTCGGTTTGTGACGTAGCTTGGTCGGAACTAATGGTGGCGGAAAATTACTGGATGCCTCCGGGGTCGCTTTTGGCAAGCCCTCGGCAAGAAGAGGGTACATACCCTTAATAAGGGCGTTTCTCTGTCTATCTGACTGTTCGGTTTTGACTCGTTCACCTATCTCGATTAATTCCCTTTCTTGGGCTCGTTCTAAGGATTCTTTACTTAATTCTGACTTTCTGATTTCTTTTTCGGTTCGTTTATGAGATTCTTTGCGCCATAACTCGATGGCATCTTTCTGTGACTGTCTGGCTTTCTTTTTCCATAATGCTTCTTCTACTCGCATGATGCACTCGGCATCCCACGTACCTGATACGGGCCATCTATACTTTTCCTCTAACTGTTTGGTATACTCTACCCATAAATCTAGATATAATATGGCACTTATGCCATGCTTCTGATACATAAAATGACCTGGACTGTCCCTAGGCAGGACAGGAACTGCTGCTTCTAACAGACCTTTTCTGGTTTTTAACTGACGTAGTTTAGAAAATAAGGGCATGACTGAACTGTAACTTAGACACAATACGTAATTACAATACACAATGAACACGATAATTACTCCACATTCATACCACGACATTAAAATACATGAAGAACATTTAAAAATAACAGTTCGAACAGAATACTACCTTGAATACGGAAAACAGAATACATGAATTTTCTCGAGAACAGAACTGACTAGAACAGAAACTAGATGCACTGCTGAAACAGTACGAAACTCACCGGTCTCATAAAGAGACACGTCAGGACCCGCATCCACCGAAGTGGACACTTCGTTTTGGGATCTGTGTACCACCAAACCCCACGGACCAGAGACAATTAGATTGACCCTGTCTAGATACTACCCCAGCAACGGTACTCACCGGGCAGCAAGAACGGAAGGCCTCGGACTGGACTGGACTGCTTCGACGCCGGACGGACGAACTTCGGACTTCAGTTACGGGTGGGCCTCCGGATACCTCGGACCTTGGACTCTTGGCTTGGGCTCTGGTCGGGACTCGCCGCGTTCCTCCACCGCCTCGTCTGGATGCTGGACCGCAACCTCCGTCTCCTCCGTGGGCCTGAGGGATACTTGAAGCAGAAATATCTGCCGGTGCGCAGAAGAGTTCCGTCACGGCTGCAGAGGGTCAGGGGGCATACGTGGCTTCACCGGCGCGTGGGGAAAGGGCAAGTCCCTATTCGGGCGCCATTATGTGGTATATAAATAAATAATACCGGATCTAGGTTTTACTGGACATAGTAATAACAGATAGCTCAATAAATAAGAGTCAAGATTCGAGGTAGTAGGAGTTTGCAGGTTTTAATACAGCATAAAGGACAGGAACAGGACAACCTGCATAGGAATAGGATGGCAGGGCCCGGCAGCTGCCGGGGCTGGATATGGGATGAGCGCGCTAATATTTAATAACAGTACACAAGCATATATACTAAAACAGTTGCATTACAATGAATACAGTAGGCGGAGCAGTGGGTGTAACAAGAGGCGTGTACATAGACATGTGATGTAAACGTAACAGAATATGTCATAAATGGGGCGGAAACATGGAGGGGGCTACCTGAGGAGCCGGGACCTCTAACCTAATGGTGCGCGCAAACTGACAATGACGTGTTACTAGGAGAAGCTGGGGGCTATGAACTCTGTGCTAGGAGCAGAGACTGAAGTCTGGAGAGTCAGGGTGACATGTGCCTAAACAATATCTAGTATCTGATGTTTAGAGAACATGTTGATAGAATCCAAAAGTTATCGGGGTAAAGGCTAACAGACTCTAAGACTGGTGCATACATTATTCTACATGTAGTGCGTGATGAAGAATATTAAATGACCATAAATACAGTATTTCTCTTATGTGGAGACGTAAAGGCTAGACGATGACGGAAACTATTGATGCGATTCAGTAGTTTAGGAATGCAGAGAAGGAGGGCTGGACTGATAACTAGAATCATAACATACTCTTGGCAGACTCGTAGGCAGAGCCAGGCTGAACCGGGCACTGTGAGGCAGGAAGTAAGTGAAGGGTCGAGGATACAGGTGGGGGCTGTATCGCTCCTCAGCGAGGGCTCAGGAGACAGGAGCTGAATCTGGTGTCCAGGCCCTTTTGAGGCCTAGAAACGGGGACTTTACAATGGAATAACGTGCACACTGGGAAACGTGGCAACGTAGCTTTACATAGGCCCAACATTCGTAGTATTCACGAGAACTGGAAACTGGCATACTAGAGATGGACACAACTGTAATTGCGTCTTTAATCGAATCATGGGGAATACATATGCATATTAATCATGCACACATAACATAAGATGGGGAACACGTAGGGACACAGAACATGGCAAAATTTACTTTTCCACAAAGGAGCCACTCCCAAGGGCAGGGAGACTAGGAAGGAAGGAGCCACTCCCAAGGGCAGGGAGACTAGGAAGGAAGGAGACACTCCCAAGGGCAGGGAGACTGGGAAGGAAGGAGCCACTCCCAAGGGCAGGGAGACTAGGCAGGAAGGAGACACTCCCAAGGGCAGAGACAAGGACAGTCACAAGACATACGCACCTAAGAAGAGCACGGACACTCCCAGGGGCAGGGACACACACAGGGAGAAGGTGTGTCCTGGGGATGTGTACACCAAAGACAAGTCTGCTGCCTGGGACAGGGCACCATCCAGGGAACAGGGAAGATCCACAGACATCATTCCTCCTACGGAAATAGGACATCCAAGGGTAAAGGCATCTCCCATGGACAGTGGTGCTGTCAAGGACAGGCATACATCACCCCTTGATGCACTGCGGTTGCTGTTTTCTGGGAAACGGAATACAGATGCCTCCGCAGTGGAGTCACCCCTTACCTCCACTCCCATCAGGGCCCGTCAGGAGCGCATGGAGGTTGACCCTGTAGTAGCATCCCCCATGCCACATGTTGCAGAGGCCAGAAGGCAGCCACACAGCAAACGACAAGCTGGCTCAAGCACGTCCCCAGAGAGCATTCCCCCGCCAGCAGATGCACCTCCCATGGTGGGTGATATTTCTACCCAGTCAGGCCCACTTGCCAGTCCTGTCCTGTCCAGGGTGCAGTCACATGTCACCAAGAAACGGAAACACACACCATTGACACATGCCCAACCCGATGTCGGCCAATTGCAACTATCCCCCGCTCCCAGAGCCACCCTGCCTCCTGGCCCATACAGCCCTGTGGCTCATCATTTCAGTGGTCCCAGTGGCGCCGTTGCAGTTGACTCGCATGTGTCAGGTAGTGGCACTGTGTCTGTTGTTTGCTGTCATGCATCATGTAGTGGCACTGTATCAGTTGTGCCTCATCCTGTATCAGGTGCTGGCAGTCTGTCTGGGTCTGTGGCCCATGTGTCGGTCACTCGGGCTGTGGCTGTGTCTCACACTCCTGTATCAGGTGCTGGCAGTCTGTCTGGGTCTGTGGCCCATGTGTCGGTCACTCGGGCTGTGGCTGTGTCTCACACTCCTGTATCAGGTGCTGGCAGTCTGTCTGGGTCTGTGGCCCATGTGTCGGTCACTCGGGCTGTGGCTGTGTCTCACACTCCTGTTTCAGGTGCTGGCAGTCTGTCTGGGTCTGTGGCCCATGTGTCGGTCACTCGGGCTGTGGCTGTGTCTCACACTCCTGTTTCAGGTGCTGGCAGTCTGTCTGGGTCTGTGGCCCATGTGTCGGTCACTCGGGCTGTGGCTGTGTCTCACACTCCTGTTTCAGGTGGTGGCAGTCTGTCTGGGTCTGTGGCCCATGTGTCGGTCACTCGGGCTGTGGCTGTGTCTCACACTCCTGTTTCAGGTGGTGGCAGTCTGTCTGGGTCTGTGGCCCATGTGTCGGTCACTCGGGCTGTGGCTGTGTCTCACACTCCTGTGTCAGGTGCTGGCAGTCTATCTGGGTCTGTGGCCCATGTGTCAGTCACTACATCTGTGGCTGTGTGTCACACTACGGTTTCTGGTGCTGCCAGTCTGTCCGATGCGGGAACTTCACGCAATCCACCTGATAGTGTGATGTAAGGTGCTGTTGTCTTCACTCACATGTAATTGGACATGGTGTGTGAATTGTCCATTGTACACAGTCTTCCACTGCTGTGGACCTTGTTACGGGTTGTTGGTGATTCGTACTTGTGGTGCCTCAGATACTGCTCTATGCCCTGTGATGTACTGCCTCTGATGTACCTGCTCTGGTGTCCACACTGCCCTGTTGCTGTTCTCATACTGCTGTATGCCCTGTGATGTACCTGCTCTGGTGTCCACACTGCCCTGTTGCTGTTCTCATACTGCTGTATGCCCTGTGATGTACCTGCTCTGGTGTCCACACTGCCCTGTTGCTGTTCTCATACTGCTGTATGCCCTGTGATGTACCTGCTCTGGTGTCCACACTGCCCTGTTGCTGTTCTCATGCTGCTCTATGCCCTGTGATGTACTGCCTCTGATGTACCTGCTCTGGTGTCCACACTGCCCTGTTGCTGTTCTCATACTGCTGTATGCCCTGTGATGTACCTGCTCTGGTGTCCACACTGCCCTGTTGCTGTTCTCATACTGCTGTATGCCCTGTGATGTACCTGCTCTGGTGTCCACACTGCCCTGTTGATGTTCTCATACTGCTGTATGCCCTGTGATGTACCTGCTCTGGTGTCCACACTGCCCTGTTGCTGTTCTCATGCTGCTCTATGCCCTGTGATGTACTGCCTCTGATGTACCTGCTCTGGTGTCCACACTGCCCTGTTGCTGTTCTCATGCTGCTCTATGCCCTGTGATGTACTGCCTCTGATGTACCTGCTCTGGTGTCCACACTGCCCTGTTGCTGTTCTCATGCTGCTCTATGCCCTGTGATGTACTGCCTCTGATGTACCTGCTCTGGTGTCCACACTGCCCTGTTGCTGTTCTCATGCTGCTCTATGCCCTGTGATGTACTGCCTCTGATGTACCTGCTCTGGTGTCCACACTGCCCTGTTGCTGTTCTCATGCTGCTCTATGCCCTGTGATGTACTGCCTCTGATGTACCTGCTCTGGTGTCCACACTGCCCTGTTGCTGTTCTCATACTGATGTATGCCCTGTGATGTACTGCCTCTGATGGACCTGCTCTGGTGTCCACACTGCCCTGTTGCTGTTCTCATACTGCTGTATGCCCTGTGATGTACTGCCTCTGATGGACCTGTGCCTTGCCAAGGACTGTTGGTGCACTTATCCCCTCTCATGTGCTGCCTCTGATGGACCTGTGTCTTGCCAAGGACTGTTGGTGCACTTAGCCCCTCTCATGTGCTGCCTCTGATGGACCTGTGCCTTGCCAAGGACTGTTGGTGCACTTAGCCCCTCTCATGTGCTGCCTCTGATGGACCTGTGCCTTGCCAAGGACTGTTGGTGCACTTAGCCCCTCTCATGTGCTGCCTCTGATGGACCTGTGCCTTACCAAGGACTGTTGGTGCACTTAGCCCCTCTCATGTGCTGCCTCTGATGGACCTGTGCCTTGCCAAGGACTGTTGGTGCACTTAGCCCCTCTCATGTGCTGCCTCTGATGGACCTGTGCCTTGCCAAGGACTGTTGGTGCACTTTGCCCCTCTCATGTGCTGCCTCTGATGGACCTGTGCCTTGCCAAGGACTGTTGGTGCACTTTGCCCCTCTCATGTACTGCCTCTGATGTACCTGCTCTGGTGTCCACACTGCCCATGCTCGAGCCTACACTGTGATGTTACCCCGAATATGTGTAAATAAAGTTGTCATTCATGTGTCGTGGTTGTCGGAGTCATTCTTGCGTGTGTGATGCTGGTGTGTATTTGTTTTTCCTTCAAGGCAGTGTGTTCGGATATATGTCTCTCGCCCCTACCTAGGTCACGACTCTTGCAGGTGCTGCCGTCCACACGACTGAGTGGTTTCCGGTACATGTGACTCCCCCCTACCTGGGTGACGACCCTTGCAGGTGGTGCCCTCCACATGAATCAGTCGTTTCCGCTACATGCCACTCCCCCCTCTCTACGGCACGTCCCTTGCAGGTACTCCTCACCAGGCAGCGAAATGTTTGTAGCCTACCTGCGTCGTCCTCGATGGTGGGCCAAGACTAGGACGTGGTGGATCGCGTAGAGTATCGGGTATGCGTGTAGTGCAGGGTCCATGTCGGCGAGCGGGTCGTGGTGGGTATGGTCGCTGTGGTGAATCCGCTGTGTTCAGGCAGGTTGTTTTTCCGCGGCGCTTTTATGTGTATTTTCCGCTATCTTGATTTGGTGGACGGGCGTAGACGTCAGTCCGTACGGCGGCGTATCTGGATTGGTTACGTCCGCTGCGTGGTTGGGTGTGGTTGTGCGGCGGACCGTCATCTACCGCAGCGGACGGATTTTGACCTCTATTTGCTATCCTGATCTGGCGGACGGAGTGTCCGCGACGGGCGGACGGAGAATAGGCATGTTCCGCATACTCCGGTGCTGCGGAGGCACTTCCGTCCGCCATCCTAATAGGCCCCTTAGTCTTTTCAAAACCTGCAGTTTTAGATATAGTCTTCTCTAATGAATCCAATTTTGATCTCAAATTCTCAGACAAAATAATTGTTGATCCCATATGCTCTACTCTGTCAATAGCTTCCAGTTTCACAATCTCTTGGTTTTCTAAATGCAACATTTTGTTGTTGAAGATGGCACATTCTGCAAGAGTTGGCATCAAACATATTCCAGATTTCTTCTCAGTAATTTTCTGAAAAATATTCTCAGGCACAACGTCTTGTTCTGGATACAAATTTGACAGTAATCGTGCATGTAAAGCTTCTTTCCCATGCTGGGTCAGTTTTCCGATTCTAACATCTTGTAGAATATTCTTGTAATCTTCATCCTTCGCCTGACGCATATTTTCACGCAGTTCAGCATAATTGAAGTTTAACCATATATTGACGTTGCCAATGCTCCCTAGGCACTTCCTGGTATCTTCATGCGTGAGCATTTTGAACACAGGTTGTCCTTTCACTGGTGTCAGCTGCAGAAGATCACCGAAAACAATTATGTGTTTGCCACCAAATAACACATCATACTCTGTTTTAAGAACTTCTTGCATTCTCAAATGCACAAAGGCAAGCATGACATTGGAAACCATGCTTACTTTGTCAATGATAAGAAGTTTCATTTTCCTCAAGACTCTTGAAACTTCACAACAAGCATCTCCAGATAACTTATGGTATTGTAATTTGTTATCATGCTCCACTGGCAGCATAAGTAGACAATGCAAAGTAATACCTTTGATGTTATGTGCTGCCAGTCCAGTTGGAGCGGTGACAACACAAGACAGCGATGACTCAGTCCTTTTCTGCAAATAACATGAAATTGCTTTAATGAGGAAACTTTTTCCAGTTCCCGCTTCTCCACTCACGTACAGTCGGACAGCCTTCAATGACGTACATGAGCACTCTTTCTTCTCATGACTTAATCCATGATCAATTTGGTTGGCAACTTCGTCATATATTTTCCTCTGCTCAACGTTGAGTTGTCTTTCCAAGTCTTCTAAGTTAACCGCATCCTCCTGAGCATGTGCCATGGCTCTTTCCACTTCAATCATGACAGTAGCAGCTTCATTTTCGATAACTGGTCCTCCTAGTGGATCCTGACTCAATGAAACAGAACTCTGACTGTCCTGAGAACTGTCTCCAGCAATCTCAGCTGCAATCGTTGCTTCCTGCTCGATTTCCGCATTCAACATTTCTAGATATTTGGGAAAAACAGGACATTCTATGGTCTCCTTGGCGGCATTGAAAGAGTCTTCGTAACAGAGGAAATCTCCAAGCAGTTCCTCTTCTGCACGCCAAGGCTTGAAAAGTTGCAAAAGTGCTAAATAAAAAAACTCTTTTTTTTCAGGAGATTCGCCACTCAATTTTCAATGGTTTACCAAGTGGCATTTTCTTTGCTTCACCAGACATCCCTCACTTCCAATTACAGCATACACTCCTTTATCAATATCTTCTTTGATGTTCCTCTTGAATATGTAATTTTGTAGAACCTCATACAGACAAACATTCTCGAGGTGACTGCTTCTATTTGGATAATATGTATCCAACATGTTTGCCTTCAAAATATCGGTACTGTTTGGCTCCTTTTCCGCCAAATACTCAATTTCCCGCACAGGTTTCAGAACTCGATTATGCGTTGCAGCAAGACCAAGACTCACCCAAATGATACTCCTGGATTTGGCATAGAGACTTGCTGAAGACAACCGGTCAGAACATTCGTAAGCTCCTATTTCTCGATGCGACAACATCTTCAGACTGAAACTGTACAACTTCTTACTGCGGCTCTTTTCATGGGAAATGTCCTCCCACATATCCTTCAATTCTGTCTTTTCCTTTTTGGTGATATAAGATGTCACATACCGAGCCACAGCCATACAGTTATCAGCCACAAACTGTATATCCATGTTATCATTCCACATGGACAAAATCACTGGGTTGTAGTCGTTGATGTACTTGGACTCTTCGTTCCTTTTCAAATTGTATGTGTTTTTAAGTGATTTCTTCATCACATTATGTCGCAGCGAAGATATCAAACTGTTCACTCTTCCTTTGGAAATCACCGGTCGTGGAAAGGCGAAACGACATTTTGTGTAGAACATGTCCTTGTTTCTGAATTTACGACGACAGTACTTTCCACAACGATGGCTTTGGAAGCGTAAAACTTGTTCTCTTAGGCTTTTGTCTTCCTTTGCCTTTGGAACAGCACATGTAGAATACTGTTCTATGAAACTCATCACTAAGTCATCCGGATCTGTTCCAAATTTGGGTGCATCTTTGATCCACAGCAGCATATGTATATGGGGAACACCTCTTGCTTGGTACTCCTTTCTCCAGAAGAAATCCAACACCTCTCCAAGAGGTGGATTTTTCTTGTTCATGATGAAAGACATCATAGCTTCAAATCTATGATTGAAGTACCTGCATACATTCACTGGATCCAAAGAGCACAGTTCTCCGGGTGTCTTGAATTTGATATTTTCAATGTTTCCATTTGCCTCTCGTAGAAATTCAAGTAAGTCTTCCCAGCCATACTCGGCACAGCTGAGAGTGAGGAACCATGTGGGAGTTCCTAAGTTCCGCAGCATACATTTTAAATCACCATGACGACGGTACCAGTACTCATTAGTACCACGCTGACACGCCATGAGAATAATCAGGTGAGAATCCAAAATACTGTCTTGCACATTGACTTTATCCATAAAGTCACTTGCCGAGATGTTTTGCATCTGTACACCACTTTTCAAGATGTGGTTCACTGCATATGACAGTCCAGACAGATCGCTTTCAAACAGGAGATGAAACAAATAGGGAATGCATTGACGAAACCTAGGATCTTCTGCATACAATCGTAAAGTCCGGTATTCAGAAGCAGGAATTTGATGAGGTCGCTCATCATATCTTCCTCCTTGACCTGTTGGAAATAGCTGTGGGAAACACCGAGCTTCCAAACTTTCCTCCCAAACACTAATGGGACTCCCTTTGGGTTGTTTCATTTGAAACAACTCAATAGCATTCCCCATGACTTCCTTGGAATGCAAAGGATGAACACTATAATGTTCATATATTTCTTCATTTTTAGAGGGTTCTACTTTCTCAATTTGACCACCACACAAATCGCTATCCACTTCTTCACTTACTTCCTCTTCTGCAACATATACATTCTTGTAGTACTTATTGTTTTTCTTCAAATACAATGTTGCCTTTTTGACTTTCCTAACATCCACTAAATCTTGCCATATTTTCTTACTCTTTGTCGGAACCCCATTAACTAAGATAACCAGAGGTTCCTCTTCCACTTTTTCTACTCCAATAGTATTAATGTTTTTCTTCAAATCTAGAGGCAAATAAACAACTCTTCCCTTTAATCCTCTCTGTAAATCTGATGGAGGCAATTTCCCTGTATTTGGCTCCATTCTTACAATAGCCTGAAAGGGATGGATACTTTGAATCAAAATAGATTCATAAGTATTTAAATCCTTAAATTCAGAAGGAATCTCAACCAATTCCAGATTATTATGAACCGCTCTAGCAGGCATCCGGTTTTGATTTAATTTGTTACAACAATAAGTACACACACGTTGATCCAATCCCAAATCAAAACAATTTTCTACCATCAAGTATGTTGCAAAATCCTTCCATTCACTATTATTTTCCCTTTCACTTTTCGCATATAAATCCACTAACTTAGTCTGATTCTTATAATAAGTGCGTCGACAACACACACAAGTGAAATTAGGCCTCTCACTTGATTTCACCTGAAACGTGGCAATTTCCTTCTGAAAATTATCTGTACTGGAAACCTGTACACTATCTTCCACATTACCCTCTTCTTCTGGGTCAATTTCAACATTCTCCTCTTTACTTGCAAAGTAACAAAACTCAATTTCTTCACAAATATTCTTCACATCTATTTCAGAACCATGCAAAAGAGCAGTGCATAATTGTTTAAGCATAATTGCTGGACTCTTAGCATAATACAACATTCTAACTAATTTCCTCACTTTATTATGATGCACTGCTAGCATCCTGAAATGATGAAAAACACTCTGGCATACTCTCCTGGAAAGACAAGCCAGTGAATGACCATGCAAACCTGTCACTTCTCTCACTCTGCAAGGATCTAATTCTTGCAACAACTTCATTTTCTGCTTCAAACTTTTTTTATTAAATGTCCGTACAAAATCACAAAGCAAATTGATGGAATCCTGTCGCACACTGCAAATACTACTACACTTCCAGATATACACTGGTCCCTTAGGACGTCTTCCTAAAACCTCATTACCTAACACCTCTTCTGCCTCTGTTGTCACAAGTTTTTCTTTTTCAACTGGACAACCATCTTTCACCTCATAAGCTCGACCACTGGTGTCAACTGCATGCACCAAATCATTATCCTGGAAATAACTCTCCTCATTAAAAAATGCCTCACAACTTGAACTATGCATCCATTCTCCTGAAAAAACTTCACAAAAATTACTACGATTAACTGTTCTCTTCCATCTACTATTTCTTTTGAAATCATAAATTGCCTTGTTTAGCTTCCTAATTCTATTGATTATCAAAATAAATAACTTTCGCTTAATTTCAAATGCCTGATCAATAATTTTCTCAACTTTTTTTTTTCTCTTATAAAAAACCACTTTCTGTTGACCTTTCTTAATATTTTTTAACAAATTGCCAATTATCCTGTTGCGGAACATTCGTCTACGAATGTCCCTAAACTGATTTTTCCTTCTACTACCATGCACAGAGTTATCTCCTGCTCTAGCAGTAACATTTTTGATTGGCCTTTCCTTTCCGTTTAAATTCGTTCTCTTTTTCTGGACTAAAACATTTTCTGTAGTACTACTTTTTTTTCTACAAATGTTTCTTATGAATGATTTCGTTGTCTTAACCGGAGCTTTCTTGGTGACTTGACGATTTTTTATTGTAGAGGACTGCTGGAAACATTTTGTAAGCTGCTGTCTTTGGCGTTTTGTAGCCTTTCGGTTTCGTTGTTTAGATGGCATTATGTACTTTTGAAATGATCTGCAGTTGAATCTGTGGTAAAATATAATTAAAAATGTTATTAACCACTATTATCAAACAGTAAATCAATAACAGTCGTCAAAAATGTAACACACTACTTGTCATTTTTTCATATATAATAATTTTTAGTGCATTGGCAAATTTAGTAGTCACAAATAGTAGCAAAGAAATGGAATACTTCTACATTTCACCTGTGCTGTTTTATATGTGAATCTGAACTAATTTTATTAGCATATTTCACTATTTTATTAAAGACACTACACACAACCTGTTTTTGAAGTTGTGTTTAATTTTAAATGAAACGGTTGACATGTTTACTTTTCATTTCCAGTAATTTTTAAAAATAAATGTTTATAGTTCCATAGGCTCAAGCAGGTCAGCTTCCCACCCTATGTCATACAATTCTGACAAATCGGCATCCTCATCATGTTCTTCATTATCCTCAGGATTTAAATCATCCAAGGGATCTACTTCCACTGATGTTTCAATCACAATTTCAATGATAATATCGAGATCAACAGATTGCTCATTATCACTCATGCTTGATGTTGTCGTTATCTTTAAAGAAAGAGAACAACAATGAGATGTTGCAGAGTAAGAGACAAATCTCAGAGACTATAGTTGTAAAAATGTTTAACAAGAGTAACATTTTGCAGATATTATTTAACCATGTCCAGCGATGCTGCGGAGGTGAGGCCTATGTCCAATTTTTCAGTGAACAGGACTCATTTCTTCTTAACCTTGGATAAGCCTCACCAACTCTGTGTCCCCTGCTCATACTTAAATGTAAAGTGGCAGATTTATGTTAACTGGCGCATCCCCAAGGATGCACCAGTTAACGTGCGCTGCTGCTCTGCCACCCATGATGTGCCGCATTTACAATGCGGAGCACCATTGAGCAAAAACAGCACAGATGCGTCACGCATCTGTGCCGCAAAAGCATCACATTGCAGGAATCCCGTCGTAAGCGCGACATGTCTACTGCAATGCACAGGGGCAAACCACACATTGCATGGTGCATCACTCCTTATGCCTGTTTCAAACAGGCGTAAGGATTTGATTCAGCAATGCCATAAAGCTGACTCAGTGAAATCTTCTAAATTTCACTGTGTTAGTTTTACAGGGCTTTCATGCAAATGAATGCCCACCCTGCAACAAAATGCCTATATAAAACCTGACGCAGGTTTCATGTGGCACAGGACTTTACACCATGACACATCTGCCTAGATGCATCAAGTTGTAAATATGTCGCAACATAGCACATCTTTTGCGCCGCTGCTGCGTCACAAAAGTGACGCACAGCGGCGCAAAAGAGGCACACATCTATCATAAATCTGTCCCTAACATTTTAAATGATTGATTCTTGATGACGATAAGGTGTGGCCTATCCAGAGGTTTGTTTGAGGTGAGGCCTACTCAGGGTTGCATATGAAATTTAGGCTTGTTGAAGAGTACAGAGGAGATAATACATATGCAGGCCTACCAATGAAGTGAGTCATGTCCACTGCACTCTTGAACAAAGGTCATACCTCTTCTGTGTCCGTGAACAGGCCTAAACCTCATCTGCACAATGTGATTCGTAAAGTTAGGAAACACAGGTGATGTAAATGAAAAATGTGGAATTTCTTTTCCTCATTTCACAATCACATCACCTGTGTTTCCTTTGCTTAGGTATATCATTGTGCAGATGGAGTCTAGCATATCAAAGAGTACACAGAAGTTGAGCACTGTATACAACAATTTTGACATTTACAGAAGATTCAGCTTCTCCATGCCCCCTACACAGTCCTAAATGTTTACAGTTTAAACGGACGGTATCTTGTTGGAGATGAAATGAGGCCTGTCTTGCAACATGGTGCATCTTTTGCATCACTGCTGCATTGGTTTCATGTGGCACAGGATTTTACAGCATGACACATCTGCCTAGATGCATCATGTTGTAAATATGTCGCAACATACAGTCCTAAATGTTTACAGTTTAAACGGACGGTATCTTGTTGGAGATGAAGTGAGGCCTGTCTTGCAACATGGTGCATCTTTTGCATCACTGCTGCATTGGTTTCATGTGGAACAGGATTTTACAGCACGACACATCTGCCTAGATGCATCAAGTTGTAAATATGTCGCAACATAGCGCATTTTTTGCGCCGCCGCTGCGTCACAAAAGTGACGCACAGCGGCGCAAAAGAGGCACACTGCTATTATAAATCTGTCCCTAACATTTTAAATGATTGATTCAGGATGACGATAAGGTGTGGCCTATCCAGAGGTTTGTTTCAGGTGAGCCCTACTCAGGGTTGCAGATGAAATTTAGGCTTGTTGAAGACTACAGAGGAGATAGTACATGTGCAGGCCTACCAATGAAGTGAGTCATGTCCACTGCACTCTTGAACAAAGGTCAGACCTCTTCTGTGTCCGTGAAGAGGAATAAACATCATCTGCACAATGTGATTCGTAAAGTTAGGAAACACAGGTGATGTAAATGAAAAATGTGGAATTTCTTTTCCTCATTTCACAATCACATCACCTGTGTTTCCTTTGCTTAGGTATCTCATTGTGCAGATGGAGTCTAGCATATCAAAGAGTACACAGAGGTTGAGCACTGTATACAACAATTTTGACATTTATAGAAGATTCAGCTTCTCCATGCCCCCTACACACTCCTAAATGTTTACATTTTAAACTGACGGTATCTTGTTGGAGATGAAGTGAGGCCTGTCTTGCAACATGGTGCATCTTTTGCATCACTGCTGCATTGGTTTCATGTGGCACAGGATTTTACAGCATGACACATGTGCCTAGATGCATCATGTTGTAAATATGTCGCAACATAGCGCATCTTTTGCACCGCCGCTGCGTCACAAAAGTGACGCACAGCGGCGCAAAAGAGACACACGGCTATCATAAATCTGTCCCTAACATTTTAAATGATTGATTCAGGATGACGATAAGGTGTGGCCTATCCAGAGGTTTGTTTGAGGTGAGGCCTACTCAGGGTTGCAGATGAAATTTAGGCTTGTTGAAGAGTACAGAGGAGATAATACATGTGCAGGCCTACCAATGAAGTGAGTCATGTCCACTGCACTCTTGAACAAAGGTCAGACCTCTTCTGTGTCCGTGAACAGGCCTAAACCTCATCTGCACAATGTGATTCGTAAAGTTAGGAAACACAGGTGATGTAAATGAAAAATGTGGAATTTCTTTTCCTCATTTCACAATCACATCACCTGTGTTTCCTTTGCTTAGGTATCTCATTGTGCAGATGGAGTCTAGCATATCAAAGAGTACACAGAAGTTGAGCATTGTATACAACAATTTTGACATTTACAGAAGATTCAGCTTCTCCATGCCCCCTAAACAGTCCTAAATGTTTACAGTTTAAACGGACGGTATCTTGTTGGAGATGAAGTGAGGCCTGTCTTGCAACATGGTGCATCTTTTGCATCACTGCTGCATTGGTTTCATGTGGCACAGGATTTTACAGCATGACACATCTGCCTAGATGCATCATGTTGTAAATATGTCGCAACATACAGTCCTAAATGTTTACAGTTTAAACGGACGGTATCTTGTTGGAGATGAAGTGAGGCCTGTCTTGCAACATGGTGCATCTTTTGCATCACTGCTGCATTGGTTTCATGTGGCACAGGATTTTACAGCACGACACATCTGCCTAGATGCATCAAGTTGTAAATATGTCGCAACATAGCGCATTTTTTGCGCCGCCGCTGCGTCACAAAAGTGACGCACAGCGGCGCAAAAGAGGCACACGGCTATTATAAATCTGTCCCTAACATTTTAAATGATTGATTCAGGATGACGATAAGGTGTGGCCTATCCAGAGGTTTGTTTCAGGTGAGGCCTACTCAGGGTTGCAGATGAAATTTAGGCTTGTTGAAGAGTACAGAGGAGATAGTACATGTGCAGGCCTACCAATGAAGTGAGTCATGTCCACTGCACTCTTGAACAAAGGTCAGACCTCTTCTGTGTCCGTGAACAGGCCTAAACATCATCTGCACAATGTGATTCGTAAAGTTAGGAAACACAGGTGATGTAAATGAAAAATTTGGAATTTCTTTTCCTCATTTCACAATCACATCACCTGTGTTTCCTTTGCTTAGGTATCTCATTGTGCAGATGGAGTCTAGCATATCAAAGAGTACACAGAGGTTGAGCACTGTATACAACAATTTTGACATTTATAGAAGATTCAGCTTCTCCATGCCCCCTACACACTCCTAAATGTTTACATTTTAAACTGACGGTATCTTGTTGGAGATGAAGTGAGGCCTGTCTTGCAACATGGTGCATCTTTTGCATCACTGCTGCATTGGTTTCATGTGGCACAGGATTTTACAGCATGACACATCTGCCTAGATGCATCATGTTGTAAATATGTCGCAACATAGCGCATCTTTTGCACCGCCGCTGCGTCACAAAAGTGACGCACAGCGGCCAGAAGGGACACACGGCTATCATAAATCTGTCCCTAACATTTTAAATGATTTATTCAGGATGACGATAAGGTGTGGCCTATTCAGAGGTTTGTTTGAGGTGAGGCCTACTCAGGGTTGCAGATGAAATTTAGGCTTGTTGAAGAGTACAGAGGAGATAATACATGTGCAGGCCTACCAATGAAATGAGTCATGTCCACTTCACTCTTGAACAAAGGCCAGACCTCTTCTGTGTCCGTGGACAGGCCTAAACCTCATCTGCACAATGTGATTCGTAAAGTTAGGAAACACAGGTGATGTAATTGAAAAATGTGGAATTTCTTTTGCTCATTTCACAATCACATCACCTGTGTTTCCTTTGCTTAGATATCTCGTTGTGCAGATGGAGTCTAGCATATCAAAGACTACGCAGAAGGTGAGCACTGTATGAAACATGGCTATGTAACTCAAAGAATCAAAATCTAAATTTGCCAAGCACACATGGGGGTGTATTTACAAGGACCTTCCACCACGGGGAAATGTCTTTAACTAAAATGGGAAAAATAACATCAAAGGGACTCAAATGCCTTTTAAATATACCCCAAGCAACCTATGAAACTCTAGCACTACATATCAAGAAACCTAATTGATTTCAAAAAACGTTTTTAAACACATCATATAAATCAATTATATACCTACATTCAAGGGGAAATGACTTAAAATGCCCTAAGACACATGAAAGCGTTTTTTAAGGCCCTTGCACCATTTTTGGGTCACTTTTAACATGGCTATGTAACTCAAAGAATCAAAATCTAAATTTGCCAAGCACAGATGGGGGCGTATTTACAAAGACCTTGCACCACGGGGAAAGGTCTTAAATTAAAATGGGAAAAATAACATCAGAGAGACTCAAAGGCCTTATAAATATGCCCCAAGCAACCTATGAAACTCTAGCAGTACATATCCAGAAATCTAATTGATTTCAAAAAACGTTTTTAAACACATCATGTAAAGCAATTATATACCTACATTCATCGGGAAGTGACTTAAAATGCCCTAAGACACATGAAATCGGTTTTTAAGGCCCTTGCATCATTTTTGCGTTACTTTTAACATGGCTATGTAACTCAAAGAATCAAAATCTAAATTTGCCAAGCACACATGGGGGCGTATTTACAAGGACCTTGCACCACAAGGAAATGTCTTAAAATAAAATGGGAAAAATTACATCAAAGGAACTCAAAAGCCTTGTAAATATGCCCCAAGCAACCTATGAAACTCTAGCAGTACATATCAAGAAACCTAGTTGATTTCAAAAAACGTTTTTAAACACATCTTGTAAAGCAATTATATTCCTACATTCATGGGGAAGTGAGTTAAAATGCCCTAAGACACATGAAAGCATTTTTGTAAGACCCTTGCACTATTTTTGCGCCACTTTTAACATGGCTATGTAACTCAAAGAAACAAAATCTATTTGTAAAACACTTGACACAAAGCAACATTTTAAATACACAACTTTCTTCATAATTTTCTCCCTAAAGCATACTATTCTCTATCTAAATTAAATGAATCTTTTCTCACCTTAGCAAATACTTTATGAGTTTCAAAACAGTCTCAGACACACACCAATTTGTCTTTAGCAGAGCAAAAGGTATGCACTCCAGAGTCTGCAAGCAACAATGCCACAGAAATGCTGTAATTCATCACACATATCTCTCATGTCACCCAATCAAAACTCTTCCCTCACTTTTTTCAAATCAACACCCTTCCCCCTCTGCCCTTTCTGCCTTTTTTTCCATAGCAACCACCTCCTGAAAGACCTCTGATGTTTGCAAGTTCACACAACAATGTTTCAATTGAACTCTGAACTCTCAGTACACCTGCATATCCAGTGCAATCTTTCATAAAATGATTTTTTCTTGACCATTCAAATTATGTCTTTCAAAGAACTCATCCATGCACCCTAACTTTCTGTTTTCAGCAATCAAAATCCACCAATCACTGCTACTGCTTCATTAACACAGAAACTCCACAGTTTTTTTCATTTTAAACTCTTATTTTTTCAACTGCCATTTCATTGCCACACTTCATCTGACTGCAGCAGAACCTTCTCTCACCATGTTTTCTGTCTGGATTGTTGGACATAGTTACATCTACTGGGCTCAAAGGTATGCTGATAACAGAAATTTACCTAACCTCAATTTACAAAATGTGGAAATTAAGTGGATTGGCCACAGAGGATTAAAATGTCACCAATTGATACCATTGGTGAAAACCTTTTTGCATTTGCCAAAACCTGACCTGTTAATTGTGCACTGAGGAGGAAATGACTTGGGCACTTTGACTGGGGTAGGTCTGGAAATGCTTTTAAAGGACACCTTTGACCAATTGATGGCACTTTTTCCTCAAACTGCCTTGGTATATTCAAATATATGCCAAAGACAGAAATGGAGGTGGTCGAACCAATTTTGTCCACAAATTGAGAAATCGAGGAAGCATGTAAATAAGTCTGTTTCAGCTTACATGAGAGACCATGGAATGAGCTCCATGTACAACAATAACTTGCGTTACTACATGCAAGATATCTACAGAGGAGATGGAGTTCACTTCTCAGATGAGGGGAACAGAATTTTCATTCTGAATTTAAGACTGTGCATTGGTACCTACTTATAAGTACCTAAATCTACCATAAACCCAAAAGCTCTTCTCAGAGCTACCCTAACTATGATCACCATAAACACATTTTAAATATACATTTTTTTTTACAAATTTTCACAATTTACGCTTTCTTGAGCGCTACCCGGTACGGGCACCGGACGCTAACCGCGCTAATTTTTTTTAAAAAATGTGTTTTTTTTCGCACATATGGACCTCCTCAGCCACCCTCAGAAAACCTAGGGGGTCAGGATACGTCTACCGTGCCCCCTTCTACCCATTCTGAACATTTTTTGCCCTCCATCTTGTATCTCAATTCTACCGAAACACAAAATGGAGGACTCCCGTAACGCTGCCGGTTCGCGTACCGGGGCGCTCACCGGGAAGCGCTCATTTAAAAAAAGGTGGGAAAGTAATTTACAGAAAAACGACTGGAGACACTTTCACCAAATATAGATTAGCTCATACTACATATCAATCCCTACCATTTTCACAAATTTGATTGAAATTCCATTTAGCCATTTAGCCTGTAGACCTCTCTAAATACCCTGAGGAAAATTACTTCACAAAACACATCTGAAGTGTTGGAATTGACAACCAATTAAAATGTTACTTTCATTTTCTACTTTTTTTACCTGACATTTGATTGGTTATGTACCTGAATATATATAAAGAAATAGAGAAAACACAGCCATTTTGACTACTACTTCCTGAAGTACATTGCAAGATCATTTTCACTCACAACTTAAACTTGTTTTTAAAAGGTAAGATGTTATTTTATAAATTTGAAAACATTTTCAGATAGTTATATACTATCGGTCTGTAAGAGTTACACATTGAAAAAGGCTTGTTTATTATAATTATGGATTGATTTAGGTTTCTGTGGTATAATTATGAATTTACTTAGGCTTTTTCACAGGCACTTTTTAATAGTACTACTTCACGCCTCAAAAGTACCTGTCTGAACTTAAACCCAACAGTGCCCTATCTCTACTGATATATTTATTTTTTATGCAAATTTCAGCACAAAAATGGAAGGAGAACAGAACGTTTCCTTTGAAATTGTCCTAGACATGAACAATGAGGAAATCATTGAACCCATTGACTTGGAATTCATGGATGAATCACTAGACCATGAACTTCTACAATGTGTAGAATCTGTGGATTTCTTACTTCAATATGAGGACGGTCAAATGTGGGAAGTTATGTTCAGTCAAAAAGAAGACATATCGGACAGTCAAATGTTAGACGTTCTATTAAATTTTGAAAAAGAATCAGAAAAATAAAATTATATTTAATATTAAAAAATTGTTTGAGTTTTTAATCATTTTTATATGTAATTCATAAACTAGTACCAAATTGATTATAATGTAAAGTTAGACTTATAGTATACTGTGCACAATCCCAAAAATAAATGTATATTTAATAATCATAAATACTGCTACTTAAATAAAAAATAAATTAAAAAAAACAACAAAAAGAACAATCAATAAACATATAATATTTCAAAATATCATAGTCTATCATTCTTTTTTCCGTATAGTACGCTCCCCAGACCGCTTCCCGGTGCGTGTACCGGGCGCTCCCCAAGCAAAAAAAAACAACAAAAAATTATTATTTTTTTTCCCCGCGGGGCCCTTTTAAAGCCTCCACATCAAACCTAGGGGGTCAGGGAGGATCTACTATGCCCCCTTATGGTCATTTCCCCCTTTGTTTTGGCCTCCTCTTGTCTCTCGATCCTACCGAGAGACAAGATGGCGGCCGCTCCGGACTGTTTAGAATGTTGACAGACACCGGAGAGCCAATCAGCTTCGCTTCGCGAAGTTCCGTTACGCGTCAAGTACGCGAACCGGGGCGCTGCCTGGAGCGCGCTTACAGATATATATATATTTTTTGAACGTTAATTTATCAAAATCCACTGGAACACATATATTGAGACCTAGCAAAGGCACATCGAGCTACCAGTACCTACAATTTTGCCAAGTTTCGTGGAAATCCATTCAGCCGTTCGAGCTAAAAGTGAGGCCAACCGCCCTATGGAAAATTGCATGGGAAAAACGCGTTTTGGGACCCCCCTTTTTTCTCGGCCCCCCCTTTACGAAACCCCCCCAAATTTTCAGGGGCTGCTCAGAAACAAAATGTTCCATTTTCCTGAAAATTTCAGCCAATTCTGTCCTCAAACGCCAAAGTTATTCGACATAGAATTTTCAAAAATCCCATAGAGAAAAAATCCTAACTATATATACCTACTGGCGACCGCCAGTAGGTAATATATATATATATATATATATATATTCACTGAAAAAACCATAGGTTTCACACCAGTTATAGTTAGCTGGAAATTTTACTCGCATAAAACCATTGAAATTCCCACGTTATAGTTAGTTGGACTCACTATAACTTGCACGTCTGCAATGCACTGCTGATGATGTCATTTGAGATGTCATCCGTGATGTCATCAGTGATGTCACTGACCATGTCATGAATGATGTAATATGTGACATCATCAGCAGTGGATTGCGGGTGCGCGATATATAGTTAGTGCAACTAACTATATATGGAATTTCAATGGTTTTGTGTGAGTAAAATAAGGTTTTGTAAATGCTAATTCCTAACTATATATGGTCTATAACCCATGGTTTTTTCAGTGAATTTTCAAGGTTTTGTAAATGCTAATTCCTAACCATATATGGTCTATAACCTATGGTTTTTTCAGTGAATTTCAATGTTTTTTTAATAGCAAATATCAAAAGCTTTAAAATGTCAAGTACGTGGTAGGTAAAAACATTTTCGTGTTTATGCACTCTGATGTGCTTTGAACGCTGCCCCCCCCTCCCCTCTTTTCTTTTAGGAGTATTCTCTCTTTGCAGATAGTGAAGGGTAGGTAACGCAGGCCTTTGCCCCCGTTGTAATCCGTCGTGCCTGCTTGCCTCTCCATTTGATTGATTGTTATCCAAGCATTTACTGTTTTGGAATTGCTTCTCTTTGGTTCATTCTCTATTTACAAACAAGCACATAGTCGCAATACTCTGTTTAGTCTTTGCAGATAGTGAAAAATCGTTAGAAAAAACAAAAGGAATCAAGCAAAATCAGTAGCCCACTAATGGGATCTCTTTTTGACCTCGCTAAAATAGAAACATTAGGAACAACCCCTCATGAGAAATATGAAACTAGTGAGAGGAACCGAGCTCGACGCCATGATGGCTGCAAGACTGCTCGGCTCCGCCGCACACCCCGCCCAAAATAACGACAAACCCTATGCAAATATTATAAATATATACAACACACCAGCAAAGTAACAGGATAAAACGTTTTATTAAATAACTATTTACATGGCAGCCTGCTGCAACATCGATCCAAATACATGCTGCCGTTCCCGGGATTTCTCCCCGACTACTCTGCGGCCTACGAGATGGAGAGGCCGGGGCGTTGACTATGCCGGGCCTCCAGCTGCAACCACAGCGCCAACGATCGAGGGGAGCCTTGCCGGTGAGACCACTGATCTGAAGAACCGCTGCCTGCGGTGCCTCCCTGAGCCGCTTGACGGAGGCCCCCGAGGGGCGGTGTGGAGGCGCGGACTCGGAAGGGGCGCTTGGCTCCTGTCCCCTCCCCAAGTCTTGTTGCCCTGCTGTGGCTTGAGATCGCCCCCGACATAGGCGGCCGGCTCCCGGGGTCCGGAGGAACTTTTTGTCTTTTGGTGACTCTTCCATTCTGGACCTTGTCCCACAATCCGTTTGACCTGAAGACACGTCCTGCGGTGCCCTGGTCCGACCATCACATATACCTGCGCCAGGAGACGGCGTGGGGTGCACTGGAAGGAATAGGCGGCGCGAAAAAGCCTCCCCCACCTCCCCAGGTGGAGGTTTCTCAGCTGCACCCCAGCGCTTAACTCGGCATCTGAGTTACACCCACTCTTCCGGCACAGTGCCTACCTGCGCCACGAGACGGCGTGGGGTGCACCGGAAGGGAGAGGCGGCGCGAACGAGCCTCCCCCACCTCCCCAGGTGGAGGTTTCTCAGCTGCACCCCAGCGCTTCACTCGGCAGCTGAGTTACGCCCACTCTTGCGGCACAGTGCCTCTCTCGGCCAGCTGAGTTGCGCCTGCTCTTGCTATTACAGCGTCTCACCCGCCATCCGGCTGAATTGCACCCACTCTTGCGGTACAGCGACAGGCGGCTGCCACGGAGCTCACGAAATGGCGGTCGGCTCCACACACTTGGGCCTGGCCTGCAAGGATGGCTCTGGGCAACCCTGGAACTCGGACGCTTGACTGCTAGGGCATGGGCCCCATTCCCAAAAGCGTCCCCTCAGCCTTGAAGATTCTACAAGAGTCACCGGGGCCCCCGACTCCCGCAGACTTCCGGTGGGGAGCGACTGCCATGATTGCTCGCGTAACGGTCACGACGTAGCCACGGGGTGCTCTCATGCTGACGCCAGCTTCAGTCTGAAACATCCAGAAACACTGTAGTATCGCGTTGTCCCGTAATGCGTCATATGACGCGCCGCGTTAGCGCACCCGATGCGCGAAGCGAGGCGCAACATGTGACTTTGGTAATAAAAAATTTCATTGGTTCATTTCACTTTTGGTTTCCTAATGATGTAAGGCTAGGTCATGTGACCTAAAAATGACACTTTTCATTGGTTTAGAACTATTTTTTTTTATCCCAAATGATGAAAACCCCTCCTTGTTTCCTCACTCTGACTTTCATCTTTGTGAGAGGAAGACCTACAGTGCCTCGCTCGGCCACCTGCGTTACCCCCGCTCTTGTGGCACAGTGCCTCGCTCGGCCAGCTGAGTTCCGCCCACTGTTGCGGCACAGTGCCTCGCTCGGCCAGCTGAGTTCCGCCCACTCTTGCGGTACAGTGCCTCGCTCGGCCAGCTCAGTTCCGCCCGCTCTTGCGGCACAGTGCCTCACTCGGCCAGCTGAGTTCCGCCCACTCTTGCGGCACAGTGCCTCGCTCGGCCAGCTGAGTTCCGCCCGCTCTTGCGGCACAGTGCCTCACTCGGCCGGTTGAGTTTCGCCTACTCTTGCGGCTACAGCGTCTCACCCGCCATCCAGCTGAGTTGCGCCCACTCTTGCGGCCTACGACATGGAGAGGCCGGAGCGTTGACTAGGCGGGGCCTCCCGCCGCAACCACAGTGCCAACGATCGCTGCTGACGGAGGGGAGCCTTGCCGGTGAGAGCCACTGATCTGAAGAACGGCTGCCTGCGGTGCCTCCCTGAACCACTTGACGGAGGCCCCCGAGGGGCGGTGTGGTGACGCTGACTGGGAGGGGGCGCTTGGCTCCTGCCCCCTCCCCAAGTCTTGTTGCCCTGGTGTGGCCTGAGATCGGACCCGACATAGGCGGCCGCCTCCCGGGGTCCAGCGGAACTTTTAGCCTTTTGGTGACTCTTCATTCTGGACCTTGTCCCACAATCCGTTTGACCTGAAGACACGTCTTGCGGTCCCCTCGCAATGCGGCCTGGTCCCTGAATGTGTGCAGGTGGACAGTATTGATTGGATCAAGATGGCGGCTTCACACAAAGCTGACTCAAGTGTTGCTGCTGATGCTATGCAGACAAAAACTGGTTTTCAGTTTGTACATTCTTCAGGATTTTTCCATCCAAGGCTGGTTGAGAGTTTGTAGAACGATGGCTTCAGATTTTCAACATACTACTCTTCAACATTCTTCATAAATGTAACAATGTGAGACTCACTAGGAGAACGGCCGTTTATCTTTCCTTTCAAAATGCTGCCAACAATATTTTCTGAATGGAAGACACCATCTTGTAGCATAAAGGGCTGCGTCAAGGGTGGTATTGCCCAGAATGTCTTGTTTTCTATTGCTCGTAATGACGAAGCCAGAACTGCCGAAAGGGATTCTGGTCCTGCCGCTACTTATTGGAGACATTGAACTATACTCTGGACCTGCCTGGCCTCGACCAAAATGGCGCCAGTATGGGAGCGACTTGCAACTCCTTATGACGTTCTAGTTACTTATCCTTGACGTTATGGGGGATGTATGCGGTCTTTGTGCACATGGCGGGCAGGGAAGGGTACTGACTGGGAATACGGACAACCCTATTGATGTCGATTTTTCATTATTGATTATTGTATTAATAAAGCTTCGAAGTAATGTTACCCATGATACTCGCCCATGGTGTGCGTATGGACGATTTTATTGTAACTGATCCTGTTATACTTTCAATTAAAAAATCAACCTTCACTGATTCTGCAACCGTTTGTCACGTTTAGTTTTTTCAATTAAATGGCTCGCTTGTTACATACTCCTATACCCCTGGCTTTTGAAAGACACCATCTTGTAGAATAAAGGGCTGCGTCAAGGGTGGTATTGCCCAGAATGTCTTGTTTTCTAGTGCTCGTAATGACGAAGCCAGAACTGCCGAAAGGGATTCTGCTCCTGCCGCTACTTATTGGAGACATTGAAATATACTCTGGACCTGCCTGGCCTCGACCAAAATGGCGCCAGTATGGGAGCGACTTGCAACTCCTTATGACGTTCTAGTTACTTAACCTTGACGTTATGGGGGATGTATGCGGTCTTTGTGCACATGGCGGGCGGGGAAGGGTACTGACTGGGAATACGGACAACCCTATTAATGTTGATTTTTCATTATTGATTATTGTATTAATAAAGCTTCGAAGTAATGTTACCCATGATACTCGCCCATGGTGTGCGTATGGACGATTTTATTGTAACTGATCCTGTTATACTTTCAATTAAAAAATCAACCTTCACTGATTCTGCAACCGTTTGTCACGTTTAGTTTTTTCAATTAAATGGCTCGCTTGTTACATACTCCTATACCCCTGGTTTTGAAAGACACCATCTTGTAGAATAAAGGGCTGCGTCAAGGGTGTGTCATGCCTCGTAACTCCCATACACTGGCCCTTTAAGTAAAGTGCTATTTAGAGCACCAGGAAACAAGGAGCGACGCTTCACGTTCTTGCGTCAAGCTCCCTTTGTTTCCGCATCCGTCTGTATCCTGTTGCCTGACTTCCGCCTTCCTCGTGATACTTCCTGTCTGTGGTGTGCCGAGCGTTGCCGGCCCCCGCGCTCCTGAGCGGGCCCCGTACAACGCTTACTGTCCGCAGCGGTTCGCTGCTTACTGGCGTGCAGACCTGGGCACTTGTACCTCCTAGTGCCGTTTTGTACGTTACTCTCGTTGATCCTTCCTTTCCCCCCCCCATTGCCCTTGAGTCTCGCCCGGCGGCCGGGTTTTGCTCCGCCATCCGGCTGGGCTCAGCTTATCATTTACCCTTTAGTTTTTTGTTTCCTCGGATAGCCGGGCTTGTTCTCCGCTGTCCGATGTAGGTTTTTTCCTACCTCTGTTGTAGATAGTTAGATAGGGTCCTTTTTGTTCCTGTCCCCCTTTCTCCATTTCCAATATTGCTCCTGATGGTATCTGGTTCCTTTTCCTTACTGGATTTGATTACTGGAATTTCACATCCTTGCATTGGGTGTGATTCTTGCGTGGACCAGAGTGGGTGAAGTTCTGCTACACTACAGGGAATCACGGTAAAAGCGCTTCTGCGCTACTTATATATGTTTGGGTACGATTGTTACACATATGATTACATGTCTTTTTGTTTTGGTGTTCCTAGACGGGCATACTTCAGCAGAAGAAGTGGGCTACAGGTTCTTTCCAAGTCCTTGTTAGTGAATGCTTCTTCAAAGCCTGCTACAAAACAGTTAAAGTGAGAAGTGAACAAAGTAGATTATAGCATTACATCAGTACATAGTCTACAAGTACTCATTTACATATTGTGTCATTCCCACCACAGCTCCAGAAGACGTTCCTTAGATAGACTACATCTGCTTATTCAGCGACAAGTTAGGAATCTGGGGTATGTGATATTATTCTGTGTAATATTCTTACAGTATTCATATAGTGTGTCATAGCTAGAGAACTTACTCACTTTATATTTGCAGCCTACCTGTTATCCAGTTCCCTGCATTGAAGCACCACGCATCCAAACCTGAAGATCACCATCGAACTTTTTCCCTCCCACAACTTTCCTTGTTTTGTCTCCCTGTTTTCCCCTGGCGTGTCTCTCGTACTCTAGTGCTTGATAGAGTCGGAAGGCCGTAGGGGAAGGCTGTGGAATATTCTTCGGATTCCTGACGCTCCTGTGGAACCAACCTGCAATCCTTACAGAACGTGAAGCCCACGTGGTACGTTCTGCCCGAGCGTCATGGATCTCGAAGCAGTAACTTTGGCAGATTTAGCGGGTATGTTAGGTAGTCTGCAGGTAGAAACTCAAACTCTAATGGCAAGGGTAGACACTATTCAGAGACACCAACCTTCGGGGGCTACAGGTGGGGGAACGCCAGTGGTACAAGTAACCACTCCCCCTATCATTCCTCTGGCACCCCCTGAGAGGTTTGCAGGAGACGCAGCGCGATGCGCTGCTTTCCTTAGCCAATGTCAATTACATTTTTCATGTAAAGCCGCCTGTTTTCCCTCAGACCAGGCCAAGGTAGCTTTTGTAATCTCATACCTCAGTGGGTCAGCGGCTGACTGGGCTATTCCATTAGTAGACAGGGATGACCCTTTATTACATAGCTACCCGTCTTTTCGGCGAGAATTCCGCAAACTATTCGACAGACATATGTATACTCATTCAGCTGATACCGAATTACTAGACCTTAAACAAGGTACTCAGGATTTAGTGTCTTATATAACTAAATTTCGCAGCTTAGTGGTTGAATCCGACTGGCCTGAAGTAAAACAGAGTACTATATTTTACAGGGGTTTGCGGGATGATTTGAAGGATGCTCTATCTCAAATAGTTGACCTCCCCACCTCCTGTCCGGCATTGATTGATTTGGTAGTAAAGATTGATCATCGCTTCCAAGAAAGAAAGAAAGAGAGAGGGAAGCATGAGTACCGATATGCTGTCACAAAGGAGAAAAAGAGCGCTCCTGAGAAACCCAGTGAAGACAGCGAACCTATGCAGATAGGTATAGTTAGAGGTCCTTTAACTCCCGAAGAAAGACAGAGGAGAAGAACTCTTAGGCTTTGCCTCTATTGTGGTAAAGCAGGTCACTTTTTGCGAGAGTGCCCGGTAAAGCCCACACAATCCAAGTTTTCGGGAAACTAATAAGCCTGGGTTCTTGTGAGACGAGGAACCCAGGTAGATCTGGTCTTACAGTCTCTTCCTCTGACCTTAGCACCACTCCTACAAATCATTTATACATCTCAGCACATTTGACTCAAGGTGCACTTGGTTTACATGTATTGGTAATAATTGATTCTGGGGCTTCTGGAAACTACATGGACCAAGAGTGGGCAAAAGAGAATATGATAACCTATACAAAGAAGGAGATAGCCAGTACCGTCACCACTATTGATGGCAGTTCTCTTATTTCTGGCCCCGTAACCCAACGTACCACTCCACTTCACATGACTATAGATCCTGATCACCACGAAGTAGTGATGTTCGATTTAATCTGTTCACCTCAATTTCCGGTGCTGCTGGGTATCCCGTGGTTGAGGTCTCAAAACCCTATTATCAATTGGGAAACCTCTACAGTGACATTTCCTTCTGTCGATCCTCCACCCGTAGTAGGGGCAGCTGCAGAAGATTTACGTATAGACAGTGACAGTAGTACGTCTAGTCCTGCCTTACCGCCCTGTTATCAAGACCTACAGGCAGTCTTTGATGCTAAGGAAGCAGAGGTTCTCCCCCCACACAGGGTTTATGACTGCCGTATCGATCTCGAGGCAGGAGCTAGGATTCCTTGCAGCAGAGTCTACGCCCTTACGGAAAAGGAGAATGTTTATTTACGGGACTATCTGGATTCCATGCTTAAAAAAGGGTTTATCCGACAATCTCGTTCCCCGGCCTCTTCTTCTTTATTTTTTATTCCGAAACGGGAAGGGGGTCTGCGATGCTGCATTGATTATCGGAAGTTAAACGACGTCACAATAAAGAACCGTTACCCCCTACCTCTCATCGCCTCTCTCCTTGACAAGATACGCAATGCCCAATATTTCACTAAGTTAGACTTACGTGGGGCTTACCATCTGGTGCGGGTCAAGGAGGGAGACGAATGGAAGACGGCCTTTTGCACCAAATACGGTCTCTTTGAGTATCTTGTGATGCCCTTTGGGCTATGCAATGCCCCTGCGGCGTTTCATTTCTTCATTAATGAAGTATTAAAAGACATGCTTGAGATCTATGTGATTGCCTACATAGATGACTTGTTGATTTTTTCTTCTACCTTGACTGAACACCAACAACATGTACGCAATGTATTAGAACGTTTGTTTGACAATCATCTGTATTGTAAGCTAGAAAAGTGTACTTTTCACACCAGGGAGGTACCCTTTTTGGGATATGTTGTTTCCCCTAGAGGTCTTAGTATGGATACCTCCAAGGTGGAGGCTGTTCTAGCATGGCCTGCTCCTCGTTCAGTAAAAGAAATCCAGAGCTTTTGGGTCTAGCCAATTTCTATCGACGGTTCATCCGTGATTTCTCAGCGTTGGTATCACCTGTTACAGCTCTATTAAAGAAAGGTGTTCCCTTTGTGTGGTCCTGTGAGGCAGATCTTTCCTTTCGGCTCCTAAAAAAGGCTTTCACTAGTGCCCCTGTTTTGCGTTATCCAGACCCTGCATTGCCCTTTGTAGTGGAGGTGGACGCTTCTCAAGTGGCTGTGGGAGGTGTACTGTCCCAAGCGGATGCAGTGACTGGCGAGTGTCATCCAGTTGCCTACTACTCGCATAAGTTCACCCCTGCTGAATATAACTATGCCGTAGGGGACAAAGAACTATTAGCCATCAAGAAAGCATTTGGAGAGTGGAGGCAGTACCTCTTGGGGGCTAGATATCCTGCCGTAGTATATACAGACCATCGAAACCTCCAATATCTCAAATCAGCCAAAGCCCTGTCCATGAGACAGTTACGTTGGTCACAATATTTCAGTGAATTCGACTTCACTGTCCGATATAGACCTGGGAGGGAAAACGGCAAGGCAGATGCCCTGTCACGAATGGGTTTTGATACCCCTTCAGACCCCATTGAGCAGACCTATATCATTCCCAGAGCAAATATCATAGGAACCATACAGAACGAGGATGAATTCCTAACACAGGCCAGAAATAGTCAAGCCTCGGTAGACATGATGCAGGTGGTAGGGGCACACGAAATGTCTCTGAGAAGAGGACTTGTGCGGGTACAAGGGGGAGTGGTGTTACCGACAAAGGAGTTACAGGAACAGGTTCTGAAGTGGTACCATTCTCATCCGGTAGCAGGTCATCCAGGGATTAAAAGAACCACAGAAGCAGTGCGTGACCGTTTTTGATGGCCTACTATGCTGAAAGACATTGAACAATTTGTGAAGACATGTTTTGTATGCGCACAAACCAAAGTATCACGCCTCAATCCCGTGGGCCTTCTCATGCCATTACCCTCTCCTTCTGGCCCTTGGCATACTGTGTCCCTTGATTTTATAGTGGAACTACCGCTCACGAAACTGAAGAACAATACATTGTTAGTGGTAGTAGACCTATTCACAAAAATGGCTCATTTCGTGCCTTTAAAGGGCCTACCTACTGCAGTAGAACTGGCATCCATATTCATGCAACAGATAGTTCGACTGCATGGTTTTCCTGCTGTCCTGGTGTCCGATAGAGGGGCCCAATTCGTGTCAAGATTCTGGAGGAGTCTATGTTCATTACTCCAAATAGACGTCCGTTTGTCTTCCAGTCACCACCCACAGTCAGATGGGCAAACGTAGAGAGTTAACCAGTGTTTTGAACAGTACATAAGGAATCAGATGTTGCAAACCCTAGAGGATTGGGATGAGTTAGTCTGGGTAGCTGAAATCTCTTACAACCACAGTATACACTCCTCCATCAACACCTCTCCTTTCTTCTGTTCATATGGTTATCACCCCAAGTTGTTACCCTCCGGTATTCCTACCGAATGTCCAACCACTGCTGCTTCCGACAGGGTAGAAAGACTACATGAAGTACAGAAGAAAGCATTAGAGAGTCTTGAAATGGCTAAGGTGAGATACACTGAGGGAGCAAACCTACACAGGAGATTGGAACCCAATTACATACCAGGAGATGAGGTCTGGCTCTCCACTAAATACATCACTCTGGGGGGTCCACACAAGTTCAGCCCCAAATACATAGGACCTTACAGAGTGGAGAAGGTGATCAATCCTGTCGCCATAAGACTAATCCTACCACCATCAATGAAGATACATCCTGTATTCCATGTGTCACTACTCAAACCGGTTGAACCTGGGACTAGAGTACCTATAAGACCTGCTCCTATCACTCTGCAAGATGCAGAAGAATATGAGGTTGAGGCTATCCTGGATTCCCGGAGAGTAAGGAACACATTACAATACCTGGTTCATTGGAAGGGTTATGGTATTGAGGAGCGCACGTGGTAACCCGCTTCAAATATCCATGCACCTCGATTACTAAGAGTATATCATCAAAGACATCCTGACAAGCCCAAACCAGGAGGGGAGCATTGTGGAGGGAGTGTACTGTCATGCCTCGTAACTCCCATACACTGGTCCTTTAAGTAAAGTGCTATTTAGAGCACCAGGAAACAAGGAGCGACGCTTCACGTTCTTGCGTCAAGCTCCCTTTGTTTCCGCATCCGTCTGTATCCTGTTGCCTGACTTCCGCCTTCCTCGTGATACTTCCCGTTTGTGGTGTGCCGAGCGTTGCCGGCCCCCGCGCTCCTGAGCGGGCCCCGTACAACGCTTACTGTCCGCAGCGGTTCGCTGCTTACTGGCGTGCAGACCTGGGCACTTGTACCTCCTAGTGCCGTTTTGTACGTTACTCTCGTTGATCCTTCCTTTTCCCCCCCCATTGCCCTTGAGTCTCGCCCGGCGGCCGGGTTTTGCTCCGCCATCCGGCTGGGCTCAGCTTATCATTTACCCTTTACTTTTTGTTTCCTCGGATAGCCGGGCTTGTTCTCCGCTGTCCGATGTAGGTTTTTTCCTACCTCTGTTGTAGATAGTTAGATAGGGTCCTTTTTGTTCCTGTCCCCCTTTCTCCATTTCCAATATTGCTCCTGATGGTATCTGGTTCCTTTTCCTTACTGGATTTGATTACTGGAATTTCACATCCTTGCATTGGGTGTGATTCTTGCGTGGACCAGAGTGGGTGCAGTTCTGCTACACTACAGGGAATCACGGTAAAAGCGCTTCTGCGCTACTTATATATGTTTGGGTACGATTGTTACACATATGATTACATGTCTTTTTGTTTTGGTGTTCCTAGACGGGCATACTTCAGCAGAAGAAGTGGGCTACAGGTTCTTTCCAAGTCCTTGTTAGTGAATGCTTCTTCAAAGCCTGCTACAAAACAGTTAAAGTGAGAAGTGAACAAAGTAGATTATAGCATTACATCAGTACATAGTCTACAAGTACTCATTTACATATTGTGTCATTCCCACCACAGCTCCAGAAGACGTTCCTTAGATACACTACATCTGCTTATTCAGCGACAAGTTAGGAATCTGGGGTATGTGATATTATTCTGTGTAATATTCTTACAGTATTCATATAGTGTGTCATAGCTAGAGAACTTACTCACTTTATATTTGCAGCCTACCTGTTATCCAGTTCCCTGCATTGAAGCACCACGCATCCAAACCTGAAGATCACCATCGAACTTTTTCCCTCCCAAAACTTTCCTTGTTTTGTCTCCCTGTTTTCCCCTGGCGTGTCTCTCGTACTCTAGTGCTTGATAGAGTCGGAAGGCCGTAGGGGAAGGCTGTGGAATATTCTTCGGATTCCTGACGCTCCTGTGGAACCAACCTGCAATCCTTACAGAGTGGTATTGCCCAGAATGTCTTGTTTTCTAGTGCTCGTAATGACGAAGCCAGAACTGCCGAAAGGGATTCTGCTCCTGCCGCTACTTATTGGAGACATTGAACTATACTCTGGACCTGCCTGGCCTCGACCAAAATGGCGCCAGTATGGGAGCAACTTGCAACTCCTTATGACGTTCTAGTTACTTAGCCTTGACGTTATGGGGGATGTATGCGGTGTTTGTGCACATGGCGGGCGGGGAAGGGTACTGACTGGGAATACGGACAACCCTATTGATGTCGATTTTTCATTATTGATTATTGTATTAATAAAGCTTCGAAATAATGTTACCCATGATACTCGCCCATGGTGTGCGTATGAACGATTTTATTGTAACTGATCCTGTTATATTTTCAATTATAAAATCAACCTTCACTGATCCTGCAACCGTTTGTCACGTTTAGTTTTTTCAATTAAATGGACCGCTTGTTACATACTCCTATACCCCTGGCTTTTGAAAGACACCATCTTGTAGAATAAAGTGCTGCGTCAAGGGTGGTATTACCCAGAATGTCTTGTTTTCTAGTGCTCGTAATGACGAAGCCAGAACTGCCGAAAGGGATTCTGGTCCTGCCGCTACTTATTGGAGACATTGAACTATAATCTGGACTGCCTGGCCTCGACCAAAATGGCGCCAGTATGGGAGCGACTTGCAACTCCTTATGACGTTCTAGTTACTTAGCCTTGACGTTATGGGGGATGTATGCGGTCTTTGTGCACATGGCGGGCGGGGAAGGGTACTGACTGGGAATACGGACAACCCTATTGATGTCGATTTTTCATTATTGTTTATTGTATTAATAAAGCTAGAGATAAGTCAAGTACGTGGTAGATCAAAACATTTTCGTGTTTATGCACGCTGATGTGCTTTGAACGCTGCCCCCCCCTCATCATTTAGATTACCACCGCCCATTGCACAAAAGCGTACCGGGCGCTCCCCACGCCAAAAAAAAGATTTTTTTTTTTTTGCCCCGCGGGGCCCTTTTAAAGCCTCCACATCAAACCTAGAGGGTGACGGAGGATCTACTATGCCCCCTTATGGTCATTTCCCCCTTTGTTTTGGCCTCCTCTTGTCTCTCGATCCTACCGAGAGACAAGATGGCGGCCGCTCCGGACTGTTTAGAATGTTGACAGACACCGGAGAGCCAATCAGCTTCGCTTCGCCAAGTTCCGTTACGCGTCAAGTACGCGAACCGGAGCGCTACCCGGGGCGCTGTTACAGATATATATATTTTTTTTAACGTTAATTTATCAAAATCCACTGGAGCACATATATTGAGACCTAGCAAAGGCACATCGGGCTAACAGTCCCTACAATTTTGCAAAGGTTCATGCAAATCCATTCAGCCGTTCGGGCTAAAAGTGAGGCCAACCGCCCTATGGAAATTAACATGGGAAAAACGCGTTTTGGGACCCCCCCTTTTTTCAGCCAATTCCGTCCACAAACGCCAAAGGTATTAGACATAGAATTTTCAAAAATCCCATAGAGAAAAAATCCTAACTATATATACACCTACTGGCGACCGCCAGTAGCTAATATATATATATATATATATATATATAAACATATGCATGTATACATATATAGGTTCGGCAGAAAAAAGCATCTTTGTGGACGGTGGGTCGTGCTAAAATAAGCATACATGCAACATTAATCTATAGATCAATGATTTGAACATGAAACAGTGCATAGAATACTTGCATATTAACAAGCAAAGGCGAAAAACAAATATGCATAGATATATTTAAGAAACATATACTGCATCCAAAACATCAGCTAATAAAACCTCTCTTGAAAGAGGCTTACCTTAACAAAATAGGTACCTTAACACTGCCTGTCCCACAGATGTGTCAGCCCGATGTGATGACTTCAGGCAGTAATGTTGCACAAACGTGTGCGTCGTTTTCCATGTCGCAGCTCTGCAGATTCTTTCAAGTGGCACTCTGGCAAATAGAGCAGTTGATGCTGAAACTGCTCTAGTGGAGTGTGCTCTTAGTCCTTGATAATGGCTTGCCAGCCTTGTCATGGCAAAATTGTATTGCGCTCGCTATCCTTCTGGCTCTGGTAGCTTTAGGGACTGCAGTGCCTTAACAGCTTTGACAATAAGCTATGAATAACTGATTCGATTTCCGTATGTCCTTAGTCCTTTGTAATTACAATTTAAGACATCTCTTTAGGTCTAAGCTGTGGAGTGCTCTTTCTGCAGGCGTGGAAGGGTTAGGGAAGAAAGTTCTCAGAATGACTGGCTCATTCAAGTGGAATTTCGAAGGAACTTTTGGGATGAACTTAGGGCTTGTCCTCAGAATGACCATTTGATCAGTGAAGCACAGTAAGCGCTAGAAGAAGGGTTACTTTCCAGGTTAAGTACTTCAATTTTGCCTTGTGAATGGGCTCAAATGGCTGTTTTAGCAATTGAGATAACACCACATTAAGCTGCATCTCTGGGGGTGGAGCTCTAATGGGTGGGAAACTTCTAAACAGTCCTTTCATAAATTGCTTACGACTCTTGAGGACCATAAAGCTGGAGTATGTAGCGATCGTCTGTATCTTGATATAGCAGCCAGTTGAACTCTAACTGATGAGTGTACAAGACCAGACTTTGCTAAAGAAAGCAAATAAGGTGGGACATCTTCTAGAGCAGAGGGAAAGGGATCTACCTCCTTGCATGTGCACCATACACAAAAACGCTTCCACTGAAGCCTGTAAGTCTTATTGGTGCTTTCAGCTCTAGACTTGCCAATAATGTCCTTACACCCTTGCGCAATGTTCCCATTTTTAAATTCAAAGAATTCAGGAGCCAAGCATGCAGTTGCAGAGAAGCTGGATCCGGGTGATACACTTTGACTTTGTACTTGGTCAACAGCGTTGGTGTTGGCAATAGACGGATGGGCTGAGATTCCGACAGAAGAAGTACCAGTGTTGTCTGGGCCACCTGGGGGCTATCAGCAGCATGCGGCAGTGTTCCCATTTCATCTTCATGAGGACCCTGGGTATCAGAGGAATGGGGGGAAAAACATATGCATAGATCCCTGACCTGCGCATCAAAAGAGCATTCCCCCGTGAGTTTGGGAGAGGGAATCTGCTTGCAAAGGATCGGCATTTTGAATTGATCTGGGTCGCAAACAGATCCAGTTCTGGTTTTCCCCAGATTGCATATATCTTGTCCAGCTATTCTTGTTCCAGCTCCCATTCATGGCAGCTGTCGTTCGTTCTGCTCAAGGTATCTGCTAAGGTATTCCGGAGACCTGGGACATGTTCTGTTGTCAAGAAAATTTGGTGGAGCATCAGCCAGTTCCACAACTGCTGTGCGTCCTGTGACAGAGTCAGAGATGTTGTGCCTCCTTGTTTGTTGATATAAAATATGTTGTGGTGTTGTCTGTCTGGATCAACACCGACCACCCCTGTATTCGAGGAAGGAAAGCCTGAAGTGATAGGAAAATGGCTTTCAATTCCAACCTGTTTATGTGCATCTGCCGCTGAGTCAAGAACCACTTCCCTTGCACTATCAGGTCCTGTAAGTGTCCTCCCCAGCCTCCCATAGACGCATCTGTTGTTACTATGTAATCTGGGATGACTGAAAGAAAAGACTGGCCTTGGGACAGATGTGAAGTCTTAGTCCACCACTGTAGAGCCCCTTTCATCCGAGGAGTGATGTTGACTACGTCGTCGAATGAACCTGTGGTTTGAATCCATTGACGTTGCAGTTCCTCCTGAAAAGGCCTCATGTGCAATCGAGTCAGCGGCACGAGACCTATTGCCGAGGAGAGCATTCCCAGTAGAGATTTGTACATTCTCACAGAAACACACTTTTTTCTGTACAGTTTGAGTGCTAATGCTCTTAACCTTTGTTGTCTTTCCTGGGAAAGAAAAGCTTTGTTCTGGATGGTGTCCAATTTGGCACCCAGAAATGTCATTATCTGGTTTGGGAAGATCGAAGATTTTTGGTAATTGATTAACAGACCCAATTTGTGAAAAAGAGTGAGTCAATCGTCTGTTGCATTTTTCACTAGGCGAGAAGATGGCACCTTTAGCAGCCAGTCGTCTAGGTAAGGGAATACCTTATGACCTTTGGTTCTCAAGGCTGCTGCCGCTGCAGCAAAACATTTTGTGAAAGTCCTTGGTGCTGATTTGAGGCCAAATGGAAGGCTCGGAATTGATAGTGGGTACCAACCACTTTGAACCGTAGGAATTTCCTGTGTTACAGATGAATAGGGACATGAAAGTATGCATCCTCGAGATCCAATTAAGTCATGAAATCGCTACTGTTGAGGTGTCGTAGGTTGTCTGAAAGTGTGACCATCTGAATGTTTGACTCTCTAGGAATGTGTTACATTTTTTGAGGTCTAGGATAGGCCTCTACTCTCCCGACTTTTTGTGAATGAGAAAGAAGCGGGAGTAAAAGCCTTTCCTTCTCTGGGAAAAAGAGACCTTTTCTATTGCCCCTTTCTGAAGCATTACACTTGCTTCTTTTTGAGTAAGTGAAGGTGAGGGGTGTACGATCACCTGGGAGGGGTATTGGGAGGTTTTTGAATGAATTCCAATGTTTGGCCATAAGAGATTGGATCCAGGACCCACTTGTATGAAGTGATGTCCCGCCACTGGTTGATATGTTCGGAGATTTTCGCACCATTCAGGGGGAAAGGAAAAGCAGCTGGTATCCTGCTACAATCACTGCTTGCGGAATGAATCACAGCCATGGGATGCTGGCTTTCGTTTGGAGCCTTGCCTGGAGAAACCAGCTGTAGTGAGTATTTTAAGAAACTCCTCGTTACTATCTTCCGGAATGACATCCTTCATCATGCCTATGTCAGACCACATTTGCCTATCATAACGGCTAAAATGGCCAAAGTGTTAGCAGCCCTGACTGAGACTGCCGCCATCGATGAAAATCTTTTTCCAATTGAATCAAGGCGCGGGCCCTCCTTGTCTGGTGGAGAAATGATAGGTGTAGACGAATATTTGATCGTTTCTGAGCTGCCTGAGAGATCACTGAGTCAGGCTTTGGGTAACTTGGTAGACACACAGGAGAGCCCTCTGGGGCTCTATATTTTTGTCCAACCTTGGCATCACAGAAACCACAGAACCTGGCACCTTCATGACCTTTATTCCTTCCTGCCAAATATGATCAATGATGGGTATTGATCTAACAGTCTTTCTTGCCTGGGCCTTAAAATCATAGAGGAAACAGTCCAATTGATTCACAATTGTTGGAAGTTGAAATCTGTTAGTGGCTCTGTCCATAACATTATGGAATCCTCTGATATCTTCCGGAGGAGACTCTGAAGGATGATTAGGCGGCGGGGATGGCATTGGTGCTATGTAGTCATCCCACTCATCAGTGGATGGAGGAGGGTCTGGTATCTCTCCTTCTTCCAGCTCATCCACAGATGTAGTAGGGTCTTCTCTGGGAGGAAGAGGAGTCATGGGACATGGTGCCAACCCAGGAGTGGCAGGAGGTGGAGGTAGTGGAGTTTGAGGAGCTACCTGCAGAGGTGGAGGAGCTACAACATTATCCTCTTCAGGAGGAAACCTTCTTTCATAATCTGCCAACATATTCTGAAGGTCTAGAATTAATGCCAGAGGAAATTGTGCAGGCTGCTGACTAGACTGCTTCAAATATTTATATTGCTTATACTGAGCAGAAGGGGCCGGATAATGCTGGTAATACTGCTCTTCATCATCATAGTCATCCTCCTCCTTCTGATATTTCACGTTCAGCTCAGAAGGACTACGTGCCGCTCAAAAATGTCCTTCGTCCTCATCCAAATCCTCTACATCCAAAAGATGGCTGGGAGGTAGCGGAGAAATCTTTGGCGTCCTGAATTGACTTTGCGCATATTGCTGGAACGAGTTTGACGGACCTGCATAACCAACTGGATTTTTTGAGGTTGGTCGGGGATGTCGTTGACGGTAAACCAGTGATAGTCGACGGTATTGCCACAGCCGGTGGGATTGCCATCAGTTGAACAGTTTCAGTGGACGATGGGGTCATTGACGATGATGGGATTGTTGTCGACGATGGTATCGTCGTCGACGGTTTCGTCGTTGGCTGTCTCGTCATCGACGGTGGTGTCATTGTTGATGTCTTCGACGACGATGGCTTTGCCGACAGGCTCGTCGATGATGAGGTCTTCACTCTTGTAGATGGAGTAATCGTCGACGATAAAGGCAACGCCGACGGTATGGATCCTTTTATACTTGCCGTAGATGTGGTTAACGCCGTTGACGATTTCGATGACGAGAGAGTAACAGTAGTCGTTGTTGAAGTAGACACCGGCATCGACGGTGAACTTTACGCCGAAGAAGTTTTGTGGCCAGTTTTACCTTTGAATTGGGTAGATGACTCTGTTTTTTTCTTAGACGTTCCTGGAGACTTAGGGGATGCAATCTCTGAGGAGACCTTGGGCTGTTTCTCCTGTTTAAGAGATTCCTTGGTCAAATGAGAGACTTTAGAATGCTTCCTTCTCTCTTCAGGTTGACCCTCAGGCGACCTGGGCCTCTTGTGTGACATAGAGGATGTGTTGCTATCCACATCAGAGGAAGCAGACTGCTTCTTTTTTAGCCATATTAGAAGTCTGCCTTCTCTATCCTTCAAGGTGTTGTCTCATGGCTGGGATAGAGACAATAAATACAATCTGTGTGTGCATCGTCCACATGCACTCTATTCTTCCCACAGGATTTACAGGCTCTAAATAATCCTATTTTATCAGACATTCTCCTTAAAGAAATCTAAAAGAGACTTATCTGAGAAAACTGAAGAACCAGAGCAGAGCTCAGGGAGACTCTCTTACACAACGAAGTGCGGTGAAAATCCGAGGGACTCAGCCTCTCTTGGGAGGTTCTAGAGGGTGCTGGCTGCTGACTGGTTAGGTTTTCAGTTTGGTCCTTTTTGTAAAAGGAGACTAATAGGCTATAGAGTATATGGTTGCAACCATAATAGCCTATGGAAATGTATTATTTACTACTTACTACTTTGTTATTTCTGTACCGTGGGACTCCCACTAAGATGACAGGGAATGATTCAGGCATGTGAATCTATGAAAGATACCCCAATACTAGATAGATAGGAGTTCTGTTTTTTTTCTTACTTTTTTTACCCAATTGGCAACTACTCCCAAATCACCCATATAGCGGGATAAGAGTGGAGGCTATTGTGGTTCAAAACTTATAGATGTTCATTATTTTCACATTGAATAACAGAAGGTTTATTGCAAAGCTCTGGAGATGGAGAAGGGGAAATTATGATAGTCTTGGGATTGGTATTTGTTTTTGCAATTTCTAAAATATCCTGTGCAGAGTTATCAATCCAAAATGATCTTGCCATAAGATATGCATGCCGAGTGATGTAAATGGAATTGTGGTACTTTTCTATATACATGTTTATTCTCAAGGGAACACACAAAAGGAGATGGGAGGCTGCTTGCAATAAGTCTAACCACTGGCAATAGCCCGGGGTGGTACTCCAACCTATTCTTCTTTTGCTCGCCATGCCACCTCAATTTAGGCCCGGCCATAAGCAAATCAGTCTTGACCCTGGTCGTCATGGGAACAGTCCAGCCTAAACTGCAGAGTTAGGTCCTCCCTGAACCGAAACACAAGCAGCACAGGGCTGGTTTCGACCTGGTTATGGCCTCATCATCCGGGTACAGCTTGGTTCCAGTGACAGACCGAGCAGGGGAACCACATCTGGGCATACCCATGCCACTTAGGCCAATACATGAAACACGCAAAAAGGTAATGGAAGGCTGCTTGCAATAAGTCTAACCTCTGGCAATAGCTAGGGGTAGCACTCCAATCCATTGTTATTTTGCCTACTGTGCCACCTAAGTTTGAACCCAACCATAAGCAAATAAATGTTGACCCTGCTCCTCATGGGTACAGTCCAGCCTGAACTACGAAGCTAGGTCATCCCTGAACCGGAACACAAGCAACTCAGGACCAGGTCTGCACTAGTTATGGGCTCATCAGCCAGGTCCAGCTTGGATCTAGTGACACAGTGAGCATGGGCCCATGTCTGAGCACACCCATGCCACTTAGGGCAGTACATGAAACACACAAAAGTTGCTTGCAATAAGTCAAACCATTGGCAAAAGCTCTGGGTAGCACTCCAGCCCATCATTCCTTTGCTCACCATGCCTCCTCAGTTTGGACTCAGCCATATGCAAATCAATCTTGACCCTGCTCCTCATGGAACAGTGCAGGCCGAAATGCTGAGCTAGGTCCTCCCTAAACCGGAACACAAGCAACCCAGGAACAGTTTTGCCCTAGTTACGGCCTCATCAGCCAAGTACAGCTTGATTACAGTGACACAGTGATGTATGTGTTTCTTATCTTCAAGGGAACCCAAGTATTGCCATTTTCATTCTAGCACTTTACATTTCTTTTTTATATTGAGAAGCTCTTCTGTGTAGATATTTAGCCGATACATTGGAATAAAAAGCCCATAAGTGTCACTGATCAAAATTAACTGCATTGGATGAGACATCGTCACCAAGAACAAAAAGAAAGTTGGTGAGAACCTATAACATTTTGGACTGTAAAAGTATCAGGCCTAAGGCGTGAAGTAATAGAAGTCGGTGAATTAAAAAAAAATACTTTGGACAGTGATGGAAAGAAAAAGAGGTGCACCAAAATGATCTGTTTGAGGTCGGATTAAAGGTGATTCAGAAGGCACAGAATGTAAAATGGTAACACTGGGATCCACTATGTGTCTAGCCTCACTTGTGGGTAAATAAATAATCAGAGTATTTTCAACAGCAGCTAAACTTTGTATAAGAGTGGCAAGAATAAGGGCAATTTAGGTTGTCTAAATCGAAGTTCAAATCTTCTTATACTGAGAATTTGAGGCCTTTAGTATGAACAGTGCTAGATACTCAGAGAGATAGCTACTAAATTAAGGTAGGTGTCCGGGAGAGCTATATATTAAAGCTCCATAGAATGCAGTGACCACACTAACCTGAAGACAAAAGGTAATACATGCCATATTTTGAGGAAAAAAACGGTAGTATTAATTACACAGTGGTACAGAGATCTATAAATAATAGTCAGACCTGCGTTTTACTTGTCAGCAAGGCTACTTATTGAATATCCAGCTTGGTAAGCTACCAAAACAATAGGACCAGAAGAACAATCAGGTCATGTTTCTGTAAGAAAGGTCAGGGCTCATGAGATATAATGAATTTATATATATCAGGAGTATGCTTTGTGAAGGAGCAAACTTCAACAGAAAAGCATCTTCGCGTAATAAAGTAGCCTGTTTTGTTCGAAAATAGATGTCATCGCTTGGCTATTCTGTGTGCCAACTTTGAACTTGAATGGGTTAAATATTCACTGATAGTACTAATGGTTGACAAAAAATATTTGCTAGGGACAAATTGTTAATTTGTGGGTAGGTGCTACATCCAAGTTGTACAAGAAATGTATACTATAGGGAAAGAAATAGAAAATGCAGAAAGGTAAACGATGTAGGCACATTATGGTGTATAGATTAATAAGGGGCTGCAATAACATTGTTGGACTTTTGCTGGGGGAAGCTGTGGGTGATCCTGCCACAGGGGACTATGAGTCTCAGAATCCGTGCACCAGCAGACCCACTGTTTAGTGCTACTTAGTGCCATGACAGCCCATCTTGGCACAGGGCTGCAATGACATTGCAACAATTTTGTTGGGGGAAGCCGCGGATGATCCTGGCGCAGGGGACCACGAGTCCCAGAATCCCTGCACCACCCTGCTCATTGTTTAGCTCTATTTAGCTCCAGCAAAGCCCCGCTGCACGGGACGAGCCTGGGCAAAGCCCAGGCCAATGGCCGGTTCATCCCTGCCTGTCAGAGCCCAGAGGAGGATGGGCTGGGCCGGGCCTACCTTCTAGGCTCAAACATTTGAACATTTAAGGCACTGTCATTTATGCAACAAAACATAAGTCAGGTCTTCTCTTATGCTGGCTCAACCACACCTAATCATGGGCTGGGGCATGTGATGTTCTCATGTTCACCCTTGTTGTACGCCAACAGATTGAGTGTTTGGGGGCTACACAGCACATTTCCTGATATTGATGCATCACATTTTATATTCTTAAATTCCAGGTAAAGTTGCACTGGTTAGTGCACGGCCTCACAAAAGGATTTCTTTTATCTGCATCATGGGTAACCAAAAGGTATTTGACCAAGCCTAGGGCATCGCCAAACAAAAGTTCTACCAAGCCTGATGACTGCACCCATAAAGAGACAGACCTTCTAATAAAAAAGGTCGAATCTCTAATTAGTACAGATTTACCAACCCAATCTGACCCCAAGCTTAGTATATAAAATAAAAATGATAATAAGCTGCTTGTCAATTGGGGGAGCGTTCCTAGAACGAAGATTACTCGGGAATCCCAAGACGAAGCAGGGTCAACATCTAAGCGCAATAAAGAAGCTTGTACTATTTTGAGCTACTTCAAAGGTCAACTCAATAGCAAAAGCAGCTCTAACATTCATTTTGTTTCAGGCACATCTCTTTTAGAGCCGATACATGTCCTGCCTAGTGAGCAGCTCCCTCCTTTTTCTATCTCCTGCAGTAATTGCTGTATTCCTCCTGATGAACAGACTTTGTCACTGCCAGAGACAAGTAGAGGGTTGGAATCCCCGCCATTTACTGCCCCCCCCCCCCCCCCCAGGAGATACAGCCTATCATTCCCCGCAAATCAAAGATCTCAGGGGGGAGGTGGGGGACCTTAAAGCATTGGTGTCCCGCCTTTCTACTACACTTAATTGATTATTCACAAAAGTTACTTACTCATCCCGCTGATAAACATACATGCATCACACACTCAATGAATAAACAGCCCTTGTTTAGGAAACAAAGGCCCATTGAGACTAAAATTCAACAGTATCCCATGATTCCACCCAGGTGACACCCCTTGCAGAAATACTAAGGGACCAGAATATATGAGCATAGGCCTGTGACAACCCCAATATCTTCCCAGTTACGCAGCCATTTCAGAAATCAGCCTGAATTAACAAGGCATCCCCCCAGTTCTGACGCAAAACCCTTTTCCTCAGCTGGGATCCCTGGCTCCCAACTCCAGCTACTCTATATTTTTGATTAACGCCCCCAAACTCGTGCCTCCCACGTATAAAGGCGAAGATGCATTAATAAACAAAACCATCCACTGCATTCAACAGCTGTGGGGCTTTTGTTCACTCATATCCTTGGAGCTAGAAGGCATTCGTAATTTGGCTCAAATTTGGATAGTATTGAGTTAACTCTTGTAAAGCGGGCTCTAGTTGACAATTTAGTGACTTTTGATGTTTGAACTTCCTCCCTGTTCAACACTAATATTCGATTCAAATATAGGCGTCCAGAACACAGCTGTCAAACGGATCTGTGTGCTCCCCCGTCCCACATATGTGAAGGATCCCCTACATGGGATGTAGACTGACAATCACTGTTTTTCAATAACCCTCCAGATTCTGAGCAGCAACTCTATTCTCTCGACTGTGAGAAGTATGATGCCTTTTCCTTTTCTAACACCCAGAGCATCCCACAAGACGATTCGGCTGCAGGTGAACATCTTGGTTTATGTGACATCCTTGATTCTCCAGGCCCGGTCAGCCTCTCTCCATCTTCCACCACCATCCAAACTAAAGCTATGGTGTTTATAAACATGGCTGACTTTAGATCAAAGGCCCTACTCCCGGACTAGAACAACTTTATTGATTTGTATGACATCTGCTTGTTTTAGGAAACCTGGTGCATGAAATATCTCTTTAAAACGGGCCATTTAAACTTTCATTTCCTGGGTCACAAGGCCTTGTTGGGCGACCAATGGGGGGGGGGCTAACAATGTGGATTATACCAGGAATAGATTGCCTACTTCAGAAACTCCACACTGACTGCCCTGATATCTTCGCCATTTGCCTAGGCTTTGACAATTTTACGAGCATTGATATTTACAGCATCTATGCCAGAGGGGCCAAGGTGGGTTTGAGGTTCAACACTGTCATGCTCTTAGAAGATCAATTGGAAAAGAGCAATTGCCACTCACATTTGATAACAGCAGGGAATGTTAACACCACCTTTGAGCCCCTTCATACTAAGGATGTCAACCTTGCTATGGAGGAGGATGAGACAGGGGGTATTCCGTGACTAGAATTGCCTGCTATAAAAAGATGGAGAGAAGCTGCTGCACAGCTCAAGGCACTCTCCCTGAAGTTAAGGCTTAGAGCAATAAATGGAAGGTCCAAATCTGACAGGAACTAAGCCAAAATCTGCTCCATTTCAGTTGTATAGATTATATATTATTAGATGTGAGACTCTGGCCACTCCTCAGGGATATGATCATTAATGAGAGGTTGGAGAGCAACCATAACTACCCCTGCGTCACATGGAATCTATCTGCGCTAAAATGGTGGCCAACCCCCACACCCTGGCTAAAACTAGGGACATACAATCGTCCACTGCTATGCAGCAAATTAAATGGTCCCTGTTAGCTGATTCCCCCAACACTTTATCCGCCAGTAGAGAGGACCTACTATCCTGTTTAGCAGAAATGCCCACAAGTTTGTCATGCATAGTGGATCATGGGTCAATGATTGATTCACATAAGCTGCAGGGCCATTCAGCGAAGAAGTTTTATAAATCAAATCAGGCGCTGGCAAAAAGAGAGTGGGACAATGGGGGTTGACAAGAACTGAAAACAGCCTGCTCCGCAAAGGACCCTGCAAGATTTTGGTCTCTGGACACATGGGGAAGAGATGGCAAGCGCCCCTTCTACATAATTTCATCCCTCTCTCCACCTGGGTTGACCACTTTTCAGACTTATACTGTACTGTGGATAATGAGCTAAGTGACCCGATCATATCTTGTTCATCTGCCTTGACTCTGCCATTATTTGAGCTAGCTGATGTGTCCCATGCCTAAGATGCAGTTGCCAGAGGCAGAGCACAAGGACCAGATGGCATACCCACTGATATATTCTTGAAGGATAGAGCCAACTGTTCTAGGTATATATTAATCTTGGCAAACACTATTGCCTGTGGGGTCTTATTCCAGACTCCTGGAAGGGTGCTGAAGTTATCCCTATACATAAAAAAGGAGATAGATATTTGCCAGTAAACTATAGGTTAATTAGTTTGATTGACTGTCAAAAAAAATTCTCACATCTTGTATTTCCCAAAATACAGGAGTGGATTACTGACAATGCTTTTCTCTCATCCTTCCAACCGGGTTTTCGTATGAGAATAAGCACTATAGACCAAGTCTTCTGCTTTCTGCTCTTCTGCTCTTATACTGGAGTGTAGAGGAAATCAGCAAGGGCAGCATGTATGTAGCCTTTGTCGATCTCAAATTGGCTTTTGATCTAATTCCCCATAAGAAACTAAGGCTGGGTCTTTGTGAACTGGGTATACCACTTGATCTGCTAACTTTAAAAATCCGCTTGCATGAGAGCAATTATGCTCAAGTGTGATGGGCATCCAGGGTGAACTTACTGACCAGTTTCCCATTGATTAAGGTGTTCACCAAGGTTGTGTTTTGGCCCCCACTTTTTTTCTTTATTTCTTAATAACAATGTCCACTTCCTCTCACATTTCCCTACTGATACCCTTGCCTTGGCTGGTACAGAAACGCCCATATTGTTGTTTACGAACGACACTCTGCTGATCTTGAAAACACCTAGCGGTTTGCAGCATGTGCTGCTCTGCTTTGCGGAGATCTGCAGAGTGTGCGTACTTGAGATCAATGCCGCAAAGACGAAGCATATGTTGTTCAAGCAACATAGATCATATAAAGGAAGAGTAACATTGGGGGACAAGCCACTCAAGAGGGCAGATGTCATTAATTATTTGGGTGTCACTTTTGGCCTCAACTACCCCAAGTGGATGCAGTGTCTCTCAAACACAGGCAGATTACTGGTGTTATAGTCAAACAACTTAGTAGTTCTTTTTGCAAACCAATTGCTCCTGTCTTACAGATTTACAATGCCAAAGCCTTGGGTTCAGTTTTATATGGTTCAGAACCCAGGGGAGTTTTAGTATACCTCCTTTAACAAGATCAGATGGCAAGTTCCTGAAAAGCTTGACTCTCCTCCCTTCTAGCAACCCGCTGAAACCTTTTATGCTCGACATGGGTATGAAGGCATTAGCTGGCAATGTTAGATTGCACCCATTACTATTCTAGAGAAGGCTATGGGCCACATCAGAATTATCTCATTATGCCACGGCCCTAAAGGACGTCATGGATGCTTATAGATCCAACACAATCAAATGGTGTCAGCAAACTAAATAGCTGCTACTTGATATAGGAATGAGGGAACTCTGGGAAAATCCGACTCGTCAACCCACCCTCACAGCAGAATTGCTGAAAAAACACTACCGGCCATGGACATCCTAATGTGAGGCTCGAGCAGTAGCGAGCTCAACATCGACGGGAAGGTTCCTAGATTTTAAATGTTCTAGCTCCTTGGAACCATATTGGGGCCCCATTACTGCGTCATTAAACAAGAAGCTTTACTCTTAGTTCAGGGTTGGTACTCTGCTGTTTAAAACTTTCATCACCAAATGGGTTTCAGGTGCATGTGTTCTGCATCCGGCCTTCAATAGCTCTGTAGAAACTATTGCTCGTTCTGGTTGCTTGTTCTGGCTATGTTGGCCTTCATCAGAAATGGATCAAACCTCTTTGTAAACAACTGGGGACCAGAAATAGTTGTGTCTCGTGGCTGGGTTAGACCCAGGAAGAAACACTGCCATTTTATATGCACACATTTCTTAAGTTGCTTTCTCTTTCCACACAATGACGTTTGACACACATTTGAATGCATGACAATGCAGGATTAGTTCCTCTCAATCCACATTGCTTACAATTTCACTTCATAAGTACACTATCAATACACCTTAAACATTTAGTACAAGGTCTACATACACATTGTGCAAATGTTGTTGTCTGTTATTAGTCTGTAAGGTGCTACATAGCTTTCACAAGAGGATAAACAATGACGGCCTGGTTGAGGACTTGACATGGATTCATGGATATTGCTATTATAAAAGTGCATGCATTTCCATGTTCAGATCAGAGGAGCGCTTTGCTGTCACCGTGAGGTCAGAATCTTAGCCCAGCTGATTCCTGTAATCCCTCTACGAGGAGGGATGTCCAACTTGTGACCAACTTGTACCTGCATACACTTACTTTCAGGTGATGGAGATTTAGATAATCCAGTAGGGGATTCTTAGCAGAACACCTTCCCTAGGCAATTAGGATAGGAAGCGCATGGCAGGAGTACATTATACAAAGTACTTATATGCATATACACACTGTTTTAGCGCAATGGTGGAATCATGTATCCTTTTCATTGTACTCATATTGCTGTTCAATTTTATCTGCTTCAGTCTATTAATCATTGCAGCGCATATATTTTATACAAGAATCACAACGGTTCAATAAATATTGAAACTCCTCTGTGTATTTTTCGTGAATCTCTATGGGCATGCATGAGTGACTGAGTGAAAAGGCTCTAGGTCTGTTACCAGGACTCCCTGGGGAGTCAGGGTTGTCCTGTTTTGAGGTTGCCCAAACCATTTGTTACCTAAGTAGGTTTAGGGGTGCTTATGGTGGCACTGTGAGCTAGCAGGTCTTTAGGTCAACATATTCTGAGGGGGTGCATAGAATCAGTCTGGCACCATCCTGTTTATGCTGTCCACCAAACGAACAGTTCCTACTTAGAAAGTGGAAACCGTACAACAGTTTACTGTACTTAGAATCCTAAGATGTGACCCTCTGCTTTTGCATGCATGTTCCGTTGCCAAGTTTTTGGGTTGGATGTGGGTATTAAGAACTAGGATGTATACTGCAAAGTTTGATTAGAGACACCCCAGATGCATAAACAAATAGCTTGGGTTCCATGTGGGAGTCCATTTATAGCTCTGTTTTACAAATTACAACTAGAGCATCAACTGTGGTGACCTGACCGAGATGTCATAACTTGCACTAGCTAAATGATTGGCCCCCTATGTTTGTTGTTATGTCTCTGCCCCTTCTTTTAGAATCAACTATTGTCTTCATTGTACATAACGTTCAGTATTCTTTTTAATACACATACCACTTTTTAATAAGTAATTGTTCTCTATGGATGATTTATAGCAATGGTTTGTTTAATTACAATCTGAGCATCAACTGTGGGAAGCAGACAACGAAATGTGTACTAGTTTAGCAACAAATTTCTTAAGAAAGCTGCAATGCTTCTGCTCTCATATGTGGAAGAGCTAGTATCTATTGTATGATATGTTTTGTAATTTTTAAACACTGTACATATTTATTGTAATGTTGCTTTTATGGCACTTGTTGTTGAACTAAAGCTTATAGAAATTAAATTATAAAGAGTTAACCTTGTTCAGTTTAATTAGTGTACCGAAATACCTATTAACCACTTCCCTTACTGAATGGCCAGTGGTGGAACTGACTTTAATGAGATAATGTGTCCTGAGCTAAACCAACATCATGGAAGTCACGTATGAGCCTTAGCACTGCACTGCCACGGGCCAGCCGCTGCAGGACCGCTCAACCTGGATTCCAGTCAGAATCTGGCAGGAGATCTCAATTTGGCCTCGGCGTTGTGACAGCGGAGCGCTGGCGTGTTGGCCCGCTGCCACACCACCAGAGTCATTATAAGGCCTTAATATTACCACATATGCCATTTGAGACAAAGGGAGATTGAGTAGTCCATAATCCCAGGATGCTTTAATCAAGGATTAGAAATCATCTCTCCACAATACAAGACCAGCAATTTAGGTATTACATCAAATCTCCTTCCTGGTGATATGTGGTGAGTCCAAACTTCAGATATCGTCATCCTTATACACACACAAGGAACGAAACAACCTAGTTGCCTCATAGTTTATACTGTATTTTAATTAAATAAAAATTGTAGTCCAACTTACTTTGTCCTTGAGTAAACCATTTGGTCCAATAACGTTCTCAAATAAATGCTGTCCAACATGTGCATCAACAGCAGAAAGTGGATCATCCAGCAGGTAGACATCAGACTCTCTATACACAGCTCGAGCAACACTTATTCTCTGCTTTTGTCCTCCGGATAGATTCACACCCTGAGAAAGACAACATTGAATACGTAATTTAGAAGAACACACTTTAGTCTATTTTGGAATGGTCGGACACTATCTAAGGCAACCGTTCATCACATGCAGATGTGTAAGTACCTTTGGCATCAATGACCTGGGTAGTCCAAAGAGAACACATGGAAAAGGACAAATACAAACTGAAGAAGAAGAATTGAATTTCTAAGGAAATGTTCATGCGACTGTAACAAAGTGCAGGAGAGTTATTACCAGGTTCCAAGAGATCTTACTGCATTTTTCTGCCATGCCTCCAACAACGTGCATTCATAGCTGAGCCGTATTTGAGCCACACGTTGCTTTGACTTCTGCACATAATATTTCTTTGCTGCTGCCCTGAGAAGTTTGTCAAAATGCTAACCTTTTCCAGTAGAGGTAGCATAAATCTGATGTAATCTGATGAGCAGTTGTAATGACTTATTCGTGAAGTGGCAAGAGGCTTATGTATGGGTGTTAGTAGAAAAGGTTGTGAATCAGGCAGGCTGAGCCTGGAATTAGTATTAGATAATATTGACATAGTGGGGCCTATTCAGAAACTGCCTTCTATATTATGTTTAGTACTTGTACAATTGTACTACTAAAGTACCACAAAATGCTATTCACACACCTACAACTGTAAATCTCCACCTCTCCTATCTTTTATATGGAGAGACCCTTATACATGTTAGTTTACCACTTAGTAGTAAATGCAGGAGGGACTAGGAGTGGCTGGATAAAGGGACACGCTCACTATTAAAGGGGGGTGTTTAGGGAGGAGTAAGGAGAGGTTTAGGGAAGGTTAGGGAGGGACTTAGAAGGGACATGCACCCACCCACAAAATAGTCAGCCCACTGGTATTTATGAACTGCACTTCTAAAGTTACTACAGCCAAAAAGGAACTCAAAACAGTAGTAAAGTACTCCATCTCAGAGTAAGTCCTGCACCACACATGGCCAACTGCTTTTCCTGCAGCATCCTACCATAGAAAATAATGGACGTAGTGACTTAAAAGAAAATCCTACAGGAAAAACTGTTAAATTAAATTCAGTGATTTAAAATAGCAAGAAATAAATTAATATAGTTTAATGTAACAAAAATATAAATATATATGTGTGTGTAAAAATACATGTTTGTTATGTAATTGTAAATATTTCAACAACCATTTTTGAATTTATAAAATAATGTAACATAAATGTTTATTAAAATATAATTAAATAATTCTAAATAATTCTACAGGTGGCTTTTAATATTTATAAAAAAAAAATGTGTGGTGTGCGGCACACCTGGTGATAAATATTGTAGACTGGGTAGATCGTTGGTGTTTCGCAATAATTTTAACTTTTGGGTGCCATACAGTACGCTCCCTCTGACCTAGGGGAGTGAAAACTTGAAATAATGAAGGTTGCAGTGTCACCGCAATGACACTGTGCCAAATGACACTCCTTTTGAGATGTGTTCTCACACGATATTTCTGATTGTAAAGATGCCAATCTTATAATAACATTTATCCAACTTCATATGTGATATTTGTTCATAGTTCATTTATTCGTATAATTGATACATTGTTGGATTCACAATGGTAGTTTTGTATGGTAATCCAATACGGGTGCATATGAACTAAAGTATCATTCCTTCAAACAAAGTGCGATCCATTACAATGCGTATATATCCCTATGCATTTCGGGACCTCGCTCTTCATCAGGGGATTGCATATGATCTGTGGGGTAAAAGAGAAAGTACTGGGTAAAGACCAGGTATGGTTGCCATACCACTTAACAGCACAAATGTAGAAAATGCTGTGGCTGGTGAAAAGGTGAAAAGGAGGCACACGAGTGTTGTGATGAAGACGTACGTGAAAAGAAGAATCAATGGGTAAAAAATTAAACAATTTGTGAAAAATTAAACAAGGAAGAACGGACTGTGCCGAATACGGTGCATGTAGTGCTTGGTGTTTGTTGCAGAAAAAAATACGTGCAACAAGCAATTTGTTCAATCCCATGAGGCATGCTGGAAATTTTACTGCTTGTGTGACTATAAGCAAAAGTGCTAAAAACTAAGCACGACTCGGTTATATGGACGGTCTGCTCACGTAACGACATGCGCGCTAGTGAGTTGTATTGTTCAAGGTACAGCGTGAGCAGTGGCAACGAGTCTTACCGCATTAATGTCTAGTGTTGATTCAGTTCGAGTGAATGGTTTGAAGACGCGTTTCAGGGTCTGAATGGCGTGTGTTGATCAGAGTGCCTGCCGGGTGGGTGTTTTAAGTGTGGGTAGAAAAGGGACAAAATGTCTGTCAGCCATCTTACATGGAAAAACGAATTGCGAAATGCTGTGTGTTACGCAAAATGATGATGTTAATGTATGATGTAAAATGCGTTTGGGTGAAGTGTACGAGGTTGCCACGATGTCAATAAAATAAGTGCGTGCAACGAACTTTGTGAATCGGTTTGGTCTGAGCTAGTATGGTGAACAACGAAATAGGACTATGCGGTGGGGCGGCCATCTTAGGCGAGTATGTCTAAACTCGTGAGTCTACCCGAAAAGTAAATGCTTAATGTGACTATATGAAAAGGTAACTTACATCTCGTCTGATTTAAATTAAAAACTGAATGAAAGTGCACTAATGGATGTTTGAAAGTGTGTGGCAAAGAAAACAGAAGAAGTGTCAATGGAAAGTTAGACACGTGAAGAATGAGAGATGAAGTGATGAAAAAATGAGGAAGACAACTGTAAGGTCTAGGCAGAGCATATATACATATTTACAGAAAACAACTATATATCAATTATATGAATAAATGAACTATGGACAAATGTCACATATGAAGTTGGATAAATTTTATTATAAGATTGGCATCTTTACAATCAGAAATATTGTGTGAGAACACGTCTCACAAGGAGTGCCATTTGGCACAGTGTCCTCGCCGTGACACTGCAACCTTCATTTTTTAATAATTATAAACACATAATAAAATGCTGGAATTTTTTACTTTAGGTGGAAATTTATTTTTTAAGTTGAAGATCCAAAAATATTTTCGATTTAATATTTCCTTTAATATATTGAAATAATTAAAGATGTAATTCAAAATTACGGTACTAGTGATGTTACTTTTTTATTTTGCTCTACATTTAAAATAATGATATTAAATTATCTAACAGTAATATTTAACATAAAAATAATTTTACTACTTTTTTGTCTTACATTTTTTACTTTTCTATATAGACTACAAATATGGAGACTCAACAGCCAGGGTGGAGATTTAACTGTAGTATGGTATATAGTACAGGACTGCAGCACCTTAGGCAGTTAGTAGCAGCCATATTTTTTTTTCTTTAGCAGGGTGCAGTATCTGAGGCTAGTTTCTGGAGGTCCCTCGAGGTCCCTCGAGCCAGACAGAAATCTAATCTGTAGCAGAGTGCAGTATCTTAGGTTGTTACTAAAGATTTCTGGAGTCAGAAACAAATCATTCTAAAGCAGGATGCAGCCCCTTACACTAATACTATAGGTCATTGGAGTCAGGCGTATTTTCTTGCAATAAGGCTGCATCACATTAGGGCTCAGTGGTGGTACTTGGAATCAGACACAAATCATTTTCTGTTGCAAACTGTAGTAACTTAGGCCATTACTAGGGGTCCCAGCCATCAGACATTTTTTTTTCTCAGGCAGGATCCCAGGAGTCAGACATAATCACAGTTTGAGTCAGGTGTCGTAGCTGAGGCTGTTACTGGTGGTCCATCGACTCAGACAAATGTCCTTCCTGTAATCAGGCTCCAGTACCCCGATGCAATCACTTGAGGTACCAGAGATGTCCACCAATGCCATAAATCTGAGAATACCAGAGAATTATGAACAGTGCACCGACCTTTAAATCTTTTGTTGAAATTAAAAAGCACAAATGACAAAACATTGAATGTGATTTTGTTATCAGCACACGAGAATATAGAATATAGAGAAAGCGTGGCTTCAAGATAAATTTAACTATTCATTTTTATCCTGCTTTGGGCACTATTGTATTTAAAGCCGGGCAGTATCTGATATTGAAAAGACTATATATCAGCAGTGATCCCTCTGTGCAAAATAAATGGAGAAAACATTTGTAGGTGTATGCCTAAAGCCAAAATATATATACTGCATCTTGTTTGTCACCATGCATTGTGGAGCTACCACTAAAACCAACACATGTGGATTTCTCATCCTTGCATGCGTTGCCACTAAAAGCTTGCACTATTCAAACCTAGAGCTGTCACTGCCATAACTTCTGGGCACAAGTAGCACCAAAGAGCATGCCTGGGCTGCAGCTGGGATTCCATTTCTTAATACTTATATCTTACATCTCCATCAGCAGGTCTGTGGAGCGGGTGGAGCAGGCATTACTGACTTGTTAAAGTACAATAAATTAGCCACCTCCATGAAACAAGTGACACACCGAAGTCCCTCCTCGTATCTACAACACCATCTTTTTTGCAAACAAAAAGGTGAAATAGGACCTTTATTTCGCTTTTTTTGAGTGCAGTTCTGTAAACATGGGCTCTATGCACGATACGTTCTTTTCCTTTCTTCTTTCAAACGTTGTTCTGTTATGCTGGCACAATCAATCAGCATTTGTATAGCGCGCTACTCACCCAGTAGGGTCTCAATGCGATGGGGGGAGGGGTCCGTTACTGCTCGAAAAGCCAGGTCTTGAGTTGCTTCCTGAAGGAAAGGTGGTCCTGGGTCAGCCGTAGGTGGATGGGAAGGGAGTTCCAAGTCTTGGCTGCCAGGTAGGAGAAGGATCTTCCTCCAGCGGTGGCTCTGCGAATGCGTGGTACGGTGGCGAGGGCGAGGCTGGCCGATCGTAGCTGGCGGGTGGGTGTGTAGAAAGTGAGGCGGCTGTTGAGGTACTTCGGGCCGATGTCGTGGAGAGCCTTGTGTGCGTGGGTCAGGAGTCTGAACGTGATCCTCTTGTTGACGGGGAGCCAGTGCAGGTTTCTCAGGTGGGTCGAGATGTGGCTGTGGCAAGGGATGTCCAGGATGAGTCGTGCGGAGGCGTTCTGTATGCGCTGGAGTCTTTTCTGTAGTTTGGCAGTGGTTCCTGCATAGAGGGTGTTCCCGTAGTCAAGTCGGCTGGTGACGAGTGCCTGGGTGACTGTCTTCCTGGTTTCGGTGGGGATCCATCGGAAGATCTTGCGGAGCATGCGCAGGGTGTTGAAGCACGATGGCGATACGGCGTTGACTTGTCTGGTCATCGAGAGGGAGGAGTCCAGGATGAAGCCCAGGTTTCGAGCGTGGTCCGTTGGCTTGGGGGTGGTGCCCAGGGCAGGGGGCCACCAGGAGTCGTCCCAGGATGAGGACTTCCATCCGATTGATTATTAACATTGTGATGGTTATGTTCATGTTTTTTCAAGCAATTTTGTTTGTTTCTATGCAGGTGTATATTTTAAAGGTTGTGTTTGATGAGATTTGTGTATGATTGTTGTGTTCCTTTTTAAATATTTATAGGGGGGTTCCTTTATCTTCATTCGAAGATACGGTCTTGAAGATGGTCTCAGCAGATGTGCAACTACCGAGGCCGAAACGTCAGCAGATGACTCAATTTTCTTTTGGACATCGTTAACACCTATTAGGAGTCTTGTATCTTCTAAAAACATTCTCTAGGTGTATGTAAGAAAGTGAGCATCGACGTATGTTATAAAAGTCTGGAAGTGCACTGTAACAAACATTGTCAATGAACGTTGAGATTTATGTTTTGAACCGCTGCTATTACTTGTTTACATATCTTTTCTCTTTAATACAAGTTTGAATACACACACACACCTGAATTTTAGATAGATTTCTTTCTTTTCAAACTATCCTAGATTGAACTGTTAAATAACGTTCAGTTGACTTGAGATGGCAATCATAGACATCATTAATGAATAATACATATATTTGAAATATTGTTTCTAAGTGAATCCCTTGTTGGCATCTTTACCTACTTGATTGCAGGCCCACTAGTAGCTTTTCATTTACAGGACCTGCATACATGTAGCACCACTTTAGTAGGGAATGTCAAGCATATTAAATGTGACAATTGGGTGTAAGCCAATTTCACCATATTTAAAGGAGAGACCATGAGCACTGGTTAGCAGTGGTAAATTGTGCAGAGTCCTAAAGCCAGCACCAACAAAGTCAGCAAAAACAGGAGAATGGAAGGCAAAATGTTGGAGGAAAACCACACCAAGGATGTCAGGTCCAACACCCCAGCACAGTGCAATGGAAATAGACACAAGGGAGTAGGGGGCAGGCAGGAAGGTCTCATGACCCGTCTGATGCGCCATTACTGGGTAAGTCATGCATACAGGTAGAGTTTTACAAGCCCAATAACAAGAACGACAAACCATGGAATTGATTGACTTTTGGTGGTTTGGCTCCCCCGATCTAGAAATACAATGTACAGTTGAATCCTGAGAAATTGACAAATTAATAACCAGGCTAACTCCAGAATTGGTCTGTGGGGTTGGTGATGCCTACATAACGGTAGCATTGGTAGATAAGATGCTTCATGAGTGACGTAGAATGGCTACTTACCGATTGATCCAAGAAAGAATTTGCCCTCCCCTAATGAACCATAATGAGCAGTACTCCTTAAAAAAAGACATGGAAACCATCTTGAATAAGCAGCTTTCCCTTCCGAAACCATTTCAAGCTGCAATTTAAACAAATTATTTCTGAAAGTTCTGTTTGAGCTATAAAAGTATGTAAATGTCCTGTAGTACTTATCAAGTTATATTTACCTATAAATGCAGTTCTGAAGGATTCTCCTTTGGTACTTGGAAACATTATTTATTTAAACAACTGACAAATATACTGCATTTACATACATATTTAGATGATATTTAATTAAACATTTGATTATCATTCAGAATGAATTACTTTTATTGGAAGGATCCTTTTTATAAGCTGATTTCTGCATTAATTAAATGTTCCTAGGAATAAAAACAATGTACCTTTTGCTCTGAAATGAAGGCACTCCCTGTGAAGAGGAATAACAATGAGAGAGAAATTCTCATGTCAACTTGATTCAAAATGTAATTGACACTGTTTCAAAAATTGGTCAAGATCGATAAATGATTGGCTTGTTCAAAGAAATGGCTCAAGTCAGATGTCCCACTAAAACCAGCTGTTGAAAGTGGCCCAAAGAAACCTCACTGTATATGTTTTCCAAAACTAAAGTACATTGGCTGTACCAGACCTAAAAGGGTAGGGCTGGTCTGTCTAATATTTCTAGCTATTTCATTACCCACTTTATTCCTCCTTTCAAGGATGACGTTTAAAGAGATTTCAAAAAGGATAATTCATTTGCAATAATCAAATATTTGTAAACAACACACAAAAAAAAGCGAACCAAGTGACTCAATAAAAACAAATACTTATACCTTTTCCCCTATTTCTGTGTCCTCCCCAGCAGGTAAAATTTTCAAATCTGGGAGCAGGGCACAGGCGTCCACAATAGTATTGTACCAATCATCCACAAATGTCCTTCCAAATAGAACATTATCACGAAAAGATGCATTCTGAATCCATGTTTGTTGGGGAACATAGGCTACAGAACCCTACAGCAAAAAACAAAAGGTATAGTACTGTTTTTGCCAATAAACAGAGAGAGCAATATTGTCTAACATCAATCACAGCACTTGACAATGAGATTCTACCCAATCTTAATAAAAAAATGTGGATTCTTAAGTCATCAAATAATTTTTTTCATTCACAGAATCTCTCTCAATGAATGTGAAATGTGGTAAAGAGTACCACAAAAGTAAAGTACTCTTTTAGTGCATGAAGAGAGAGGGCGATATTGTCTAACATCAGTTACAGCACTTGACGATTCAACTGGATTCCACCCAATATCTATGAAAATAAACCTGGATTTTTAAGTCATCAAATAATTTGTTTTCCTTCACAGAATCACGCTCAATGCCTGTGCAAAGTGATAAAGAGTACGACAAAGGTTTGAAGTGTGAATGCCAGGAGATGAAAATGAACTCTCTCCAATGTCTGTAAGATTGTTGATGCCCAAAAGCTTAACCAAGTTGGAAATCAATGTCTTGGGTCATGAAGGAAAGTCTGAATCCGATTGTGATGTTCTCATCTATTAGGGTCGTCATGCTTGTATTGGATTGAGTGTCGTATTAAAGCAGTTGCCAGTGTGGGATGCATTCTCTGTAGCTCTCGGAGAGTGACCTGCTTCCACCATCACAATGGCCTCCAGTGTATAATACTCTCACACATAACACCTATGTGTATGCAGGAGGCAGCATTCAACCTGCTGGGGAATGGAGCGTGTGGTTGCTTTAATGCACAAAGAGCAGCTGACTGCCTGACTGAGCAGTTGCACTCTGTGCTTCTCAGCTGGGGATTGTGGTGCGGACAGCTGGCGTAATTATAGAAGCAGAATAAAATACCTTTACTCAGGAAACCTTAGTGAATTGAAGTCTTCTCTCATATCACTTTTTTTATCAGGGTTTACTGAGTCGCAACATAAAGGAATATGGGCACTTCCCCCTACAGGTTTTTAGGTGTACGGTGGTAAACATTTGGTGTCCGGGGGATCGGAAGGACTGATAGGAACCATGAAATCAGTATCTCTAACAAAACTGCAGAGATCAATTTCAAATTTTGAAAAGCAAGTGTATTAGGCATTAGTGTCCATGAACAGCAAATACAATTATAAATAAAAAATAATTATTCCTTTCAAAGTGTTGACAACAATTATTGCGGCACCATCAATGAATCAAAACACACTTTCCTGGTTTTACAACAACCATGTTCCAGTTTGTCTAAGTACACTACACAGTTGCAATAGAATCCAACTGGGAATGGCTCATGACCTTCACACGATTTACATGGAAATCTGTACCTGGGACAGCTTTCCATGTATATTCCCGGGAATGTTTGTGAATTATATATGGTAATCCTACAATTGCACTATGTGTGAATCGGAAAGTGGATATTTACTAGTTTCCCTGTGAATCGAGACCGTTGTGTTACATTATATTCTAATTAACTGTGTGTAATTTAAGCTGGTGTTGTTAAAATCCTAAATCAAATATTGGAACTTGTGTTTGCTCTCGGGGTATATTGACTTCTAACACACACAAATTATACAACTTCAATAGGGTTTGCCATTTGTGCAGTGCTCAAACAAACCCACATCACATCGGAGTAATCAGATCTGTTTCAAAAGCACTCCTCAGGTGGCAAAGGTCTTTTTCAAATTCATGGTTGTGCTTTTAAAACCAACGTCGAATTCTATATATTTAAAGTATTTAATGTTGTTTTCTTTATCCTAATTCGACAATCTGTATTACATAATTCCCATCTTAATCTCAAAGGTTTTAAATATAAGGTACTGTTAGACCTGGCACCTTGGCGTGGGTCTCCCTGCAAGTGCTCCCTATTGTAAATTGATGTATGTATTAGTGACTCCATGATTGGCTGATTTGGTTTACTTGTCAGACCCTAGTACAATGCACTAAGTGTGCTCAGGGCGTGTAAATTCAAATGCTGCTGGTGGGTTTGCAGCACTGGTTGTGCCACCCACAGAAGCAGCCTGTAAAAGTGTGTCTTAGGTCTGCCATTGCAGAGCCTATGTGCAGTCTCGTACTGCAATGTTGACTGGGCAATTGCACCCACTTGCCAGTCCCTAAACCTTCCTTTTTCTGCATATCAGACACCACTATGGTAGGCCCAAGGGCATGGTGCATTGTAAGTATATGGTAGGACAAGCCCTGATGTGTGTGGCATGTCCTAATAGTGAATTACAGCCATTTTTGTTCTTCACTATTGCAAGGCTAACTCTTCCCCATACGCCAGAATGGGCAGTTTGATTATTACATCCTATAATTCTAACTGACTCAGGGAACTAGGTAGTAATTCGAGTTTAGTATGCCTGAACTCAGAATGATAAAATACATCTTTTAGCGAACTTGGTTTTAACATTCTGTGTTTGAAAGTACCACTTTTAGAAAGTAGGTATTTTCTTGTCTAACCATCCAAGCCTGCCTCTGCTAGGTTGTGTATTCCTTGTCTGGAGTTTGGGTGACAGGGGCACAGGGCTGAATAGTGAGATCTACGTGCAGATGGGAGGAAGGAGTTGCACCTGGGACCTGAATAGGGCTGTGCCTTCCTTCCACAATGCTGGCTCCACCTCCTGTGGTGCGTCTGATGTCTCTGCCCTGCAGTGTGAAAGGAAAGAAGGAATCATGTAAACAGAGTGCTCCAGTACTGACCAGAACTGGTTTGGACTAGGCAAAGGCCTCTCTGCCTTCAGAGAACAAAGATAAACTGTGTATAAAAGAGGGGACCCAGACCCCAGAACTTTAGATCACTACTGGGAAACAAGAAGAAACCTTTTCTGAGGAGAGGAACAAGAGAGACTGAGGAGAGACTAGCCCTAAGCTGAAGTGCTGCTTGGGGGATTGGCCTGCAGTGGTTGCCTGACTGCCAAAGAGAGGAGAGAGGAACTTTGTGTGTACTTTCATCAACTTGTGAAGGATCTCCAAGGGCTTGAGAAAGAGCTTGCCCCCTGCTGAAGTCTCGGGGACAACAGACTTCAACCACCAGCTCCCCGAGAGTTCTTTGGAAGTGCCTACAGTTGTGTTGGGCTTTCCGAGGGACTGCGTGTCGCAAGGAGCTGGAAGCGTGACTCACGATGAAGAAGCGTGTTGCCGCCGCAGCCGCTGTCGTCGCATCCCCAGAGAAGAGGATCGACCTCGCTGCATCGACGGAAAAGCGTGTCGCCACCGCTGCAGCTGTCGCATCATCGTTGTAGTGCCTTGCATCGCCGGAGAAGTGGATCGACGTTGCATCATGAGAAGCCGGTGCATCACCGGAAAGCATGTCGCAGGGTCTGTCGCTGCTAGGAAGAATCGTTGAGTCGCCGCACGGCCATCGGGCGTGCATGCATCGTGTCGCATCCAAGAGAAGACGCCATCCTTGTTTCATTGCACCGGATCTTCATCACATCACGGCATTGTGGGGCGCATCGCTGCAGAAGCGCAGTAAGAAACTGACGCATCACCTCCCCTCGTCGAGAAGAACCGACGCATCCACTACGCATCAGTAGGGACCATATGCATCACCGTTCTTGCATGTAAGGAACCGACGCATCACCTTCCCTGCAACACTTTAGTTGTATAGCGTTACGCATCCTTAGGTACATTGACTCAAAAGTGTCGCATTTTACATCTAAAGAGAACTAAGCTAATTCTACCATTTTAAGTACAGTATTGTGGATTTTTGTCATGTGTGATCTTGTGTTAAGTCTATATAAATAATACTTATTTTAAATATTCAACTGGTGTGGTGTCCATCTGTAGTGTTGTCACTGGGTTACTGTATGTGTTCACAAATGCTTTAAACACTGCCTCTGAGATAAGCCTGTCTGCTCTTGCCAAGCTATCAAGGGGAGAACAGGGGTTATTTTGAAGTGTACCCCCTTACCCTGACTAGACGCAATGGTCCCTATTTGTCACAGGTACCTACCTATGCCAACTAGAGACCCCCAAATCTAACAGAATCTTTATATTTTTGAACCTAATGTTTCTTATTCTGGATTTATTGTCTCAGTTGTTCAATTTTGTAAAAGCAACAAGCATACTCAATACTTCAATATAACATATTTGGACTTCACAAAGACTTGCCATAAATACCTGTAACAACAATGAGGGAGACACCTCAGTGAGGGTTTAAGGATGCATATCAGCTTACTAACAAGTCAGTTTCAATGGGCGCAAAACAGGAAATACTTGTAAAAACGCCCCTTACTAAAAACCACAAAAACACTAAACGAGTGATGATTTTACTTGGTTGATGAATTGTATCTTAACACCCTCCTTATGAGCTCTGGCATCCCTATAGCAGCATGCAAATTAATAAAAGATGAAAGATCTTTGTAATTCCCAGAGCAGCGCAGAAGTAGTATTCAAATTGTTTGAACTATGAAATATTTCACACATAATTCATACCTTGATGGCTACACGACCTTCCAGCTTTTCCATTTCACCAAGCAAAGCAGAAAGAAGAGAAGTCTTTCCACTCCCAACATGGCCAACAATTGCTACTAGGGAGCCCCTGGTTATGCTCAGGTTGATGCTGCAGAAAAATTGTAAACGATTTATTCGTCCTGGAACTCATGAGAGACTAAATAATGCAGTACTAGTGTAAAGGACAATATTTACACCATTGTCGACAGACCACAATGCATATGTTACACCATACATTTAAGTGACTTCTGCAAACTGAGCAGACATTTCTTCAAGAAGGTGATCAAGTATGATTATATTTCTGAACTCAATGATGCTGCAACTTTAGTCCGCCGGCAGCTGCTCCGCAATGGCGGAGGAGTGCCGCCCCACTTCCTGGCTCAGAGCCAGCAAATGTAAATTAAAACAATGTTCTTGCATCGTTTTAATTTACATTTGCCAGCTCTTAGCCAGCGCTGCTGGGAGGGGTGGGACCGAGGTGTGGGAGAGGGGAAGAGGAGAGCTAGTGCACTCCACTCCCTAAGTGCGCATATGTTTTTTGGCTGGCCATCTCAAGCTGACCAAAACAAACATGCGCACTTGGATTTCTCCAGCCCAGCTGCACTGAGCAGCCGGGATGGAGAAACCGCACAGACTCTCTGGTCTGAGCAGGGCGTCTTTTCTGCCGGCTAAGACCAATCCTGGACAGGGAGTCTGTCCCAGGGGCTGCTGGGACTAGCAGGCGGGAAGAGGAGAGGCGACGCGAAGAGGCGCGACACTGGAGCTGCCGGCGGCAAATGGTAAGTTTTATTTTTTTATATTCAATTGCCCTCCCCACAACACCTCCTGCACGACCCCCCACCACCACCACCCTTCGTTTATGGCAGCCAACGTTGCTCTAGTCTGGCAAAAATAAAACATTGCAATCTGTTTTGGCGCAAGGACATTTTCTTGTTTCATCTCAATGTGCCAGATGTTTGTAAATAGTAAATATCATCCACACCCAAGACTTGAGCAATCACATCTCCAACAAAGGAACACCATCCTATCGAGGTAATAATGTAATACCTTACTTCGACATATTCCCACCTCCAGACAGTGCACTGAAAAGCATTATATTTCAGAAAATTGGCCAGTCAGGTGGGCACATTGGGAAGAGACGGGAGTGGACAAGGACCTGGATTAAATAGCACCTCGCTTCATTAAAAGTATTGTAAATGTAAATAAGCCCTAAATCATGAAGATCCTAGGGGGCATAGTTACACGGGCATTGCGCCACCGGAGCCCCATGTTTTGCGACCCTCTGGTGGCACTGTGCCCTGCTCCATATTTTCAAGGCAGTGGGCACTGTGCCCTGCTCCATATTTTCAAGGCAGTGCTAAGCCACTTTGCGTGGCTTAACGTCACCTTATAAATATGGTCCTTCTCAATGTAGTTTTCTGCTGCAAAGTGGCATGGAAATGGTGTTGCTGATGGCGTTCCCATGCAACACCCATTGCTTTTTGACACTACTCCAAATTTACAAGGATCTGTAAATCTGAAGCAGTGCCAAAAACGTATGCCCCCCGTGGAGGTGTAAGAGTGGCGCAACAAGGAGAAATACTTTTATTTTCCTCGTTTTTGCTCTCTCTATGTGTGCTGCATCCTGCAGCACACTTAGAAGGAGCAAAACGCCATTGATGACTGCTTTTGTGCACAAAGGTGCCCAACAACAATCATCCCTGCAACGTAGGCACCCTTTCACCATGGTGCAAGTTTGCCTGTGCTGGTGCTAGGCTGCTTTATTTGCGCCGGTGGTAGTACAGGAATTAGTCATATTGTTGTAAATACAGCGCATTCCTGTACTTAGAAAATGAAGCATCTCGCTTGTGGCACTGCGTTGCACCATTTTCTTGTAAATATGCTCCCAGGTTTCCAACCAAATAAAAAGGAAAAGAATTGAGGAGTAAAAATACCATGAAATAATGCTGGAATGAAAGTGTGTATCAGAGAGAAACACCAAAGCACTTAAATTAATGCAGGAAATTTCTAGCAAATATAATTTTAACCAAAGAACACAGGGACATATTTACAAGGGTGCCACCGGAGCACCACAATCTGAGGCAGTGCCATAAACATGTAAGAGTGGCGCAACAAGGAGAAATATTTTTATTTCTCCTCATTTTTGCTCTTTCTAGCTCACATAGAAGGAGCAAAACGCCATTTATTATTGTTTTTGTGCTGAAGGTGTCCCTACCTGCACAACAACAATAATCCCTGGTGCAAGGGTACCTGCTTTGGCGCTAGGCTGCTTTTTTGCACTAGAAAACACAACAAAATGATGGAAGGAGTGCTGACACTTTTCAACCAGTCACCCCCAGTCACAGATCAGGGTTAAATCAATTGTTCTTTTGCTTACCATGCCACCACCCCAGCTTAGGCCCAGCCATATGCAAATCAGTCTTGACCCTGTTCCTCATGGAAACAGTCCAGGCGAACTGCAAAGCCAGGTCCTCCCTGGACCAGAAATAAGCATCCTGGGACCGGTTTCAGGGTATTACCCCTCATCAGCCAGGCTGACTTGAATCCAGTGGCACCGCAAGCAAGAGACCCAAGTCTGGGCATACCCTTGGCCACTTAGGGTGAACATAGAAAACACAATAAGATGATGGACGGAGTGCAGAAACTTTTCAACCACTCACCCCCAGACACAGACCAGGGTTTAATCCATCGTTCTTTTGCTCACTATGCCACTTCAGTTGGGACCCAGCCACTTGATAATCACTCTTGACCCTGTTCCCCATGGGAACAGCCCATCTCGAACTGCAAAGTCAGCTCCTCCCTGGACCAGAAACAAGCATCCTAGGACCAGTTTCATCATTTTTTCAGTGGCACACGGGTGAGTACACCAATGCAACGTATTCTTGTAAATACAGCGCATCCCGGTACTTAGAAAATGACACCGCTCGGTCCAGCAACATTACTTGCGGCACTAAGTTGAGCCATTTTCTTGTAAAAAATTCCCCCAAATGTGATGTTAAGGCTATATGTTATATCTTTACAAATATCCTCACATGTGTTCCTAACTAATGACCACAAATACGCTAACATACAGGCACAAGTCCTATATAAATAGTGCAGGTGACTCATCATATGTAGTGTGCAATGATGTCACATGGAGTGACATCACAGGAAGTGATATCACAGGCCTTTCATATTCCTCATTTTATGGAACTGGAGATATTTAATAAGTATAGATATGTTTATTATTTGGGTTATTTTGATTGTAAATATAAACGTTTGAAATGTATGTATTGCTATATAAACTACACACACGTTTATCTACTATGAATGCTAAGCAGTGATTATTTAGGGGAAAGAAACACAGTTGTATTCGTAAATAATAATGCATGGGAGGCGAAGCATATAGTCGGCCAAGATGGAGTGCTCCTGAGATCGGACCGTTCAGCCCCTGGCAAAAGTGTTCTTTACCAGGAGGGACACTGGGCAGCAGGTCAAGAGTTACCATATTGAACTCTGGTGTACAGGTCTGTTCCAGCAGAGGGAGCAAGTGTCCCTCTCGGGTTGCCATAGCTGCTGAAGTTCGTCACTCTCCCCCGGTCGGAGAAGTGACGAGGGCACTCAACTCAAGTCAGGCTTCTAAGCATCTGATGCAGCGCTTCAAGGGTGAACTTGAGCCTAGAGACTTGGCAGTGGGTGGGGTAGCAGATAACAGCAACAGATGGGAAACGAACAACACGCTGGAATGTAGCATGCATTTCCGCCTATCTATCAACAAACTGGAACCATCCCTGCCAACCACACCCAGTGAAATCTGGCCCCTGGGTCGCAGGGCAGCGTGATCTGGGCGATATCTTGGAGAACCATTCCCTTTCTATCTTGAAAGAATAGCTCATTCATTTATCAACCACTTTCGATGTTTACATCATGGCAGAAAAGAGAAAAAAAATCTTCTGTGAAGGAGTTCTTTAATTTCTCGATTCCACTAGGCGCAGTCACCAGCGTCTCAAGTCACCCCATGGGGGAGGATATTAACCATGGAGAAAGCTATCTAGCAACGTCATGGACATTGAGCGCGCCCAGGAAAGACTAAGGCGAAAGTTGGGTCCTCAGAAACGTTCTTTACATAGGTTCCACGATGCTTACTCAGTGTGTCTGCAAGTTCTTATTAATCTGCCAATATTATTCAATTCTCTAAAGTGGGTTTAGTTATAAAATTTAAAACTGAAACATTTAAAAAAGCATTGTAATGTGAAGCAACTTTAAATTGAAGGCTACAAATTAAGTAGGCATCCATTGCTTGATTCCTAGGAGCACCACAACTAGAGCAAACAGAATCTAATAAGGGCGATTTGTGGCTTCAAGTGAAGCACTGTTTTGCACCCACAAAAAAGAGCATGTATAAGAAGCAATTCTAGCATATCGCTTCATCTTTTTAAAAGTAGCACATTTTGAAAAGCTATCACCTTCCATTAAAATAAAAATGTTGATCTTTGTACATTTTCTATTGTGAATTAAATATTTCATAGTTTGGGTATTTGTTTTATGTATGCCTGTTTCTCTATATATGCGTACTGCTTTGAGTTTCAAATCAGAGAAATCGAGGATTCTGGGAATACCGGAAAAGGAAACTTGGGACCTACACACTGATGCTTCACCTGTTGATGATGGCTCTCCTTTGATAAGGATGGGTTATAGTCTTCCTCCAGGCCACATGATTTTACTGGCACTATTGAGTTGATACTTGGGACTCCAAAAGGTGTAAGACTCATTTCCTCCTCTTCCATCCTCCTCTCACAGTTCCTACATATGAGTTCATTCATACAGAACCTAATTACCAAACTTCACTTTTCCTTCCCAATTCAAGATTACTTATGAGTATAAACACATGACTTCCTGGAAAGGATTCCTGTTTCTTTTTTTCTGCAGCCGATTACCAACTTGGCTACAGGTATGCATGTTCTTTTATTTTATTGAGACCTGCTATACCAGTTTTATTATTGGTTTTGTGGTCATGTTCGCATGCAGAGCATGCAAGGTCACCAGGCGCGTCTGTGGCTTGCTTAGCAGCTTGTGATGGCTTAAGGGATACTTATGTGGTTGTTTTTTTTTTTCACTTCTTCTCCTGGTCTCGGTATGCACGGCAGGCGCGTGGCGTCTCTGCCAATGTATTGTGAAGCGCTGCACTGTGTTGCTGATACATTTTGTGACATGGGAATTGGCAGTCGCCTGCTTTCAAAATGGCGCCTCTACTCTATCCGGCGGCGTGTTCTTGTTCTTCCATCTGTCTGGCCCAACGCAGTTGCAAGCAAATGAGGAGCATGCTTGTTGACAGTGTTGCCCCGACACCCCGCTGGCTTTCAAGTTGAGTTTCCTGTGTCAGTCTGTTTTTGATTCTTTAGTCTTGCTGGTCTGTTCGTGCAGACTCTCACTTTGGAGATTGAGGGTTCAGATCTTGGTGTTGCAGTGGTCTTTTCTATGCTCTGATTTCTTTGGGTTTGCTGTCTAAAGTCTGTATGCTGCAGAGACCCTGGGATTTTCTTGCACTTTGACAGTTTTGGTCAATACTGTGGTGGTGGTTGGGCCATCTGCTGGGCTCTTGTGGCCTCTTCTCTTCTCAATATGGTTGCTGCTGTGGCTGCCTTTCGGGTCCGGGAGGGGACGCCCCCTGGTTAAACATTCTAGGTTAGAACATTTCATGGAGGGGGAGTATGGCCCTTACAGGCCGTTTTGTGCAGTGTCATGATATTTTCCTGGATTTGCATTGGACTAACTTCTCTTGCAATTGCTTTTTTAATCTGTTTTGTCGGATATCCTCATGTAGTGCCCCCCGCCAGCTGGGTGACTTAGGGTCTGGCTCAGGTAGCGGCTCAGGTAGCGGTGGCTCGCTCTTGCAGCCCTCCCAGTACCGGTGGTCCCGCTCCTCTGCTGGGCTCGGGAGCAGGAATTTTGGACCATTGATTGCTTCAGTTATGGGAGGTCACATTGGCTCTCATGAGTGCGAGGTCTAGTTCCAGCCTAGTTCTTATCTACTTTGCTCATCAGTTTGCCAATGGTGGGCGACTCCTATTCTCTATTGCTGGGTGACCTAGTGAGGCAGGTCCTCCAGGGTATAAGTGTGCAGGTTTGCCATTCTCTTACTTTGTCATGGAGGGAACGCTTGCTTCTGCGTGACGCCTTGCTGTAGTTTCCTCGGAGTGAGGTGTCATGTGCTTGTGTTTGGCCTGTTAGGAAATAGTGCTATTTTACATGTACACAGTTCTTTCCTAAAGTTGTCTTCACTTTGTCACAACAACTTTTGACACACTTTTGCATTTGTGACACTTGGGTTAGTTTCTTGGAAACACCGACCTTGCTGATACAGAGAACTTTGTGAGAACTCTATCACTCTGCCTTGACATTCTGTACTAGGCCCTCACATGGGTTTTACAAATGTGTTTGTTATTATCTCCATATGGCGACACAGCTATCTGTGTAATATTAACAAAGGCAGCCTTATCACAATCTTGGCCCAAGACAAGGATGCCTTTTCTATATATAACCTTTTGTTTCCCAAGTATAATCAGAGGAGACACTTATGCTGACTTAGGGGTCCCTGCATGCTGAAGCTTTCGCTCAGCAGGTGACTGACATCTCCGTGAGGGGTGTCCAGTTTTTGACCAAGACAGGGTTCTACACTCTTACCCACCAGGTAAAGCAGTTAGATCATCCAGAAGGGGGTTTCTTAGCAGAATACACATTCACACCTTGTTGTTATTGTTATTGTTATCTGGGTTTTATATAGCGCCAAATCACCGGCAGGTCTCTAGGCGCTCCTGACAAATACAGTAACAACAAATGGATATACAGGCAGAAAGGTACCAGCGTAACACCGGCTCAGATGACGCAGAAGGCTTCCCTAAATAAGAACGTTTTCAATGATTTCCTAAAGGGAAGAAGCTTGGTTTCTCTGCGAAGAGTCTCCGGCAATTTATTCCACATCTTTGGTAATTGGACAGAAAAGGATCTCCCACCCTTTGTTGCCATTTTGAAACGCGGGCACGACAACAGTTGGGAATTGGAGGATCTCAGTACCCGTTTGGGATTATAGATATTAAGTCGTTCCTTTATATAGACAGGCGCATTCCCATAAATTGCCTTATGGGCGATACATAGGCTTTTGAATTCCACCCTTTGCTTTACAGGGAGCCAGTGTAATCTCTGTAGCAATGGGGAGGCATGGGTCTGTCTGGGTGATCTAAAAATCAGCCGTGCTGCGTCGTTCAAAACAACCTGCAGACGGCTGATCAAGTTTTTTGGCAGCCCTAGATATAGTGCATTTCCGTAGTCAATCCTTGAGATTATTGTTGCCGAAACAATGGTTCGGAGCATATTCAAGGAAAGTAGGGGAACTAGTTTGCACAATTGCCTAATTAAATTAATACAGGTTCCGACAACAGAGGATACTTGGCTAGCCATCGTCAGTTCGTGGTCGATTTTTATACCAAGGCTCTTTACATTAGGGCATGGTTTTGGGGTGGGGCCAAGTTCTTTGGGCCAGAACAAGTCGCTCCAAGGCGAACTGGCGGTTAAAACCACCAGGACCTCCGTTTTTTCAGGGTTTATTTTCAGCAGGTTTGCTGTCATCCAGCTCACAGTAAACCTAAGTATATTCTGGGCCTGGGTCTGAGCCGATGTCGTATTGTCTATACTCAGCAACAGCTGAGTATCGTCAGCATAATTAAAAATTCTGCAACCCATGTTTGCCAGGGAGTCTATCAGTGGTTGTAGGTAGAGGTTAAATAGAAGTGGTGATAGTGCCGACCCCTGCGGGACTCCACACTCAAGAGCACCCACTTCCGATACACAATCCACTAATTGAATTCTCTGAGTCCTCCCTGATAAGAAGGATTTTAGCCATTGAAAGGCCAAGTCCTCTATCCCAAATGCGGCCAGTCTGTCTAAGAGCAGGGCATGGCTGACAGTATCAAATGCCGCTGAAAGATCTAAAAGTATCAGGGCACTTTGTTTTTTACTGTCAGCCATGCATCTAAGCTCATCCAGCACCGAGAGCATTACTAACTCGGTGCTGTGATGTGCGCGAAACCCCGCTTGACGCTCCTGGAGAAGATGATGTGACTCCAGGAATGAAGACAGGGATTTTAGCACATGTTGTTCCAAAATCTTGGACAGGAAGGGCAGCTGGGATATTGGCCTATAGTTTTTCAGACAGGCCGGGTCCGCCCCGGCTTTTTTATCAGGGGCTTGACACGGCCCTCTTTAAAGCTAGCTGGTAAAAGGCCTGTGTCTAGGGAGTTGTTTAAGAGGCAGATAATATGATCCTCTAAAACAGGAAGCCCCACGAATCACCTTAGACATGTAGGTTAGAGTTTGCATCGTAGGAGTACGCTAGAATGTAATAATACTGTATACAAATACATATACAAGTTGTCTCAGCAAGATGGTGGAACTCTTTGTTTTATTCACCGTCTTGACACTAATAACTTTTGTCTGCTTCTATTGATTATTGCAGCACATATTTTCTATACAAGAACCACTTTGGTAAAAAAAATATTGAACAACGTTCCTTCTTGTATACTTTGTATATTTCTCTGAGCGAACAAGAGAATGAGTGTCTTAGCGAAAAGTTCTAGATGTGTCACCACCGTTCCTGAGGGAACAGGGTCATCATGTTTAGTAGTTTATATCAACAATTAGGGTTTGTGTTGTTCCTATAAAAACAAAAGAGAGGGGATAAAGGAAACAGTACTAGTGTTCCAGTAAGGGGCTGTGCTCCAAATAGGAGCAAATGCCCTCACACACCCCAAGGGGGTGTCATGCTTCATTACTGGGCAAGCTCCTCGTCGGGCCGGTGCTGCAATGCCCGATGGGCACCCACGATGGGGCTCTTTGCTGGAGGTCTTTTCATATATGCCGTATGATGAAGTGGGGGTGAGAGGTTGGGGAATTTTGTAGTGTGTGAGAGAGTTGTTTAACAGTAGTGAATTAAAACAAGTATAGTGCCGCTCTTTGTCAATTAACTTTATTGATGGAATCACTACCGTAGTTAAGTATACAGGATACAGTTGTCCTAATAAAACTATTCAATGTGTGATCTTAAATATAGTCAACATGTTTCTCGCCATTGTAAGTCCAGTGGACTGCAGTGTGGTGGATTGGATTGCAGTGGGTGGATTGGATTGACTAGGGTGGGTTGGATTGGGGCATTGAATTGCTGCGTGGTGAACAGGATTGGGATGGTGTGGATTGGATTGAGGTGGATTAGGGTGGGGTGGGGATGGCTGGAGTGGGATGGACTGGAGTGAGGTGGATTGGAGTAGAGTAGATTGGATTTGGCTGGATTGGGTTGGGGTGGGTGGGTTGGATTGGAGTGGAATGGATTGGGGTGGGGTAGATTGGTTTGGGGTGAGGTGGATTGAATTAGGGTGAGGTGGAGTGGAGAGGGGTGGATTCGAGAAGGGGGATTTAGAGAGGGGTGGATTATTTCGAATTGGAGTGCGGCAGATTGTTTTGGATTGGGGTAGACTGGAAACGGTGTACTTTGGAGAGGAGCAGATTGTTTTGCTTTGGAACTGATTGGAGTGGGGCAGATTGTTTTGGATTTGAGTGGGGCTGATTAGAGTGGTTCATAATGTGTTGGATTGGAGTGGGGCAGATTGTTTTTGATTGGAGTGGGCAGATTATTTTAGATTGGAGTGGTGCATATTGGAATAGGGCAGATTGTTTTGGACAGGACTGAGGTAGATTGGATGGTGACAGATGGTTCTGGATTGAGTGGGGCAGATTGAAGTGGGGTAGATTGTTTTGGATCAGAGTGGGGTGGATTGGGGAGGGAGTGAGGTGGATTAGGGAGGGAGTGGGGTGGATTTGATTAGGTGGGGTGAGGTGGATTGGATTGGTGTGGCCTGGGGTGGATTGGATTGGTGTGGGCTGGGGTGGGCTGGAGTGGTGTGAGGTGAGGTGAGGTGTATTTTGAAGGATTGGAGTGGGGTGAATTAGACGGGAGTGAGTGGATTGCGTGAGGTGGGGTGGATTTGAGTGGGGAGGATTGGAGTGGAGTGGAGCAAACTGGAGTGAGGCAGACTGGAGTGGATAATTGTTTTGGATTGGAGTGGGGCAGATTGGAGTGAAGCAGATTGATTTGTGTTGAGCGGGGCAGATTGTTTTGGTTTAGAGTGGGGGCAGACTCGAGTGTGGCAGATTTAATTGGGGTAGATTATTTTAGATTGGAGTGAGGCAAATTGGAGTGTAACAGATTGTTTTGATTTAGAGTGGGACAGATTGTTTTAGATTGGAGTGTGGAAGACTGGAGTGGGTTAGATTGGAGTGCGGTGGGTTGAGAGGATGGGAGTGTGGTGGATTGGAGTAGATTGAGTTGGGGTGAGTGGTTTGGATTGGAGTGGGGTGGGGTGGACTGGATTGGAGTGTGGAGAATTAGATTGGTCTTGGGTGGATTGGTGTGAGGGGGGGCGGATTGGTGTGGACTATATTGGGGTGTACAGCATGATTATGTGTTAAAGCATAATTTTAGAAATTACACAGAAGAAAGAAATGATGTTGCCTTTCAATAAAATAATCCTCATCTTCTGAGAACTATGCCCACGAGCAAAAACAAAAGAAAACACGAGTGCAACGTGAGAAAAGAAGACTTGAAGAGTAAAAAAAACGTAACTATAGAAAATAAATCTTTGCAATCATGTTTGTCCTACTGGGCAAATTTTTGCCTTTTACACGCCTTCTGTTTGCAGGGCACTAAAAGTTAAACGGAACAAAATAGTACCACGATCACGTTGGGAGAAGCAGATGGGCAGCGATTAGGTTGAATCAATCAGTGCTTGGTCCCTGCTTCACAGAGAGGAACAGAAATTATGTTAGGCCTGCTTTGACGAATTAAGAGGCTGTAAAGAAGAGTGCCACGCAAGCCAACAAACGGTAAGCAATGGGCAGGTTCTAAGCCCTTTTATGTATACAACAGTGTCTTGCAACCGAGACGCATGCGCTAGCTAGCACATGCTCTAGCAGGCTCGACCCTAAGAAAAACCTACATAGAAATGTAAAAGTAACATATTTGCTTCACTTTTACTTTCTGTAAATTACTTGCTTGCATTCCACATAACAAGGATGAAAAGAGGAGATGGAGGAAGCGTGAGAGCATTTTGGCATTTAGAGTCACCCACCTTCCCGAGCCAATCATCTTGTGCAAGTATATATGAGTCTGATTAAATTGCTTTTATACCACTATTGAATCTGTCCATAAACACAGCATTGCCTTTGAAACAATCTTTGACTAGTGATGGTCAAATAAAAACTATAATTTTTCCTTCAGTATTTCAGTACACAGGAACTCGCCACCACCCCCCATTTACCTTCCCTGTTTCTCTACTGTTGATGATCACCTACCCCATTAGACATCTAATTTACCGACTCTTCTCCTGCTCTACTTAATTTAGGCAGGCATACCAAAATCTTTGATAAAACTTTGACACTTGATCAATCCAGTCCATCAGAACAAGTAGAACAAGATATTTGTTGTTCACATAAAAAAGAAAAAAGGGTGATCTCCTTTAATTATTATATAAAGTAAGTTTATTTATTTTAAAGAATACTTTACAAGTTTTTTTAGCAGTTGTTTGGTGTTGATGTATTTCTTTCCCTATTTGTGTGTTCAACTAGCATCAGATCACTGAGTCATTGTAAAATATGATTGTAGCGATTGACAATGTATTAATTAATCTTGGTTTGTTTTGGTATGCAATAAATGTATATCTTTTTTACATAGCTTTAGTTGCGCTACATGATAGGCCTAAATTATGAATTAATTCCGTCATTGTGATTAAGTCAATATTCATTGTTAATAAGCTTTACAATTCACTCTAAATCATTTTCTTATCTTTCCCCTTAAGAGTAATTTTTCTTTTTCTGGTTAGGCCAGCATCAAAACACAAAACTGTTACATTCTCACACTGTTAAGAAATTATCAATGGTGGGCCCCTCCCACCTCATAACTCCTCATATGCCCTTCCCGTAACTAAGGGGTGCTGCCTGAGGAGTTAACTCCCCAGCCCCACCAAGAGAAAACATCGTAAATGCATGTGATGGAATAATAGCCTTGCCGATGTTGCGGCGCAAGCAAGGTACCAGCGACGGCCAAGAGTTCAAAAGGAGAGGGTGGGAAGGGGGGGGGGGGGGTCTTCCGAGGCGCTCTCAGCGTCAGGCTAAGAGGGTTGTGTTCTCTCTGAAATTAGATGGGGTACACGGCCCACCCATGTCCACCCCCAACATTTGCTCTTTACCATATTATAGATGGACTGTGGTCATGAAAGACTATTGATCACTTCTTGGAGTAGTATTGAAAGCAACAAAACAAATAAGCAACCTCATTTTTTTTCTAGTTCTAATTCAATATAAATTGTTATACCTTCAAACCAACAACTAATTTTGATGCTGTTATTCCATGCAAATAATCCTAATTATTCTGAGCTCGTCTCTTCATAGTCGCCATCTTTACTTCATGCAGCAAGTTCTTCTCTAAGAAATAGCACATTTTTAAGCCCTCCTTCTTACTCTGAGGACGTCTGTATTTGGTACTCAGCCCCATTTGCACCACCCTATCAGTGCCATTTCTGTCAAAGACGCAGTCCCCAAATAATATTCTAGATCAGATCAGGTCCCAGAGCTAAAGGTTTCTGCATCACAGATCAGACTCATCGTGCTTTCCAAGCAGCACACTGGACCCATGTATCAGAAAGAACAGTGAAGAAATTACAGGATCAGATTTAAGTCACATCTGATGTAACTGTATACTGCTAACAACTCCGTCTAGCGCTTCAGCAGCATTCTTGAATTACCTGTAGTTACTGCGGGTGATCAGCAAAATAGAAGTTACCCTTTTATAGGTCTGGGCTGATAGCACAGCTGTGATGCAGGCCTACTGCTTACAATAGACATACAGGGGGCTTTGAGACTTCTCCTTTCAGCCTTTGGCTTTCTTCAACCAGCCTTCACCTGTCACTTATTTGCACAGCCCAGTGGAGGATTCAACTTTCACCTCATGCTTTCGACTGCTTTAACGTATCCAATCCAATACTTTATTGTTTCAGTTTTACAAATGTAAGCAATACAATAAAAGATAGATACCACAACATTTATAAATACAATCCAGTGTAAACATATTGTTGGGTCAAGTCATAGTGCATGCTCAGCAACTGACAGTCTGAATTAAGTCATGATGGCCGTGCTGGAGACTAGCTTTAGTAAGTGGAGCTAGAAACAGCTTACCAGAGGCACTAGCCAAACAACTTCTACATCAACTAGACGATATTGCTGACCACAAGTATCAAGCTACCATAATATTGACATAAATACGTATTAAATAGAAACAGGTTTAGACATTGCCTTGTTGAAATAGGCACTTCATGCCAAATGGCCAGTAACAGTATCAAAACTGTTACGTCATCATAAAAATAGATTACCTTTTTCTTTTAAAAAGAAAGAAGTTTCGACAGTGCCTCATGCAAATAAGCAATTTATACGTTAGTATGCCTGATGTTCTTCTATAAGAGAGGTATACCCTCTATATATTTTTTTCTTTGGTGCCCTTCACGGTTAGTGTATTGGTGAGGGTAGACTTAGATTCAGCCCTGATGAATGGCCAAGACCTTTTGGCTCAATAGAAACATGTTGGCTAAATCAGTCAGTAGCACGTAATGGTCATAGCAACCATATTCATCCTCTGACAACACCTCACGGTTTTTAACAAGCACAGGAAACCACCTTAGTAAAGGATACTTTTGTGGATTATCCTAAGGCTTTTTATTAATTGAACTGGATCCAAATTGTATTCTGAAAAAATAAGTAATTTCTGAGAACTCCCTCAGGTCAACCTCACCGTAAGCTCAAGTCCGCCCAGGTAATACCACCTTACCAGGGTGGGACAAGGTGGCAAATGATAAACCACGTCACATTACATGAGTGAGCCTACCTCGTCCAATTCTTGGAATTGCCCTGTTATACTTTAATGGAGTGTTATTGATAATACCTGTAGCTAGGGGTGTCACATCAATCCTTATGTTTGATTGATTCCTTTATGCTTGCAGCATTTAACGTTTTGGAGTCTGAAAAGTTCTAGGGCCAGATGTAGGAGCCCTAATACCGGTCGGAAACAGCCGATTTCGTCCGTTTCCGACCGGTATTCGGGGTTTCAGATGTAGGGGGCTTAAAATTACAGTATCGGTATATTTACCGATTCGGTAAAATTACTGATTCTGTAAATTACCGAATCGGTAAATATACCGATTCTGTAATTACAAATGTAGGTGGCACGCTTTACAGTGCCACAGGCCCTTAAGAGTCGGTATTTTACCACACAATCCTATTGTGTGGTAAAATACCGAATTCAGGTGTGCATGCACATCTGTGCATGCACACCTGTGCAATGTGACACACAGACATGCCCTTAGGGCATGTATGTGTGCCACATGGCACACAAGCCTGTACTTAGGGTGCTAGAGGGTGTCAAAGTGACACCCCTTGCACCCTTCCAGGATTCGGTATTTACCGATTCTGTAAATACAGAATCTGTATTTCCCATTGATTCCTATGGGCTTCAAAGCCCATAGGAATCAATGGGAAATACCGATTCTGTCTTTACAGAATCGGTAAATACCGAATTTTACAGATTCGGTAATTCAGATTTTAAAATTACCTACATCTGCCCCCTTCCCATTTACAGACTCTTAAATACCAAATCGGTAAAATTCGGTATTTAAGAGTCTGTAAATGGGAATTACCTACATCTAGCCCCTAGTGCCTTATGTACAGAATTTAGGAATTGCCTGTTCCTAATTGCAGTCCTCTGCAAGTCGCAATTAGGAAATCCTAATGTACAAAAATGTACAAGTTAGTAACAGCGATTCCTAATGGGGGTCACAATAGATTTACCTCATTACTATTAATGACAAAGTTTGCAATTTATGATCCATTAGGAATTGCACCCATTACACAGATGGTGGCCTGCTGGGATCAGCAGACCACCATGTCTGTGACTGCTTTTTAATACAGTAATAGTAATGGTTTTGGCCATGTTGCTCCTCCTCAGTAGGTGCAGCTGGAGCCCAGGTCCCATGTATGAGCAAACACTCTGCACTTATGATGTCTCCCATTCGCAATTACTCGAGGCCTCACTTTGGTCAATCATTTAGTTTGTACACTGAGCAACTCCAATCAGGAACCAACCATATGCAAACCAGCCTTGGTGCAGCTGTAGTAATAGGAACAGTCCTGCCTGAGCTACAATGTTGTGTTTTCTCTAAAGGTGAACAGAAGCCACCTAGACTGTTTTAGCATTGTTGGGCTTCATTGCTGAATATATAAATAATAAAATAGCAATAAATAGCAAATTGAAAATTATATATTTACCTTTGCAGACAGGGTGCATCTGTCCTAGACCAAGAAAAAGATCCATCTTCGATTTCAATGTCATCTGTTATGAACAAAACAGTGGTATGAAACCAGAATGCAGCAAGGAACGAACGCATTTAAATACAATAGCATAGATGCCAATTAGGGGTCACAACTTTTTAAAGGGTTGTTTAGTGAGGGTTAGAAAGTCCCTCTCGTTCTAAGTAAGCTCCATTTTCCATTCTATAACAAACTGAATGTGATATTTTAGAGTTCAGGTCAAGGCTCTATATTGTTTTTTTGTGTGCCAGATATTTAGAGGTTCACTTCAGCCATTTTTAGACATCACTAGGCAAAGCAATAATCGGAAGATCCACTCATAATCACTGGTACCTTTAAAGATGAATCTATCCTCTTAGGGTAGATAACTCGGCTCTGTTTAAATCCTTGACCTATGAGTTCAAACTCACAACTCCCATATATAACCTTACGTTCCGTATCCTAAACTAACGGAGATTATTAGGAATATACAAAAGAACATATGGTACACTGTCCACGTGAGTGATAAAAAGATAGCTCTAAATGTCTACGGTAAGGTTCTCATCTAGTGAGTCTAAACTCCTAGGTTTTTTTCCTTTCTGTAGCCTCACTATTAAACTTCACTGAGATCTATATATTGCATCAGTCATCTTACTCTTCTATGTTACTGGACCAACCCTTTGCCCAGTTGTAGAAAGAGTGTAAAGTGAAACAAGTGAGGCCTCCAGACATGTGCACATAAATTAAGTGTACCCTATATGCGCAAATGGTCAGCCCTGCAAAACACTATGACAATTTTAAAGTAGGGGTGTAGAGACAGGGTCAATCAGGAAGGGAAAATATGACCCAGCACCAAAATAAAAATGGCCCATAAATGAATAACTTAGCTGAAAACGTGACCCACATTTGCAAATCGGGGACATTTTGAACTTGTAAAGACCAGCTGCATAGGTGTTGTGCAAGGAATGGGAGACTTCATGTATTTGTGCTTCCTGCAGGCAACATTCCTGGTAATATCAGGGAAATTAACAGTAAAAACCGGCCCACCAGGCCATAAATCAGGCCCGGAACCGGAAATATAAAACTGGCCCACATACTACCCTGTTAAATTAGCCCTTCTGGAATTGCCAGATTCCCCGATTGCTCAGTGCGACCTATGAAGCCTGCTTTGCTGATTTTGCCACTGTACCGAACGACCATCACCTAGGAGGCCCAGAGGCTAAAACTAATTTAAAAAGGTGCTATGGTGCAGTCAGGACTAATGTACTTTTTTTTAAAAGTGCCAAAGCGCTAGATGTAGCATGGTCCGTTTTTCATGTATATATGTAGCCATATTGAACAAAAGCTACACTGCTATACAGCATGACTGCAAATCATTGCCAAAGTCGTCAATGCCTATGCTGTACATAATGAACAGAAGGCAATGGCAGAGCCAATAGGGTGAAAAGAGAGATCTATTTGCTTTGCCAATGCTTGTTAGGTCCCGACACAACACCCCTGTGATTCTGAGCACATCATTTAATCTCCTCATGCATTATAAAGAAAAGAAAATATGACATTTAATAAAAAATCCGATCACATAAAGAAAGACATTTCGGCCCATGTCTTACTGAAAATGTATTTGGAATCAGATGACATCTGATGTTACAATAAATATCCATTTCAGTAGAGAAAAGGGTTTCTTTGAAGTCTGTGTGGCATAGTAAAGAATAGCTACAAATGGCAAGCGATTCAACAAGGACGACAGGAAAGAAGAAAAAAATAAAAGTGGTACCTCAGTCTGCACTAGGACCATTAATCAAGCTGAAGCAATTAGTACTTAGTCCATGCTCCAGGCGAAAGAAGAGGAAGTGAAGCCAGCATGTGCTGGCCAATTAGAGGGAGCAAATAAGAGTGCTAATGAAGCCAAGGAATTTTAAGCAATGGGGGAGCTGCAAGACCCTTCATTTTCACAATATCTCTCGCGAACGTTAGCACATGCAGCAAATGTGTTGTCACCGGCGAGACCTAAAATAAAGCATGGGATATGATAGTGCAGATTTGAGACAAGAATGCTTTAATGCTTTAAAAGAAATCCATAATTCAAGTTTCAAAATGGGCTTTATTGTCAATATGATGCAAAAAGTGAAAGGTTTTATGCTTGGAATGTTGACAGAGATCTCATTCACGATTTATTATACAGCAAAGCAGTACTAGCTTGTAGCATATTCAATATGATTTTATATGAAATGTATCTACAACCAGTGCGTAAATATATGTTATTTATGTTAGCTGCACATAAGAAAGAAAAGCTGTTTACAACTTAGGTAGCAATCAAGGAGTTACCCCTAAGTGGGGCAAGTAGAAGACTGTGAGACATTAAGGGCCCCTAAGATATTAGTATTATCAGAAAAGCCAGTTCAGATTATCCTAGATGATCTGCTTTAGGCAAACCTAAACAACAGGACAACAGTCTCGATTAAATCCTGACAGTGTTAGGATTCAATCAACACTGTTGTCCTGAAAACTACACATTGTATTCAATACCTATTCTAAATCACTGCTACAACTATGCGGACTTCCACCTGAGGGGCTGTAACTCTGACTTTGCCTTGATACAGGTTGTCCCCCCCTCCCCGTCCTGAGGAAGACCTGCCTTCAGAGGATACAAACCACCCTCTATGCGCCAGGGTAGAAACGTGAACACTTCGCCCTAGTGAGCCTGTACCCTACGTCACCCCATCCCTACCTCTTTACAGAAGATTATACTCTGTACAACATCAAGAACCAGAAAAGTACTTTCGAATCCATGAGAGACAGGCCCCATTGTAAAACTCGTGCTACTGTAAACCATGACCAGTTTACTAAGGGCATTACTATGTGTAATTGATTGTTTTAACTACTCTCTAATTTCTCTCCCTATACATCTGTTCTAGTCTCACAAGCACAATCCTTTTTCCACACAACCCTCTTTTCTGTTTTTAAATGTTCCCTACAGTGTTCTGTTGTAGTAACTGTGACATTAAACAGTCACTATTGAAGCTATTTATGGTGTGTGTGTGTCTTTTTGAGAATATACTTAATTGAATTGAGAAACTACTGGGGTACACTTATGATGTATGTTGAGTTCTATGTGTATCATGTTCTTAGAATTTGACTTAACGAATACCTTCCCAAGGCAATTAGTCTAGGACTACTGTTTTCTATACCGAGCATTACCCAGGTCCTTGGACTAGTATTAGTCACCAGCAGCGGTGCGTCCATTGGGGCATAGGGGCGTAGCCCCACCAGCCACCATGGACCCGCATCGCCGCCGTATCTTCTACACAGGTTAAATAGCATTGCAACAATCAGCCGCCGCCAGGAATTGCGTAGGGGGTGGCCTGCTGCAGCTTGAGTGACAGTCCACACTCAGGCTGCAGCAGACCGTCCCGCTGGGGAACTTACAGTGCGCATGCTTGGGAAAGTTGTCAACTTTCTCAAGCATGCGCACTGTAAGTTCCTCAGCGGGATCCAGGGGTGCTTGTTTGCTGCCACAGCCCGGGTTTCCAAAGGGCGACAGGGCGAGCAGCAAATGTGCCCTCCTAGCCAATCCTGGCGCTGCATGCAGCGCCAGGATTGGCTGGTCCACCGGCGCAGCATCCCATTGGATGCCGTGCGTGGGGTTGACAGCACGCGAGAGCTTGGCACGAGCGGCGGAGCGGAGCGGGAAGGCTTGGAGGCGAGTGACAAGTTAATGCCTCAGTCTAGCAGCAATGATGTGCTAAGTAATGATCCCTTGATAGGTGTTTACTTAGAAAGGCCCAGACCTGACCTTGGCAAGGCACGCGGCACCGGGAGGCCTTCATTAGAAAAGCCTGCGCTGATCTAGAAACGGAGGTGAGTTGAGGCGTATTTAAAAAAACAACCTGCGTAATGAGAGAATTGGGCGAGCGCAGGATGGCTGCACTTTCTCCCCTTTCACCGTTTGCAGCTTTATTCTCTCCTCCATGAAATTTCACTGCCTCTCCCCAGGGGCGGGCGCTGAAAGGCTCCCTAAATCACTTCTAATGATCCTGCCCCTCCCAACATTCGTGGGCTGAATAGGGGGTACATGTTAGGGTCAGGCTGGGGCGCAGCGTCCAGCTCTCTGTCAGAAGGCATTCCGCGGAGTGGCATTACTTAGGGTTTAAACGACATCGACTATTGTCACGAAGCCAAACAGCAAATACTCGAAACGCAATAATGGACACCTGGAAAAATATTCTCAATTATTTTGGCAAATAAACAAAAATCCGGAGAGCTTGTTGGTCCTGAAATCTGGATCATGTTGATTTATTGCTTGAACAGAAATTGTAATATATGCAAAAGTATTTTGTCTACAGCCACGCCCTGGTGCGTTTCGTGCATCTGCACAACAAATGAATGCCCTGCACAAGAGCTAATTTCAGCAGACAAGGCGCATTCTCCGGGGGTGGGAGGGGTTGCACGAGTGTCCTTTAACTTTTTCATATTTATTTAATGTGTGCTTTTATGTCCGTTTCAGGCGAGCACTCATTTATTGGCCATTTGCTGTACATATGTTCATGTGGGTGTCTGGCTTGTAAAAAAAAATGTTTACACAGAGTGTAGTCCGGATGCGACTGTTGCGCAGTCTGATAAAGACAGTGCCCACTTTCAAATGTGCATTCTACGCAGAGGCGGACCAAGCACGGACATGGGTCCGAGCCCAGACTTGCAGAAATGCAGGGACAGGAGAGCAGAAGTGCCCGGGGTGCGGTCGGTGAACACATACTATACTGGAAAATAGAAGCTGAGCACATACTATGTTCAGGCACGGGTGGGAGAGCGCAAGCTGTGGCCAGGAGAGGTGAGTGAATGCAACAGGACTACAAGTCCCAGAATTCAACGAAAACACCTGGGCCGGATCAGCGCTTCACGCATGGGCCTGGGAACCTTGGCAGCTATGTTTTGGCAAAAGAAGAACAAGGGAGCACGAGATGTCGCACACACTAGAAGGGGGGGACAAGTGGGGGCCGGTTGGCAGCGAGGGCTGCCACATACACAGAGGAGTGGGGTTAAAGAGGCCAAACTGTCACAGAAAAGGGAGTAAGAGTATTGAGTTCACAAAACTGAGGAAGATCTGTTAACAAAGAGTCGATTTTCCCTAAAAGACAAATCTACAATTTCACATGCGTGCTTTTCAATTTACATAAAGCGCGACCTAGGCTCATTACGCTCAGAATAGTGATGAAACACAAACATTTCCCTCACTACAGGCACTGCAGTATTGCAGGTTTCTTGAATACCCAGGGATGCATATTAAGGACAGTATCTGCCTTTGATTTATGAAGTGAGTTGATGACAGCATACCTTTCAATGTGGCATGCAGACCGGCCAGGTTTATCATTTATATCAATTTTGTCATGTTAGATGTTGTATTTACTACAGGTTGTGATTCCTACATAATTGATTAGTGACATATTGGTCTTGCTGAGGATGGAGCTATGGAGATTGGGCAAAAGATGATGGCTATGACAGCAAGTGTCCTATTATTTAATTTGGCAATTCACCTTTGCATTTAGATCTCCACATGCTTTTGGATGTATGAATGGTGCAGCGATTGACAACGCATATCTAATTGTCAAAAGACAAGGGCTACATAAAGGGGAATTTAGAGACACCTTCACAGATCCATTCTGCAATGGTTTTTAGGATATACTTGACATAACTTTCATATTGTTCATATTCAACTTCTTACTGAAGTGCATATTGCTCCAAACTGTCATCCCTATCTGGTCCATGGCTATGCATACACACAAATTAGAAGATGTAACATACTAGTCTAGCAATCAACAGCGAGGGAATAGCAATTTAAGAAATCAGCATGTTTTCCATCCAGTGGAGTTATGGTAGAGTCATTTACATGGTCACGACTGCTATGCAATCAGCCAATCTCTGATTCCTGTATCTAGCAGAAAGGGTATGAAACCAGCATGAAAACAGGTTACACATTACATTACCAAGGGTTCATTCCCTGCCCGTAAAGGCACATTGCCTGATCAGTCAATGTGTTTACTGTTACTGATCATCTGTGTTCCTCTCCATATTGTTGTGATGTTAATGCTATTGGTTTCACTGGAAATTGTGTTGTATTTACAGAAGTGATATAGTTGAAGTAAAAGCCACTTTATGCCAACCTCACCCACTGGGAAATAAAAAAAAACATGAAAATGAGATATGGACTAGCAGGAAATGGAGCCTCTCCTGGGTATTGCTGGGGTGAAAGCTTGATTTACTGGGATATAAAGTAACAGGATCCTTCATTTGCCATGAACAGATTTTCCATGGGTTGCGGAAGCTAATTAGCAGACTGGGAGCATTGCTTTTATTTTCCTTTAGTGTAATAGGCTGGCTGGTGAAGTGCACTTCCCATAGTGTGCAGTCACTTCAATTTGCCTTTAGGTGACTACCTGGCTTGATGGTGGTTTTCTATTTGATTTCATGTAACTCCTTGTCTTGATGAGTGCATTGGTTTTAGTTTGTTTGAGGTAACTGCTTCACATGCTGGTTTCATCACACAACTGATACCCACCCTGAGAAAGCCAGAGCTGCCCTGTTAGTGGTATCAACACCAGTGCGCTTAGGTTCCTTACAGCTCCTTCACTTGAAGTGGGTTACCACCTACCCGTTACTTTTTGTATCCTGCTCGTACCAAGTCAGATCCAGACCCAGACCAGTCCCCACAGTTGCTCCGGATTAAGGGACATTGTCATGTCATCTCAGGCGCGATGTAAAGACTCCCAGTGAGCTGAGGACTCTTTTGGCCCAAGAACCAACTAGCTGGAGACCCTTGTGGTTGTTTAAAGATTTAAGATCAGCCTGTAACTCAGTCTTGAGCTGGGTGGGTGACCTCGATTACAAAGTGGCTGTGCCAGATGTCCCATTATGACCCCTTTTGCCTGTCTCCCCTTCAGACGCAGAGGGCATAAAACAGGGGGGTGCTCAACCCTGCCAAAAAACTGAGGGGTGACCCTAAGAGCACAGCTGCCATCCAATCAGGGGTGAGATGCTTTGGTGTGCTGGTCTGGTTTTCTGGGTGCATTGGCTCAAGTTTTTCCCATGTAATTGATTGGGTGTCTTGGTAAGTTGCTTTTGTGTGAATGTCTGACTTATGACTGCGCATTCCTTTCAGTGAGCACTTGCTTCAGTTTACTTTTTGAGTCACTGTCTAGTTTGCTGGATGTATTGCTTTCATTTTTCTTTCATTAAACTGTTTGACTTGCTTGGTGCTTTTATGTTGGTGCCTGCATGCTGAAGTGTACTCTTCTTCAGTTTAAATGTATGTGACTGGCCTGCTGACTAGCACCCTGCTTTCAAAGTGAAGGTTCACAGGTTCACACTTGCTTTAGTTTACTTCTGTATGGTTGACTGCATGCACTGTTTTGCTGGATGCATTGCTTTAAGTTACTACTTGATGCATTGCTTTCAGTTTGCTTTCAAGTAATTGCCTCTCATTTTCCTAAAGCTTTGTGAAGGCTGTTTCCCAACTGCTGTGCAACTTCTTCTACTCTTAGAGCTGAGATTTTCATGAAAGTCTTATAGTCTGAATTCAGCACCTGAGCATAATAGGACGAAATGTATGAAGCTCTGTGGTTATACTGAATAAGCAGCTACCTATGTTATGCCATCTATTAATGTAATAACTGCACTTTCACAATTGCTTTATTAACCTTCCTGCTTTCTCAAATTTGCTTGAAAATGCACCATTTTCTCAAAATTTTCTTGGGGGGGTAATCCCCTCAAACCCCCATTTTGGGGTTCGGGCTCGCTACGGTGCTGTATGAAAATCACTTTGCGCCCCACCACTTTGAAATGTCACCCACCGCCCCTGTTAGTCACCCATTATTTTGTAATGGTTCACTTTGAGGTGAGCATGCTTTCAGCCTGCGTGCACTGATACCAACTGCCTGAATGTTCCTTCTGTAAGTCGTGTCTTCAGGAGTGGCTAAGACTTTCTCCTGAATTTCTAGGAGAAAGCAACACTTACTGAAATGTTTTCCAATTCAGGCCTTAAGTGTTTTGTTTATTAAAAACAAATCCTAGCGCATGCTGCTACAGCAGCTATATTGCGGTGAAGAGCCTTTGTAGTCATGCAAGCAAATGCACTTCAAATCAACGTTCAATGCCATTGGCAATCCCAAATCACCATACTTTTGAAACCTGATAGTTTCAGTCTTACACACAACAACTTGAACGCACAATCAGTACCCTTCTCTCGCCACAACAGTCAGCCATGACAGATATTTCCCTCTCAGCTAACACATTTGCCAGATAAGTTGGATTAAATGTTTGCCAAGGAGAGGATGCTCATAGAGCTGGGTCAAACCTTCAGGCAGACAGGAAATGTAGGGCTTTGATATTAAGACACCATCTTCCAGGAGACATTGCACATATTTTGTTAGTGTGACAAACAGCTTATTTGTACACAACACAGCCTTGGGCAACTGATGCACTCTACAACTATAACCCCACTAGTCCTAGAGGACATTATCTTTGACAGTGCCAAGTGAATTCAATATTGCACTAATATTTAGCACCCCTTCACTAGAACCTGCTTAGCAAACTCTTAAAAGGATACTATTGTCTGGGAGAGATGAATTAGGGGCAGAACTAAACTGTGCAAAGTATGGACTGGGTGCTACAACTTCATATTCATAAAAGTGATCATTTGATTGCCACTTTTGTGGCATGTCTCTGGCTTTGTGCTTGTGTTATAGTTATTACATTTGGTGCAGGCTGTTTTTAAAATAGCACAGCCTCCGTAGTGGTGTCCATCCATTTTACAAGAACTACTCACTTTACCTTTTTTGTTACCCTGCACATTTAACACACCCACACTACTTAGGCAGAAGCCACTAAGTCCGCCTGCAGAGCCACAAGAGCAGGTGGTGAAGATAGACCAGTGTTGGCGGGGTCTCCAAGGTAGTGTTGCACCCTGCACACATTGGTAGTTTTTAGCCTCTGCGCACTTTAGCACTGTGGCCCAGTGTAAAGTGCGTGTGCACTCTGAGTGCGTGTGGTGAGATTGGCCTGCCCTCCCATGGGAATGCATGGGGGGATATGTGTGTCCATGGTAATTCCTGGTATGAGAGGAGTGCAGGGGCGAGTTTAGTATGTATGAACTCATGGGAATAAATGCGGCGCAATGGTGTGTGCAGATGTATGGTGTCTGGTGGAGAAATGCCACTTTTCCGCGCTAGGCAGAGCACAGAGCCCAGCACTATGATAGTCACTCACCAGGTACCTCTTGTTTACCCTAAAGAAGCTCTGCTTCTTATGAGACAGAAGACAGCACCATCCTGCTCCCATTCCATCTCACTGGATGGCCCCCTACACACTGTCTTCACTGTCCTTTCAAGCTAACTACCAATGTTCCTAGCTCATCCCCCTCCATGGCTCTCCGCATGGCTCTAGTAAACTGTAGGTCACTCCCAAAACACGCCGAAGAAATCCATAGCATGCTAGAAGATCTCCAGTTGGAAATTCTGTTCCTGACGGAAACCTGGTTAGGACCTAATTCTGATCCAGACATCATCAGGTCCCTCCCACCAGGCTTCCTCATACAGCATCTAGACCGCCTAAAAGGGAAGGGAGGGGGAATAGCCATAATCTGTAGTGACCAGCATTCCTGCCGTTTTCAAGGCAGTCCCCTTTCAGATTGTGAAAACGTCCTATTTATGATTCAAGTGTCCCCATGTAAATCCCTATCGGGCCTTCTTATATATCGCCCCCGGACCCCGTAGGACAATTCTGCAGCTCTCTTGTGGAACATTCATCTATGCTGGCTACCATCAACTCCAATTTCATGATTCTAGGACACCTTAATCTCCATTTTGATAAGAAGGAAGACAAGTTGGTCTCGGATCTCGCCTTAGATCTTGCAACCCACCAACTCCGCCTGGAAAGTTGCCATCCTACCCATACGCTGGGTCGCCTCCTAGACGCCATCTTTTCCAACGTTCCTGATCTTTTTATCTCCACTCCATCTCCGATTCCATGGTCAGATCACTATCTAATAACATTTAGGTGGCAGATCCCTACCCCCCCTGTCATAGACCTCCACCGAGCAAACCAACACGCCCCTGGGCTAAACTGGACCCGGAAACATGGAAGTACAACTTGGAGTGCTCCCTCCCACTGTGTGATTTAGATCCCATAGCAGCCGACTCCGAGTTCTCAACATGGATAGGGAAAACACTGGACATTACTCTGCCGAAAAAATCCACGTGCAAACCCAGAAGTAAAAATTCCTCGCCCTGGTTCACCTCTGAAGTACGCCTCCAAAAAAAGCTCTGTAAAAAATCTGAAAGGGCTTGGAGGAAGGACTTCGACCCTTTAAAAAAGCTAGAATATAAAAGAGCATGATGCTTAACTATAAAAAAGCTATCAAAATAGCACAGTCCACGTATTTTGATGAAAAAATCAGGTCTTCTGCTAATTCATCCAGGTAGACATTTCAAATTGTAAAAAAACTTTTAAAAACTCCTAATCCACCCCCTCCCGTGGGCCCTTCAGCCAGCCGCTGCAACGAACTCGCGGGATTTTTTGATTTCAAGATTAAAAAATCCTTACCTCTCTCTCATCACCTCCTCCCGAGACCATTGACCCTCAAGACCTGTCCGAATTCCCTCCTCCGGCCCAGAAGCCCAAATTAGATTGGTTTATCCCCACAACCACGAGAAGCTTTTACCTGTCCTACATTCAATTAAAAGCGGAACCCCACTGGATCCTGCTCCTCTAAATATTCTAAAATTAGTCACCCCGACCATTCTGCCTTACATGGCCAACTTGATTAATATTTCGCTCTCCCATGGTATGGTTCTACCTAGTTAGAAAAAAGCAATTGTCAAAGCTCTGATTAAGAAACCTAATCTTGATCCCCTAGAATTAAACAACTTCCGCCCAATTTCTCTACTGCCAGGTATCAGCAAAATTGCAGAAAAGATCATTAATCATCAGATCTCTGACTACCTGGAGACTAACGGCCTACTTAAATCCTCTCAGACGGGTTTTAGACCGGGCCAAAGTACGGAGACCGCAATGGTTGCGGTGGTCGAAGAAGCCAGAAAGATCATGGATGAAGGAGGGTCATTGGCAGTGATCCTCCTGGACCTTAGCGCGGCCTTTGACACCGTGAACCATTCCACACTGGTCCACAGGCTCAAGGATATGGGAATTTCAGGGGTTGCTCTGTCTTGGCTAATCTCCTTTCTGAGTGACAGGTCCTTCCAGGTGGCGGACAGGAACTTTACCTCCAAAAGTATACCTATACACTGTGGGATTCCCCAGGGCTCTTCGCTGAGTCCGACCCTTTTTAATGTGTATATGTCCCCCCGGAGTGGATCGTCACCCCGTCGGGGATTAAGTTACTTACCTACGCAGATGACACCCAGATGGTAGTATCCCTTAGTCAGCAAAACCATCCCTCTCCTGCCCTTTACACTTGCCTTGGAGAGATAACCAAATGGATGGATAGATCTCATCTGAAGCTAAACAGCCGAAAGACAGAGATCATGATCCTGGGCATTCAATCCCACTTCCGCCCGGAGTCCCTATGGCCCCCTTGTATGGGACCTCCTCCAACTCCTAAGAGCGAAATTAAGAGCCTGGGGATTTGGCTGGACGAAGGTCTTACCTTCTCCACCCAAGCCCGGAAAACAGCTGGTACTTGCTATGGTCTCCTTCGGACCTCCAGAAAAATCCTACCGCTGCTGCCTCCCCAATCTTAAAAACTCCTGATCCAAGGTCTAATATTGTCTCGCCTGGATTACGGAAACGACCTGTACCTCAGAGTCCCTAAAAAGGTGGTCTCACAACTTCAGGTCGTGCAAAATACGGCGGTCTTCCTCCTCACGGGTGTGCGTAGTCGCTGCTCAGCCAAACCCTCCCTTAAGTCTCTTCATTGGTTGCCCATTCAAGAAAGAGTGCATTTTAAGGCCCTCTGTACCACACACAAAATCTTGCACAAAAAGGCCCCTCCTATCCTGAAGGATCTTATCACGCCCCACACAACCAACAGAACCCTCCGGTCATCTCACCTTCATCTCACCTCAGTACCTAGGATCAAGAAGGCCCGTTCCGGTGGCCGCCTTTTCTCATATAACGCCTCCAAATTGTGGCACTCTCTTCCACTGGACATTCGGGCTCAACCGAATCTGCTCCCTTTTCGTAAACTGCTCAAGACATGGCTGTTTCCCTAACTCTCTTCCCCTCATTCATTCCTTCTCTCACTAGTGCTGGGACGCTCACGGGCAGCCATGCGCTTTACAAATTGGTAAACAGAAACATAAACATAAACATATGTGCAGTGTGTGCCTGCCTGATGTGAATTGCATGTATGGCTTGTGATTGACAGGTGCTTGATGGTGTGGGTGGCTCCAGGAGCCAGGATGAGTCTGCCCAGTGGTGAATAGGGAGATCTGCATGTAGATGGGAGGGAGGAGTTGCACCTGGGACCTAAATAGGGCTATGCCTTCCCTCCACTATGCTGGCTCCGCCCCCTGTGGCGCGTCTGATCCCTGAGCCCCCACCTAACAAAGGAGAGAGGAGTTGAGCAAAAAAAAGTGCTCCAAAGCTCCCCCAAACCAGTTGCATCTGGCTTCCTCAGCCCTGTGCTGGGACACACAGGAAAATGACCTATAAATGTAGGGGCTGTGACCCCAGAGAGGTGTTGTGCTTTTGGGTGCTGTTCCTGCCTTGAGGGGGGCCTGCTACTGCTGCTGGGCTCCAGGAGGAACAGCCACGAGGGACTGCCTCACTGCTGGAGGGCCCTGTGAGCTGGCCTGCCTGGGCCCAGCCCTTTGCCCCCCTTCATCCTGAAGAGTGCTTCGTTTTGACCCTGGCTTGGGACTTCAAGAACCTGAGAGCACTTTACTTTGCTTTTATTTGGAAGAGCGATTTATGATAATTTGACCTAGGGAGGAGCTGGCGGTATGCTGAGCTGCGATCATTTTCGAGGGAATCCTGACTTAGGGATTCCCCGCTTTTGCTGCTTTTACGTCGGGTGCCCACCCCGCGCCATGGCTGCAGTGTTGAGTTATTGAGAGGGGGAGCCCACCCCACTCTCCTGAGATCACTCTAAGCGGGTGCCCACCCTGCTTTATATTATGATTTGAGAAGGAGCCTACCCCTCATTTGCAGCCAGAAGAAGCCGCACACCCCGCCGCGGCCCGAGCCGCATTTTAAAGTCCCTCCGGGCTGCTATCGGTGCGACCCGGAAGACAGGAGCCATTGCCTGGTTGGGGGCGGGCCAACCGGAAGCTGTGCGGGCCGCCCAAACTCAGCGCGGCCCCAGGAGAAGACCCAGGGGGGAGCCCACCCCGCGCTGGGACGTGTACGGCAAAACCCAGCGAGGATCCCCTGCCGGTGAGAGCCCCGCATGAAAAGACAGAGCCAGGCGGGAGCCTACTCCGTGCTTGCAAGCAGATCAAACACAACGGAGACTGCCCTCCGGAAGGTTGGTGCTCCACATGGATAGAGAAGAGCCCTGTGTGCAGCTTCCACATCCACCACAGGAGACGAGGAGAGTCTCCAGCAGCTCCGGTGAGTGGGGGCTAGTTGGACTTGGCCCTTTTTGAAGGGTCATCCCTAAACATTTTGCCTTCCTCCGGTATTCTGTCTGACCTGTTTTTGTTGCTTTTATGACTCTGGGCACTTTACCACTGCTGATCAGTGCTAAAGTGCATATGCTCTTCCTAGTGTAAATTGATATATGGATTAGTAACTCCTTGATTGGCTGGTTTGGTTTACCTGTCCGACTCTACTACAGTGCACCAGGAGTGCCCAGGGCTTGTAAACCAAATGCTGCTGGTGGACTTGCAGCACTGGTTGTGCCACCTACAAAAGCAGCCTGTAAAATTGTATCTAAGGTCTGCCATTGCAAAGTCTGTGTGCAGTCTGGTACAGTCATGCTGACTAGGCAAGTGCCAGTCCCTAAACCTTCCCTTTTCTTCATATCAGACACTCCTATGGTAGGCCCAAGGGCAGGGTGTATTGTAAGTTTAAGGTAGGACAAGCCCTGATGTGTGTGGCATTTCCTAATAGTGAATTACAGCCATTTTCGTTTTTCACTATTGCAAGGCTACCTGTTCTCCATAGGCCAGAATGGGCAATTAGATTATAACATCTTATAATCCTAACTGATTTAGGGAACAAGGTAGGAATTCGGGTTTAGTATGCCTGAACTCAGAATGATCAAATACATCTTTTAGTGAAGTTGGTTTTAACATTCTGTGTTTGAAAATACCACTTTTAGGAAGTAGGTATTTTCTTGTCTAACTATACAAAGCCTGCCTCTGCTAGGTTGTGTATTCCTTGTCTGGAGTTTGAGTGACAGGGCTGTGGGATTCCAGGAGACAGAATGAGTCATCCCAGTGGTGAATAGAAAGATCTGCATCTAGATGGGTGTGAGGAGTTGCACCTGGGACCTGAATAGGGCTGTGCTTGCCTTCCACAATGCTGGTTCCACCTCGTGTGGAGCGGCTGATGTCTCTGCCCTGCACTGTGAAAGAAGAAAAGGAATCATGACAACAAAGTGCTCCAGGGCTGTGCTTTCCCTCCACAATGCTGGCTCCACCTCCTGTGGGGCGCCTGATGTTTCTGCCCTGCACTGTGAAAGGAAAGAAGGAGTCTTATCAACAGAGTGCTCCAGAACTGGTTTGGACTGAACAAAGGCCCCTCTGCCCTCAGAGGACAAAGGATTTTGGGGTATAAATATTGGGACCCTGATCCCAAGAAATTAGATCACTTTTGGACAAACAAGAAGAATCTTTACTGAGGAGAGGAACCTGAAGAAACTGAGGAGAGACTATCCCTAAGCTGAAGTGCTGCTTGGGGGATTGGCCTGCAGTGATTGCCTGACTGCCAAAGGAAGGAGAAAGGAACTTTGTGTACTTTATTTCAACTTGTAAGGATCTTCAAGGGCTTCAGAGAAGAGCTTGCCTCCTGCTGAAGTCTCAGGGACCACAGACTTCAACACCCAGCTCCCAAAGAGTTCTTTGGAAGTGCCTGCTGCAGTTTTGGGCATTCTGAGGGACTGCGTGTCGCAAGGAGTTGTAAGTGCGATTCAAGAGGAAGAAGCTTGTCACCGTCGCAGCCGTTACCGTTGCATCTCTGAACAAGGATGTCGCCGATGTAGCTGACACATTGCACCGCATCGAGAGAAGCATCTCGCACCGAAGAAGAAGCGAGTCACAGCCACTGCCGTCACATTTCAAGGATGTCGCCGCTGTAACCTATGCATTGCACCGCATTGAGAGAAGCGTCTCGCACCGATTAAGAAGCGTGTCGCCGTCACAGCCGCTGCTGTCGCATTTCTGAACAAGGATGTCGCCGCTGCAGCTGATGCATTGCACTGCACCAAGTAAAGCGCCTCACATCCATGGAGAAGCATGCAGCCGTCGGTGCCGCTGTTGTCGCATCTCTGAACAAGGGTGTCACCGCTGCAGTTGTCACATCAACTAGAAGCATCTCGCATCGAGGGAGAAGAGTGTCCCTGCCAAAGCCGCTGTTGTCAAATCTCTGAACAAGGGTGCGCCACTGCAGCTGACGCATCGAGGCGAGACTTCTTGCAACATTAGAAAAGCGTGCCGCATCTGGAACTACTTCACGTCTTTATTTCTTTGCACCAGAACTTTGCCACATTTCCATTGCTGCAACACTTTTGTTGTTGAAGAGTCACGCATCGTAAGGTTCATTGACTTAAAGTGTCGCATTTTAAGAACTGAACAGAACTGAGCTAAAACTACCATTTTTAAGTGCAGTATTGTGGTCTTGTGTTAAGTCTATATAAAGAAGGGGGTGAGCAGGTGCTATTTTAGGAGTGTAGCCCCTTACCCTGACTAGAGGCAAGGGTCCCTATTTGTCACAAGTACCTACTGTGCCAGCTAGAGACCCCCAAATCTAACAGGGCTGAACTGCCGGGATATCGTGGGTGCCCGTCAAGGCACATTGCAGGTTTTCTTTTTGATTCCCAGAGCGGACCCGCCGTAGCGGGAAGCTCCAACGTGGGGCCAAGTTTTACTTAGTGGCACCGCCGTAGCGGGCCACTGCAACGTTGGGGGGCCATTCGGTTGGATGTCCGTAAGTGGGGATTTAGTGGCACAGTGAGTGCCAGTGCCAGTTTGGGCTCTAGCTGCACCGCAGTGGCGGGCAGCTGCCACGTGCGTGCAGATTTTGTTGAGAAGACCCAGTGGGGGCCCCAGAGGCACCAGGAGTGCCAGACTTAATTTGCAAATTTTTCCAGCTACCCTGTGAGATTTTGTTGAGAAGCCCCAGTGGGGGCTCCAGAGGCACCAGGAGTGCCAGACTTTATTTGCACATTTTTCCAGCTGCCCTGCGAGAGCGCAGGCAGCTGTGACCTTGGGGGACAGTGTCATTTAGAGTCCCAGACGGGGACTCAGTGGGCATGCAGGTGCCCATGCTCATTTGATGTCCCAGCTGCCCAGCAATTAGTGGGCAGCTGCTACGTTAAGGCCTGATCCTTTTTGTGCATATTTTGGGAGAGTGCTGCATTGGCAGCACCAAGCCCTGACATTGCGGGACATAGGGCCTTTGAGCCCAGAGAAACGGCCAGATGGCCTAGGGCCAGTTTAAGTGTGTTGTACCCCCGATTGGGGCACACTGTTTTTATGCCAATTATTTCCTAAGGTGTTTATGCTTGTGATGCCTACTGTGATGTCTATTGCGTAATGTGTGATGCTAATGAGGTTTGGGCCTAATGCAGTTTTATGCTTAAGGTGATTCATGTGCAAGGTGATTTACGCATCCTCTGTTTTTACGTTGCAGGATCCCATGCTAAGTTCCTAACTTTGCCAGTAGTTGCTGGTTGTTCGCTGCATTTACTATTTGTGCTTTTCTGAAGATTCTGACCGTAGCCCGATTGTCCCGGTCGTGTGTATATAATCCCCTATAAATACTGCCCAGTGCCAGTTGGCACAGTGTATATTGTGTGATTACCATCTACTGTTTTATGATAATACAAAGGCTATTTTTGATATGACCCTGTGTGGAGTTTCTTTTGTGGTGTGCCTAGTGTGTTGCTGCTGCGCAAACGCTTTACACATTGCCTCGGGGATAAGCCTGACTGCTCATGCCAAGCTACCAAGGGGGTGAGCAGGGGATATCTTTGGCGTGTAACTCCCTTGCCCTGACTAGAAAGGTGGTCTCTGCCTGGCTGTGGCGCAAGCCTTAGCAAACCAGAGATCTCATTTCTAACATTGGTTGTCAGCGGTGAGGATAGGACTTGCATTTGCGTAGTACAACAGCGACAACTAGTTGCACTACAAACTCTGCATTTAGATAATACGTGTTTGGGGATTATTGTTTCTGAGTTTTATTTGATTGTTTCTCCTAAAAGTGTCATTTGTAAATTGTGTACTCTTGCTTCAGCTCAGACAGCTAGGTCTCCTGTGTTTCCCGTGTCTCTGAGCGTCCTGCCAAGATGGGGTCTGCTTTTAATTTTTGTGGTCTGTTTTGATACAGTATGTGGGAGTTGGTGGAGATCTGTGAAGAGAGAGACATAGCAGTGAGTGGGTCAGACACCCAGTCCAAACTTAGGGAAAACCTGATCCAATGGCAAAATGATGAATGGGAATGTGAGCGCAGTGAGGAGGAAAGGGCCTGGGCCGCACGTCAAGAGGGTGGTGGGTCTGAGGGGAGCCTAAGGAGTCTGAAGAGGAGGAAGAAAATGACAGGACAGGGACGCCAGTAGATAGTGAGGACTCCATAGATAGGGAGTCCCTTGCTGGGTCCAGTGCCAGGGGCAGCGCCCCATCCCTTTCCCTGTCGCCAGAGGAGTGGGTAGATAGGAGGGAAGAAAGGGAGCATCAGCTGGCTTTGGAGAAGCTCAGGTTAGAGCATACCAAGGAGATAGCACAGCTGAGTGTGGAGGAGAAAAAGTTTGAGACCGAGAGGGTCTTAGCGCAAGAGAGGATGGCCGAGGCTGAGAGGGCCTTCACCAGGGAGAAATTAGCTCTGGAGGGTAGATTGTCCCCTGAGTGCAGTTGTGGTTTTCTGGATTCACCAGTGAGGGTGCGGTCCAGTGGTGGCAGCAATATAGAGTCCAGTGCAGGAAGTCCCATTCTCAGTTCCCAAACTATGGTACCTTGGTCCCCAGAAGAGGAGTACAGGTTGAAGTTCAGGGGCAGTAAGAAACTGTCTCACCAGTCTTGGGCAGATTTTTTGGATGAATGTAATGATGCACTGGCTGATTGGGTAATGGTGAACACTGAACAGGATTTTGAAGAACTGTTCAAACTGTTTATCAGAGAGCACCTGCTCAGTTGTTGTTTGCCAGGGTAGCGCCAACACCTTTTGGAGGGTGGGTTTTCTGATCTATGGGAGATTACATAAGAGGCAGACCTCTGGGAAAATGTCAGAGGTTCTAAATTGGCATTGGAGAGTGATCCCAAAAGTAGTGGCTCAGGTATCTTCCAGTCCTGTATTGGGGAAGAGGTTCAGAGTAGCCCAGCTAGGTCCCAGTGTAGTAAGAGGGGTGTAGGGGCTCACGTCCTGTCTCAGAGAAGAAGGAGTGAGTGTGGGTTCTGTCCCAAGGTGCCCGAAACCCAGTCTCAGGGCCTGGATGGTTTCTTCAGGGAACACCAGGTTGGGAGCCTAGGCTGTCCTGTTAGTCTATTTGTGGAGGATCTCCTAGTGTCTAGAGAACCTGGAGCATCTGTAAATAGAGCTCCAGTGGTTCTGGTGTCTGGCAGTGCCGCTCCAGTTGGGAGGGTACAGGAGTCTGGATTGAGGGGTGAGAGGGGTGTGTGTTCCCCAGTGGAAGAACCAGTAGGCCAGGGACTAGCGAGTAGGGCTGAGTCCCCTTGGAGTGACAATGGTGACACCACTTCTGTTCTGGGGGATCTTCGCGCACTGTCAGGTGGACAGGGGAAGAGAGATCTGCACCAGGCAGACTGTCACACGACATGTGTTACCCTCGGGGGGATACTGTGTGAGTCCCTAGAAGTCCTGGTGTGCCAGGCAAGTACTCGGCCAAAGGGTTTAGCCCCATGGTTGGGTGGCCAGGTTCAGGATCTGCCTGACCTGGAGGGAAGGACGTTTGTAACCAGTGTCCTGAACAGTTCATCTTCCAGGGGTACCGCTCCAGTTGGGAGGGTGCAGAACTCTTGAAGGGGGTGCAGAGGGAGGGAGTCCTCACCTCTGACCCCGGTGCAACCTGAGGGGTTAGACCCTAGGTTGGGAGACCAGTTGTTGGAGAGAGGTCCTGAACTGGTGGGAGAGTTGTGGTCTGAGGGTGCCTCTCAAAGGAGGAGAGAGCGGAACCATAGAAGGAGAGGTAGGGGGGGGGTGAGCCTCACCCATGACTTCTGGTCAGCCTGAGGGTGTGTACCCTAGGCTGGAGGATCAGTGGCAGTCTAGAACTGCCTTGATGAGGGGAAGAGTGGAGAATGGCTACTATGTGCCAGCGGTTACTTTCCCCACTCTGTGGATGTACAAGGACCAGTGAGATCTGGGTGGCCTAGGGCCTGGTCCTGGCCGCGGACAGCTAGGGAGTACCAGTGGGGTAGCCCAGTTGCTCCGGAGGCTTTCACAGAAGGAACCACATGGGTTTACCGAGGCGTAGAACAGGAGGGTGTCCCTGAAGTTGCAGGCCCGCATCCGTGTTCTATCGCCCCAAGAAGGGAAGCCCATCACAGTGGTGACTGGTCTGCCCTGCATTTTGGCTGGAAGGGGGTTGTGTTTGACTTTTCCCTTTTGGCAGGTTCACCCCTAAACTTTTTGCCTTTTCTGTGACCTGATATTGGTAGTCTTTGGCCTCTGCGCACTTTAGCACTGTGGCCCAGTGTAAAGTGTGTGCACACTCTGAGTGCATGTGGTGATATTGGCCTGCCCTCCCTTAGGAATGCATGGGGGATATGTGTGTCCATGGTAATTCCTGGTATGAGAGGAGTGCAGGGGCGAGTTTAGTATGTATGAACTTGTGAGAATAAATGCTGTGCAATGGTGTGCGCAGATGTATGGTGACTGGTGGAGAATGCCACTTTTAGAAGTTGCCATTTCTATGTGTGGTGTGTCTGCTTGCTTGATGTGAATTGCATGTCTGGCTTGTGATTGACAGGCGCTGGATGGTGTGGGTGGCTCCTGGAGCCAGGATGAGTCTGCCCAGATGTGAATAGGGAGATCTGCATGTAGATGGGAGGGAGGAATGGCACCTGGGACCTGAATAGGGCTGTGCCTTCCCTCCACATTACTGGCTCTGCACCCTGTGGTGCATCTGATCCCTGAGCCCTCACCTAACAAAGGAGAGAGGAGCTGAGCAAAACAAAGTGCTCCAAAGCCACCCCAAACCAGTTGCATATGGTTTCCCCAGCCCTGTGCCGGGACACAAAGGAAAATGACTTGTAAATGTAGGGTCTGTGACCCCTAAGAGGTGTTGTGCTTTTGGGTGCTGTTCCTGACTTCAGGGGGGGGGGCTGCTACTTCTGCTGGGCTCCAGGAGGAACCGCCACTAGGGACTGCCTCCCCGCTGGATGGCCCTGTGAGCTGGCCTGCCTGGGCCCAGCCCTTTGCCCCCCTTCATCCTGAAGAGTTCTTCGTTTTGACCCTGGACTTGGGACTTCCAGAACCTGAGAGCGCTTTACTTTGCTTTTATTTGGAAGAGAAATTTATGATAATTTTACCTAGGGAGGAGCTGGTGGTGTGCAGTGCTGAGCTGTGATCATTTTTGAGGGAATCCCGACATAGGGATTCCCCCGCTTTTGCTGCTTTTATGGCGGGTGCCCACCCTGCGTAATGGCTGCAGTGCTGAGTTATTGAGAGCGGGAGCCCACCCCACTCTCATGAGATCACTCTAAGTGGGTGCCCACCCCGCTTTATATTATGATTTGAGATGGAGCCTACCCCTTATTTGCCACCAGAAGAAAACGCACTCCCCGCCGCGGCTCGAGCCACGTTTTAAAGTCCCTCCCGGCTGCTATCAGTGCGACCTGGAAGACAGGCGCCGTTGCCTGGTTGGGTGCGGGCCAACCGGAAGCTGTGCCAGCCGCCCAATCTCAGCGCGGCCCCAGGAGAAGACCCAGGCGGGAGCCCACCCCGCGCTGGGACGTGTACGGCAAAACCCAGCGAGGCTCCCCTGCCGGTGAGAGCCCCGCATGAAAAGACAGAGCCAGGCGGGAGCCAGGCGGGAGCCTACTTCGCGCTGGCAATGGATCAGAGACAACGAAGACTTAGCTCCGGAAGGTGGGGGCTCCCCGTGGAGAGAGGAGAGCCCTGTGTGCCGCTTCCAGAGCCGCCACAGGAGACGAGGAGAGTCCCCAGCAGCTCCGGTGAGTGGGGGCTGAACTGCCGGGATATCATGGGTGCCGGTCAAGGCACATTGCAGGTTTTCTTTTTGATTCCCAGAGCGGACCCGCCGTAGCGGGCCTTTCCAACGTGGGGCCAAGTTTTCCTCAGTGGCGCCGCCGTAGCAGTCCACTGCAACGTTGGGGGTTATTCAATTGGAAGTCCCTAAGTGGGGCTTCAGTGGCACAGTGAGTGCCAGTGCCAGTTTGGGTTCCAGCTGCACCACAGTGGCAGGCAGCTGCCACGTGGGGGCAGATTTTGTTGAGAAGCTCCAGTGGTGGCCCCAGAGGCACCAGGAGTGCCACACTTTATTTGCAAATGTGTTCAGCTACCCTGCGAGAGCGCAGGCAGCTGTGACCTTGGGGGACAGTGTCATTTAGAGTCGCAGAGGGGGGCTCAGGGGCCACGCAGGTGCCTGTGCTCATTTGATTTCCCAGCTGCCCAGCAATTAGTGGGCGGCTGCTACGTTTAGGCCTGATCCTTTGCACATATTTTGGGAGATTGCTGCATTGGCAGCACCAAGCTCTGACATTGCAGGACATAGGGCATTTGAACCCAGAGAAAAGGCAATTTGGCCTAGGGCCAGTTTCAGTGTGGTGTGCTCTCGATTGGGGCACACTGTTTTTATGCCAATTATTCCCTAAGGTGTTTATGCTTGTGATGCCAATTGTGTAATGTGTGATGCTAATGAGGTTTGGGCCTAATGCAGTTTTATGCCTAAGGTGATTCATGCGCAAGCTGATTTATGCATCCTCTGTTTTACGTTGCAGGATCTCATGCTAAGTTCCTAACTTTACCAGCAGTTACTGGTTGTGCGCTACATTTACTATTTGTGCTTTTCTGAAGATGCTGACCGTGGCCCGATTCGCTCAGTCATGTGTATATAATTCCCTGTAAATACTGCCCAGTGCCAGTTGGCACAGTGTAAATTGTGTGATTACCATCTAATGTGTTTTATGATAATACAAAGGCTATTTTTGGTATGACCTTGTGTGGAGTTCCTTTTGTGGTGTGCCTAGTGTGTTGCTGCTGTGTGTGTGTGTTGCGCAAATGCTTTACACATTGGCTCTAGGATAAACCTGACTGCTTGTGCCAAGCTACCAAGGGGGTGAGCAAGGGTTATCTTTGGCGTGTAAATCCCTTGCCCTACCTAGAGTGGTGGTCTCTGCCTGGCTGTGGGGAAAACCTTAGCCAACCAGAGATCCCATTTCTATTAGGCATCTAGTTCAAAGCAATGTGAATGTGGCACAGAGCCATTTCGAAGGCCGTACCCCGCTATCTACAAGACAAACTGTGCCCTTATTCACCCGACAGACTTCTTTGCTCTAGCAACACATTTCTGTAGGGTTCTCCCCAGCCCGGGAGCATGTAACAGGCCACAGACAGAGCTCTAGTTTGCTCGTCTTTATTCTTCAGCATGCAACCATTAACTGAACACACTGCAGCTGCGGCCAGTCCATTGGGGCTGAGGGGCCACGAATCCCACCTTTTCCCCTCATGAACAGTTTCTGTCAGGTCCCAAAGGTCAGCCTGACAGACACTGTACATTTTCAAGTCAGGCAGCAAGGAGCCAGACATGCACGAAATGCTGCCTGAGCTGAACTTTGCTGGGCTGAGGAAGTCACAGCTCCTGTTGGTGTGACCTTCTCAGCTCAGCAAAGGTCCCAGAGGCCCTCCCCACAGTGACGAGGGATGAGGGGTAGCGTCACTGATTTCGTCTCACCTGGAAGCTTCACTTTTAAGCCATAAAGCACCCAGGGTTGAGTGTCAATCAGTGACACTTCATCACAGAGTGGGTTGGGGTCAGCAGTCTCACTGACCCCATCCCACTCTGATGATGTTGGGACTGCTACCTTCCCTCATTGGTTGACCTTAGGTCCTGGAACCTTCGAGGCAGAGCTGCATATAAGTGTGTGTGTTTTTTTTAATTAAGTCTGGTGCGTGTATGCGAGTATGTATGAATGTTTGATAAGTGTTGTGAATGGATGTGTTTGTTTGTGTATGTGCGCGCATGTGAATGCATAGCTGTGAATGTGTGCATGTCTCGTCCGCCCCTCCCTTCTAAACTTACCAACCGCCACTGACGCGCAGTATCACAAACTTTATTATCCACACCCACTAGATTATGTAATACTTGTAAGGAGTCTGCAGAGGATAACTAGAGGCTTCATACACACACAGAACACAACAATTTCTACTCAGAGGGATCTGAATATAGAACTCCAGAATGGCAGCTCCTTTTAACTGTTGACTGCTAAGTACTCAACTGTTCTTCCCCACTGCCTCTACTCCATTTCCAATCGTGTCTTTCTTTGAAAAGAAGCTCACAACTTTCTTATATGCTTCCAGTTAATCCTTCCTTGATGTTGCCTGCCCGCATCCCCAGTACGTGTCCAACATATGCAGTAACAGCCCTCTCTAGATACTGATAAAATAAATTATAAAAGAAATATGAGCATGTTGTACGCAAATTGTGCCAAGTGCTTCACTGTCATGACATCTGACACGAAGGCTGGAAGGTTGAAGCTCAGGTCAGAATGTGTAGCTTATTTACTGCCTATTATTTGTGGCCAATTTGGAGGTGCTCTAAATCCTATAGTTCACACTTCTGTGGCCCTCCACCAAAGCATGTATATCCTATCAATGCCAACCCTAAATGTTTGCCTGAAAAACAGCCTGTGAAGGTAAGCAGGCACTAGAAAAATTGTAAAAAGGAAACAGATGTTGCAAATTGAGGGCCTGATCCAAATAGGGCCTCTACACTTGTGGTAGAGGCCTTCGAGTCGTGGGGCAGCTTCTTCACTCGAGATGTAATCTCCACAATGAGAGTGCAAGGACTCCCCCACAGCTGTGGGGCCTCTGCCATGAGTGCAGAGGCCCTTTGTGAATCAGGTCCTCTGATTTTAAATTAATACTCTTTCTTTGCAATCACCCACTCACCTATTGTAAACTTAGAGCAAATCGGCGATATTAGATAGTGAAAAGAAACGGTTTAATTAGAAAAAGTGAAGATGGTACCCTTTGCTCCACCAAACACTGGTCACAGACGAAAAACGTGGACTGCATTGAGCATATGGATATACCGGATTTTTCATTCTTTCTAGCAGTCAATAGCTCTGCAGCGAAACAGCGCATACATGTCTTAAAATGAACACGATATATAAAGTTTGACTCAGTTTGGTTTTATTACAGCAACGCAACGTTTTTTGTGTTTTTGGGTGTTTTTTGGTTTGGCGCTTGATTTACAGGGTGACTTTTAACTAGGGAATTTCCTCATTCTAAAACTCTCACAAATTCCAGAGTTTTGTTACTATAACATTATGCAGACACTCATTACAGTCTTTTCATTTCTGACATGTGCAGACAAGGTATTTTCAACTTAATTTGTTCTATGGATGAAGCATAGTCTAATATACCTTCAAATTATCCTACCTGATTTTTATTTTGAATTCTACCTATACATCTCTTATTCCACAGAGTAGTTATTGAATTAAAATGCAGAGGTCAAAATACAAATCACAAATAATATCCATCTCCATTCAAGCATTTATTTATTTTTGATGCTGTCATTAATCCATGAATGGACAATCTAAGGGCTTTAGAGGAGGGCTATGCAATCAGTTTTTCTTAAAAGTTAGGTGTGATGCAGTTCCTAGGAATTTAGTAGGATTGTGCACTTGGGCAACATATGCATCGAAACTATGGGGACTGAGTCCACTCATACCAAAAGAATATGTTGACCTAGTTCCTAGCTAGTCCACGGTCACTAGCTGGCCCTCAAACCTTACATGGTACAGGATGGTGACGGCAACCTTAGAACATGACGCCCTGATTCCCCCATGGAAATTGTGGACACAGATCTACCCTTTCATTGTTAACTCAGGCTTTCCGAAAGGGAGACACACGAAATACATAAATTAGCATTTCAAACATTTGTTGAAGCAATTGGATTCTTGTGCAAAATATGTGTGCTGCAATTATGAGTAGAATAAAGCAGAGCATAGTAATCAGCATAACGAGTATGGTGGAAAAGATAACAACATTGATTATATACATATATATAATTGTAGTCATACCTAGCACTGCCTAGCCTAGACAGCATGGGGTGAATGCTATTCTGACAGAAATCTTAGAGTGGTCTTACTCCCCATATACCTGCATGTGTCAGTCATCTGGTAGCCAGTCTTGGTGTATAGCGGGCTCCGGTCCCTCTCTGGATAGTTTTGGAATTTGGGCTATAATTCAGGCACGGGGTGACCACGACAATCCATCGAAATGCTCCTCTGCAGAAAAAAGGCTTGGGGCAATTTACATAATAAAACTGAACCCATTTAAACTGTGCCTGAGTTCTGGTCCAGCTGTCATTTTGATTCTACCTACCCGGAGCTGTTGTGGAACAGACAACAACAAACAAGGTCAGTGTGCCCAGTGTACCGGGTCCTTGAACAGAATGTTCCAAGTTACGATAATGTGCCTACAAAAAAATGTAATTGTAAGCAAACCTTTTCTGAGTGCACTATCTCATGTGGGCATGCAAGCAAATGCGGACTAAAAGTAATTGTTTACAAAATATGTCAACTTTAAAACGTGAACATGTCACATTAAATTGTATGTGCACATGGCCTACTAACTTCACGACACAGGCAGACACCTGTAGACAAGACATGATATTTTTAAATCACTCAGCTCATACTTTCGGCGTGTGATTGGTTGAGACTCGCTAATATGCTATCAGGTTTCTTGATATTCAAAAGTAATCTAGCAGTAAGGGTGTAGGAGATCATAACATTTCTGAAGGGGGACATAGACAGACTTAGGGAGAGCCGAGTCAGGGGTTTTGCTTGGCACTAGGTGTGAAAACACGATCTGAGCCATCAAAAGATGTAAATAAGGCAACCAATGTAAAGTGTGATAAAGATTTTGATAAAGATTTTAAAATGGGAAAAAAAATGTTCAACATTTTTCAGTGACTCAATTAAGTGCATGTAATTTTATCACTGAATTGAGTGATATTTATTGAAAGTAATATTTTTTTAACATGAAACATGCAGTACCTCGATGCCCTAACAACGTTACCACAAGATCATTTGTCATGTTCACTATTTATATACCCTATATTGTTATTAAATGTAAGGCAAGAATATTGTATAATATTTATAGTTCAGGGTTTTGTATAGGACAGATCCTGTACTGAATTACTTCATTGAACCCTCAAACTGGTTGACTGAATAAAAAGACATATAGTGAAGTAAAGCGAAGAGCTGTAGATCATGAAATTTGGTCAAGTGGGGTAGCTGCGTTTTGAGCCCAGAGTTCCTGGTTGAATATAGTGCAATTCAGAGGACATGAGGTTGCATCCTTCTCTCCTACATGTAACACCAGAGGTCAGGGCTTTCTGTTCAGTTATTCAAATATTGCTAGTATATGGCGTTCAATAAATATACTTAATGCACCTAAAATCAACCTGGCACTGTACACACATGTATGTATGTGCCTAGTCATACGTTTTAAAGCTGTAGTTTTTATGTTTGGAATTTTCCCACAGACACTGAGGATCAAACACATTGGCAGAACTTGCTTGTCAGAAATTAAGCTGCACTCCGTAAGCATCTCATGGAAATGCTGTAACCCAAGGAGCAAATTCTGTAGATTGCTTCTAAACCTCTTCAGGTTTATTAATGATTTAATTGTGGTTGCAGAGGGGTTGAGACCAGTGGTGTAACGCAACATGATGAGCCCCCCCTGCAGATTGGTCTCAATGGGGGCCCCTGAATGGTTGGACCCCTCTACAGTGCAGGACCTTGTCCAGGTAAGCAGAGTGGCTTTCCCGAGGGTTAAACTATTGCTTATTCCATGCAATTGCATGCCTTGCACGCATTCTGCAAGGCATGCAATGGCATGGCTGAGAGGGCCCTCCCCCCTCCAAACCAAGAAACCCTGGGAGCAATGTGGGGGCTGCGGGTCCTCCGTTAGGCCCCCAAGTTGAGCCTCTCCTAAAATTGTTCTATTGGCCTCACCAAGGAGATAGTGCACGGTGCTGTTTGAAAACAGACTCATTGGCAGCTTACAGTAGGCTTAGAGCCCCCACACTGCTTATGTTTGGTTGGCTTTATTTTCACTCTCATTTGCTTGCTTCTCATTCAATTACTTGTGAGGGCTTTTCTTCCTCTTCTTGTGTTTGTCCCTCCCCTGGAGCATGATCTCATTACTTATGTCCTTCCACTAATTACTTCTCAGGCACTACTTTTTCTTTTGGGCAAGCAATCTATGAGAGTGCATGTGCTTTCCAGATGCCTTCCTCATGTACTTCTTTTCCCCCCTGCAGCACTCTAGGTTGCTCTCTCTCATCCATGTGCTTCATCCCCACCCACCTCCATGTTGTGCTCACCCTCGGGTGGTTTTCCCCTCCCTTAGTTGCTTTCTCACCCATGTGCTTCTCCCACCCCTTGCTCCACATTGCACTTTCTTACCTGTGTGCTTCTCTTCCCATGCAATCCTTGTTGCTCACCCCAACCCTCCGTGTTGCTTCAGCACCCCCTCCATCCATGTTGCTTCTCACTATCCACACCCACAGTGTAGTTACCCCACCTGCTTTAAAAAAACACAAATATGATTTTACGCTATTTTTCTTAACATATACTGATGCAACTCCGATAGGTAAATAAAATGAAAAACGCGCCCATGTCAATGGTAGGCACGCTTACAAAATGCTGCTGCTGGCCGCCTCATAGACTTTTTTTTCTACTCTTTACCCATGTTGCACAGCATCAGGAGTGTTGTACAGCGTCCCTAAAGCCAGTGGCAAGGCTGATACTTCCCAAAGGTGAGAACAGTTGCTTTTGCCAATGCTTGTTTTCTCGAGTCGGCAAAGTCAGCATTAACAGTAACATCAAATAGCACTTCCTGCCCTTCCTTTCGCCAATTCTGCTAGCTTCACTTGCTTGACAAAGAGAATGGTTTTAGGAGAGGCTCCAGTCCTCAATGACTGCAAATAAATAATTAACAAAAGAAAGGGGTCTTACATCCCTCCAAAGATTTTGCTCCTCAGGTTACAGCGCTTCAAGGAGACAATGGGTTGTGCAGGATGGCTTCTCAGAGACATTTTCTGTTTACAACTGTTAATCCTTCCAGTTCCACTTCAAAATGTGCGGGGAGCTACTTTCCACTACATTCGTTAGCCATTGCATCCCATTCCATCAGAAGGATGTCAACCATCTTCAGACCTTCAGAAACGTGCGTCACTCTGTAGTCTGGTAAGGCGCTTGTATCAAATCTGCCCTCTTATTCTAACCAACTTGTACTGAACATGTATCATGGTTGCGGCACGAGGGGCCTCTCTCCTGAATGCATGCCTGGTACACCTAGGACTGTTTTCCTTGTCTTTTCATTTCTGTTTAATCAAATGTGCGCTTTCTGTAGGGGTGGAGAAGATGCTCTCCGGATTAACTAAACACCTGGTCAGTTTCAGGACTCAGTGAATCTATCATTAGGGCAACAGGTGCAGCATCACCAGAGTCCATTATAGGTTTTGGGGGGATCTTCTGCACCTTGGTTATGACTGTTTCCTACTGCCTGACTTGGGTGCAGGGGGATATTTCGCTTCCCTATTTAAGTGAACATTCTACCCTTTCTGTGCCACTAGACAGTTTGTTAAACTATTAAAGAAACCTGTGGAAGTTAGTGGACTGTACCAACTTAAGCATAAGTGGAGGGGCATATTTCTCATTATATCACGCAGCACAGCAAGTCACCTTGCTGCCCTGCACTGTGTGTTAGGGAAGGGGCAGGAATGCGCCATACTTTATACTGTACACTGCATTCCTGCCTTTTCCCAGTGCTAGTGCACAATGTGCTGCCTTGCGCCAGAGCAGGCACTCTTGCAGCATTGTGCAATAGGACCTGCGTTGTAAGCAGGATTTTGTTGTGTGCAAGAAGGGACACCGTCCTGCACAAAAACAATCCTGAGAGGCATTTTCCTCTTTCTACGCGTGCTGCAGAATGCAGCAAACATAGAAAAAAGAAAAGACGAGGAGAAATAACATATTTCTCCTAATTACGCATCACCTGGGGAGGCATAGCAGTTTTGGGCATTCCCAGGTCTTCCAGTTATGGTAAATCTTGAATGCATCAAAATCCATGGGCGGTGCGTGGGAACACCCACACACCACCCATGGAACGCCTCCATTGGGGAAGAGGAACGCAAAGCACCGAGTTGCATTATTTTAGATCAGGGTTCTCCAAATTCGGTCCTGGTGAGCCGGATAATTGGCAGATTTTTAACATATCCCCATTTAGATAAATGTAGTTATCTTAAAAATCGGGCATGAATCTGGCCCTCCAGGACCGACTTTGGGGAACTCTGCTCTAGATTTATCAAGTCACTCAGGACCACTCAAGGTGACCTTGCGTGGCTTGATAAATCGCATTTAGTAGTTGTGTCATGCTGGCACCCTGTGGCATGGTGCAAAAGCGATGCAACTACATGATAAATATGGCCCGTAGTGTTCAGTCCAATAGAGAATATGAAACCCTGAAACACTGCTGTTTCAGACCGGACTAACATGGTAACACACCTTTCATTACACGTTCAGTATACTGCATAACAAAGCAAGTGATCAACGGTCTACCTTAAAGTTACTAGGCAACATTGATACCAAGCTGCTTATGCCATAAAACTGTACCTGGCCGAGAAAATTATCTGGATTGAACTGATTCACCTTTAATGAGAAACGTTTATCTTTTTGGGTGGATCAGTGGTCAGGGTTGATGCCCAACTTGTCATTTGCTAATACTCGTCATTCAGGTGTAACAGAGAGAAATATGAAGACAAGATGCACTTTTTTTTCTATGTTCCTTTTATACGAAAACTAACAAAACATTGGCTTAAACACCTTCTAATATCGTTTAATGTTAAGTACAAGGAAGAGGCTGTGAGAACAATATTTTCCTATGTCCAATTTGGTACAGCTAATTTTATTATTAAGCCTTGCTTGTCTAGAAAAAGGCTGCTACTGATAGGTTTAGGAACCAATCCTTTTGCTCCCATAGTTTATTTCAACATTGTTATGATTGGATTAAATATACATTTTGTCGATTGCAGAGTCATAAGTAAGAGAGGGCTTTCAATGGCTTTGGACAAAGCTGATAAGTTCACTCGCACTTCAATATCAAACTTTCATGACTTGCACATTGTTCTTATTAATGGTCTGTTTTAGATTGTGTGATAGGAAATGTGTATTTTATGTAAACGATTTTGTTTCTGAAATTAACATATTATGATACTGACTACTTCGTGTTGCCATGACTCACATAGTCCAGTCCAGTGCCTCCTTCTGCCCACCACTGAAATCTCAACCATTAACCCAATTGGTTTTCCTGAGGAGAATCAGTACTACAACACCAGAATACATCAGAACATTAAATAAAAAGGCCAGGTGTCGACCATAATGTCTATGATGACATCCAGCCATCTAGCAACATTAGCACGTTACTAATCAGAGCTGCAGCATGGGCAAACATGTAATACTACATGTATCTGCATAACTTGAATGCATAACTTGGATGGGTCAGTACAGCAATTAGTCTCTCTACTATAGAGTCAAAAATAAGCCCAGGTGGGTAACTACACTCCGCAAGCGTAGTTTTGCCTACTCCGTGGTCCATTGCGAACGCGGAGTTCAGGCAAAACTACGACTCCGTGGTGGAGTGTAGTTAGCCGGCCCCTCCACCCTCCCAAAGTTATTAAAGGTAATTAAAAAGTCACTTACCTGCCGTGGGAGCCTCCTTCTCGCCATGGCTGCTCTCCTGCTTCCTCCTCGCCTTCCTTCTTCACTGAATAACCCCTACATTGTACGTATTGCGCATGCGCAAGATGTACAACGTAGGGGTTATCAGTGAAGGACGACGAGGAGGAGGAAGGAGATCAGCCATGGCGAGGAGGAGGCAGCAATGGCAGGTAAGTGCCTTTTAATACCTTTTGGAGGGGGGAGGGCGTGGAGCGGAGCGAAGTTCCATGGAGTTGTTTCCCAACTCCGTGGAACTTCGCGTAGAGGCACTACGCCTGCTCATCCCAGGGTTAGTCAAAACAAGACAAACCTCCAGACCCTTCCAATACAGCCACGGTCAGGGCCACAGATATCATAAGTTTCCTCAGCGAAGGGATTTTCCTCAATTCATCACATTTGCTTCATGATCCAAGTGCTGCGTACATTTTAAATTTCAGTAAAAAAGAAATTGTGTTTGGAGCTCGAATGGATCAAGTCTTAACAAAAATCTGCCTCATATGGTACTGTGTGAAGGCAGACCGTTCGCAAAGGTTAACTGGCACCTTTAAGTTTCTGATTGCAGAGGTGCTTAACAGGTGTTAATGAAAAGAAACTGTTAAAATGGCAAACTAATGATATAATACTGTCACAGGTTGTACTGCATTACTACACATAATTTGCCGTTTTTTTCTACCTGATTTACTTAATTAGCCATGATGCACAATGTGCTCCTTCAGGGCAGTATAAATCCAAAGGCACTTGCAATGGTACACGCTGCATGCAAATGATCAGTATTTCAGGCATAGAAAGCACACTACCCTATCTTGCCTCACTCAGCTCCGACCAAATTATACAGAATTCATGATTAAGGGCAGAAGCATGCAACTGAATAGCAACAGTGATCTCTGGATATCCCTTTAACCAGATGTTTCGTCAAACACATGCTGCATTTTCATCCGAATAATATTCCCAGAACCCTCTCTCTGTCTCTCTCCTCTGCTACTGGTAAATAAGACTTTTGATGACTACAACTGCTTAAACAAATAAGTGGAAGTAAAGCCAATATAAGTGCCCTTTAATATCTGCCTGCAGCAGGGCGTGGCTTGCAGGCCGATGGAGATGACGGCTTCCTAGGAGAGCTTTGTGCTGGTGCCTACAAGACAGCTCATTTCTTCGGTTTATTTGAGTTGTAGAAATTATTTTTGTGAGCTAGGGCAAGGGGCATTGCCAGTCTGCAATATAAAAGGGTTCTTTTATTATTTGGACAAAATATCGAGTTTTTAATACTGAGAGACAGGAATATCGCAAAAAATTACTGTGATACAAAAATATCATAATACAGAAATGTTTTTTTTGGTAATATCGTTGTTAAGAATATCATTGTTTTTAATATCGTTTTCAATAATATAGTGGGTAAAAATATCGTTTTTTAATTCTTTGAATGTGTTTTAGTGTATATATTAATTGTATGTGTTCCTATTGTTTGTATAAATAGGATTTTGTTTTAATATAGTTTGTAATTTTAAGTAATTTGGATTTTTTAGTTTATTGCTAATAGTAATCTAAAATGTGTTAGCGGTTTGTTGAGTCTATAAGGGGATAGGGTGGGAAGTAATATTTCATTATTAACTCATTAATCATTTTGAAGTAAGTTTGTGTTTGATATTAATTTTGTGCATTATGTTATATTGATTTCTTTTAGTTTTATTTTAGGTGTGGATTGCTAGGCTTGAAGATGTATAGGGTGGGAAGTTAATAAGTAATACTTGATTATAATTAGGTAATAATTTTTACAAAAATTGTAATTGAATAATTATGTCTATTGTGTAATAATGATATATTTTAGTCATATTTTAGGTGTGGGCTGCTGGGTTTGTATGGGACTAGGTTGGGAAGACAATTAAGTAATAGATAATTAACCATAAATTATTCATTGTTAATTGAGTATTAATTATGTAAATTGTGTTATACTTATTTATTTTTGTTATATTTTAAGTGTGAGCTGCTGAGTTTGTAGGGGTACAGGGTTGGAAGGCAATTAAGTAATAATTAAATAATTATTATTTTGTAATTGATAATCAATTACATTGTTATCAATATTGTAAATTGTTTAATCGTCTTTTATTTTTTATATATATTTTTTATGCAAATTATTTGTGTTTATATTTAAGAGTTTTGTATTTTTTCCCTAAATGATTAGGATTATTCAAATATGTAATGTATTTGAAGTGAAGTACGTTCCCTCCTGTTGCACAGACTGGAGTGGGACTAGTAAAGTTAACCCTTCTGAACTCCATCACTTTCCCTACTCCAGCACAGACTGGACTGGGAATAGTAAATCTTACCCCTCCGAAGTCTAAAGCGTTCCCTACTGTTGAACAGACTGGATTTGGAATAGTAAATATAACACCCATAATTTCAACTCTTTCCTTACTGTTGCATAGACTAGAGAGGGAATAGTAAATCTTACCCCCTCCAAACTCCAATGCTTCTCCTACTGGTGCATAGACTGGAGTAGGAAGAGTAAATTTAACTCCTCCAAAGTCCAACACTTTCCCTCTGTTGACACAGACTGGAGTGGGAAAAGTAAATGTAACTCTTCTGAAAAACAACACCTTCCCTACGGTAGCACAGACTGAAGTGAGAATAGTAAATCCTACCCTTCTGTGGTCCAACACTTTCCCAACTGTTGCACAGACTTAAGTAGGAATAGTAAATGTAACCCCTCCAAAGTCCAACACTTTACTCACTGTAGCACAGACTGGAGTGGGAATAGTAAATCTTACCCCTCTGAAGTCCAATGCTTTACCTACTATTGTATAGACTGGAGTAGGAATAGTAATTTTTCCCCCTTCTGAAGTCCAAAGCTTTCCCTACTCTTGCAAAGACTTTAGTGGGAGAGTAAATGAAATCCCTCTGAATTGCAACACTCTCCCCACTATAGCGCAGACTGGAGTGGGAATAGGAAAATCTTACCCCTCCGAAGTCCAACGTGTCCCTACTATTGTAGAGACTAGAGTGGGAATAGTAAATGTCACCCCTTCGAAGTCCTATGCTTTCCCTACTGTTGTACAGACTGGAGTGAGAATAGTAAATGTAATCCCTGCAAAGTCCCACGCTTTTCCTACATTTTACAGCATTTTTAATCAATGTGGTTTTTTGGGGGTTTTAATTAGTAATATTTATTTTTGTTACTAAATTTTGTATATTTTTTATGGTTGTATTGTTCAGTCTATATGTGTTTTATTTTCACAGTAATAATTTTCAAATATAAAAAATAATGTCATCTAAAATGCATAATGTTATTAATTATGTTTATATATAATATATATATATATATATATATATATATATGTATACACACAAACATATATGTACTTATGTGTGTGTGTGTGTTTATATATTTATATATAATATTACATATTAGTGGAATTTATTTAATTTACATTATATTACATTTATATATTAAAATATTTTTAACATTTAGTACTTTAAACTCTACTTATATTAAAATGTCAATATTCTTTGACAATATTGGGGTCATCAATATTTTTCCCCCCAATATTTTATACTTACCATTCTAAGTATAGGGACACAATATTTTGGTAAACTATATATTTGACACAATATTTGTGTCAAACGATATTGCTTACCTTAATATTGTGTCAGTGATCTATTTTTTCACCTTGAAAGTGTCTTGTTCTGTGATGAACGAAATGAGTGCCTTTGACAGTTAGTTTTCTCACAGAATGCTAGGCCCCCAGGAAATGAGGTGAAACTGAGGTTGTGGTATTTATTTATTTAAAGACCTCCCACTTTCATCAGTTAAAAATACATTAGGAGGAATACTTGAACCTAATTTGTTCCTTTTTAGGTCAAGCCTAGACAGCGCATGCGCTGTCTCTTGAGACATGCTGTATCTGCGCTGGGGGCTTTCAGCAAACCCATCACTTTTCATTGGTTCTTTCCTGTGTGTTTCAAAATTCCTTGTTTTCAGGAGTGAATCCTTGCCATTTGTCCCTCCTTTTGCTCAGTTGTTCAGTCCCATGGCTACTGACCCTCTTACATGTAATTTCACATCTGGCTATTTACTTTAGTTTCAAGCACTGCATTTTGCGTTGGTTTCTGGCCATAACACCAGTGCAAATGCTCTCACTCGCTCTGTGCGTTTTCGATCAGCATTTAAATTGGTTTCAGCATTGTTTAAATTTTGTTGCAAATGTTATGCGATCTTCTAACAATATTTTTTTTTTAGGAATCATGCATTTATTTTGTTTTGTCTCCGCATCTGGTGCTTTGTTTAGGATCGGCATGTATCTGCTGTAAGAACGATTGTTTAAATTTCATTTAATTATTCTGCTATAGTTGTGGAGCACAGCGAGAGGTGAGCACTAGTTTTATTTTAAACCCTATTTGTATAATCTACAAATGGGGGTTGGGCAACTGCCCTAACCCGAGCAGCCACTCAATTTTACTGGACCGCTAAACTGCAATGGTGACTGATTTTTTTAACTCAGGTCTGGACCTTAAATAGTCCTACCTCTATCTCCATTGCATCTAATACACTGGCGTCTAATTGAACATACGCCGGACTCTGTGCTTTTTGACATTACAGACGGAGATTACACTGCATGCGCTATTTAAGGCGGCTTTGTACCGTCACTTTTGAATAGTTTTGACACACTTGAGGGTACTTGTAGTTGCTTAGGCCTGATCATCTTCACCCCTAGGACCTTCTTTATTCTCTCCCTTCACCTCCAGTTACACAGGTACCACTGCCACCACCAAAGGGCTCTCATCTTTCCAGCAACCAGCACTCCCATCCCCAGCATGCTACTGTGATTGAAAAGTGTATTTGTAAGGCACACTTTACCATAACCAGTCTCTAGGTGCTGATGCTGTGCCCTTCGGTCAGTCTTTCAGCAACCACGCTTTAGCAGTTTCACTAAATGATCCATTAAGGAAGTGAGCATTCGTGTGGGGGAGGTGGGGCAGTCAGCATTTCATTTTGCAATACGCCTGTTGTTTATGCTCTGTCCGTCAAGCATAAAGATAACAGCATATGCGCTAGGTAATATGGAACTGCAGGCTCACGCCTGGTTTTCTGCTGTCAGTCATTTTATCTCTCACTCAACTTTTATTTTCTTATGTTTTGTCCCCCATTGGCTACATACTCCTGCCAAGTATATTTCCACCAGTCATGTGTCGTTGAATTTGCAGAAGCAGTATTTATTGTGCTTAGTGCCTGAGAGGCATCTGAGGGTCATTCATTTGCTGAGTGGTGTTGAATTGAGAACATTCTTGACTTCTTTCTCACCCTGTGTGTGTTTTGTGCCCACACTTGCTTAAGGATTTGTGCTAACAGTAGACTATCTCCTTTCCACTCTGACAATGACATTAGTACTACAATACCAGAAGTCCTGGTTTTTCACAGGTCTCTTCTATTATGTTTGTTTCTTTGTAATTTGTTTCTTCATGCGTCTTCTGCCTCCCCATGACTTGTGACAGCAATACTGATGTAAAGATTTAAAGAGAAGGGGCATGTTTTCATTCATTGTCTTTAGTGTGCTTATACGAATAGCATCTGACTCTTAGCCCTGTGGCCTAATGAGTTTGTCTGGAAACCCAACTCTGCTCAAACAACCATAGGGCCAACTCATAATGCCTTAATTTCCTTGACGTCCCTTTTCCTATACTATAACAAGACCAGCTCTTTAAGCTACTCCAATTTTCTACCTAGTGAATGATCAATGCTTCAGGGAAACCCTTCCTTTAGAGAGCTTCACAAGCGTCAACAATAACTCTCTTGCCATTGGTAAATAATACCCAAGGACCTAGGAAATAATAACGCTATCTTTGCATCGCCAATAGTGATTATAGAACAATATCGCCAAAGAACCTCCCCTGTGCCACTGAACCTACTGCACTATTCAAATCAAAGCCTGCAAACTAACTGCCCTTGACTGCTTTTTTAGTAGTAAAAGATAATAGCAATAATTGGTGTTCAGTGGGTTTCCTAGACATTTTGGGACCTGCCCCACGCATCTGCCTCACCAGTCAGTCAGTCAAAATAATCTTTAATTGGTTAACAACAAGCATAAAAGATACAAAAACACAATGAAAACACTTCATGGCACATAAAAATAGCAGCAAAAGATAAACTGCCTCAAAGACAGGCTTGATAACAACATAGTCAAAACATAAACATTTTAAAATTACAATGTTTAAAATAACATCATACAAATGACCATATGTACATATAAAAAATGCCAAGTACCCCCTTCTTTTCCGAGCCTAACAGCAGCGGCAACCTTAAAACAAACAAATTCATTAATTAACATTTGTAAAAAAATAAAAGCAGGCCTGGCCTGAGTAAACGGCTTCTCTTTGAATAGAGGAACAAAGAATTGTCTACGAGGGACATGATAAAAGTCACAAAACAGGACAAAATGTTAAGTATCCTGATCGGAGAAGTTATCACAGGTGCTTGGGGTTAGATTATTGGCCTTGTTCCAACAAATAGGGTCTGCTAGAAACCAATGCAATTGGTTCAGCCTAAAGCGAGTCAACATAAAATGATGCTGAGGGTCTGTGACAAAAGTTGGGTATGGTTTGGTACGCCCAGGGGTGGAGATGATACCATGTGTGTGGACAGAAGGCTTACTAATTCCGTGCACTTCCTGTTAGACTGGGCTCTATCGCAAAAATGTTTTTTAGCTCAAGATAAATCCTCCCTGCTAATATTGTCCGGGTCAAAATAGTCAAGGCGACCTAGCTCCTAGCAAAGAGAGCTGAGGTAGTTCAGCCAAGGAATGTATTTGGCCTCCTCCAGAAGCATAAGTCCCTCAGTAAAATCCTGTTAAGCTTTAAATCAGGGTTAGATCAAATTGAAATCCATATTAACAAAGGCCGCACTGCCAGTAAATCTGAAATGTAACCCACCCCTAGCTCTGCCAAGAAACGTCTCAAAAATGTATTCTCAATGATTTGCAAGTCAATGAGTTTTGATGTGGCCCCAAATATTGCTCCCATATGAGGCCTGAGAAATGCACTTAGATTGATAAATTTGAATGAGAGCCTTAATTGGTTTTGCCCCAAGTGACTTGCAAAATTAAGCACTGAGGCCACTTACCTGGAAAAGATAATTCTTTTAGCTTTTTAAGTGGTGCCCATGACCCTTTAGAATCAAAATGAATCCCTAAATAAGGGAAAGTACTATCCTTGGTAATTTCGGCCCTTGCCGGGTTATAAACACTACGCCCCTTAGCTACCCTCCCTTCCACCATTATATGTGTCTTTTTAAAAATTTTGCATAAATTGAGCCCATCCAAAAAAATAACAAAGGTATTTAGCCAACCGCAGTCCTAGAAAATAGGACGTGCAAAACAGTCGGTATGTTACAAACACCACCACAAGGGCTATCAGGGCTGGCTGCACGAAGAGTCCCCCCAGCTTGTTAATATAGAGGGCAAATAGTACTGCAGCGAAAATACAGCCCTGCTTCACTCCACACTGGACTTCAAATGGCACTGTTAAGTTGCCATCCAGATCATATCTAATGCTAGCCTCCAGGTCAAAGTGCAGGTCGAGCAAAAAATGCACTATCACCTTTCAAATCATGAGTGCAAATAACTGCACTTTGTGACTGCTTGTTTAGTATAAAAGATAGCAATAATCCTAGACCTTTTGGCTCCTGTGCCACTGCACCTGCTGCACAATTCAAATCATGAACCTAGTGCCTGCAAGGTCATTGCACTTGTGACTGCGTGTTTAGTAGTAAGATGAAGCAATAATCGGATTTCAGTGGGTTTCCTAGACCATTTGGCCCATGTGCACTGCACCTGCTGCACCATTCAAGTCATAACACTAGGGCCTGCAAGGTCATTGCACTTGTGACTGCGTGTTTAGTAGTAAGATGAAGCAATAATCGGATTTCAGTGGATTTCCTAGTCCTTTTGAACCCTGTTCTACTGCATCTGCTGCACCATTCAAGTCATGACCCTAGAGCCTGCAAGGTAACTGCACTTTTGACTGCTTGTTTCAGCTGCGTTGTTTATTTAGTCAGTGAAATATTTATCTTTCAGACAGTGCTTTTCATTTAGGCAACAAAAGTCAGCAAACATGACTCTAAATGAATGCATCTATAATATTTGAGCATGCCTATCTATATATGTCGCTCGTCGTATTTTTAATCATATGCCTATATTCCATAATCATAGCTTTATTCGATTATTAAAAAAGAATAACGAAAACAATAAAAACAATCAAATATTAAATATATAAAATACATATAATAAATGCCCATATTAAAGACTGCAGGGGTTGTCTGTTAATGGTTCTTAGAATTATTTAAAGCTTTCACTTTATTGTTCACTAGCAGCCCGACCGACGTTGTCCGGGTATGAAATAGAATGTGTGTAACGTGTGTATTTGGCAAGGGCAATTTATTTTAAAATCTCGCGGTAGACAACATTTTTTGTTTCATTAGAATAGGGACGTAGAAGGCCCACCTGCAGCCCTGGTTGATGTTAGCAGGCGCGTGTAATTGGTGTAGTGATCCGCCGCCTGAGCCCGGCTACAGCCCTGGCTGATGTTAGCAGGCGCATGTAATGCCGTTGAATGAGAGAGTTATCAGCCGCAGGTTAATCTGTTTAATGAGAGAGTTGAGTGACAGCGAGTAGGAAAGGCTGCAGTAATTGTCCCAGCAGACACGCTCATTTGCGTGTTCCCCCGCTTGAGGCCCAGATGCAGGCCTGTTTGATGTTAGCAGGCGCGTGTTCCCCCGCTTGAGGCCCAGCTGCAGCCCTGGGTGATGTTATCAGGCGCGTGTAATTAGTGTACTGATCCGCCGCCTGAGCCCTGCTAGAGCCCTGGTTGATGGTAGCAGCCGCGTGTCATATTGTTGAATGAGAGAGTTCAGTAACAGCGCGCAGGAGAGGCTGCAGTAACGTTACTTACCAGGCCCCCAGGTGAACGCGTTTGTCACACCCCCAGCACACGGCCACAGCAGACGATCTTCTGATTAATGTACGACCCACATGGCATGAAGGGCGGAACGTAGCACACGCCCCCAGCGTTTTTCACGCCCCCAGCATCGTGTCCCTTGATGCGGCGCAATTGCGTTCACATGGCATGAAGGCCGGACACACGCCCCCCAGCGTTTCTCACGCCCCCAGCGTGTCACGCCCCCAGAGTGCCCCTTGATGCTGCTCAGCAACGTAATTGGCGCTTGTATGTACGACTCACAAGGCATGAAGGGCGGACACACGCCCCCAGCGTTTGTCACGCCCCCAGTGTTTGTCACGCCCCCAGCACACGCCCACAGCCCACGATGTGATGGCTGTACCACACGCCCCCAGCGTTAGTCACGCCCCCAGCCCACGCACACAGCACAACGCAGACATGCCCACAATGGACTACTTTGCTGGCACTGTTCTTTTACCTTTTAAATGTATGGAGGAGTTGGCCTAACGGCTAAAGCGCTCGACCTCAGACCTGGGGATCTGGGTTTGAGTCTTGGTAACGACGCCAAACATCCTGTGATTCTGGGCAAATCACTTAATCTCCCCGTGCCTAACAAAAATGAATGTGTGTCCTCATGTAACGTAACTGGTGCTATGTAAAACGCTCTGATACCTGATTCAGTTCGGGTCAAGTTCGCGCTATATAAAACTCTGCAAAAAAAATTAAAAAAAATATGGTGGCTGTCTGCATAGCCTATGTCCTTCTGCTGCAACTGTCCTTTCCAACGCTGTATTGGGTGTTGTGATTGGTGCTGTGGTTACTGAGATTACCCACCTCAAAGGTTTGGGCTCTCTCTTTATAATATTAGTATGGATTGTTTGCAGACTATCAGGAATATTAAGCACTGTTTTGACCAGAACATTTGCTTTATCTCCTGTTGTGCTTAACAGGGAGAATTAAGCAAAATAAGACTATCAATAGGGTAGTGTTATCATCCATGAAGCTTAACATTATTAACCTGTCTGGCGACTCTTTCTTCAAAATGAAAATGGATTCTCCTCAGGATGATGGATCAAGATAAGACTTCTTCATCTTTATCAAAACCAGTTTCATCTGCCTCACACCTCGATTCAAAGTGAAAAGAAAGCACCACAGCTGGCAATGCATCTGTCATTAGACCTAAAAAAGACCCAGCTTCATGAAGCCGACTTCTAGGTTAACCATAGAAGTCCTATTAAAAGATATTGGAGCTTTAAGACTATTCATGGAGAAAACAAGCTCAAAAATTAGATAAATGATCACAAATGGTCTATCCTGGAGAGCAGAAATTTGGTGGTGAAACAATATATTAGTAATCCGGAGAATGTGGTGCAGAAAGTATTTGATCTGGAATCATAAACAGACAGAGAATTTGGAAAATAGATGTCAAAGTAATAAACTCAGAGTGAATGGTCTTCCTGAAGTTGAAGAGGGTAATGATGCTATGGCCTTCATGAAAAGATTCTTCTGCAAATTGTTGGGGCTAAACAATGTACCTTACTGACTGGATGCCTAGCTCAGCAGGGGATAAGTTGGATCTCACCTAACCAGGCGTACACGCCAGTATGTCTGGAACTAGAGAGAACAGTCCTAGGAGGTCTCGACCCCTTGGCACTACTTACGGCTAATAAACACCCTGAAGCCAGCAATATCATATTTAAATACACCAAGAACGCCCTCCTCAAGGTCGACAAAAAGATGGATTAAAAACACGAGCAGAGAATCTATTTGGCACAACGCCAAAATAAAATATAAGGACAAGGTACTAGACATCAAAGCTTGGTACGAACGGGGTATTTCCACTATCAACCAGTTAGAAAACCTCAATGACCCGCCCACCTTCCACACACTAAAACACCTGCACAAACTACCAGATATTGAATTTTATAACTTCCTAAAAATAAAGGTGGCAATCACAAGAGCAGGTATTAACAGGGAGGTTCCATCGATCCTGCTTTACACGGCAAACTTAAATAAGATTGGCCACCAAATATCACACCTATACAAACTCCTCTGTCCGACAACAACAACACTAAACGCCAAAGCACTAGAATTCTGGGAAACACAGCACCACAGACAATTCAGCGAGAAACAAAAGGCCCGCCTCTCGTCCTCAGCATCCCAAAATAAGGTGACATCAACATTAGCTCAAACCAAGTACTGGCTCCTCCACAAAACATATTGGACCCCGGCACGACTAGCAGCGGTGGGGCTCCGGGACAATGACACATGCTGGAACTGCCACAAACACAAAGGAGACCTTGCGCACCTTATCCTTTACTGCCCCAAAGTCAAGACTTTTTGGGATAAAGTTAGAGACTTCATAAAAAACACATTAGGCCACTCAATTCAGCCAGAGTTCATAGGGCTAGTAGCCGCCTTCATGGCCCCCGGAATCAAATCCAAAAGTGATAGCGACCTAATCGACCTCCTGCTCACAACTGCAGTCAAAACTATCCTGGCGAACTGGAAGAACACAGGGAGGGCAACTTTGAAAAGCTGGCTAAACTGGATCACATTCCTAAGGGGGGCGGACAACATAACGGCAAAACTCTCACCCCACTCCTCCACAAAGGGCGAGATGTGGCTTCCCCTAGACAACTACTTGGACTCGCACAAACCACCCTAGATAAGACACGCCCACACTCCCTTTAGCACATACAATTGTTGTATGTCAAAACGACAGCGCCACCCTTCCTGTCCGCTTCCCCCCTCTTCTCATCCCCCCATCTTTCTTTTGTTCTTCTTTCTATATATTCCTCTTGCGAGGGTAATACTCAAGATTGCAGACTCTCTCAACGTACGCCTGTAACAAGCTCTGCCCAGCCAAATGTAACTTTCACCCACTCATGCCAAACGACATGACTACTGTAACCCTCACGTTGTATAAGACACCAGTATTGCCTTCACTGTATATGTATTGAAAAATTCTCTCTAATAAAAATTTTCGGAAATAAAAAAAAAGAAATATTCTTCGGCAAATTGTTGGGGCTAAACAATGTACCTTACATAAATATTCTGAGAAATCACTGTGTGGATAAAAATAAATACAGATGACAGCTAAAAATAAAAAAACAAGTGGTATGAATATGTTCTTTTTTATATTTTACTGATCTCATGAAGATGATGATGATGGCGACCAGGAGAAGATTTTTATTTCACAATAAGTAGCAAAGAGTACAGCTTGCAGGCATGAACAATTCTTAGATTGAGACCAGTTTTTAGACAATTGAGTGGACATTTTGGCTTAATACGTCCATGTTTGTTTAGAGTAAGTCACAATGGAAAAAGCTATATTTGACGGAAATTAATGATAAGCTCAGAGAAAATATAAAAGAATGTCAAGGGGTGGACACAGATACAGTTATAATGCAAATATGTCATGTTTTGGTACATTTCACTATTTGTTAGTACTTACGTACTGTTGATGGAATGTTCCTCGCGTTATGTTGTTGTAATATCCAATTACATGTTTTTGTTGTTCCTCTGCGTATTTTATGCTTGTTATTTTTTTATGTATATCCCCAAGTGTTGTTCACAAGTCTTTATTTGACTGTTGTTGGTAGGAAGCTCCTGGATGTGAGGTATGCTGTTTTTCTAATGAGTCTCATAATTCCTTTCAAAACTGTTCTGTTTATTCTTATGCTTTAGTCATAGATTTTTGCCTCCTATCTCTAATATTTTCTTATTTTGTACAATTCTCTTTGCATGACATCTTTTCATTTTCTCTTTTTATCTCCTGGTAATGTCAGTATATTTCTATAATATGTTGGGGCCCTACATAACATGTTGTCTATCAAGATTTTGGACATATGTTACCCATTCTTTTAGCAGAGCCTTTATTTAACTGTATGTAATACTTGGATGTGTGTCTTGGAATGTGAAAGATCAGGGCAACCCCTCTGAGAGATAAAGAGTTATTTCCCATTTAGCAAATCTTACAGCTAATATTGCACTGATTAAAGAATCCCATTTGTCTGTTGATGAGGTGATGAAATTATACAACAGTGGGTGGGTTATGTGTTTAATTTTTTTAAGCATTTCAGAAGACAAAAGGGCTGGTTATTTATGCTATAAAGCTTTCAATATTGAGGTTTTGACACAGGGGGAAGATTCTGAGGGTAGATTAATTTTTTAGACCTTAAACTAAATGGTATACCTATTTGCCTCTTAAATAATTATGGATCAAAGAATTATGAGATTTCTTTTTGGAATGGGTAACATATTGGATTACTGATTGAGGGGGGTGAAAACCCTATTCAAGCAATGACCACAGTCCTGGTCATCCTGAACCACAAAAGTTACTTAGTGATCTGAGCTAAGCCCTGATAAAATGGCCCAAAAGCAGATAGGCTTAACTTAGAGGCACTGTATAAAATATGTAGGCAGGACACAAACAGTAATAAAGTGCAACCACAACACAAGGAAAATCCCAAACCAAAAATAAAGAAAAATGTAATAAACAAAATGATACCAGAATGTCGAAAATCCAACCAGCAGAACTACAAGATATTGAATTTTAAAGGTTTGGATAAAAATTTCACTAAAAGGCGCCAACTCAGGGTATCAGGGTGTGGGTCTTGCTGGACCAGGACAAAGTCACAAGTTCAGGCCAACTGCGATGGAACGCAGGTCAGGAACAGTACCATATTTGGCCTGCTGGGAGTTGTACTTTTTAGCCTTGGTTCGAGGCCAGCAATGCGCTGCTTTACAAGGCTTCAAATTTCTAAGTGTCTGTTCTAATAAACCTTGCATCTGAGCAGAGAGGCTTTATGGGGCTTTGTCAATGCAGATGAAACTTTCAGCTGCATGGCGAGGCTTTGTGGGGCATCGTGTCGCTTTGCACTGGATTTGACGGTGTCTTCAGTTAGACAAGAAAGAGTTCTCTCTGTTATCAGCAAAGGGTCCAGGACTGGGGAACACATTTCTTGGGGTTCAGGAACGTACTCCAGCAGAGGTCAGAAAGGCTCAGGCAGGTCCAGTTGCAAGTCCAGATAGGTCCAATGTAGCAGGTGAGCTGGGCAGTTGCATGTAGGCCTTTGGAGTTTGTTATGTCCCTGTAGCTCAGACAGCAGGTCAGTTAACCGATGGGATAAATGGAGGAGGTCCAGGTTCTCTTTCTCAGAGAGCAGGGTAAGCCTTAAGCAGCTGCACCTTCCTCTGGGGAACAAGGCAATCCATCTGGGGACAAGGCATGCCTCAAGCAGAAAGTAAATCCTCTAGGGCAGTCCTCTCAGGAAAAAGGTTGGCCTCAAGCAGAAGGGCAGTCCTCTGGGGAACAAGGCAATCCTTCCTACTGTAATGTCCACAGGTCCAGGAGTGTACTGATGAGTGGCAGAGGAGGGCCATTATTTATACTTGGTGCCATTCTTTGAAGTGGGGGATTCAATATACTGCCCCCGATTTGGTTCTGGGAAGTTCATCCCTTCCCCTGTCAAGGCTCCAAGAAATCTGGAATGATAGAAGAAAGCGAAAGCCTGGTGTCAGATTCCTTTGTGTGACAAGAGGCAAGCCCTTGGAAGTGTGAGTCGGGGAAGACAGCTCCGCCCCAGCACTCCTGGCAGGATGGTCAAGCATGCCTATACCTAAAACCCTTTTGTGTCACTGTCTGGCAGGAATACACAAATCCCAACAGCAGAGTCATTCACAGTCTTGTGACTCAGGACACCGGCAGAAGGCACAAATGTTTAGGACAAGAAAATACTGAGTTTCTAAAAGTGTAACAACAACAACCAGGTGACCACTTGAGTGCCTGAATTAATCTCAGCTACTGGCAACTTCTTTGGGCGCCACTCCAGTCCACTGTGTTTCACCCACCATGCCACCTAAATCTGGATCCAGCCATATGCAGATAAGTTTTGACCCTGCTCCATAAGTAGGACGAGCATGCCCAGACTTGGTTCCCGTTCACACAAGCTTTACCTAGCTGATGATTCCTAACTAGGGCAAAACTGGTCATGGGTTGCTTGCATTTAGGCTCAAGGAGGACCTGACCTTGCAGTTCGGGCTAGAATGTTACCATTGGGGCAGGGTCAAGATTGATTTGTATATGGCTGGGGCCAAATTGAGGTGGCATGGTTTGCAAACTAATGATGGGCTTAGATACGGCCCGAGTAATTACCATTGTCTGAGATTAAGTCAAGCATTCAAAACATCTCTTTTTTGTATACATAAGTGTGCCACCCTTAAGTGGGACGAGTATGCCCAGACGTGGGTCCCATACATACTATGTCACTTGAATCAAGCTTTACCTTGCTGATGAGCCCTAACTAGGGCGAAACTGGTCATGGGTTGATTTTATTCAGGCTAAGGGAGGACCTGACCCTGCAGTTCGTGCTGGACTGTTCCCATTGGAGCAGGGTCAAGACTGATTTGCATATGGCTGGAACAGAACTGATGTGGCATGGTGTGTACAATAACAATGGACTGGGATAAGGCCTGAGTAATTACCAGTGGCTGAGATTAATCAAACTATTCCATACATCACTTTTTTTACTTTTTATACTTTATAAAAATTGCATTTTCAGAATTGCGGCCTAAAATCTGACTCCATCATCAAAGAAGATTTTAAATAACAATTGATTTGAGTGCAAAGTGTATATTTCTTACTGCTTTCAATCAGAAGTTAGCACTTATTATAAATAGCAACCCAATGTAAGTCCATTGAAGGGCAAGCCTTACAGTAGTGAAAAAAAAATGTAGGAGTTGTTTTACTAACTGAACATATAAGACTCAAGAATACATGTCCTACTTTTCAAATACATTTATAAATTACGTTATCAGATTGAAACAGTGGTGCCTGCTCTAATAAAGATGCAGCGTGAGACAAACAAACATATAAAAATTATTTGGGAAGCCTTTCAATCACGGCACTACCCGGAAAAGCTCTGTACTTAACGCAGACGCCGCCGGCAGCAGCCCACCAGCCGGGACGCCGAGGGACCCGATCTAGGTTCCGGCGGAGGACTCGCACTGATCAAGTAAGGCCTTGGCCCCACAGCAGATCATTGGCCCCCACGAGCGCCAAGCTACTAGCATACCTAATTCTTCTCTCCTGAAATCTCCACAGATTGATAACGAGAGACCCTCCCCCCGACGCCCCGATTCTCTGGAACCGAATATTATAGCGAAGTAATTACCGGTGCTTCCCAAATAATTTTTATATGTTTGTTTGTCTCACGCTGCATCTTTATTAGAGCAGGCACCACTGTTTCAATCTGATAACGTAATTTATAAATGTGTGTATTGTCTCACCATACTATTGACAAGCCTCATAACTTTTGAATGTATGTACTGTCTCACCATATATGAGCAACCCCGCATATTATTCACAACTGAGTCACTAACCCGCTCCTGAACAGACCCACAGAGCGTACCGACATTTCTATAACCCAAGAGATGTCAATGTTCCAGACACTGGCATGCCAGATAATCACATGTCTATGTCTAGATGCATGAAACGCTCCTCTGAGCAATGATCACTTACCTTGGCCACCAGACAATGGCATGCATGACGCATGACACCTCACAACTTGCCAACCGCAGTATGTTTATAAAATGTATGGCATGTTCTGCTTTTTCCCACAGGTTTTTTCTCGCTAAACCAGTGAGTGTCTGTAAGTATACAGACCCCCTTTTTTATCTTCACTTTTCCACACACCTTAGCACGTGTGTAGGAGACTATCACCCGTGGCACACCCTTTTGCCACTCACTTCACATTCTGGTCCTGACGAAAGTCCCACACAATTTCTACTGGGACTGAAACATGTAGACCGCTAACACATAGACAACCCATAGCAAAATCTTGGCTATTAACGGTTGCATTACATATTTTATTAAAATACCCTGGGCCGCCAAGAATAAATTTATAGGTAAGGATTCCCAGAGGTATATTTTAACACTCACCTTCATCTACATCACACAGTTGCACGACACCTGCTCCGCTGTAGTCAGGCGTTGAAGCACAACCAGGCGGCACTCGGCTGCCTGGTTGGACCCCGATGATGAATCATGACACCAACCAGGTTGGTGTGTGAGGGGTTTATTAACAATACTAATTGAGTCCAGCCACCAGGCCATTAGCCATAAGTGACCAAGTGACCTAACACAGTGGGCCAGTCCACATTGATTCTATATATTATATATATGTTGTACTACACACTGTATGTTTTTACAGCCCTGAGGAAATCTACAGACAGTGGACGAAATGCGTTGGCTGTGTTTTTTATGCTATTCCTAAGAACAATAAAGACTAACATGGCCACAGTTTGGATGAAAAGGATCATTGACTGTTGATATTTGATCTTGCGGTGCATCCCACATTTACGTGTGGAACTTTTCGGATCTTTTTGGATCGTTCCTTGGAAACCACGGGGGCAGTGGGTGTGCATGCAACTTTGTCTTCAAATAATTTGTTTTGGACTTTATTTCAGGAAACTGGGTGGGAAGTGCGACAGGTTTATGAGCTTGCTGTTTCCTTGTTTTGTATATAAAAATATTTCCAATTGCAATATAATGGTGTTGGGTATTTATTGTGTGTTGTGCCTCACTTATTTAATGTACTGGTGTTTTTAAATGCTGTATGCACATCTCCTAAGTTAAGTCTGTCTACTTGCAGCCAAACTACCAAGGATTGTGGTGTTATTACTAGTTGTAGATACCTATCAGTACCTACTAATAAACCACCTTCCAACATTAACATATAACTGCACAAGCTCTTTGAGTTGTAGAATTATGGGGAAGAAGTCGGAACATAGCTGCCTCAGCCACAAGTGTTCCAACATTGAAAGCATAACCATGCTTGCCTTAAACAAATATATACCTTAACCACACATATGGGGTCGTTTTTTTAATTAGGGGGTAGGGTGTTAGTCCTAAGGGCAGTGGAAGGGGTGGGGGTAGTTTTAGGGACAGCGCAGGGGTGGGGGTGGTCAATGTAGTGTATGTCAAGGGGCAGGATTTTAGGCCTCAGGGCAAGGGGATGGGTAATAGGGGTAGTTTTTAGGGCTTAGGGGAGGGCAGGGTGGATTTTAGGGTGGGGTCATAACAGTTTTTTAAATTATGGGTTAGGCTTTTAGACCTAAGGGCATTGGTAGGGGTTGGGGTAGTTTTAGAGACAGTGCAGGGGTGGTAGGGGGTCGGGGCAATGTATGTTAAGGGTTAGGGACAGCGTAGTTTGAAAGGGGGTTGGGGTAGTGTATGTTAAGGGGCAGGGTTTTAGGCCTCAGGAGGAGGGGAATGGGTAGTTTTCAGGTAAGTTTTGGACCTCATGGCGAGGTAGGGGGTTTGTACCTTAGGATGGGGAAGGGGGTCAGAGCAGTGGCGGCCTCAGCCATGCTTACCCCTTTACCATGAAATTGCATGTTGAAGGCATGCTTGGTTAAGACACATTCGTAGTTTGAGCTACGTGGTAGAGGCACATGTCTTTTAGCCATGCATGCCTCTATCATACAACCATAATTATCTTATTCAGGACAATAAGTCAGGCAGGTTCTTTTCTTGAGGTGATGATTTATGTAATTCCTAGAGAAGGGAAGGATGTAACTTTCTGTAAATCCTACAAACCAATTTCACAGATCAACGTGGTTTCCAAGTTATAATGCTAAGTTGTTAGCTCTGACACTCGAGTTGTTTCTACCTAATCTAACTGGTCCTCAGCAATCAGGTTTTATTAATGACAATTTGTCTTCAGGTAATTCAAGATCTTTTTTAGTATAATAAGGAAGTCCAGTACGTCTTCCACAACAGCTGATATTGTACTTCATGTTGAAAACAGCAATACCCATTTCAAGCTCTAAAATGCCATGGTATTTGACTAACTTTTTTGAAGTGCACAGCATTCTTTTATGACTTACCGAAGGCTTCAGTTTTCCTTTCTACCCACTTAACTCACAGAAGAGCTACAAGCCAGATAAGCTCCTATCACCACTTATATGTATTCTAGCCTTAGGAACACTTTCATATATTATTAAACAAAATAAGAATATAAAGTAATTTCACTGTCACAACAGTAAATTACAGTTATCTGCATATGCTGACAATATCTTGTTATTTGTATATGAACCATCTATTACAAGGCCATTCTTTTTTCTTGAAGTAGATTCATTTTCCAGTATTTCTGGCTATAAATAAAATGTGGATAAATCAGAAATCTTACCATTGAATACATTTTGCCTTCGATCAATGGCTGAAGGCTATAATTTGATTTGGAACACGCAAAAAATCAAGTATCTGGTTCTATAATTCAATCACTGAAACAAATAATTTTAACAAATAAAGAAGTATGAGCCCTAGTCGGGTCGTGGCTAAGAACATAGCCAGGATGGCACTGCGCCCATCCTACGGTGAGACATAACACACTTGAGAAGTTGCTGCTATGTCTGAACGAGACATTAAATCGACCCACTTGTATCCAAAACCCTCCATGCGAGACAATTACTTTCTTTCAGAACCTAGAGGCCTTCCCTCCCCCTAGTTTGCAGCATGATACATCCTTCTGCCATTTTATTTTTCTTTATAAATCTTTTTATTGATTTGAAAAAGGTAATAACAATGAAAACGTATCGGGTGAAATGCGATTACGTACATACAAATATCGAATCATAGAAAAGTCAGGCTAGTAGCGGCATAAGACACAGAATACCGGGACTCAACACTCCTAATCAATCAGGATTATGAAATTAACCGGGTTCGCTCCATCGTAGGGTGCTGGCACTCGGCCCCACCGATCACAAAATCAATTTATACTTAGAACATGAACAGGATACATTGCAGCCGTTGTATGCAGAAGATACACCAGATCAAACAGTAATGCTCGCATTAGCACCATAATACTGAAAAAGGAGGAATCAGGATAATTAAAAATATAAGAAAAGGAGAATAGAATAAACCAAAAGGAAAACGCGAAGCGCTTGAACATCCCACCCCCCACCCTGCACCCCTGCATGCAGCTTACGCCAAACCCCAACTAGCAGTGTGCCTGTCGCCCCATCTGAACTAAAACCCCTTGAAAGGAATGGAGGAGGACCTTTGTACAGGCTCCCGGCCTCTCCCCTCCCACTAACTCTAAGCCTCGCCCTAAGTAAGGATATTCAACAGTTACACAATCGAGCTAAGATCGGGGGAATCATTACTCGCCTGCATCGCCTCCCAGTATCAACATTATAAAGTGAGTCCCACAAAGCCACAACTCAAACAAAAGTCCCGAAGAATAAGCCGGTCTCAGCCCTGGCCAGTACGATCAGGTACACGAGTGTACTTCACCCAAACAGTCACCATTGTGGAAGAGTGCTGAACACAGGAGCATGACGGAAACATCACGGAACAGTGAATCACATTATTATTGGGTCCCATCCGCTCCGTCAGGAACTCCAGACATTGTTGCCAGTCACATTTAACTGAGTTCGAATAGAGCAAGAGGGGTATCTTGTCAAGCCAGTCCTGAGTCATTGCATAAGCCCTCAGATGTGTTTTACGGCGCGATTATCTCTCCATCAATGGCAATACTGAACATGCCAGCACAACAGGGACATCCGACACATCGCCGTTAGCTGATTTGCGGATCAGAGTCTGACTCCCGTCTCGCTGCACAGGGTTGTTGGCGTCGAGTAAACCAGTTGCTGTGGACGCTGTAACTTTCAAACTGTCGCGAAAGTGAACAGAGGTCTCTTTCACACGCCCCATCTCAAAAATAACGGCATACAATTGAAGTTCCAGTGCTTGAACTCTTCGGTTCAGGGAAAGGTGAAGACCACCGTCAGCCGCAATTAGAGTTGCGAGCGTGGGTTCACTCCTGACCGATACTGATTGTTCCCCTTCGTTGGTGACAGACTTGCCCGATGTCGAAAAACCCTTGGTTAGGATATGTCGTCCCAAGATATCCGTACGACGTTCCATGGACCCCTTAGAGGGTTGGGTTTGAATCATACGCCGGTCGATATTGGGCGCCATGTCATACATTTCCACCATGGTCGGTCCCTCGGCCCATAGGGACCGACCAACTAGAATCAAACATGGGGATACCAGCTCCGATCGCTTACAGGATAAGTCGGGGTCGTTTTCAGGATGTGGCCGCAGCCGCCGGGTCGCCTTTCCGACTATTTCAAAGCCATTCACGGCACTGGCTCCGTTAGTTAATACCCAACTTGCGTCTGCAGTCTGTGGGGAGTTCCTGCACAGCGCCAAACTGTTCGAGTGTTCAATGTGAAGATCGGATAAAAAAACTTCACTTCCATTTCGGTGGACCAGCCCCTCCAAAACTTCTGTGTCTGATATTGTTCAATTAGGTGCGGGCTAGATTTCCACTCGAGGTCCCGGCTTCAGGGCCGATGTAGGCCGCAAACTTCAGGACGACATTTCTTCGTTCTCGATGGTGATAGAACTTTCGGGATCTCACGGTGCGGCGTAGTTTTGATTCGTCTATACGGGAGTGTTGCATAGGCACAGGATATCTAGCAGGATCTTGTAGCAGGATGAGGAGGTCTACGGAGCCGGGAGCCTAAGCGGCCATCTTGGACGCCAGCTTGGCTCCTCCCCTTCTGCCATTTTAGAATTTCCTCCCAGTTTCCACTTCCACTTTTAGTAGGGAAAAGACATCCCAGGGTAAAAAATAAACTCTAAAGATGCAGATAAAATACCAGTACAGTAGGGATATGGTATTGCAGATTTTTCTTGTGCTAGCAAACTCTTCTCTTGTTTCTCAAAAACACAGCTTTTATGTGTCCCCATAAGTTTACTTTCATTCCAATCTGCTCTGTATGGCCCTTCCGTCCATATCCCCAAACAATTCTGCTCTCCCTTCTAGCAAGAGGACTTTGACACAAGCTATAGTAGCCATATATGAATAAGCCTCTCTGAATGCAGGTTCCAGTCAGCAACTTCTGTTGCTTTAGTCTGCTAAGTAAGTATGAGCGCAAAATCCGTTCCGCTCGCGAATTTTCGGTAAATTCGCGATCCGCGAACTCCCGCGAATTTACCGAGAATTCGCAAATCCGCAAGCGGCGGATCCGGGGGCAAAAGTTGAAGCCTGGCCTGTTGTAACTATTTTACAATGGCGCCGGCAAGCTGCCAGCGCCATCCTAAAATAGTTACTAAGTTAGCTTCAACAGGAAGCTCTAATAGATCAAATAAAGCAGGTGCTCGATTTTATCTATTAGAGCTTCCTGTTGAAGCTAATTTAGTAACTATTTTAGGATGGCGCTGGCAGCTTGCCGGTGCCATCGTAAAATAGTTACAACAGGCCAGGCTGGTGTGCTTTCTTTTCCCAAATCTACTGTCGAAAATCAGCTGTGATGCTGGATAGAGGCCATTGCATCCTTGACTTTCACGAGCGCAATCCCTTTGCTGTTCCTGTGACCAGGAGCTTCTGTCTCTTCATCTGCTGCTCTGATCGGTCTCAGACCTTTTACACACACAAGAGGCATGTGCACTCGCATGGAAGCCCCGCCCACACACTCGCGGTGTGCACCGTCTTCCCGCCATTGACCCACTATGATGGACAGCTCACCCAAGGGACCCCTGCGCCCTTCGGGGCAATTGCATAGTAACACACACATGGTCGCTGGAACTAGTTGAAGCTCAAATTCAGTGACTCGTCATCGAGGCTGGGCAGGTGTGCCTTCTTCCCAAATCTACCGTCGAAAATCAGCTGTGATGCTGGATAGAGGCCTTTGCATCCTTGACTTTCACGAGCGCAATCCCTTTGCTGTTCCTGTGACCAGGAGCTTCTGTCTCTTCATTTACTGCTCTGTTCGGTCTCAGACCTTTTAACCACACAAGAGGCATGTGCACTCGCATGGAAGCCCCGCCCCAAATCCGCAGATCCGCAAATCCGCAAAATCCGCGGATCGTGGATCCGCAAAATCCGCCCATGCCTGCTGCTGAGCACTGCAGCTCACAACAGCCCTAGATGAAGGAAGCTATGGATCACTCTATCCTTTGGGTCCTGTGGCAATGTTTAAGGCATAAATCAACCTCTCATCTACTACTTCCAGGATAGTTACAATGTATCGGCTAGCTGCCCTGACTCTGGGGCTCTCGATTCCCTCCTGCTGACCCGTAGCATTGCAAATATGTAATCTGTAACTTTTTAATTGCTTTTTAAGGCTTAGGGCCACTGTGCTCTGGCATCTAGTAACTTTACACTTCACTTCCAGCAGCGTACCCTGATTGAAAACTCCAGGGAGGCAAGGTACCAGATAAAAGGTACCTGCAGACTAAAGTGTCTTATGTTTTGTAATTTGCTTTGCCTCATTTTCCTTTGCTCAATTATCACCCTTGACTGTGCAACGAGATCAAATATGTTACTTTCCACAAAGCGGTGAGGCAAGGAGCCAGGTAAAATAGTTTCCTCACAAGGGCCCAAAATGTGTTTTGGAATTTACTTTTCCCCATTTCAGTTTTCACTTTTCAGTATTTCCACCCTTGACTGCGCAGCATGATAAAATGTATAGAGAAGCAAGGCACCAGGCAAAATAGCTTCCTGTTCTGGGGACTAAAGTGTGTTATATTGTGCAGTTTGAGTTGCCTATTTTGATTCGCTTCATTTGCACCCTTCAATATGAAACAGGAGTAAATGCTAATCTCCACTGTTCAGAAAAGTAAGTGAATTGTAAAGTATTTTCTCCTGCTGGGATTAAATCGAGTCCTATTTTGTTACTACCTTTGCCCCATTTTGCTTCGCTCCATATGCACCCTCAACTGGGCAGCCAGGAGAAATTGGGTGACCGCCTCACTCCAGGTTATTGCAGACACTGTCTCCAGGACTAATCTTTGAATTTACTAATCATTATTTTCAGGAATGTTAGTCTAATTAGTTCAATGAAAGCAAAGCAATACTCAAACACCCATAATGCCTTAGGTTATCATACGAACGTCCAGGGCCAGAATGAGTGTCTGCAATGATTTGTAGTAAGGTGCTCCCCACAAGACGAAATATTGTAACCTCCATCGAGCAGAATATAAAATATTTTTCTCTGCTAGTTACTAAATTGGGGTCCATTTTGTAACTTGCTTTGCTCCATTTTGCTTTGTTCCATTTGCACCCTTGACCGTGCAGCCAAAAGAAATGTGCTAATCTCCACTGTGCAGAGTGTATGTATTGCTTCGTCAAAATAGTTATCTATTGATTTTTGTCTTTATCCCTTTCTCTTGCTATTTGTTTACGTTGGGAAACCTGCCCAACATTGCCAAAATACAAGACCCGAACTTGCGCGGTTTGCAGCTCTAGTCCTTTTCATGTAAATGAATTCACTCTATCTAAAAATTACTGCTATTCAGTGGTGGCTCCTCTGCTAAGGTGGCGGAGGATGTTGTCCCACTGCGCACAAAGGAAAAATAAAATGTCAATAACTTATTATTATTGTCATTTTATTTTTCCTATTGCATGCAGCCTGTGTGCAGTGTGGGGCGGGACGGAGCTGGCCAGGGGAGGAGTGGTTTGCACTCTCAAAGTGCACATGAACTGTTTGGCCGACCCTCTTGGGCCGACCAAACAGTTCATGCGCACTTTGCATGTTCCTACCATCACACAACCTGTTCAGCATAATGCACAGGCTCCCTGTTCGAGTCTAAGCACTGATCTACGGCGCTCAGACGAATCACAACACTGCATTGTGATTGGCCCAGGGGAGCCTGTGTGCTTCCACCTGCTGGCCGGACTGCAGAGGAAGGAGGAAGAGGACGCAGAAGAGGCAGCGGCCAGCCGGCCAGCCGTTCTAAGGTAAGTGTATTTTTCTATTCATGAACCCACTGCTCACCACCCTCGTTCAGTAGCAGCCGCTACTGCTGCTATTGTGACGAAATAAAATGCACCTTGTAAAAAATGCCTGCCATGCCTGAATAATACCAAAAGTTAGGTTTTTGCTCACTAGCACTTAGGCAGCCTTGCTCTGCTCTGGACTCCTGAAATCAGCAGCCCCTCGGCCCCTGGGCCTGGCAAGGTCCTTTGAGAGCATGCTCTCAAAGCGGCCAAGTTCACGCTGTTCAAACTGACGTGCTTTCCCTTTAGGAAAACCTCAACAACGAACGCACAGATTTTGGAGTGTACCCATACTAGTAACATCTCATCGAGACACACATCTCATTTGTCTTACCACGGTTTCCCTCCTCTCACCCCTTCTTAACTTTACCCTGTCCACAGGAGCGGTAGGCAGGCCAGACAAGCATGCACTTTTGGCGTTTTACATAAAAAGTGGAACACTCACTTCCGGGGGTACAGCTGTGCTCCATATTATCTGGTTCTTGTTCTTCTTCAGCAAAGAATTTGCTGAGGCGCTTTAGAGCCACGAAAGCCTTCATAGAAGAAACAACAATTACAAGACATGACAATGAAAAGGACAGCATGCAATTGTGATTCTACCAAGGCATTCTGGGCCCAATTCACAAAGGTACTTACATGTAGTAAAGTTACGAGTGCGGAGTCTCCACCCTCAAGGCGGAATCCAGGGCCGAACTGGGACCAGCAACCAGCCCTTGCTGCTCGACTGGCTCAGGAAGGTGAAGGTGGGGGTGGTGGTAGTGCCAGTATAAAGCACCGCTCCCGCTTTTGTTACTAGGGGGCCGATATTGCAGCACTGCTGCAAACCGGCCCCCAGTGACAAAACCGCCCCCACTCCTCCAGCCAACTGGGGAAGCGCCTGGTGCCCGCTACTGCCAGTCCAACCCTGGCAGAATCTTTGCACAGCGCAATGCAGAGAGTGCCCTGCGCGGAGATTCCTCCTCGAGTGCAGAGATTCGGCCACAAGTGAGGTAACTCTGCACTTGTAACTTTACAGATAAGTACCTTTGTGAATTGGGCCCTCTGTATCGAACAAACATCCACATACCTGTACAGACTGGCTAAGGGACATAGGGAAGGCACGCAGTGGGATTCTCAGGATGTTGAGCAGCAGAATGGTGACAAAGGCTTTCTGGGCGTCCAGTACATGCATCTCATCTATGGCCAAATACACTCCGAACATAGCGAGAGAAACCTGTTCACACAAGAAGAAAAGGCAGCACATTGTAAAGCTGTCAATGCAACTGTGATTTGTACAGCTGGTGAATAAACACATCAGACTTGCAAAAAAAGAAGCCTGGGAGAGGTGGAAACTGCACATTGGGTCCACTAGTAAAACAAGAAAACAACTTAAAAGGGCCATCCAGTGCAAAGAAAGTCAATGCTCTCCATCCAGGTTTATATGACTAAAATCAACAAAAATAGGCATTCTAGAATGTTGGTTTGTGTGATACAGTGCTTAATTTGTAAAACAAATAAGTGCCAGGGCTCTCGTCAGGACCCACTGCAGCTTGTACCACACATTGCCCGTGTTATGCTGCCAATGATGGTAAAATTACAACTACTAACTGTTAGATTTGGGGGTCTCTAGTTGGCACAGGTAGGTAGGTGTGACAAATAGGGACCCTCTCCTCTCATCAGGATAAGGGGATTACACTCCTAAAATAACCCCTGCTCACCCCCTTGGTAGCTTGGCACGAGCAGCAAGGCTTTATCTCAGAGGCGTTGTGTGTTAAGCATTTGTGACCACATACAGTAACCCAGTGACAACACTACAGATGGAAACCATGCAAGGTTTATATAAAACATAAGTATACTTTATATAGAGTTATCACAAGACCATAAATGACAAAAATACACAATACTGTTACTTTAAGAAGGTAGATTTAGCTTAGTTTAGTTCAGTTCTTAAGATGCGACACTTTGCGTCAATGTACCTTAGGTTGCGTTGCGCTTCCACGACAAGCAATGTTGCAGCGAGGGAAATACCGCAAAGTTCAAGTACAAAGAAATAAGACGGGAAGATCTTCCAGATGTGGCACGCTTCTCTGGGGATGCGAGAAGTTCTAGCTTCGATGTGTGGACTCCAACTGCGACACTCTTCTCCCACAATGCGTGAAGCTTCCGCACAATGTGACAATGACAGCGGCGACATCAATGATGCGACGGCAGCAGCTCGGACGGCGGCGCACTTCTCGGGGATGCGAGGCGCTTTTCTTCGATGCGGTGCAGTGCAACAGTTCTAGCGGCGACACCCTTCTTGAGAGCTGCGACGGCAGGCACAGCGACGGCGACACGCTCTGACCTTGCTGCGAGACTTTTCTCTTGATGCTGTGCAATGCGACAGCTAAAGCGGCGATACCCTCCTTCAGAGTTGCAACGGCAGCAGCAGCGACATGCTTCCTCTTCGTTGCAAGACGCTTCTCTCGATGCGGAGCAGTGTGACAGTTCCAGCGGCAACACCCTCCTTCGGAGTTGCAACAGAAGGCATAGCGACACGCTCCTTCCTCGATGAGTCGGGCTTCCAGCTCCTAGTGACACGCAGTTCCTTAGAAGGCCCAAAACAGCAGCAGGCACTTCCACAAGAACTCTCGGGAGCTGGGGAGTGAAATCTGTTGTCCCTGAGACTTCAGCAGGAGGCAAGCGCTTTTCCAAGCCCGTGGAAATCCTTCACAAATTGAAAGCAAATTACACAAAGTTCCTTTCTCCTTCCTTTGGCCGTAAGGCAACCACTGCAGGCCAATCCCCCAAGCAGCACTTCATCTTGGGAATAGTCTCTCCTCAGTTTCTTCAGGTTCCTCTCCTCAGTAAAGGTTTTTTCATGTGGTCCAAAGGGATCTAATTTCATGGGATCTGGGTCCCAATATTTATACCCCAAAATCCTTTGTTCTCTGAGGGGAAAGGGGCCTTTCCCAGTCCAAACCAGTTCTGAATCACTCTGTTTACCAGACTTCTCCTCTCCTTTCACAGTGCAGGGCAGGCACATAAGATGCCCCACGGGAGGTGGAGCCAGCATTGTGGAAGGCAAGTACAGTCCTGGAGCACTTTGTTTACAGGACTCCTTCTTTTCTTTCAGTGTGCAGGGCAGAGACACTAGCCACTCCCCAGGTGGTGGAGCCAGCATTGTAGAAGATAGGAACAGCCCTAATCAAGGTTCACGTGCAACTCCTCCCTCCCATCTAGATGCAGATCTCTCTATTCACCACTGGGTTACTCAACCTGTCTCTTGGAATTCCCCAGCCCTGTCACTCACAAAACCAGACAAAGGAATACACAACCTAGCAGAGGCAGGTTTGAATGGTTAGACAAGCTAATACCCACTTTCTAAAAGTGGTATTTGCAAACACAGAATGTTAAAACCAACTTCACTAAAAGATGTATTTTATCATTCTGAGTTCAGGCATACTAAACTCGAATTTCTACCATGTTCTCTGAGTCAGTTAGGATTATAAACATGTAATAATCTAACAGCCCATACTGGCCTATTAAAAACAGGTAGCCTTGCAATAGTGAAAAATGAAAATGGCTGTAATTCACTATTAGGACATGCCACACACATCAGGGCTTGTCCTACCTTATACTTACAATGCACCCTGCCCTTGGGGCTACCATAGGGGTGACTGATATGAAGAAAAGGGAAGGTTTAGGGACTGGCAAGTGGGTGCACTTACCCAGTCAACATGACCGTACCAGACTGCACGCAGGTTCTGCAAAGCCAGACCTTAGACACATTTTACAAGTCTGCTTCTGTGGGTGGCACAACCAGTGCTGCAGGCCCACCAGCAGCATTTGGATGTACACGCCCTGGGCACACTCAGTGCACTGTACTAGTGTCTGACAAGTAAACCAAACCAGTCAATTAGGGAATCACAAATGTATACATTCATTTACAATAGGGAGAGCATATGCACTTTAGTACTGATCAACAGTAGTAAAGTGCCCAGAGTCATAAAATAGCCAACAACAGGTCAGAAAAAATATAGGAGGAAGGCAAAAAGTTCAGGGATGACCCTGCAAAAAGGGCCAAGTCCAACACTAACCATCACCCTCCTACAAGTGTGGAAATTCATACTATTCCAGGCCCCCAAAGCTATAGGAATGGCTTAGGTGACAGGTAATTGTCATTTTAATATATATTGAATTAATAATTAATTGTTGTTGTGGTGATCTCTATAATAGCATGACAGCTACACCTTGTGGCATAGTGTAACAAGCACTGGTGTTGATAGTTAAGTGCCGGTGCGGAGCACCAGAAACCACAGGCTCAAATTAAGCACTGGTGTGATGACGTCTTTCTGGGTTGGGAGATGGACTGACATCCTTCACTGGATTACATGATATCGCTAAATTTGTCTCCATTAACTGTAACCATTAACTCATACATCCTTCTATCCATAGAATGTGCACATACAACAAGCAAAGAAAAAGACCAAGACATACTAAGGAAGGAGGCACAGACTTTGTTTTGTCAGCAACCAGACAGAGGAGCCAACACATTTGAAAACTTCACTAGGAAAACCAGGCAAGCAACCACGTGACCAAAGCCCAGCAGGTGCGAGACAAGATCCCAACAGAAAGTGAAGCATTGCACTGGACCACACCAGGACACAAGTGTCCAGTAAGTATGATTCTGACATTCGCTGACCAGAATAGGCCTCTATGATCAAGACTACCACATTGCATCAATTCTCCCATAAAGCCAAACTGTACTAAAACTATAAACACGTTAGTCAACTAAGGTGGTGCAGACTGAAGTCATATTAACGGTTTATATGTAGTTTAGCATGAAATCCAATAATCAAAAGATTCCTCCCAACTCACTAAGGATGAAGGAACAAATATACCACCCATTCTGCCCTTGGCAAAAGGGGGGAAGAAGGGCACTAATTATCACCTGGCACTTGAGCAAGGCAGCAGCAAAGAAAAAAAACTCTGTCTTTTAGGCAAGAAGGGGGTTTGTGACTACACTCCTGCTCTTGTAGGTAAACAAACAAATCCAGGGGAGAACATCACTAAATATAGCTCACCTACTAGCAAACCAGATATCTAACAAATATATCCACTTCTGGCTTGAGGCAAGAAAGGGATAACACTGCTACATCTCCACCCTTGGCCAAGACAGGAGGACTGGCATACACATGACCCACCCTTGGGAAAGGGAATGGTGAAGTAAAAATATTGCCCTGCACCCTCACTTGAAGAGTGAACTAATATACAGCAATCCAGCAAATGAACATGATGGGGTTAGCAAAGCCTGTCTTGGCACACTCTTTTCAAAAGCTAACACTGTACTGATCTAGGTGTCAGAGGTCACCGTTTGCCATACGCCATCACATTTTCCCACCAATACAGGTGACAGCTGCACCAGAGACCTGTTCACAATTACGAACAGGACAATGGGACAGATGTAGGTTCTTGCCGGCCTCTTTCACCCTGAGGGACTTGGAGACTTAAGACAGCTTGCTGCTCATCTGCTCTTCTCTTCCCCTTACTCATTTGAAAAGACATAGAGGTAAAAGAAAATTACATTCACTGAAAAAATGTAAGTTAAATAAAAATTATGGTTGCTGGGGTATAATAGTTGCTGAAGCATAAAAGTTAAAATAAGGAAATATGCCCTCACTCTTGTAATTCAACCTTAATACTTACCCTGCCATACACAGTGTACATCTCATCAAGGGCAATATTCCACATACTGAATCCATTCCATCTCTTGTTTGCATCACATTTCTACCTTCCACCTGTGATTGGGTGGGGTGTTATAATATTAACTTATTCTTATCTCTCACATGCAACAACCTCACTCAATCTTTTAGTGAACTTTGTAAATGTCTTTCTTACCAGGGGCGGCTCCTCCGCAATGGCAGAGGAGCATCACCCCACTTGCTCCGAACCAGCAGGTAAAAAATAAAATAATTTCCTAAATTGTTTTATTTTTCATTTGCTGGCTCTCAGAGTGGGGCGGGGCCAAGGCATGGGAGGTGGGAGGAGGAGAGTTATGTGCAGTCTCTAAGTGCACAAATGTGCTTGGTCGGCCATCTCAGGCCGGCCAAACACACGTGCGTACTTATGTTTCCCCAGCCCAGCTGCATTGAACAGCCAGGCTGGAGAAACCCCACAGACTTCCTGGTCTGAGTGGAGCATTGTTTCACCCCGCTCAGACCTATCGCCACGCTGCTCTCATGGCATGAGAGCAGCATCGGGATTGCACAGGGAGTCTGTCCCAGTGTATGCTAGGAGCCTGGGACCAGGAAGAGACCACAGAAGTGAGACTCGGGAGGTGGCTGCAGCTCCAGGTAAGTTGTTTTATATTTTATTTTTATTATTAAAACCCCCACGGCGCTTCCCCTCCCACACTTCACCCGCCACATGACCTCTTCATTGTGTCAGCCACCACGGTTTCTTACATGTCCACCTTATTAGTATTTATTTCCTGTCACACAAGACATTATCTACTAGCGTGGATCATATTGATTAGTCTGATCATTCACCTCTCATTATATTTTACCTTAATGTCTGCAGAGTAGTGAAAATTGGAGGTACAGTACCATGAGATTACAAAGAAGGCCATTTTTTGTTCAGTTACTGGAAACATGCAAACCACAGAACAGTGGTGTCCTCTTCTTCCTGCTGCGATAATGAGAGATATGGAAATAGGGAGAATCTATGGCTCATCTTGAATGCAAATGATATGCCCTTCCTGGTAGCTGACCCTACTGAGTTTATTCCTGTGATTTTGAATTTTGCTCAAAATATGCGTTGGGTGGCTTATCAGAAATAGAATTAACTGGAGCAAAACAAAAATAATGACCAAGGTAACAAGATTTCAATCCGGTACCTAGGTATTACGATTCCAAGAAAGCTGGTTAAGTTGCTTATGATGATTCGGATCGCCCTTACATGTCAGTTGAAGGCAGATATGTTCAGGTGGGAGCTGAATTTAGGGATCTCGGGTGAACTCAAAGCAATCAAGAGGAAGGTGTTTGTATGTTCTGAGTCATATTCAGATTAGTATTCCGAATAGATATTTGGATGAAATGTATTTACATTTAATTTATTTTCCCATGAACCAGCCAAGTAACGGACTGTGTGGGCAGACAAGGAAGAAAAATTCACAAAAAAGTCAGGTCTTTTAAGCCCTGCAAAAAGACATTAACGTGCGTTCCTTTCTAATGTAGAGAGTGAGTGCACTGAAATCCCACAGTGATTCACATTATTTTGGGGGCACTGTCAGAAGCATAGAATTTGCATGATTACAATGCCCGGTTGGGCAGATACCTCCTTTTTGTCTAAGGTACCACAAGTTCACATTTAAAAACATTAATACATCAGTATTTGAGCCATGAAATCAAAGCAGGCCTTCCCCTAAGTCAATGCATTGAATCCTGAAGGTAAAAGGGCAGATCAGTTTTTCGAATCCCAGTGATCAGACAGATTGCAGCTCTCTAGAAATGTAGAAAAACACTGTATAGAGCATTATCATAGAGTAGATTTTAGTTGACTTACAAGAAAATAAAGAATCTTTTTCTTCTATCAAAGCTGGAAAAAGTCGTTATTGATGATCATCGATTTATTTTGGAGCGAGACTCATGCAAGCTTCCAAGATGACCTCCAGTGTATGATGCATTACTCAACGTTGCTTTACTGAACGTTGAAGACAAGGATATTATTAACCTTGTGTAACTTTTTGGAGTGTTTTAACTATGTCTACCCATCCTACATACTTATCATTGGCTTACTTCCTGGGATTTAATCTTAAGAAAAATTACCCAGGAGAAAAACGCAAAAGTATTGGACAACCATAAAACGACACAGCTTCTGGAATACAGCCTGTCTCATTCTAAGCTCCTGGCACCATTTATGAAAGTCCTGTTGGACATCACGTATTAGCTTATCTGACATACTTAGGTTGAAGGTAAAAATGCTGATCAGGTAAATCATGGGGTTAAAGCTGGCCTCATACAATCACAAGTTCAGCTTAAAAGTACCAGTACTTCTTCGTCACCAGAAACTATATACATCTGCAGGGAAAAATCCGCCTTTTTCTGCTCCGCCCTGGACAACGCAAAGAACAGACCGAATAAACTGTTTAAAATCATCGAGCAACAAACCTCCAAACCCCCCGAATCCTCTATGCAGGCCTCCAAGGAATTGTGCGAAAACTTTGCCAACTTTTTCGCACTAAAAATGTCCAAGATTGAGCGCTCTCTAGACATCAACACCAACCCCGCCTGCGAAAGCCTACCTCCAGCGACAATTGAAAGCACATGTGTGCACCCCATGAAAACTTGGAAGTCCTTCAACCCCATCCCGGAAGCTGTGATCCTCAAGCTTATCTCCACCTCCAAACCCGCCTCCCATGTCCTCGACCCTCTACCCACCCAACTGACCGAAAAACTAAAACTCTCTATAGCCCCGTTCTGGTGCAGGATCATAAACAGCTCCCTGAGAACCGGCAGCATACTTGACTGCCTCAAAGTCGGCCAAATCACACCACTACTAAAAAAAACAGGCCTTGACTCCAAGGACCTGAATAAATTCAGATCCATCTCCAATCTCCCCCTCTCATCCAAAATCCTCGGAAAATGTGTCCTCTCACAATTGACTCAACACATGGACAACTTCAACCTTCTGGATACCCACCAATCAGGGTTCAGAAAAGGATACAGTACTGTGACCGCGATTCTCAACATCACAGACGACATCCATAAATCCCTCGATTCTGACCAATGCTGCCTACACATTCTCCTGGACCTATCAACAGCATTTGACACAGCTGATCACCAACTACTCATCAAGGCCCTACAAGAAAGGGTAGGTGCTGAAGAGGTGGTCTTAAGCTGGTTCTCCTCCTTCCTACACAACCGTTTGCAAAGGATGAAAATGAACAACTCTTCCTCCGAGCTACACCCTGTCAGCAGGGGAGTATCACAAGGTTCAGTGCTCTCACCACAACTGTTCAACATATACATGGAACCCATCACCACCATACTTAAAAACGCTAACATCCCCTTCCACCTTTATGCTGATGACACACAGATCTATCTAGAATTCTCCTCCTTAGATGACATCATCAAACTAAAATAAACTCTAATAGAAATCAAAACACTGGCTGTTTCTAAATCACCTAAAACTTAATTTAAAAAAAATGGAAATCCTCCTCATCTCCAACAAAGAAGAAAACCCTCAAATTGCAGAATGGCTAAATGCTTTGGACGCCCTCACAAGTAATCTCACTCTGGCAAACTGCATAAAATCACTAGGATTCACCCTCAACCCGGAAGGAGGCAAAATGGCCGCTTGAGACAAGATGGCTGCTGACCGGCCGTAGGGAGCAGTTGTGATCTTCTCCCCTCTCGATGACATAGCGATGTTGAAGTATGCTGAAGCATGCTGAGCGCTACGTACTGGCTGGGATCCTTGTTGAATAGAGTTTACGGGTGTGAGAATCAACTCACAAGTTTCTCTCAGCGAGGTTTCTTCTCTGTGATTGAGCAACTGAAGTCACAGCTCCGCCAGAATCTACACTACTCGATAATCAGAATGGAGCCGAGAGGAGCAAAGGTGAAAGACCAGAAAGACCACAAGGATTCATCAAAAGAAGCCGCAGCACTGACCCCCGTTCCGGCCCCCACCCTGCGAGGTACAGCGCAGGCAAGGAAACTGGCTGCTAAGAACACTGAAGCCTCCGAGGATTTGCGGGGCCAGAGCTCTGGAGAAAAGGAGACTGCTTCCACCGCCGGCGCCGCCAGGAAAGGTCTTAAAAATCGACAAGTCGGCGGTACAAGGCCTAAAGAAACTACATCCCGGCAGCCTACCTTGTACGAGTCGTTTCCCGTGGTGGAAGCTCCTGGGGCCCTGGAGGTGGGTGAGGAAGGAGGTGAGGTTGGATGCAGTCTGTCTGCGGGCGCGATGTAGGATCGACACGTTTCCAGCCCGGAAGTAAGGCAGAGTGAGTCGAGCACTGATGCAGTGGATGAGAGGTCGGATGAGCGACCCTCCCAGCTATCCAAAGCAGGGCTGGAGGAATACAATCAGTGGATGGCTGCCAGCGTGGATAGTCAGCAGGAAGGGGCTGCGCATGGTGAGATCAACTCAGAGGAACCTGGAGGCAGCACTCATACATAGGTATCTGAGTCAGTATCCACAGCAGGGCCCGAGGCATAGGAACAGCTGCAAGCAGCGCAATCGGTGGGGCTAGCTGCGGGACATGCTCTAGCTGGTTCTGGGTCAGGAAGTTACTCTGCAGGGGGTCCTGCACATAAAGTTCAACCTGGATTGGAAATACCTACCATCGGGACAGGTGCGGACAAGGGAATTAAGATTAATAGAGACATCGGGCATAAGTCTCTCCCAGCAGGTCCACAACTAATTCCAACGCCATTAGCTCCCGTGAGACTGGCCGCTTCTAAGCTGTTGCAGAAAGTTGCTCATCCTGATCTAGTAACAGGCTCCCCTAGCGATGACTGCTTCTTCTCCCTTAATGAGGACACGGGGTCCTCATTATCTAACGAGGAAAGCTGTACAGGGGACTGTGACTCAGAGCTTTCCACTGATGAAGGTGCCTCAGTACAGAGGGCATCAGCCACTCAGAGGGCCAAGCAGATGAAGGAAAGATCCCGATGTAAACGAAAGCTAACAGGGAGCCTGTTACAAGCACAAGTAGTTAAAAAACGTGACTGGGACTATTCTGCTACATCGCAGCTGTACCATGAAGAAGGTGGTGCAGACTTACAGCATCATGCCGTTACACCATCACAGACACCTACCATGCATATGTTGTACACTACCCTTAAACAGATGCAGGGGGAGGCAAGGTCGGAATGCCGTAGGGCCAAGCAAGCAACCAAAAAAATAGAAGGGTCGTTAAGGAAAATGAACAAACTATATGCGGACGTTGCTGGCAGAGTTACTCAGGTGGAGGAAAGGACGGGGAAACTTGAGGATGCTGTTACTAAATGACAGGCATTTAAGGACACTCAGGAGAAAATAGTAGAAAATGTTCAGTGGAAGCTCGAAGATTTCGAGAATCGTCAAAGGCAGAACAATATTAGACTGCTGGGTGTGGTGGAGGGGGCAGAGGGGCAGGATGTCCGGGCATTTGTTATCACTTTGTTGAGGGGGGCCTTCCCGGAAATGTCAGCATGGAACTGGGAGGTTGAGGTACAGCGGGCGCACCGGTTCCCTCTCACTCAGAGGAAAGAAAATGTTGCATCTACGAATGACAGGCCTAGAGCTATTCTTGTCTATGTGGGGAATTACCTTCTCAGGCAGGAGGTCATGGACAAGGCAAAATCTGAGGCTAGGCGATCTTTTGAGGGTACGACATTTTTTGATCGCCCCAATTTCTGCCACGCTACTGTGGAGTGGAGGTGGCGGTTATGACAAATTATCCCTGCCTTTCAAAATTTGGGTTGCGAAGCTTATCTGCTATTTCAATCCCGGCTTAAAGTGCTGGTAAATGGTCAAGTTAGGATGTTCTTCTCAGAGGTAACAGCCCAGGCATTTTTGACAGAGCTAAAAGAAAAGAAGGATCAGAGGGGGACTAGTGTTGGACTGCGATAAGTGAAGTCCGACTTGGTCTCTATAGATTTGTATTGCTAGACCCAGTAGGTATTATGAGTGTGAGTAGTGCAATAGCATAAGTGCATTATAGCATGAGGGCACCAGTGTGGATAATTAACTGAGGGGGGGTTCACGACTTCCTGCGGGCTTAAAGCTGTCACACACAGTTCATGACTGAACTATTTGCCTGTAAGGTGGGAAGGGTTCTGAGGAAGGGGCTTGGGGGAGCAGGGTGGGGTAAGGAAGCAGGGCACAGTATTGGAGGGCACTTGAGCGGTTACTGGTACGGCACATATAGCACTTATTGGAGTACGCAAGGTAAAATGGTGATAGGATTGTATTCAGCAGGGCTAGAAGATAATATTAGGAACTTGAGCAATGATGGTCTGGAGAATTTGTTAGGTCAGGCACCAGATGTATTTTAATGTCTACACGAATAGTTACAATTAATGAATGTGGCTTGAACGATCGTCTCAAGAGACAGCGAGTATCAGCAGTGCTGAGAGATTCACACGCGGACTTCATATGTCTACAGGAGACATACATTGAGGGAACAAAAGGGTTCTTATTGGAACGGCTGGGGTATCATTTGTTGGCGTACTCGAAGCAGGGAGCCAACATTAGGGGTGTGGTGATATTGCCTAGATCGAAAGATGTCCTAGTCAGGAAAAGGCTCGAGGATCTGTGGGGCAGGTGGGTTTTGATAGAATGTATGACAAATGACAACTTGGTTACTTTAGGGTCAATCTATGGATCCACTGAAGATGATCCGGAGATATTTTCATACTTAGATTTAGAATTAGCAACATGGGCTCCACATGTGATACTCTGAGAGGATTTTTATTATCAATGGGGTGGGAGGACTTGGTTTAGACCCAACTGAGAAATATCAAGGGCAGAAGAAGAAGGTGTGTCGCGCAATTTTAAGCCTAGCAAGAAACAATGCGTTAGTAGACGCATGGACAAAATTGAAGCCTTGTGACTCTGGGACCACCTATTACTCTGCTCCCAATAAGGTGTGTGTTAGGCTAAACTGTTTCCTGTCTTCTAATAGTCTCTTGTTAAACTCTCAGATCGAAAAACGTCCGCATATCGTGTCTGATCACAATCCTCTAATTCTCTCCTTAGACAACACAAGGATAGTTAGGCCGGAGCGAATGTGGACTTTTGAGGGGGGGTTGTTAAAGGATAACAACTATGTCCACCACATGAGGGGTTGGATCAAAGGTTACTGGGACCTCAATAGGGATAGCACATCCTCAGGAGTCACTTGGGATGCTTTCAAGGCATGTGTTCGAGGTGAAACATTAAGCTTTAGCTTGGCTAGACAGAGGCAGGAGCGGGTTAGGGCTACAGAATTGACTAGGGCTCTTGTGGAGGCTGAGGACGAGTTGGCGGCTCTTTCAATAGCAGGCACACCCGTAGATCAGGCACTCATTAACTTAGCTAGGGCAAAAGCGGAGGCAGAGGAGAATCTATCTAGCACATCAGCTGCCACATATTTAACCAAAAAGTAACAGTGTTATGAATTCAGCGAGCGTGTGGGTCATACCCTAGCAGTTCGCGCAAGGCAGAAAGCTGCTCTGCGCAAAGTTAAAGGGGTTATTGATGGCTCTGGGCATTTGTTCACGGACTCGAGGGGAATCAGAGAGGTTTTGAGGCAGTTTTATGCAACACTATATGATGAAGAGCATCCAAAGGATCCCTTGGAAATTGAATCTTATCTTAGAGGTATCCCTGCCCCATGTCTTTCCCAGGAGAATAGGGTAGCCCTTGACTCACCCCTGGAGGCAGATGAGATTCTAGCTGCCTTGGCGAGCTTACCGTGAGGTAAGGCTGCAGGACCTGACCAGATACCTATTTAATTTTATAAGATCTTTCAGGATGTAATCTCCTTCCACCTGGTTGCTACAATCCAGCAGGCTCAGACAGGGACTTCTGTTCCAAAATCTTGGGCAAGAGCAGATATTGTAATTATTTTTAAAAAAAGGGAAGGTATCTACAGAGCCGGGGTCTTACAACCTATAACACTGATGAACTCAGACGCCAAAATCTTCTCCAAAGCTCTGGCTGTCAAGTTATCAAAGGTTATAGACACATTGGTAAGTGTAAATCAACATTGATTTATCCCAGGGAGAGGAACGACGCAGCACATTCGCAGAGTTATTACCTTATTTGACGCCACAGAAGCTCCAGGAGTCCCAATGTCTGTTATGTTGCTGGATGCTGAAAAAGCATTCAATCGGGTCTCCTGGGACTATCTCTGGTCAACTTTAAGATGGTCCGGCATTGGAGAGGGCTATATTCAAGCTATCCAGGCATTATATTTAGCTCCTACAGCACGTGTTCGTGTGAATGCTGAATATACTATGCCCTTAGAGATTAAACGAGGCACAAGGCCTCAGACATCACATTTGTCTGAAACTGAACTCAGACAAGACAGAAGTCCTCATCCTCGGACCATCACCTTCCGCCTGGGACGACTCCTGGTGGCCCCCTGCACTGGGCACCGCACCCAAGCCAACGGACCATGCACGCAATCTGGGCTTCATCCTGGACTCCTCCCTCACGATGACCAAGCAAGTCAACGCCGTCTCGTCTTCCTGCTTCAACACCCTGCGCATGCTCCGTAAGATCTTCCGGTGGATCCCCACCGAAACCAGGAAGACGGTCACCCAGGCCCTCGTCACCAGCCGTCTGGACTACGGGAACACCCTCTATGCCGGAACCACAGCCAAACTCCAGAAAAGACTCCAGCGCATACAGAACGCTTCTGCACGACTCATCCTGGACATCCCCCGCCACAGCCACATCTCTGCCCATCTGAAAGACCTGCACTGGCTCCCCGTCACCAAGAGGATCACGTTCAGACTCCTCACCCACGCACACAAGGCTCTCCACGACATGGGCCCGAAATACCTCAACAGCCGCCTCACATTCTACACACCCACCCGCCAGCTCCGGTCCGCCAGCCTCGCCCTCGCCTCCGTCCAACGAATACGCAAATCCACCGCCGGAGGAAGATCCTTCTCCTACCTGGCGGCCAAGACATGGAACTCCCCCCCCACCCACCTACGGATGACCCAGGACCATCTCTCCTTCAGAAAGCAACTCAAGACCAGGCTGTTCGAGCAGTAGCGATCCCCCCCCCCCCCTCCAAGCGCCATGAGACCCTAGCGGGTGAGTAGCGCGCTCTACAAATTTGCTGATTGATTGATTGATTGATTGAAGGCAGGGCTGCCCGTGCTCGCCACTGCTCTTTGCGCTGTATATAGACCCCCTCCTTCGAAAATTAGAGGCGAATGAGAGGATTCTCCCTATAAAGACCAAGGGTGGGGTCTGTAAAATCCTGGCATACGTCGATGACGTGGCAATTGTCACCTCAACCCACGGAGCCTATAACGGAGGTCGAGATGGAAGGCACGGGGTTTGGCCGAAACTCTGGATATGCCCTTAATGGTCCTAAAATGCAGATCATTAAGAATGAAAAGGCGGTCTGTTCGGACTATCGGGTAGTGAACTCTTATTTAGGGATTAACATCTCTGCAGATCTGGACAAAGTGGTAGCTAGGAATATAGAACCTATAATCAATAAGGCTAAAAAGGTCTTGGACAGATTGCACAATCTTCACCTCTCTATAGTGGGGCGTACTAGCATCATCAAAATGATCCTCCTACCAACATTTCTATACCTTTTTAGGGCAATCCCACTCATATACTAGGCAAAATGGTTTGGTATTTTAGAACAGCTGACAAATAGATTCATATGAGCACATGGCAAGACGAGAAGGGCCTTACGATACATGGTGCTCCCTAGGGACAGAGGTGGATAGGCTGTCCCTGATTTTAAAATGTATTATTGGGCAGCAGCCTTGCAGTATATGTCTGGTCTTTTAGGGGGAGATGCATCAGACTTAGAGGGCACTTCAGGCTCTATTGCAATATATTCAATACAGCTGGGAGCGGATGTAGAGAATGTTTTTTTGAAATATACAGACCCCGGTTACTTTAAAAGGACAACGTTTAAGACCATGATGGCTGCATATAAGATATGGACATCGTTCAGGAAGAAGTATGGGTTAGGGAGGTTTAATGCATATACCAGGTTGTATAAGAATGATACTCTTCATGCGGAAATTTTTCAGATTCCATCTCCACTGATTGGGGACGGTGCTGGGTGAGGAAGGTCCGGGATTTGATGGGTCTGAACGGAATGTGTCAGTTTTCTGATATTCAGCTGCTCTATGGGGTTGAGACAAGGAGATTTCTAAAGTACTTGCAAGTTAGAAGCTTTTTAACATCCAAAAGAGGAGGATCAGTCGGGTTTGGGAAAACTCAATTATGGAGGTTATAGAGGGTAGGGATGGTCCCCCGGTTACAATTCTCTATGCCGAGCTGTTGGCAAGCAGAGAAGATGATCTAGAGAAGTACGAAAACAAGTGGGCCGAGAAGCTTGGGGTAGGGCGTGAGTACTTCCATCTTTCTTTAGAACTAGCACAAAATATCCTTTGCTCGGCCGCACATCAGGCCCAGCATTACAAAACAATTTATTTGCTATAGTATATGCCCGCTAGGATTGCACAGTGGGGGGGAACGGCGGGTATCACCTGCCCCCAATGTGATAGCACAGAGTCTGAGATAGTACATGTCTTTGCTACCTGCCCACATTTACAGCCACTCCTTAAAGCTATAGAATCCTTCTTAGTGGGATCACTTGGAATTGAGACCACCCTCACACCGGCAAGAATTGTGTTAGGCATTGATGGTGACAGCATAGATTAGCCTGCATGTTACTTTATATTCCTGGCTATGGCTGTGTTACGAATCTGTATTGCCTCAGCGTGGCTTGATCAAATACCACCTACCTTCCATCAATGGTTGGCTAGATTCCTCTCTGTTTATAAACTGGAGAAAGGGATATATGCAACTAAGGGCAAAAGGGGCGAGCAACAGGGTTGCAAATCTGGGAGCCTTTCGATAACTGGAAGGAAAGGCAGGAAAAAAGTATTTAGGTATTCTCCTTGTCTTTAGCTTTATGAGGTTATATTTTAGTTAGCCAATGCATTCAAATGTATTGAAATGTTAACTCTGGTGTCAAAAAACCGGCTTTATAATATTATGTATTTCTGAATTTGTGTTATTCTCTGTATATTTTGCAATCCGCCAATTTATCTTAGTTTTTTTGTATTTTGTATATTGTGCTCTGTAAAAAGAAAAGGGGAGAAATATTTAATAAAGATAATAAAAAAAAGAAAAGATAATTCCTACTGAAAACCCCAGGATTCGACCGTCCTGTCCAATATAAGTCTTTTGTAATGTCAGCACTTGTCATGCCTTGCCCATGAAGTGCCTTAAACGAAACGCACAAGGCTTAGAACAGGATCCTTTGCGCCACAGGAAGCCAATGTAGCTACGCTAATGCCTGTGTTGTCGAGGAGCGACATGGACGGTTCAGCGCAAGCTTGGCTGCTGGTGTCTGGATACTATGGAGTCTGGCAATCAGATATCCCGGGGATTTCAAAAGCTGGGTGTTGCAGTAATCCAAGTGGCTTAGAATAATGCTCCTGACTACTGTGGTTCTTGTCTGGACTGGCAGCAAAGGTAATATTTACGCAGTCCTCGAATGAGAGTAAAACAGGCTCCCACTACTATATTAAAGTGGGACTCCAAGTTCATTTTCTCATTGAAGCTGACCCCCAGATTGCCCACTGAGCTTACTGGTGTCAGCGAGACGTTTGTGTTTGTTGGCCAGAAATCATTTGGCAATCCTCGAGAGATCTTACCCACTTTGCAGTGGAGAATATCTGTATTCTCGCTATTGAATTGAAGCGAGTTGCCCTTCAGCCATTTAGCCATTTCGGACATGCAGTACAAAAGGGGGTGGTGATGGACGGAGCATCTGAATCAATCAAACACTCACACCCAGTCAAAAGATCTGGGTTTGATCCATCACCGTTCTTTAGCCCACTCTGCCACCCCAGTTCAGACATGGCTATATGCAAATCAGTCTGACCCTGTGCCTCATGGGAACAGTCCAGCCCGAACTGCCAAGCCATGCGCACCCTGGACCGGAAACAAGCTTCCGAGGACCAGTTTCTGGCATTACAGCGTCTTCAGCCCGGCTTGCTTGAATCCAGTGGCAAAGTGAGCAAGGGACTCACGTCTGAGCATACCCAGCCACACTTATGGCGGCCAAAGCGGTACAAAAGGGGGTGGTGATGGACTGAGCACCTGAATCAATCAAACACTCACACCCAGTCAAAATATCTGGGTTTGATCCATCACCGTTCTTTAGCCCACTCTGCCACCCCAGTTCAGACGTGGCTATATGCAAATCAGTCTGACCCTGTGCCTCATGGGAACAGTCCAGCCCGAACTGCCAAGCCATGCCTTTCCTGGACCGGAAACAAGCTTCTGAGGACCGGTTTCTGGCATTCCAGCCGTCTTCAGCCCGGCTTGCTTGAATCCAGTGGCAAAGTGAGCAAGGGACTCACGTCTGAACATACCCTACCACACTTATAGCGGCCAAAGTGGTACAAAAGGGGGTGGTGATGGACGGAGCATCTGAATCAATCAAGCACTCACACCCAGTCAAAAGATCTGCGTTTGATCCATCACCGTTCTTTAGCCCACTCTGCCACCCCAGTTCAGATATGGCTATATGCAAATCAGTCAGACCCTGTGCCTCATGGGAACAGTCCAGCCCGAACTGCCAAGCCATGCCTTTACTGGACCGGAAACAAGCTTCTGAGGACCGGTTTCTGGCATTCCAGCCGCCTTCAGCCCGGCTTGCTTGAATCCAGTGGCAAAGTCAGCAAGGGACTCACTTCTGAACATACCCTGCCACACTTATGGCGGCCAAAGCGGTACAAAAGGGGGTGGTGATGGACGGAGCATCTGAATCAATCAAACACTCACACCCAGTCAAACGATCTGGGTTTGATCCATCACTGTTCTTTAGCCCACTCTGCCATCCCAGTTCAGACATGGCTATATGCAAATCAGTCTGACCCTGTGCCTCATGGGAACAGTCCAGCCCGAACTGCCAAGCCATGCCTTCCCTGGACCGGAAACAAGCTTCCAAGGACCGGTTTCTGTCATTACAGCCGTCTTCAGCCCGGCTTGCTTGAATCCAGTGGCAAAGTGAGCAAGGAACTCACGTCTGAGCATACCCTGCCACACTTATGGCTGCCAAAGCGGTACAAAAGGGGGGCGTGAATTTAAGCTGCTCTCTGTACAGTGTAATAAAGAGAAGTACACATGGCTGCACAAGGAGCTTGCAGGCAAGTCTGAGGGGTCCCAAATGGGGGCTGAGGTCGCAAGGGCCTTAGAAACAAAGGAGCACCGCCAGTTTGGCATTACCTAGGCTGGGCGGGCTAGGTACAGATCAAGTAGGTCATCTGGGCATGATGCATAAAGGTGTTCCTCGCATTCAGGGGCAAACAACTCGGAGAGGAAATATCAGGACGGTTTGGCAACACATGGAGTGGGTCTCAAGGGTGCTGATGTCCCTTGAAATGTGCTTGCTTACTGGGCGATTAGCGAAGGGCTAGTGGTCCTCCGGAGTTCCTAGAGGCAACACAGAGGCAGGACGGGACAGTTCATCTCGATTGTCAAGTCTTGAAGCGACAGGCAGGGTTTTGCACTAAAAGTCTCCAGCAGACACTAAGTTCTTGGTTTCAACAGCTCTTCTTTGTCCTTTTGTTCTTTAGGTCCATTGAATCTGAAGTCCAAGATCGAGGATTGCCACTTAAATACTCAATTTAGGGGCGTTAAGGGGAGTACTGGGTAGTAGCCATGTAGGGCAATTATATCCTTATATGGCCACTTCCTGTGGGAATCGGGCATACCCATGCCCCTGATAAAATTATTCCTTTCAAAACAACATGGAGCATTCTGAATAGTGGAGTCCACATCAGTTGGCCCGCCCAAGCGGTGTTGCTGACTAAATGTGGGCACAACTCCTAATCTTACTAATTTATCCCCTGTCTTGAAGCAAAATATTGGGGTCAGGACCGAAGAATGGGTATCACCACTATCTGGAGAGGCCCAGGGTCGCATTACAAGGGTGAAAGGCCTTTTGAAGCTTCCTGCCTTGGAATGCCTATTCTGCTTGGACGAAGTGTGATCACCTCCACCTAGAGCAAGCTTTGTTCCTGGCCTCCGAGAGCAGAGGCTCCCACCTCAGAAGGTCAGAAACCTGTCTATGGTGGCTGGCTGGTCAAGCCAAGCCAGTCAACACACTAGTAGTTGATAGGTTTTCAGGGGACACTTCAAAGGGGTCCTCTGTGTGCATTTATTAATAGATCCAGCACTGGCATCAGTGTAGGTTTATTAAGACGAGGTGTTTAATATAGACAAACTCATAATGGCGAGTGTCCCGCTCAAGTGCTAGTTATGGCTTCCCTGTGCACTTGTAATATCTAAGGTTTTGCTTAGATATTACAGGGACACATCAACCTGTGCAGATGTGCCAACACATGGGTATAGTGCATCCTACCTTAGGGCTGTAAGGGTGGCTTATCCATACTAAATGCAGTGATTCACAGGCATGGCCTACAGGGATGTGTGCCATGTTGACTCTTCAATTTTCTCTGCACCTAGACATGCAGGCTGAAATGGCAATTGCATGAGCTTAGAAAGGGATCCCTTGGGGGGGGGCACAATTCATGTTGCAGCCCTTAGGGACCCTCTTTAGGTCCAACGCCCTAGGTACCAGGGGTACCATTTACAAGGGACTTCCATGGTTCCTAAAGGGGTGCCAATTGTGGAACACAAGGTACAGTTTAGGGAAAGAACACTGGTGCTGGGAACCTCGTAAGCAGGAACCCAGCACATTTTCAGTCACATATGCACCAGATACCAGGCAACAAGTGGGGGGTAATCATGTCAAAAGGGGCCCTTTCCTACAAAAGCACTTTTTTCACAATTAGCTTTACGTCAGTCATTTATGCTAAGATCTGTTGTTTCATGTTATGCTATACCACTCGAAAGTTTGGTTGTCGTTTTTAACTACTGCACTTAAGAATGGTGAAAAAGTATTAAAAGATAAATCTTTGTACTCAGTTCACACGAGCTTTATAAATTGTAGCTAGGCATTCTCCATTATAAGTATTGTAAACATATAAATAGTAGAAATACATCGTATTAGATGCAGCTGCAGTTTTCTGTTTCTAAACAATTATGATAAGGGATCTGATATAGGACATGGATAAATAAAGTTCTGTATCTACTGATTCATTTCTTCATGTTAATATTGAACCATGAGACTTAACATTTATACTAAATGTCTATATAAGTATATTTCCAATAATATGGACTAACCAATAACCCCTACCTCCTCCTTAAAATTATGTAACAAGAAATGTCTCTCATATAATTATTTGCAACAGTATGTCTATTTGTGTTATATTTCGCATTATTGAATATGTTTTCACAGAGAAAAAATTCTATATTACCATATTGTGTCAGATATTTAATGGGTCTGATAAAATCATTTTACGGTAGCAAAATCATGCAACAGTTTATTTAAAACTGCTAACATTGTGAACTCCATTTCCTAGAATGCATTTGGAAACGCCCTATGAGATGAATTGGAGGCTCCCTTTCACACTCTGTCATTAGTGGTGAACTAAATACCGTTTTCTGAGTTTTTGAGACATTGTTTTATGATGAAAAATAAGAGCAAAATAATTTATCCAAACCATTTCTGGGAATATATTTTTGCTCACAAAGGACATTAGCATCTAGTATGTCTTATATTAATAAATGATCTTGCAGACCTTGCTACTATTTTTATCATTTGAGTTGTTAGGCACTCTTGGTTTGATGAAAGGCCTTTTTTCGGATCATTTGTTTCCTGCTACCATGTTACTGTATTACTGAATCATGGAATAAAAAAGCATTTTATACTGAAATCCTTGTGTGCTGTCACTTTGTGGACTTTTCCTGTACAAAGTAGTATGATGTGATAGAATTTTTAGCTGGCACCAACTTGCTTGGAGACACTGGGATAGGGTAACAATTATGACAGAATATATATATATATATATATAAATATATATATATATATATATATATATATATATATATATATATATATACACGGAGTGGTCGTTGTTTGATGTTTCTATGTGGTAGCTGGCAACCGCGTTCAGAGGACCCGTTCTACAAGAGGACTGTGTTTTTGCTGGTTCCAGTGGCATTGCTGTGCTTTTCTTCCTCCGAGGTATCGGATCACGCAGTCCCGCCTCAATAACCAGGCCGAGCAAGTGGCCACCGCCAGGAGCGGCTCGTGACTCACGTGACAGCGGGATCACTATATCCGTGCTGTATGGCCCGGTTTGATCCTGGTGAATGTGGCAGAACGTTTGGGGACCCAAGGAAGACTCTGATTATTATTTACAGGACTCACCAAAAACTATTAGCCCCTCCTTTGCCAGGTATTTCAGCGCTCATCAAGCACGGACTCCACCATTGGTACTTACCGGAATACTGCATGATGGGGGCTGTAGTCTTCATCCACTTCACTACAGCTGCAAGTAATCTGGGTGAGCCAGCTGACTTCCCGCCCAGGGGAGGACCGTAGCAGTATAAAGGAAGGGGAGGTGTAGTCCTGGTCTTGCGAAGGGCGTCTGATGAAGGCACACATAGGCCGAAATGCATTGTGCCCTGCAATCATCATTAAAGAATCTTCCAAAAGGCCCGCTGTGTCCTCTGATCTCTTCTCACACGGAGTGGTCGTTGTTTGATGTTTCTATGCTGTTTTTGGCAACCACGTTCAGAGGACCCGTTCTACAAGAGGACTGTGTTTTTGCTGGTTCCAGTGGCAACGCTGTGCTTTTTTTCCTCTGAGGTATCGGATCACCCAGTCCCGCCTCAATAACCAGGCCGAGCAAGTGGCCACTGCCAGGAGCGGCTCGTGACTTCACGTGACAGCGGGATCACTGTATCCGCGCTGTATGGCCCGGTTTGATCCTGGTGAATGTGGAAGAACGTTTGGAGACCCAAGTAAGACTCTGATTATTATTTACAGGACTCACCAAAAACTATTAGCCCCTCCTTTGCCAGGTATTTCAGCGCTCATGAAGCACGGACTCCACCATTGGTTCTTACCGGAATACTGCATGATGGGGGCTGTAGTCTTCATCCACTTCATTACAGCTGCAAGTAATCTGGGGGAGCCAGCTGACTTCCCGCCCAGTGAAGAACCATAGCAGTACAAAGGAAGGGGAGGTGTAGTCCTGGGCTTGTGAAGGGCATCTGATGAAGGCACACATACGCCGAAATGCATTATGCCCTGCAATCGTCATTAAAGAATCTTCCAAAAGGCCCCGCTGTGTCCTCTGATCTCTTCTCACACGGAGTGGTCGTTGTTTGATATATAATTCACTGTCCTTCAGACCTCATATTAATGCACTGTCTTCAACTATCCACTATGTGCTGAAAACTATCTGGAAAGTCCTACCGTTCCTCGCGGACGAACACAGGAAAACAGTTGTCACAGGACTGGTGATGTCCCGGCTAGATTATTGTAACAGCTTGCTGCTAAATGCCCAACAGGGGCTGTTAAATAAACTTCAAATTCTGCAGAATGCAGCAGCTCCTCTGATAACGGGCACACCCAAGTTTGCGTCAGTAGCTCAAGACTTGGAGAAGCTGCACTGGTTACCAGTGCGTAAAAGAATAATTTTTAAAACACTCTGCGTAATTTTTAAGGCTTTGCATGGTCTACGCCCCCAATGCATGAGGAAGCTTTTCCAGTGGTATAAACCTATAAGAACATTAAGATCAGCAGAGCAGGAGCTGGTGGTAGTCCCAAGAGTCAGGAAAGCCCGATGGGGAGGCAGGAGCTTTTCCCTTGGAGCGGCAAAGACGTGGAATGCGCTGCCACTGAGCCTCAGACAGCTTCCAGATCTGCTCTCATTCAGGAAAGCTCTTAAAACATGGCTCTTCACACACTTACTCCCCAGTTCATACACACTAGTAATCAATCAGCGCCAGGACACCTTCGGGTAACAGTGCGCTTTAAAAATGTCAAAAATAAATAAATAAAAATAAATATATATATGCCCTATCCCGTACTGATGCACTGACCCATAGGAAATCCCAGAGAACTACTGCAGCCAGCAGTGAACAACCAGTCAGACTCATCTGGACCTATAACAGTCAACATGGGGCGCTGAGAAAAATCATTAATCAACACTGGAATCTAATCAAATTAGATCCAGTTATAGGAGAACACATGCCTAATAGACCTGCGATCACCTTCAGGAAGGCGTTTTCGTTGCAAGATGCACTGGTTAAATCCAGCCCGGAAGTGATCCCACCTAAAAATTGGCTAGCAGCGAGCCGCGGGTTTAGGAAGTGTTCTAGTTGCAAGGCTTGCTCCCAGGGCCTCAACAAGACCGAGTTCTTGACAGCATTCTCTACAGTGCCCCGCAAAATTACCAAGCAGCTAACCTGTAAATCAGAGTATGTGGTGTATGTGCTGGAGTGCCCGTGTGGCCTGCAATATATTGGTAGTACCAAATTGCAGGTACACAAAAGGGTGCTCCAGCACATTCGAGCAATCAACACAAATGATGCCACATACCCTGTAGCCAGGCATTTTAAGGAGTTCCACAATAATAACAGTGGGCTCCTTAGATATTATGCTATTGACGCTATAGGTCCACTTAGGAGGGGAGGTAATCGAGAAGGGATCTTAAGGGCTCTTGAGACCAAATACATCTTGGAGATGGACAGTAAAAGCCCTAATGGTCTTAATTCCACGGAGGACTTTTATACATGTCTATAGTCCTGCCTATCTCCTCAGCCTTCATTAATACCCCCCATCTCTGTGCTGCATGTTGCTGGCTGTGCGCCTGTAATCTATGTCATGTAGTTTAACATATATTTGATTAGTCATTCTATCAGTTACTGCAATAGATCTTCACTAGTTGTGTTAAGCTGTATCTTATGATTTCAAACTCCGTAAGAATTGTTTCTTTTTAAATTTTCACTTGTTTGTTAGGGTGTTAGTAACAACGTCATGGGCATATGCGGCACCAGTAACCTTAGCGGGGCATTAGAAATAAGTCGTAAGGCATGTATTATTTTAGGCCCTTTTTCTTGTTATCCGGTTTTACATTACCAGTTAATACTCCAAGGTGATTACTGGCAATAGTATGTAAGATACCTATTGTATATAGATGTATATAGATGAAATTTTTGTATATATTTTACTAGGAAGTTTGAGGACTTTCACATTGTACATCAGGGGCTATTGCATTTATGCAGAGACTACATAATAGCCAGATCAAGTACATTGGTGCGGCTGCAATCTTGCGCAAACTGTTAATACATGAAATTTTCACAAAAATATGTAATCTTACAAACTTATTATGTACTGTGGGAATATCCAGTTGGTCCTCTTTACATAACTTCATATATACTATCGGATAATGAGACTGTATTTAAACAGGTATTATCAAGTAGTGGCCTAATATTGCCTTTCTTGCCCGTTTTTGCACTTGTAAATGATTGTTTTAACAAATGTGTTATATATTTTCATTAATTAAGTTGCAACCAATCATTGATGTCGTTGTTACTGCACTAGCACTTTAAATTCACGCAACTCTTTCAGTGCGCCATGTGACCAAGCCCTCTGTGTAGGGCGAAACGTTATCCTGGTGTGGTGTACTGCAAAATAAAAACTCACCTGCACTCTGGGTCTTCCGTGTTCTTGCTCGTCTGTTGGCTGAGGATTGATGGCGTGGCGTGGTAGCAGGAGCACAAGTGCGGAAATATATATATATATATATATATATATATATATACACATACCCGATACAAAAAGCTCCTCCGGGTAGAGCTGCCCGTTGTTTGGGGGGCGCTGTGCTGGTGTGGAGATAAAGCAGGCTTAAACGTTTTCCACAGATGTGCAAATAATGGTGCACTCTCAGATAAAAGTTGGAAAGCAGTGTTGGTTTATTTCCACAGAATGTTACGGGTTTTGAAAGTTACACTTCCTTGATCACACACTGAGCGCTGTGACGAGGTGCTATACATACATGTGTATATCACCTCGTCACAGCTCTCAGTGTGTGATCAAGGAAGTGTAACTTTCGAAACGCATAACATTCTGAGGAAATAAACCAACACTGCTTTCCAACCTTTACCTGAGGGCGCACCAATATTTGCTGATCTGTGGAATATATATATATATATATATATATAAATAACTGTGAGCAAGGGCATCCGCCCGAAACGCGTCAGTCCGCTACGCTGTTAGACTTGGTCTAATAAACATCTATTGCCTTACTTTGGGATTCAAGTGGTCTTTGTTCGCCAGACGGAGTACTGGAAGCGCAGGACTATCTGCTTGTTCAAAAAATATATATATATGTATTGACTGAAAAAAAAACATAGGTTTTACACAAGTTATAGTTAGCTGAACATTTTACTCATACAAAACCATTGAAATTCCCACGTTATAGTTAGTTGGACTCACTATACCTCGCGCGCCCGCAATCCACTGCTGATGATGTCACATATTACATCATTCATGACATGGTCAGTGACATCACTGATGACATCTCAATTGACATCACTGATGACATCACTGATGACATCATCCAGTGAATGTGTGTTTCTGAAAAGTAAAAATATGTATTATATATTGAAGAATGAGTGGATGTATAAGTGTCTGGATGAAGGATATAGTAGGTGCGTGACTGACTGTATGAGTGAGTGATTAAATGTGTCTTACTGAATGCATTGGTTAGTGACTAAACTATCTGAATGTGTGTATCAGTATGTCTGTTGTGTAAGCTGCTGCATGTGTTGATCAGTAGCTATATGAGTGGTTATATGGGTTATTGTTTGGTTGCCCAAATATTTGTATGTGAGGGTAAGTGTTTGTGTGGGTGGCTGGGAGGTGTGTGACTCTGTGCATATATGTGTGAGCAGTTGATTCACTTGGTATATGGGTTCCAGAGTGCATGTGGAAAGAGCTGTATGGGTGGTTGACTGTGTGCATGGGTGTGTTGGTGAGTGAATGGCTATCTCAGTGCTCCATGTACAAGTAAGTACATATGTAAAACACAGTGCATGTGAGAGTTGGCATATATAAATGACTATACATGAGAGCCTGTGATTGCGTAAGTGACTGTATGGATCAATGTGTACTTGTATCAGTGATTGTAAAAGAGAGTAAGTATGTGTTAGTACATGTTTGAATAAGTAAGGTTTAGTGTGTAAAACTGTGTAGTTGAGGAAATGGGAGTGTGATTGATTCTTTGCATAACTGACTAGGTGTGTGAGTAACTCTGTGGATGAGTGTCAGCGTGTGAGTGTCTGTATAGGTGTATGAGTGGATATGATAGTGTTCTATTGATGAGTGACTGTATGTATGAGTGATTGTATGGGTGAATGAGTGGATGTGTGTGTAGACCTAGAAATCAGTGAGTGCGTATGTAGATACTGGTATTGGTGTGTCAATAATTTCAGGAATGGTTTTTTGTATTTAACACTGGGTGTATCAAAGGTTAGATTAGAGTGTGAGGAGGTGCATCGTATTATCACATGGATGATGTCATCAGTGATGTCATTTGAGATGTCATCAGTGATGTCATCAGTGATGTCATTTGAGATGTCATCAGTGATGTCATCAGTGATGTCACTGACCATGTCATGAATGATGTAATATGTGACATCATCAGCAGTGGATTGCGGGCGCGCGAGTTATAGTGAGTCCAACTAACTATAACGTGGGAATTTCAATGGTTTTGTATGAGTAAAATGTTCAGCTAACTATAACTTGTGTGAAACCTATGGTTTTTTCAGTGAATTTCAAAGGTTTTTTAAATGCTAATTCCTAATTATAACGAGTGTCAAACCTATGATTTTTTCAGTGAATTTCAAAGGTTTTTTAAATGCTAATTCCTAACTATAACGTTTGTGAAACCTATGGTTTTTTCAGTGAATTTCATAGTTTTTTTAAAAGCTAATTCCTTTGTATATCGACTTTGCAACCTATGTTTTTTTTATTAGCTGTTTTTTACAACTATTAATTATATATATATTTTTTTAATTATTTGTTAAATGTATATATATATTTTTTTTAACATTTTTTCCTGGTGCGCTCAGGGTGTGCGCACCGGTAAGCTTACCCGTATCATTTTGACTTGGAGCGCTCAGGGTGCGCGCACCGGTAAGCTCACCCGAGAGCGCAGCGAGGCGCTATTTCCGCGTGCCTAAAAAAGCTAGCAAAACGTCATTCAGGCGCACCACGTAAGCGCCCCCAGAAGCGCCTACGTTCGCGCCGCGTGAGCGCCCCCGGAAGCGCTCTGGTGCGCGTAGCGTAAGCGCGGCAAGTCATGTGACCTTAAAATAACAATTTTCATTGGTTGCTAACAGTTTTTTTTCAAAGAATGAAAACCCCACCCTTTTCCTTCACTTCTTCTTTCACTTTGGTGAGAGCAAGACCTCTTTTTTTCTCTGCTTATAATCTGTGGATACAATGGCTGCCAGAGCATCCAGCAGCAGTGAGGAGTCAGATGGTTTCATAGATGAAGAGCCTCCTCAGCCGAAGGTGAAAGAACATTTCATCTGGAAATTTTTTGATATACCTGAGGGACTTAAAAAAGTAAATGCTCCAAAGGTGGAGTGTAAGATCTGCCATACTGTACTTTCCCGAGGAGACCCCAGAAGGAAGTACAGTTTTGGTAATTCTACTATGATTCGGCACGTCCAAAGGAGGCACCCCCAGAACTATATCCGGGAGAGTGTCAGGGCTCTGGCACGAGAGGCTCCCAGGGATGGTGCCTCTACTTCAACTGGAGGAGCAACTGCATCGGTGAGGGGGGCGACCAGAACAGCTGATCCCAAATATTCAGCCTGTTTTCAATGAGGCCTCAATCAAGTGCAAACATTGCGATGCACTACTTTGTTACGGGGAACAAAATATGTTGATCATTGCTCGAGCAATAGAGAACCACCGCTGCCGTCCCCAGCCCTAATTTTGATTTTTTTTTTTTGCTCCTGTTGAGCAGTTTGCCATTCCCTGTTTTTGTTTTTGTTGAGGAAAAAAACGAGAAAAGAAGAAAAAAAAAAGTTCTTTTTAGAACTACCTCCAATTCTCAAAAAAGAGCTGTCTTCTTAAAAAAATGAAAAAGAGTAACTGAAGTGGAGTTGCAGTGAGAGAGAAGAGGAAAATGAGTGAGAAAGCAAAGAAAGGGATGAGAGGGGAAGGGAAGTGAAGTAGGGGGACTGAAAGAAGGTGAGTGTGGGAGGTGAGTGAGGAGAAGGAGAGTGAACATGGGGAATGAGGATAAGTGAAGAAAATGTAGTAAAGGAACGGGGGTGTGGAAGGGTAAGAAAAGAGCACTAATGTTTAGGAAAGAGTGGAGATACAGACTGGATAAAGACAAGTGAGTGTGAGACAAGGTGAGTAAGGGAGTGAAGAGACAGAGAAAGGGAAAGAAAAAGTGAGAGTAGAAGACTGAGGGCCTTATTTATGAGGCCATGTGTCACTTTTACACCGACGGTGCGTCACTTTTTGTGACGCACCAGTGGTGTAAAAATTGCACCTTGTTGAGTCATATTTACAAAGTGACGCATCTAGGTAGATGCATCACTTTGTAAACCCCTGCGCCACATTATACCTGCGCCAGGTATAATGTATGCAAAGGGGGGTATTGACGCAAGGAAGGGTCGTAGAAGTGACTCAGTGAAATCTATGAGATTTCACTGCGTCACTTTTAGGACGCTGCTGCGTCAAAATCTTGCGCCTGCCTCACAGCAGGCGTAAGACTGACACAGGCCCTTTCACATGGGGCTTGCCCCATGTGAAAGGATGCATTGCTGGAGTTGCGTCACTTTTGTGACACACTCCAGCAATGCGTCACTTTTGCGCTTACAGATACGTCAGAAATACTGACGTATCTGTAACTCCTTGCGACATGATGCGTCTTACAATAAATATGACGCATCAGGAATGTCGCAAGGAGAGCGCACTGAGAAGTGATGCGTCGCTGCTTTCACTCATCGATGCTTCATTTCTCATAAATGAGGCCCAGAGTGAGAGAGGAAAGAAACATAAGTGAGGGAGTGTGGCTGTGTTATAGGGAGTGAGTGTGATAGAAGAGGAGTGACAGACTAAGGGGTCAGAGAGAATGAGGCTAACAGAGAGAGAAAGAGGGAAGGGGAGTGTAGAACTAAGAGGACAGACGGAGTAAGAGAAGGAGTTAATGAAGTGGAGTAAGGAGAGTAAGGGAAGGGAAAAGAGTGAAGGAGTGAAGGAAGGGAAGAGAGAGGAAAGAAAGTAAAGGAGAAGGTCTGAAAGAAGGTGAGTGTGGGAGTATAGCTCAGTTATAGGGAGTGAGCGTGATAGAAGAGGAGTGAGAGACTAAGAGGACAGAGAGAGTGAGACTAACAAAGAGAGAGTGAGAAAAGGGGAGTGAGTAAGTTAGAGGACAGAGGGATTGAGAGAAGGAGTTACTGAAGTGGAGTAAGGGGAATAAGGGAAGGGAAAAGAGTGAAGGAGCAAAGGATGGGAAGAGAGAGGAAGGGAAGTAAAGGAGAAGGTTTCAAAGAAGAAGGGTGTGGGAGTATAACTGAGTCATAGGGAGTGAGCGTGACAGAAGAGGACTGAGAGACTAAAGAGACGGAGAGAATGAGGCTAACAGAGAGAGAATGAGGTAAGGGGAGTGTAGAAGTAAGAGGACAGAGGGAGTAAGACAAGGAATTAGTGAAGGGGAGTAAGGAGAGTAAGGGAAGGGAAAACAGTGAAATAACGAAGGATGGGAAGAGAGAGGAAGGAAAGTAAAGGAGAAGGTCTGAAAGAAGATGAGTATGAGAGTATGGCTCAGTAATAGGGAGTGAGCGTGATAGAAGAGGAGTGAGAGACTAAGAGGACGGAGAGATTGGGGGTAACAGAGAGAGAGTGAGAAAAGGGGAGTGAGTAAGTTAGAGGACAGAGGAATTGAGAGAAGGAGTTACTGAAATGGAGTAAGGGGAGTAAGGGAAGGGAAAAGAGTGAAGGAGCGAAGGATGGGAAGACAGAGGAAGGAAAGTAAAGGAAAAGGTCTGAAAGAAGGTGAGTGTAGGAGTATGGCTGAGTTATAGGGAGTGAGCGTGATAGAAAAGGAATGAGAGACTAAGGGGACGAAGAGAATGAGGCTAACAGAGAGAGAATGAGGGAAGGGGAGTGTAGAAGTAAGAGGACAGAAGGAGTAAGAGAAGGAGTTAATGAAGTGGAGTAAGAAACTGCACATTTTAATTGGTTGTACTTTTGAACACTTTGAAAGTCACATAACATTCACCCATCCCCCCAGTGCTCATTCCCCTGTTACCATGGTAACTCCCTCCTCACGCAGCACACAGTTCAGAAGTTCATCATATTATGTAGCAAAAAAAAAGCAGCAAGGGTGTTAGACTACTCAATGTACCAGCTAATCATGTGCAATGTTTCTTGAAATGACTTTTCCTCAACCATTAAAATTACTTCTTTCAAAAAACAAAAGCATGCACCCTATTTTTCAGTGGAGAATGTTAAGAAAGCACCAATCGTTTTTTGTTTTTCAAGTGCATTGAATCTCAACCACTTTTTTACATAACTCCTACTTTCAAACTGCCATTTCATTTCCACAACTCATCTGAATACAAGCACACCTACCTTGAAGATGCCAAAAGTCTGGTTTGTGGGTCATAGCTTTGTCCACTGGAGTCAAAAATATGCAGCTAACAGAGATATTTACAACCTTGATTTACCAAATGTGGACATTGTATGGATTGGGCTCGGTGAACAACACTTACAACGCAACTTTTACAACATAGTGCCTTTACAACGCGGTATTTACAACGCAAACCATTACAACGCATTGCGCTGGGGGCACTCTAGGATAGGGAATAGATTTAATTTACTATCCAACACCTTCCCTACTATCCACGGGGACTGGAGTTGGAATAGTAAATTAAACTATTCACTATCCAGCGCCCCAAAGCACTATGCGTTGTAATGGCATGCGTTGTAAAATTCGCGTTGTAACAGCATGCGATGTAAAAGCATGCGTTGTAATGTCATACATCCTTGGACAGAGAGGATTCAGATGCCACCAATTGATACCATTGGTAAAATCCTTTATGCATTTACCACACCCTGACCTTATAATTGTGCACTGTGGTGGCAATGACCTGGGCACTTTGACTGGGGTAGGTCTGGAAATGCTTTTAAAGGACATCTTTGGGCAATTGATGTCACTTTTTCCAAAAACTGCCTTGGTATTTTCTAATATATGCCAAAGGCAAAAATGGACTGGTCCAACCAATTTTGTCCACAGATTGAGAAAGCAAGGAAACATGTGAATAAATCTGTTTCTGCTTTCCTCAGAGACTATGGTATGGGTTCCATTTACCACAACAACTTGTGTTACAACATGCAAGACATCTATAGGAGAGATGGTGTGCATTTTACAGATGAGGGGAATAGAGTTTTCCTCTTGAATATAAGACTCTGCATTGGTACCTACTTGTAGGTACAAAAAACACCCACATAACACAACAGCTCTTTTCAGAGCTACCCTACCTCTAAGCACTCTAAATTATTTTTTACTATAATTTTTTACACTGTTTTTCCCTGTGGTGCACTCAGGGTGCGCGTACCAGAGTGCGCACCTGGGAGCGCACCTAGTGCTTACCCCGCGAAAATTTGAAGAAAAGTTTTTTTGCCCTTCAGGGTCCTTCTAGCCCCCCCTCAGAAAACCTAGGGGGCCAGGGGGTGTCTACTCTGCCCCCTTTTAATTATTTCCACCTTTCTTTTTTAACTCTTGTGTCTCGATTCTACCTAGACACAAGATGGCAGACTCTCCGGACTGTTTAGAATGTTGACAGACACCCGACAGCCAATCAGCGTTCCGCTCGCGCACTCTTGTAGCGCGCCGGGTGCGCTCCCCGGTACGCGTACCGGTGAGCGCTCAGAGCACGCCTATAGATATATATGTGTTTTTGAAGTTAATTTAAAAAAAAACACTGGAGCAATTTTCAGCAAACATAGCAAAGGCACATTTGCGTACCAGTCCCTACAATTTTGCCAAGTTTGGCGTAATTCCGTTCAGCGGTTCAGGCTGTAGACTTGTCAGACCGTCCTATGGAAATTAACATGGGGAAAATATGTTTTGGGACCCCCCTTTTTTCTCAGCCCCCACTTCACGAATCCCCCCGAAACTCTCAGGGAAGGAGCGCAGCGGAGCTGGCCAAAATTATGGTAAATTACACACAAATTCCTCAAGCGGCGCCAGAGTTATTCCCAATAGAATGTTGCGGATTTCCTATGGTAGCCAATCCTAACTATATCTACCTACTGGCAACCGCCAGTAGGTAATATATATATATATATATATATATATATATATATATCAAGTTTCACAAGTTACCCACAAGGCAGGGCGCACTCACAAGTCGGCGTGTCCTCTGGTAAGGAAATGTCAGGCACATCCAGCGTCTGCAGTAACCTGACGCATTTCGAGTAAACCACTCTTAATCATAGGTTTTCACTGCCACACACAAACTGCCAACAAAATGGTTTCCAGTGATCTCCCTTTAATAATTAGCCATCAATCACAGTCAGGTGAGTACAGCTTCAATTGCATCCTGGGACTGGAAGTCCATAACATAAATCCCAAGTGGGCTGTAGGCAGTTCTGCATGAAATAAATTGTTCATCACGGGTGTGCCAGCCCGAACATTCCCCAAGTACACCTTCCGCCTGTTTGTTCCGCTCCGCTGAAAGCGAGTCCAGCAGCAGAACCGCCTGCTACGCGGCGGTGCACCCCTCGGCCGGGTCGGCCGAAATACATCAAGTTTCACAAGTTACCCACAAGGCAGGGCGCACTCACAAGTCGGCGTGTCATCTGGTAAGGAAATGTCAGGCACATCCAGCGTCTGCAGTAACCTGACGCGTTTCGAGTAAACCACTCTTAATCATAGGTTTTCACTGCCACACACAAACTGCCAACAAAATGGTTTCCAGTGATCTCCCTTTAATAATTAGCCATCAATCACAGTCAGGTGAGTACAGCTTCAATTGCATCCTGGGACTGGAAGTCCATAACATAAATCCCAAGTGGGCTGTAGGCAGTTCTGCATGAAATAAATTGTTCATCACGGGTGTGCCAGCCCGAACATTCCCCAAGTACACCTTCCGCCTGTTTGTTCCGCTCCGCTGAAAGCGAGTCCAGCAGCAGAACCGCCTGCTACGCGGCGGTGCACCCCTCGGCCGGGTCGGCCGAAATACATCAAGTTTCACAAGTTACCCACAAGGCAGGGCGCACTCACAAGTCGGCGTGTCATCTGGTAAGGAAATGTCAGGCACATCCAGCGTCTGCAGTAACCTGACGCGTTTCGAGTAAACCACTCTTAATCATAGGTTTTCACTGCCACACACAAACTGGCAACAAAATGGTTTCCAGTGATCTCCCTTTAATAATTAGCCATCAATCACAGTCAGGTGAGTACAGCTTCAATTGCATCCTGGGACTGGAAGTCCATAACATAAATCCCAAGTGGGCTGTAGGCCGTTCTGCATGAAATAAATTGTTCATCATGGGTGTGCCAGCCCGAACATTCCCCAAGTACACCTTCCGCCTGTTTGTTCCGCTCCGCTGAAAGCGAGTCCAGCAGCAGAACCGCCTGCTACGCGGCGGTGCACCCCTCGGCCGGGTCGGCCGAAATACATCAAGTTTCACAAGTTACCCACAAGGCAGGGCGCACTCACAAGTCGGCGTGTCATCTGGTAAGGAAATGTCAGGCACATCCAGCGTCTGCAGTAACCTGACGCGTTTCGAGTAAACCACTCTTAATCATAGGTTTTCACTGCCACACACAAACTGCCAACAAAATGGTTTCCAGTGATCTCCCTTTAATAATTAGCCATCAATCACAGTCAGGTGAGTACAGCTTCAATTGCATCCTGGGACTGGAAGTCCATAACATAAATCCCAAGTGGGCTGTAGGCAGTTCTGCATGAAATAAATTGTTCAACACGGGTGTGCCAGCCCGAACATTCCCCAAGTACACCTTCCGCCTGTTTGTTCCGCTCCGCTGAAAGCGAGTCCAGCAGCAGAACCGCCTGCTACGCGGCGGTGCACCCCTCGGCCGGGTCGGCCGAAATACATCAAGTTTCACAAGTTACCCACAAGGCAGGGCGCACTCACAAGTCGGCGTGTCATCTGGTAAGGAAATGTCAGGCACATCCAGCGTCTGCAGTAACCTGACGCGTTTCGAGTAAACCACTCTTAATCATAGGTTTTCACTGCCACACACAAACTGCCAACAAAATGGTTTCCAGTGATCTCCCTTTAATAATTAGCCATCAATCACAGTCAGGTGAGTACAGCTTCAATTGCATCCTGGGACTGGAAGTCCATAACATAAATCCCAAGTGGGCTGTAGGCAGTTCTGCATGAAATAAATTGTTCATCACGGGTGTGCCAGCCCGAACATTCCCCAAGTACACCTTCCGCCTGTTTGTTCCGCTCCGCTGAAAGCGAGTCCAGCAGCAGAACCGCCTGCTACGCGGCGGTGCACCCCTCGGCCGGGTCGGCCGAAATACATCAAGTTTCACAAGTTACCCACAAGGCAGGGCGCACTCACAAGTCGGCGTGTCATCTGGCTGGCACACCCGTGATGAACAATTTATTTCATGCAGAACTGCCTACAGCCCACTTGGGATTTATGTTATGGACTTCCAGTCCCAGGATGCAATTGAAGCTGTACTCACCTGACTGTGATTGATGGCTAATTATTAAAGGGAGATCACTGGAAACCATTTTGTTGGCAGTTTGTGTGTGGCAGTGAAAACCTATGATTAAGAGTGGTTTACTCGAAACGCGTCAGGTTACTGCAGACGCTGGATGTGCCTGACATTTCCTTACCAGATGACACGCCGACTTGTGAGTGCGCCCTGCCTTGTGGGTAACTTGTGAAACTTGATGTATTTCGGCCGACCCGGCCGAGGGGTGCACCGCCGCGTAGCAGGCGGTTCTGCTGCTGGACTCACTTTCAGCGGAGCGGAACAAACAGGCGGAAGGTGTACTTGGGGAATGTTCGGGCTGGCACACCCGTGATGAACAATTTATTTCAGGCAGAACTGCCTACAGCCCACTTGGGATTTATGTTATGGACTTCCAGTCCCAGGATGCAATTGAAGCTGTACTCACCTGACTGTGATTGATGGCTAATTATTAAAGGGAGATCACTGGAAACCATTTTGTTGGCAGTTTGTGTGTGGCAGTGAAAACCTATGATTAAGAGTGGTTTACTCGAAACGCGTCAGGTTACTGCAGACGCTGGATGTGCCTGACATTTCCTTACCAGATGACACGCCGACTTGTGAGTGCGCCCTGCCTTGTGGGTAACTTGTGAAACTTGATGTATTTCGGCCGACCCGGCCGAGGGGTGCACCGCTGCGTAGCAGGCGGTTCTGCTGCTGGACTCGCTTTCAGCGGAGCGGAACAAACAGGCGGAAGGTGTACTTGGGGAATGTTCGGGCTGGCACACCCGTGATGAACAATTTATTTCATGCAGAACTGCCTACAGCCCACTTGGGATTTATGTTATGGACTTCCAGTCCCAGGATGCAATTGAAGCTGTACTCACCTGACTGTGATTGATGGCTAATTATTAAAGGGAGATCACTGGAAACCATTTTGTTGGCAGTTTGTGTGTGGCAGTGAAAACCTATGATTAAGAGTGGTTTACTCGAAACGCGTCAGGTTACTGCAGACGCTGGATGTGCCTGACATTTCCTTACCAGATGACACGCCGACTTGTGAGTGCGCCCTGCCTTGTGGGTAACTTGTGAAACTTGATGTATTTCGGCCGACCCGGCCGAGGGGTGCACCGCCGCGTAGCAGGCGGTTCTGCTGCTGGACTCGCTTTCAGCGGAGCGGAACAAACAGGCGGAAGGTGTACTTGGGGAATGTTCGGGCTGGCACACCCGTGATGAACAATTTATTTCATGCAGAACTGCCTACAGCCCACTTGGGATTTATGTTATGGACTTCCAGTCCCAGGATGCAATTGAAGCTGTACTCACCTGACTGTGATTGATGGCTAATTATTAAAGGGAGATCACTGGAAACCATTTTGTTGGCAGTTTGTGTGTGGCAGTGAAAACCTATGATTAAGAGTGGTTTACTCGAAACGCGTCAGGTTACTGCAGACGCTGGATGTGCCTGACATTTCCTTACCAGATGACACGCCGACTTGTGAGTGCGCCCTGCCTTGTGGGTAACTTGTGAAACTTGATATATATATATATATATATATATATATATATATATATATATATAAAAATAAATATATATATATATATATATATATTCAGGTCCACAATGCATAGCAGCGCTACGCTACTGCACTCTCCTCGAGAAACCAGGGATCAAATTCAGTACGAGGTGCGCTTTTCCAAATCCATTTATTTACTTAATTAAATGCAGCATCGTGATCGAACACGGAAAAAACCCAACGCGTTTCGGCGAGAGAACTCGCCTTGGTCACGGGTAATTACACAAACAGTGAGCAAACAATAAATAAAGTTTCACGTGATTAAGTGACAAAATAAACAACAGACTCACAGTTCAAATATCGCGGCCATCTTGGAATAGGGTGCGCTTACATGGATCTAAATGTCCCAAAATGTATATACATTTAACAGATGCATTTCAACATAAATTTCCGAAATATATTGACCACTTATACCAAATTCATTTGGTCCTATGTTTAAAGAAACTGTATCCACAAGAACGCTAATTCTGCGTTTCACATCCATATAGCATCCTAGCTATGTAACATCCTTGGAGCCAGTTTATTTCAAACATAATTCCACATATAATAACCTCAAGTGAGTTGTACTACAATCCATTAAATAACTTGAGAAATTAAATCTTTTACATCCAAACCCCAGTGAGATTATGTACATTGCATATATTCAAATCAGTCTTAATATCTCAACTCGTTGTCACTTATTCCAACCTCCAGTGAGTTGAGTAGTACACAATATAAGTAGATAAAGTATATTTCATGAGGTATATAGTCCCAAGTGAGATTATGAAACAGTGCATTTACTAGAACCAATCCAAGTATCAATGTCTCAGTAGGATTTTTCTTCCTGTGCACCATTACATTGTCAATACCTAAAGTTGAAACACAAAAAAGAAAAGAAAAAAAGGGCCAATCAAAATACTCATAAATTAAAGCATACCAAGAGGCTTCTAAACTGGCTATGAGTCACAAACTAAGTGAATAGTGAAACAAAGAAAAAATAGTCAATTCATACCACTTTGATAAAATCAGCAATAGGCACAATATGGACCTTGGACCCAAATCATTTGAAATACTAGATAGACATAGTCAATTCTTGAACAAAATTACTTAGCACAATGTGGAATACAGCCTGTATCCTAATCCCCTAAAGACCATTTCATTTCTTCCTCAGAGTTCAAGCCTCTGGGCATCAGGGTGTCTAGCTCAAGAATATACCTATTCTCCATTTGTCTTAGCTTGCGGATTTTATCACCACCTCTTTTCATGGCAGGGAGCTTGTCAATTACGAAGAACTTCAACAAATTTCTATTGCTTTTGTGTAGCTCTTTGAAGTGACGTGCAATAGGTGAAGTTTGATCTTTGTTATCAATGGATCTCATATGCTCCAGGACACGTTTTTTCGCAGGGAACATGGTGCTCCCTACATACTTCCTTGCACATGGGCACGTCAAGACATATACGCAATACTCGGAAAGGCATGTTAGATGTTTGTTGATTGTTTTTTCAACTGCTTCGACAGGAAAGAAGACTCTTTTGATGTTATTGCTATACCTGCAAGCCTTGCATTTCATGCAGGTATAGAAGCCTTTGATGTCATTTGCTTTAGTTGTGTTTATGCTCACTTCATTCTTACTTAATCTGTTGCAAAGGATGTGAACCTGTATATATATATATATATATATATATATATATATATATATACATATATATATATATATATATATATATATATATATATATATATATATATTATATATATATATACATACTAAATTCTTCCTCTAATCTTTAATCCTAAAGAAATAACTGGCACTCCAGAGTTCAATTTCCACCAGGTATATTAGTGATAGCATGTTTGTCGCTCTCCATGTTCCTCAGATCAGGAACTCTGGAGTGTCTGAAGTTTCCTGAGTATTCGGGGCACCACCAAACCCCTTCTTGTGGCTACAGTGGGCCACAGAGAACAAAAAGACACCAAAAGCGTCCAAAACTGCCCACCTGGAAAAGAAAAAACACAGTTTGAAGCTTGGTCTCTCAGAAGGACCAGCCGGATATTGCCTCAAATAGTACTCTACTTCTGGAGGCTTAGTGAACCCTACGGGAGGGCCAAGCCCCTGGGGTTCGTTACAAGGAAATACAGTTATAAGGGGGTGGGAGTGGGCTTGTGTGGAGCCCTCTCCTGTGACTCTGTTCGCTCCACAGGGTCCCCTTCTCCTCTGGAGCTGTGAAAAGAATGAGCACTGTACCACTCTTTAATTTTCTATCCCCAGCTCCCAGAGGATAAACGCCTAGCCTGTATTATAGCCTGGGTGGAGAAAATGCCCAGGCTCCCTCTGCCTTTCTGAGCACCAAACCGCAGCACTCAGCCCAATCACAACTCTGTATTGCAGCATTGTGATTGCTTAGGGGAGCCTGTGTGCTTCCTGCTTGGTTCCGTCCGGAAGAGACGCCGAGAGATGACCGAGGAGGGAACGCAAGGAAAAGGTAAGTGTATTATTTTGTTTTTCTTCCCCCCTAGCACCTACCACCCCTGATCCATGACAGCCACCACTGGCAGTGACATACTACCTAATGTACACTCCTAAGTTTCCAACTTGGATATGTGACTTCCTGCGACTAAACACCAATCTCAATTAAATTTAAGCCGTTGCATTATGGTTGTGACAAACGTTTCAAAGTACCTATTACGAGACCGTTTCTTAGCGAGCTGGACTTAACTTTCAAACAAATTCACTTCTAAGAAGAACTTCAAGCAACGTTCCCACGGCCTGTGTTATTAGCTGCAATTAACTAGAGGGGTCACATGTCCAAATTCAGCTTATATAGTTTAGTAATTTCAAAATAAGAGACACCCTAATATTATCATGCCACAATTTTGATGGAGTCGTCTATTTTTACATTTGTTTTCATTTTAAAATATTGCAATTAACAAAAAAAGTTTTTTTTAATTGAGTGGCATTATAATTTAAATACATATATATAAAAACATAGTTTGTAGCCAATTAGGGGCTCCCCTGCATAGACTCCAGCTCTACTGTTGCCTATTCATTGCCATTTTATCTTACTCTGTTCTAATGTCTTTATGAATTAATTTATAGTTTTTGATCCAACTACTTCTCCTAGGAAGTTCTTGGTATTCACTGGTATTTATGTTAGAGAATCAGAAAACGAAAAAAACAAGTAATTGCAAAGCCTATAGGTCAAGTCTTGGCTAGCTGGTGAAATCTGTTTTGTATTTATTTAGGTTTTTGCCTGCACAGCACTGTGCTTGTGAAATCTCTTGTAAGTAAAAAAAATAATCTTAAAAGGGTCTTGGAGCCTGCCCATTACTTACTTTCACTTACCACTGGCTGGTTCCTATGTGACTCCCACGTCACTTTACTTACGATTGGCTGGCTCCCAAGTGGCTCCTGTGTCACTCTTGTTTCCTTGGTTACTATTGGTCAGCACCTCCTCACCTTCGTCTTCCTCCTGGGCATCGAGTCCAAATCTTCATGCTGTCTTGCCTGGATAAAGCACTTACTGTGGCAAGTGTCCTTCCACTGTAAGGTACTACTTTTTTTCTTTGTCTCTACACTTTCACCATTTTGCGTTTTTTTCGAGACCCCTTGTATATACGTTAGTATATACTTTACTTATGTGCTTGAGCCATCCCCCTGCTTTTCATTTGTTTGCTTCAGTGTACTTAAAAAATTCTTGCTTGCTAGTGATCAGTCCTGCCTCTTTATCACTCTTTTTTTTGTCTTTTGTTTCCTCTCACGGAGCAGGGAACAAGTATTATATTCCTGGGTTAGGCCCATGTAGCGAAGCAGCTTATTTCTTACATTGTCCCCACAATAACATTTCAGCCATGAACTTTGCACATATTTGCGTGTTCGACAATGTTAGATTTGTTTCCCTGAAACTAAACGTGTTTACACATGTAGCTTTGCACAACATTATCACAATACCCTGAACATCAAATACAAGGTCTCTTTTCGCTCTATTTACAAATGTTACCTTTATCGTCATCCACGGGGCGACAGGGCTATCTACATATCCATAAAATCACTAATCGATATGCACATCACAAGGCTGCTTTCTATTATAAAAATATGAGCATACCGATAGATTAGTATTGGAGGCACTTCAGCTGACACCGAGGTTCCTGGCATGCTGAGACTTCACCATGCAGTGGTCTGACATCTCTGTGGGGGGTGTCCAGTTTGTGACTAAGACGTAGTCCTTCATTCTCTCCCATCAGGTAATGGGGTTGGATCGTCCCCTAGGGGGATCCTTGGCTACACACCTACACACACTCCAGGTACACTCAAAGTATGGTTTGCATAGTAGGAGTAGCCCAATTACTGCCTTGTTTTATAGGCCTGCATATATACACTGTTTTAGCACCATGGTAGAACTATATCTACTATTTACGCTTTTGGTGCTTGTATACACTCTGATCTGCTTCTGTCTATTAATCATTGCAGCACACATATTTTATACAAGAATAATGTTGGTTCAATAAACATATTGAAATTGTCCCATTGTGTATTCTCTGTATACTTCTCTGAGAATAAGTGAGCACGAGTGACTAAGCAAAAGGTTCTGTACTGTTCCCATGATCCTTGAGGGGTCAGGGTTGTCATGTTCAGTGGTTTCCAGAAACCATTCACTCCCTGATAAGGTTGGGGCAGCTTACAGTGGCATTGTGAGCAAGCTGGTCTATAGGCCAACATATCCTGTGTGTGGGGGGGGGTGGTGGTCCAGAATCAGTGTAGGCACCAAACCCCTAGTTTATGTTGTCCAACAAACGTGCAGAACCTACAGATTAGAATGAAGTACACAACATGGCTGGACCAACATTGGTCAATCTGCATAGTTCAGTCATGCTTTCTCAGTGACCTCTACTCAAATTTAAACCAGAGACATCTGATGCGGGAAGGGAACTAGATCTGCCTCAGCTGAGTAGATATACCCTATGTAGTGGCTGTAGATTTCTTTAAACTTGGAGAATTAAATATTTCCTGCATTGTGCATACCTTATCTCAATACATTAATTTAATAAAAGATACCTTTTCTTTAACAATGATCGAACAAGCTGATAACATTGAGGAGCAGGAATTCACTCTAAACATTACAGAAAAGTGCAGAGAGGCAGTTATTATGAAATAACCACAACATGGCCTCCCAGCAATGGATGGAGATGTTACCGTCGTTGTTGAGGCAAACAAAGCATTCAGAACAGAGGTATTCTACTCTTGGGTTAAATTTCCTCCTGCAGATGCACACACACACAGTTGTTTCACACTTAGGTTGAAGATAAACCACCTAAAGAATATTTACCATATGTGGACACAGAAGTCCCATTAACTTACCAAGAGCATAATAATTGGTTTAAAGGCGCCCTACCCCATAGCACAGAACACGAGAGACTCAATCCACTCAGTAAAGAAGAAGCGCCCTGGCTGGTCTTAGCTTCTTATACACCGCATCCAGACATTGCTACTTTACCAGCAGCAGGAATGCATATACTTTATAGAGATTTACTAAAAATGTACAGGTATCTTACACAATATATAATGAGAACATTAGGAGCCCAACCTGTGAGGGCTGCTCAAGTTGCACAACCTCAATTGGCTACTAAGGGTATCAGCCTCCAAACACTGAATGCAGTTATGGGAAAGATTCCCACAAGTTGTGAGCAAATCCCGTTCTGGATAGCACAGAAAACAGCTCAGCTTTAAGCAGTTTATCCACATATGAGCCTGCAGGAAAATCATAGAATATTAACAAATTGCTTGCCCATGGGGATGGCTTCCCCGATAGAAGACTATGCCACTTGGGGTACAATCTACACTGCTGTTTATATTGGAACTCCTGGTACCCCTTCAAAAGTAGTTATAACAAATGTACAGAAACAAATACAGAACGAGTACATGGCAGAGCCTGCCCTGGACCTGGGGATGATATTAATGGGCAGTTTGGCCCAAGTACCTCCAATTATGTTAAGTAACCTAAAAGTGTATCACTACGCTGTTTATTTTGGGGACTATTTTTTTTATTTCTTCCCTGATCGTGTTACACTGTGGGTGCGTGCTCATCTTTGGCGCCCTTATTTATTATTGCTCACTCTTCATTTCTCTCTATTTATTTGTTTCGTTCTTCCCATAATATTTCCTTTCTTACACGTCATTTCTCTGTCGCTGTCTGGAATCACCTCTCTTTTTATCTCATTGTCTTGTGCACACATCGCACATCTTGCTCCGCAACCCTCATGCAGCGCTGCCATCTTGTTTTTAAAGTGCCCAGCAGCGCTATATATTCGGTGTTTATTCAGCTTATTAATGACTATATGAATTAGACTTCTGGGCAGATTGCTGCGTTTCGAGACCGATTCATCAGCTTCAAAGTCGGCAGCTCTAGCTATTACTACACATCCTCTTCCCTCAAGATATAAGATGGCTGGCACTCCTTTGGAATGCATAGCTATGGGTTCCAAAGCAGCGACGGCCATCTTGTTTTTGTATGATGCTTGTTTCACTCAGAGTTCAGCAGCAGTCAGTGTATGTGCACCTCATGCTGGCAGACAGAGGCGGCCATGCTTCCGCCCAGGCCCGGACTGGCCACTGCGGGCACCGGGCAATCTCCCGGTGCATCGCACGGGTGGGGGCCTGTTTTGGGCCCCTGGGGACCGTTTTTGTTACATGGCCGTTTCTGCAGCTTAGATGCACAATCGGCCAAAAACCGGCCTGGCAAAGAGCTTGGCGGCACCTCCAACCCCCCCGATTGGGGAAGGGGGGCCGGCCGAGCACTTTGCCAGGGCCGGTTGTGGTTCCCAGTCCGGCCCTGCTTCCACCCGTGCCTGGAGTCAACCATTTGCTGCAGAAGGTAGGGTTCTCCCACCTCATATTTTACTAGTTTTAATTTTTCACCTTTCTGACTGGTAGAAAATGCTTAGTTGGGATTAGGTTTTATCTGAAAGCGAGCCCCTGAAGTTTGATTTACAGCAAGAGCCACTCAGGTTTCAGCAAAAGTTAAACGCTGCACTTCGAATAATAAAAAAAACAACCGCTTATTTTAAGTTTCTCGCTGCATAAAAGCCACAGCTGGAGAGTTCTGTCGGAGTTTTATGGGGGAATACTTATAATGTACACTGGAACAGTGGCAGTTCTACCCAATTTCTGCTGCCATATAATTGAGGATGTCTATTTTTGTTTTCGTATTCACAAAATAATTCAAATCACTAGCCTACCAGGGTCTGGTTTGTTAGTTTTTTTTATTTATTTTTTTAAGAAAGAAATCCTATTGGGACACCAGTGGCTGTTGGAAATGTGGAGGGCAAATGTGTATGCATTTATTCAGTTGTCACTTGCAGCACCAGTTTTTGTGCAGCTCATGATTATCCCAGAAGGCACAGGCGCTTATTGGGGTGACATCTGTGTCTTTAGAAAATGAATCTGTCTACTTTTCAATTTGTTTTGCACTATTGCAGAATATGTGCCTGAGGCTAGATCTCAGTGATGAAACTCTCCTCTCTGCTCACCCAGTGTATCAACCTGTGTGACCCTACTTGCTTAGTCCCTTATCTGATTAATCCAGAAACTCTTAGAAGCAGGTCATTCGCCTTACTGAGCGCTATGTAAACTTGGCCTTTGCGTCAGTCCATCACTTTTGTTAGCTGTTGAATTTATCTCCACATGAATTTAGAGATCACTTTCAATTTTATTTTTTGTTCCAAGTTAGGTGTAATATATGATATATTATGTAATAGGATAGAATGATTCTGCGGAAAATACCCCCACCGGGTCAGCATTTAATTATACTGTAAAATAAAAATGAGTAATGTAAAATGTGTAAAAGTGTAGTGTACTGTCTGGCAGTTTTTGAAAACACACATTCCTGCGCACCAATTAATGTAGACAAACTCACTTAAACGTATACAAAACACATCAACCACACACATAGGGATACAATACCGGTCTAATCTGATTGCCTCATGTTTGGGATACGCTACTGCAATTAAACAAATCCTTTGTAATGCGCCCGGTTGCTCTTCATAGCAGAGCTGTGTTATATAAAATATCTAGGATAAGTACCTTATGATGCTGTGGTATCGTGTACATCATGCTGCTAGTTCCAGATTGTGTTCTGAGCTGTGTGTGGTGTCAGGTAGTATGTTTCTGCTAAAAGTGAAGGTGCTGCCTGCTCTAGAAGGTTCTAGTTGGTTAATGTCCAGAAGCAGAGTCTGGAATGGTTAAAGGGGATCTGAGGGCTCTCCCTGAACTCCCTGTGCTATGGGTTCTTTAAGCTAAAGGAAGATTCTGGAAACTAAATACCGAATGAATAATTCTAGGTGCAGCTTTGGATCTGAATATGTAGGTTAGTCCACAACCACAGCACTCTATGGCTTAATATTTCAGTCGTACTCCTGTTCGCATGCACTGGCCCAGTGAGCAGGCTATCTAGAACCTCATCAAGGTACTTCAGCAGTGTAATGTTCTAGACCCCCATGTGCTCTGGGTAGTAAGTTGATTGGTCTAGAACCAGGCACTGAAACATAACATGTTTGAGCTATCCAATACCCTCATGTGTCCTGGCCTAGTAAAGCATCCCTTCCAGAGCAGTGCAGTTTAATGATGAATATTTGAGCTCTTGGACACAATGCTGTGTACAGGCCTATTTGGTCAACCGTTCAACATCTATGCAGTGTGTCAGTCACTAGAAATTTGCAGCACAATATTTAAGCTCTCGATCCCAGTGTGTTGTAGCACAGTAAATCTAGTTGTCCAGAAGAGTGTAGTGGAGCCCAGAATGTTCCAGGTTTAGTAGAGGCTTTTTTTACCTCCCTTCCCTGTAGTGCACTGTGAGTGAACACGTCGCTGCACATTTTATTGCAGTGCCTTGAGGCATGACACAAAGGACAAAGCATTCTTTTCATTAAACAGATAGCTTACACTGAGAGGAATCGTCCTCTTAACAGTTATAGTAATGCTTGATGGTAATCATGTTATCAACCCAGGAAGGATGGTTGTTCAATGCTAAGAATCTGACCTGTGATGTGCAGTTCACATAGGTGAATTCTGGCACAGGACACATTAACCTTCTGAGCTTTCCCACCAGCTTCAGTTAGGCGGAGAAGCTTCCTGAAAAGTGGGAATTCTGCTGTAAATGCGGAGACGGGAACTGGCTCCTGTGAGATATGAGGACCAGAGTGTCTGTTTTGAATCATGTATTCATTCTGCTTGTGAAACTGGCATTCCCCCGAGCTGATGACGTATGGACAACCACTTCATAGGTTGAGCCTACCAAACAGTGCACGCAATAGTTGTAAAATATGTTTTGTAGGTTTAAACTGGGCTTGGAAACAGCCCATTACTTACCATTGGTTCGCTTTATTGCCACTCTCATTTGCTTGTTTCCTATTCAATTGTATGCCTTCCTCTTCATGTGTTTTCCCTCCCAAGGAACCTAGCCTCTTTATGATCCTTTTGACGGCACAGCACCCAGGGTAATATGCTGCATGGCTAAACACTTATAGGGCCCAACGGTAAGGCCTATTGGCTATGCCAATGCTAGTTTTTTTCTGGCAGCGCACCCACCCCGGCTCACACCCAGAGCTGCTGCCCACATACCGGGCCGCGGCCTCACATTGGTCTGCTTGAATAAAAAACATCACTGCATCCCCCTCCCTCCATACTCAAAAACCCTCCATATCTGCATGTGTTCCCATTTATCTCTCCCTCACCTGCCATCGATATACAAAGAATGTTTTTTACATGTCACGTCACAAGGCTGTACTTCCATATTCAAGCTGGAAACAACTCCCGCAGTAGCGTTAAACTAGATAACAGTGCCAACAGTCATGCACTGCACTTAGAAACGGGGTAAACACAGTGTAATACGCTATATTGAAAAAACATTGGAAATGCAATAGGTCTTGCATGCGCTTGAGGTAGAGCTACTGACATTGTAAATGACAATGGGGCTGATTATGATTTTGGTGGGACCGACACCAACGGCACATCGGTCTCGGTCTCACCGACATCTGTCCCTGCGGTCCAGCCACCAAATTACGATATGGCAGGCGGAGAGGTCGTCAGTGCTTCAGAAGGCACAATTTTCCATTAATGACGGCGGACCCAGACTTGGCTCCGCCATTGGGATTATGATGGCACTTTCTACCTCCCCTTTCATGGCCATCCACATGCCATAAAAAGGCAAGCCGAAAGTGACTTTGGGGGCACCTAGCAGGGCCCCATCCCCTCCACTATGGGGCCTGGAGGGTGCCCCCGTAAACATCCCTGCACCCTCACAGTGCAGGGATGTTTCAAAACATCAATTTTACAATGAAAGCTTAAGCTCCGTTTACCGCCCGCTGCACAAGTACCATTGTAAAATGCATGTTTGCGACCGCCCTTTAGGCAGTCGCATCGTAATCCTGTGGTCGGAACCGCCTGACTAAGGCCGCATGGTTCCAGAACGTTATGGTGTCAGGCAGACGCAAGTCCTCCCGACATTGTAATTAGCCCCAATGTATTTTACCCATGTGTTATGGAGTGTAGTATGTGGTGTGTAGTGAAATTATGTGGGTTGAATTGGACTTGTTATTTGTGGATTCTTTTTTTTTTTTTAAACCAAATTTCTCAAAAACGAGTGGTTAGAAATGGGTGTCTCTAGCTAGCAGAGGACAATTCTGGACAATTCTAGACAAAACTGGACAATTCAAAAACTTAAACATGACGATAATCAATTCAAATCTAACGATTAATTCAAACAATTACACCAGTCGGTGATTAGAACAAGGCCTGTAAGCACTATGACATTAAGTATTGTTCAGTTCGTTGAGCGCTTCAAACAGGTATACTGCCGGGACAACTTTCTCTGGAAGTGATTTGCTCTCGCGGTATATTTCATGTAGTGGCACCCTCTCTAGATCTTCAATTAATGTGGCAAAGTTGTCCCCGCAGTATACCTGTTTGAAGCGCTCAACGAACTGAACAATACTTAATGTCATGGAGCTTTCAGGCATTGTTTTAATCACCAACTGGTGTAATTGTTTGAATTAATCGTTAGATTTGAATTGATTATCATCATGTTTAAGTTTTTGAATTGTCCAGTTGTTTATGTGTTTATTAACATTTATTCATGAGGAATGTATAAATGAATGAAATGTGTATTCTTTTCATGCTTTAAAAAAATGAAAGGATGTTTGAAATCAAGTTGAATCAATACAACTGTGAAAGTAAAATGCAATGACGTGATGCGTTGTATTTCCAAATCTGCATGAGTAATTAGCAGTTCCAAAACTGGTGGCCAGGTAATCCTTTTTGAAAAAATACTTTCTAAAAGTGGCATTTAAAAACCATGTTTACTAAAATATGTGTTATTAAATTCTGAGTTCAGAGAGCCCAAACTTTATTTTTCTACCTTGTCGCAATGGGAAATTAAACTTACTTGAAAGATGCTACAAAGTATCTACCATTCTATCCTATGGGTTAGATAGCTTTTCAATATCCTATCTTTCCCATACACTGCACCCTGCCCATGGAGGTATCTTGGGCCTACCATATGGGTGCCTTACATGTAAGAAAAGGGAAGGTTAGGGCCTGGCAAGTGGGTGCACATGCCAGGTCAAGTTCTCAGATTAAAACTGCATATAGACACTGCAGGAGCAGGTCTGAGATACCTTGTCAGGGCTACTCATGTCAGGGCTACAATTAGTGTTACAGGCCCACTAGTAGCATTCAATTTACAGGCCCTGGCACACTCAGGGCACTTTACTAGGGACTTACCAGTAAATCAAATATACTAATCAGGGAGAACCAATTGTAATAACAATTTACACAAGGAGGACTTGCACTTTGACACTGATCAGCAGTGGCAAAGTGTCCAAAGCATTTAAGCCAGCAAAAGCGAAATCCAGAACAGCATAAAAAAATAAAGGAGGTAGAGGCAAAAAGTCTGGGGAAACCCCGCCAAAGATGCCAAGTCTACCATGCGTCCCCTCCAGCTGAAAGGTGGGAAGAACTACCCAGCCTCTTGGGCGTTCTCATCATAAGGCGGAAGAATCTGGAAAGAACATCAGCATTGGCGTGTTCTGTACAAGGGCAGTGTTCCACCGAAAGTCCATTCCCTGTAGGGAGATGGACAACTTCAACAGTTTTGGGTTCTCACCCCTCGATTGCATCATCCTTCTGAGGGGCTTGTGGTCTGTCTGAACCCGAAAGTGAGTCCCAAACAAGTAGAGGCTTAGCTTCTTCAGCGCCCAAACCACAGCAAAAGCTTCTCTTTCAATTGCACTCCACCTCTGTTCCATGGCAAGTAGCCTCCTAAAATCGAAAGCTACGGGTTGGTCCCAGCCCTCGTCATTCAACTGTGAAAGTACTGCTCCCACATAATGCTCTGAAGCATCTGTATGCACAACAAATTCTTGGGAGAAGTTGTGTGCCGTGAGCACAGGCGCCGTACACATGGCAGATTTCAGGGCATCAAAAGCGGTCTGACAGGTATCGGTCCAGATCCTTTTCCTTGGCAGTTTCTTTGAAGTCAGCTCTGTCAAGGTGCAACAATGGTGCCATACTCCTTGACAAACTGACTGTATTACCCTGTGAGACCTAAAAAGGCTCTCACCTCTGTCTGGGTCTTGGGGGGGGCTCCCAAGCCAGAATGGTGTTGATTTTAGGCTGTAGGGGTGCCACCTGGCCGCTTCCTACCTGGTGCCATAAGCACACCACAAGTCCCTGCCCTATCTGGCACTTACTGGCCTTGATAGTGAGGCCTGCCTTCTGCAGAGCCTTCAACACTTCACAGAGGTGTTGCAAGTGTTCCTCCCAGCTGGAGCTGGACACAGCAATGCCAACCAGGCAGGCAGCGCTGAATTTCTCCAGCCCAGACAGCACCTGGTTGACAAGTCTCTGGAATGTAAGAACAAGCAAAACACAAGATATGTAGGAAAAGATCCAAAATAAGTCCTGTAGAGAGAACAATAAATTAGGCCCTACCTATGAGTACTAAGTCCCCGGGCATGTATGTATGTGAAAATTATAAATATATGTTGGAAATTTGAACCGGGGCCAGAATCACGAATGATCAATGAACTAAATGAGTTGTCAGGGGACTTAGTACCCATAAGTAGGGACTAATTTAATAATCTCTCTACAGGACTTACTTTGGATCTTTTCCTACACATCTTGCGCTTTGCTTGTTATTATGCGTTGCCCAGATGTGTTGGGGTGATGAGGGCAAACCCCTGTGGTTTATTCATATAAGTCTTGTTAGATTTGGGGGTCTCTAGTTGGCAGAGGTAGGTACCTTTGACCAAATAGGGACCTGTGCGTCTAGTCAAGGTAAGGGGCTACACTCCTAAAATAACCCCTGCTAACCCCTTGGTAGTTTGGCACGAGCAGGCAGGCTTATCTCAGAGGCAGTGTGTAAAGCATTAGGGAACACATACTGTAATACAGTGACAACACCACACAGGTTGTATTATAAAAATAAGTATTTTTATATAGACTTAACACAAGACCAAATTACAAAAATCCACAATACTGTACTCAAAAATAGACTTTAAATTAGTAGAAAATAGCTTAATTCTCTCAAGTTGTAAATGCAACACTTTACTCTCGAAGTAGCTTGGATGCGTAACGCAAAGCAAACAAAAGGGTCGCAGGTAAGGTGATGCGTTGGTTCCTTACACTCAGGGGAGTGGATGCTTCAGTTCCTTACTGTTGCGCAGGGGAGTTGATGCTCGATTTTTTACTATATGGGGAGGTGATGAGTCTGTTTCTTACTGCTTTCCGGTGCGATGCGACAAAATGGCGTCTTGGTTACGATGCGACAACGTTGATGCGCTGCGTGCACGCCTGACGGCCGTGCGGCGACTCGATGATCTTTGGAGCAGCAACAGGCTCTGAGACACGCTTCTCCGGTGATGCGATGGCGACTTCTGCGGTGGCGGCACGCTTCTCCAGTGATGCGATGTGCTTCGGTGATGCGATGGCGACAGCGGCGGCGCGCTTCCTTGGTGATGCGACGGCAACTGCTGCGGTGGCGACACTCTTCTCGTAGCTGAGTCGCGCTTCCAGCTCCCAGCAACACACAGTCTCTCAGAAGGCCCAGCACAACAGCAGGCACTTCAATTTCCAGCAAGGGAATTCTGGGGGAGCTGGTTGGTGAAGTCTTGTATCCCTGAGACTTCAGGCAGGAGGCAAGCTCAAGTTCAAGCCCTTGGAGATTCTTCTTCAAGATGATGTAAAGCACACTCAGTCCTCCTCCCCTTTCTTTGGCAATGAGGCAACCACTGCAGGCCAACCTCCAAACACATAGCACAGGGGTAGTCTCCTCCTTCCGCTTCCTGGTTCTTCTCTTCAGCTAAGGTTCGTCTTGATTCCCATAAGTGATCTAAAGTTCAGGGGTCTGGGTCCCCCTTTTTATACACCAAAATCCTTTGTCTCTGAAGACAGAGTGTCGTGCCTAGTCCAAACCAGTTCTGTGCAGTCCTGGAGCACTTTGTTTACAGGACTCCTTCTTTCCTTTGACAGTGTGGGCCAGGGTCATCAGACACACCACAGGAGGTGGAGCCAGCAATGTGGAAGGCAGGCAGAGCCCTATTCGGGCCCAGGTGCCACTCCTCCCATCACTCTACATGCTGATAGGTCTATTCAACTCTGTGCTGACTCACCCTGTCTCCTGGAGCCCCCCAACCCCTGTCACTCACAAACCAGACAAGGGATACACAACCAAGGATGGTGGGTGCACTTGCTAAGTCAACATGGCAGTACCAAACTGCACACAGGCTCAATCAGTGCTGCAAGCCCACCAGTAGCATTTGATTTACAATCCCTGGGCACATGAACACGCAGTGCACTGTACTAGGGTCTGACAAGTAAACCAAACAAGCCAATCATGGAGTCACTAATCATACACCAATTTAACATAGGGAGCACTTGCACTGTGGCACTGAATAGCAGTGACACAGTGCCCAAAGCATCTAAAACTAGCAAAAACATAAGAGGCAACAACAAAAAATGGAAGGGAGACCCACGTCAATGGTGCATGGTCTAACAAGTCTCTGGAATGTGGTGGGGTGTTCTTCAACCCAAAGGGCATGACACAGAACTGGAAGTGCCTCTCCAGCATTGAAATCGCGGACCTCTCTCTTGCCTCATCAGTCAAGGCAATCTGCCAGTATCCAGATGTTAGATCAAACATACTAAGTACTAGGCAGCTCCCAACCAATCAATGAGCTCATCAGCTCTGGGGATGGGGTGCGCGTCAGTCCTGGTGATGGCATTGAGCCGCTTAGTCCACACAGAACCTGAGTGCAGGAGTGGCACCGGGTGCAGCAGCTTTCGGAACCAATGCCACTGTGCTAGCCCTGGGGCTGCTAGAATGCTCAATCACCGTTAACGCCAACATCTTGGAAACCTCTTCCTTGATGCTGACCCTGACTTCGTCAGTTACACTGTAAATGTTAAGTTTTAAAGGTAAACTGTCCCCAGTATCCACATCGTGGACACACCAATTGGTGATTCTTCGAGTCAGGGAGAACAGGGAGGCAAACTGTCCCAGAACCTGGCAACAGTCCCTCTGCTGCTCTGGGGTCAGGGTGGGAGAGAGGTTCACTCCATCCACTGACCCATCATCCTCCTTGGCAGACAGGATGTCAGGAAAAGGCTCACTCTCCTCTTCCAATCCATCATCTGTCGCCAGAAGCATTATCACTTCAGACCTCTGAAAATGAGGTTTAAGGCGATTCCCGTGTAGGGCCCTCAAAGGGTTCGTGCGAGTCTGAAAGTTGACCAAGTAAGTCACTTCACTCTTACGTTCCACCACCTGAAATGGACCAGTCCACTTGTCTTGTAGCGCACAAGGCTCTACTGGTGCCATCACCCACACTTTTTGGCCAGGCTGCAACCCAACCAGCATAGTATTCTGGTTGTACCATAGTTTCAGTTCCTCCTGGCTGGCTTCCAGGTTCGCCTGAGAAATTTTCCTGAAGCACAGAGTCTGAATTCTGAACACCAGAATGTAGCTGAACACCTCTTGGGGGGGTCTTACCAGGAGATTTCTCCCAGCCCTTCTTGACCAGACTCAGAGGTTCTCTCACAGGGTGCCCATACAGTAATTCAAAGGGACTGAACCCTAAGGATTATTGTGGTACCTCCCTGTAGGCAAACAACAGGCATTGGTAGGAAGACATCCCACTTATGTCTCATGGGTCTGCAAGACCCTTTATCATGGCTTTCAGGGTCCGATTGAATCTCTCAACCAACCCATTTATTTGGGGAGTGGTGAATTTGTACATTACACCGCACTCCTCCCACAATGACTTCACATACCTGGCTATGAAGTTGGTAACACAGTCAGAGAACACTTCTCTAGGGAACCCCACATGGGAAAAGATCCCCATCAATGCACAGCTCACCACAGGGGCTGTGATTGTCCTGAAAGGGACAGCTTCCGGGTACCAGGTGGCATGGTCCACCAAGACCAATATAAACTTGTTGCTGAAGGCTGTCTTGGGTTCCAGTGGCCGCACAATGTCGATGCCCACCCACTCAAAAGGGGTGTTCACCACAAGGAACAGTTGGAGCAGAGCCTTACACTTCCCTCCACTCTTGTCACTAGCCTGGAAAGTCTGCCAAGATCTAGAATGTGTGCCAACGTGCCTCTACATTTGGGGACAGTAAAAGTGGGTGAAAAGCCTGTGATAGGTCTTGTCACACCCCAAATGCCTGCCAAGGGCACATAATGAGAAGGTGATGTAGCACACAGGTATCACCAGCACACGAGCTGCCCCAGGCTCAGCAACCTTACACTCAATCAATCATCAATCAGGCGTTTGTTAAGAGCGACTACTCACCTGTAAGGGTCTCCAGGCGCTGGGGGAGGGGGGATAGCAGGCTCCAGTCTATCATGGGGGGGCTGTCGAAGAGCCAGGTTTTGAAGTTTCTAGCAAAGATGGGGAGCGATGTTACCTGTCTGAGGTGGAGTGGAAGGGCGCTCCAGGCTCAGGCCGTGAGGAATGAGAAGGAGCGACCTCCCGATCTGGTCTTTCTCATGAGGGGAGCTGGGCTGATCGTAGAGTCCTCTGGGATGCGTGGAATTTTAGTCGGCCGTTCAGATATGCTGGTCGGGTGTCATGGAGGGCCTTGTGGGCATGGGTGAGCATCTTGAAGGTGACTCTAGCTTCGATAGGGAGCCAGTGGAGTGTGGGCAGGTGCTGGGAGATGTGACAGTGTCTTGGCAGGTCAAGGACTAGTCTTGCAGGGGTGTTCTGGATGTTCTGTAGCTTGCAGGTGAGGTTTTTGTTTATTCCGGCGTAGAGTGCGTTGCCATAGTCGAGTCTGCTGGTGACAAGGGCGCGAGTGACGGTCTTTCTGTGCTCAAGGGGGATCCATTTGAAGGTCTTACGTAGGAGGCGGAGGGTGTAGAAGCAGGAGGACGAGACAGAGTTGATCTGGCGGTCCATTTTGAGCTCATAGTCCAGGATGATTCTGAGGTTGCGTGCGTGGTCCTTGGGGGTGGTTGGGCTTCCGAGGGCGGGGGGGCACCAGGTGTCGTTCTAGGCCTTGAGGTTTGGGACTATGATGAGTAAATGTGTTTTGTTTGTATTTAGTTGTAGGCAGCTGTTTTATATCCTTTTGGCGATGGCTTCCATGCCTTCTCGAAAATTGTGTCTGTCGGTATTGGGTTTGTTGGATAGGGAGAGGATGAATTGGGTGTCGTCTGCGGATGACACAATGTTGAGTCCGTAGGTTCACTCACTATATAGGAGACAATTCTCCCAATAAATCAAATGTGGACCACCTGCTGCCGCAAACCAACAAGAGTGTGTCACGCCATTTGCGCCTTGCTAAGCTCCTCCCTGGAGGGACCTCCTTCCTGCTGCCAATGGGTCAGCTCAGTCAGGTCTCCCAGTTCGGCCACTTTTTTCCCTATAGCTTCCAGGGCATACCGCCTACTGGACTGTGGGAACTTTTGGGGTGGGTTTGCCACACCCCCTGCCCCTCCTCTTTCTGCCAGGAACTTGGGCCACTGTTTCAGGCTCCAGGTCTTTTGAGTACCCTGACTGGCTGTCATTGACTGAGTGGTCGCACAGGCTCACTCAGGCAGACCCAACATCTTTAAATGAGCCTGGTGCTCCATCTCCTTCCAAGGGGAACTCTTTTTTGCCAGGTAGACAGTCAAAAGGCATGTAAAGACTTGCAACAACCTTCAAGGGATTGGAGCCCCTCTGCCCCCCCCCCCAATGAAAAGGAACCTACGCCAGCTTCCACAGGCACTCAGAGTTGTCTACAGCAACTACAGGGTGAAGCACATTGGAGATTACCTGCTCCTCAGACACCCGTTGTCAACTGACAGATGTCACCCTGGCTCTTGTGTCTTTCAGAGCTTCCACCCTCCTCCCATTGATGGTCACCCACTGCAGGAACATTTTAGTGTTATCTGGCAGGCAGGTTTCCTGGACCATCTCTCTATCCCCTAATGAAATAAGGGTCATTACAACTGACTCCCTACTTTCACTGGGAACCAACTCCTCCTCTAGCACTACATTAACTAACCCTGGTGACGGTGCACCAGTGGGTGCTGGTGGTGCCTTAGGGCCTTAGGGCACTCCGTATCATTCTGCATGTGACCCTCCTGACCACATGCATGGGGACCCCGGTTGTGGGGACCCCACTTGTGGGGACCCCGGTTGTTTGGCCTACCTTTAAGGGGCCATGACTTCTTAGAACTGGGTGCTGGGAATCTTTACCCTGGGAACTATTTTGGGGCCCTTTAGAGAACCCCTTTTGGTTACCCTTGCCGCCCTCTTCTGCTGGGGACCCTGACCACCTTTGGCTGGGTTTCCCACATACCCCTTGTGTACCCTGGAATTAGTTCAGCTGTCCACCTCCTGAACAAGCTTCCTGGGATCAGTCAGTTTACTTACCGTCAGACGCTGGTGTGTTTTTGAAACATAAAGACTACTCAAGTACTCCCAACGAATCAGATTGTACAAACCCTGGTAATCAGTTACCTTTCTGCTCTTTGTCCAACCATCCAGTGCTGTGCAAAAAAGATTCACACAATCAACCCACGTATTGGATTCACGCTTCTTGAAAGACCTAAACTTTTCCCGGTACTGCTCCGGTGTGAGCCCAAACCTGAGGTCTAAAGCCTACGTCATATTGGGGTAGGTCAGACCACCCACCTCCTTCAAAGGTGTCAGAGTGTTCCTCCCATTGACCTCAACTGTCTCCACAGGCCTGCCACCCAATTCTTCTCAGGGAACTCTTTCATATGCAGATGCAAACCAAGCATGAGAATCCTCCCATTCTGAAAATTCTGAAAATTCTGAAAATTCTGTAATAGGTCTTTGGGAATGTATACCTTACAGGTATACATTCCCATTATAGGCACAGGCTGTACGCTGTCACCATTTGTACTGGACTTCACCTCTTAGGCCTTGAGGTTCAGGTCTCTCATGCTTAATTCATGTGCCAAACGTAACTTCCTTTCTTCCAAGGCATAGGGGTTCTTGCTCTCCTCTGCCTTTACTCTCATGGCCTCCAATTCATGTTTCTCGGCCCTTTGCCTTTCCTCCATTTCCTCTGGAGCCAAATTCCTGGAAGAATGATTGCTGCCAGCAATAGAGGCTGCTCTCTCCACAGGCAAATCCTGGGCTCTGAAACCGCTTTCTCGCACACCGCCATCCGAATCTGCATCATATGTATCCCCATCTTGTCTGGCCTCCCACCAGGCCTCTAAGGCCTTCTGTAGCTCCTCTTTTTGTAGTTGCTCCTCAAGGGACATCCAAAGCTCTTGCAGAACTGCTTAAGTTGATCTACTTTTTAATTACTTAACATTTCAATGTCAAATTTCCAATTCTGCCAGGCTTATCCCAAAGACAATGTGTAAAGTATTTGAACTCATAACACTCAGTAATACAGTGATAACCCCAAGACGGTTCTAGTATGTATGTGATGCGTCCGGAAAAATTGCCGCACAGGTTCAATGTGTGGAAATCCGGGATGTGCTGGCGAGAGATTCGGTGGTGGCAAGCAGCACTGCATTGGTTTCTTCAGCGGCGTTCCCACGATGACTCGGTTCTTGCAGACGCAACAGGTGCTGCGTCGTCTGTGAAGCAGTGTGGAGGTGCGTGGAGATTTTTCTAGCACGGTGGTGCTACATAGGGAAAACAGCCGCAACAAGGGCAACGCTTTGTTTTTCTCAACTCTTCAAGTTTCTTCCAGCTCCCATCAGTAGGAACAACCTCCAGAGGCCAAAAGCTGAAATAGGCACCTCCTGGCAGGTCATAACTCTCAGCAGTAGAGTTCAGGGGAGCTGGGGGTGAAGTGTGTGTGTCCCTCAGACTTCAGAACAGGAGGCCAGCACACACAGCCCCATGGAAATTCTTCTTCAAGTAGGTTCACAGCAAAGTTCCAGTCTATGTCCTTTACTTGGCAGAAACAGCAACTGCAGGCCAACCCCACTCAGCACACAGCAAAGGGGCAGTACTCCTACTCACAGATCTTGAGCTCTTCTCCTTGGCAAAGGTTCCTCTCGAGTCCAGAAGTGATCTAAAGTTCTGGGGTTTAGGGTCTACTACTTATACCCCATGTCGCCTTGCACTCTTTGTGCAAGGGGCTCTGAGCCAAGTCCAAACCAGTTCTGTCCTCACTGATGCAGTATGACCACAGGGGGTGGAGACAGCATTGTGCAAGGGAGGCAGGCCTATTCAGGTGCAAGGAAATCTTCTCCCACTACTCTAAACGCAGCCAGCCCCATTCAGCTCAGCTTTGAGTCATCCAGGAAAGGCCAGGCACACCTCAACGCCCTCCCCTACCACAGTGGCTGTCTACAAAAAGTGCACATCCCCAGGCCCTGTCACTTCAAAACCAGACAGTCAATACACAAACAGGCAGAGGCATACAGAATGGTTAAACAAGAAAATGCCTACTTTCTAAAAGTGGATTATACGCAGCTGGGTTGCACTCAAGATTCTAGTTTAAACACAATGCTCATTCAATACATTTTACAATTACAGTTTTTGTATAATACTGTGTGCACCAGGTGAGGGGCTCTGCAGGCCGCCTAGTTCAAAAATGAAAAGGAAATTACCCAGCTCTCTATCTGGGGATACCCAGTGCACCACAAGGGCATCACAAAATAGTGTACAAAATCTTTTCAAACAATATTTGAAAATGTATAAAAGCTTCTAGTTATTTAACGACAGTTCTCAATCCAATTTTCAATTAATCAGAAATGTGATTGTCCAATCTTCACAACATAAAGTTGCTGTAAATCTGCTTTTATTCTTGATTGTTGCAGATGCGATTCACAAAATGAAAACAGATATTGCTTTTCATCAGCATAAACGGTGATTTTAAAAGTCCCAATGCATTTTGGGCTATTAAGAAAAGCCTTCATCAGGGGAATCTGCAAGGTATTGATACATTCAGTGAGTGACAAAAATACAATGAGGTAAACTCAAACTTGATGGCTTGTATTAGAGCAGGACAAAACGACATACAGTGTCATCATGCCTATATGCGGTGTTGAAGTGGAACAAATTAAAACAAAATTGGTGCAATGACGTAGCGTGATATTAACCGAAATGTGAAAAAAACGAGAGATGCTCAAAAGTGTTGTTATTGACCTCATGCGCAGCCAAGTGACTTTCTCCCAGTAATGCCCATTCATTAAATATCATCATACCTCTTACGTATTAGAGGATCACCTCTAAATATCGAAACCAGCCGACAATTTGTCAAACGTCTACAAAGTGAAACGTGAATCAACGTGACTAAACAATTCAGAGATCCAAATCTGACCAACTATTGCATCATAAAAAAGCACTGCGGCGCTTACCTAAATGCGTTTCCTGATTTCATGCAGTTCGAGAAGAGTCATAACTCAGCTAAGCACCTGCGAACAGGAGCTGGAATTAAGTAAAGAAATTGAAGTGTGAGGGTGTCTCAAACTAAGTAACGGTGCTGATAGATTCAACTCAACCAAAACATTTTCAAATATTGTTTGAAAACATTTTGTACACTATTTTGTGGCACCCTTGTAGTGCATTGGGTTTCCCCAGATAGAGATCTGGGTAATTTCCTTTTCATTTACTTTCTAAAAGTGGCATTTTCAAACACACCATTTAAAGATGTGTTATTAAATCCTGAGTTCAGAGAGTCTAAAGTTTATTTCTCTATCTTGTCCCAATGGGAAGTTATACTTGTAAGATTTCTTTATTTATTTAAAAGTTTTATAGGGTGCTAGCTGGACCCTGAGATATTAGAGTGCTTTACAAACTCAAGCGTGAGGTAATCATCAATGGTACAAGAGTTACATAACATATTAAACAGAGAAAATAATATTACAGAGGAGCAGGAATAAAGTGAAAATGTAAACAAATGTAAAGTCATTAAGGATGAGAATAACTAAAATGAGGACCATTAAAACAAATAGGGGGGAAGGGAGGAATGGGACATCATAAACAAATAGGGTGAACACAGAGAATGAGACCAATGGACGAAGGGGCCCCCTGAAAAGGCAAATATCGGGCAGATGACCAGGGGAGTCAAGAACAATTCAAAGAAAGAGACAATCTGCCCCAATTGATATAGATATGGGCTCCGGTAGAGTCCCAGAATTAAGTTTATCAGTAGTAAGCTCACTTAGACCAGAGCAATAATAATTATACTTTTCAAAACAGATGAGTTGGCAGGTATTCGCGGCGTGGGCGATGTCTCCGTGCGAGGCGGAACACGTGATCAAAGGTCCCGGGCAGATTTCATATACATTAGCGGTTCAGTTCTTAGAGGATGGGCTCCCCGTGTATCAGGCAATCGGGTAATTTAGTACGGAATCAGGTTCAGCATAAGTTCAGAGCTCAGAGCCAAACGGTTCTCTTCACAAAAGGATAAACCGATACGAG